>NC_056623.2:106011418-106646418 GCF_002870075.4 Lactuca sativa | reverse complement strand
TAGCCAATGGAGTCTAAACGAGATTTGTAGAGCATAATCTCACCTTCGCGTCGATATAAAGAACGTCAAAAACGGAGTTCGTATGCGAAAGTTTTGAATTTCTGAAGTTCGGGGCGTGAAACCCCAAAACTGTTAGATACCACGACGTGGCAAGCAGTGCCACGACGTGGCCAATCTTCTGACACCTCCGGGAGTCCCCCATATGCAACTTGCGATGACACATGCAGTGACGACCAAGCCCACAACGTGGAAAAAGGTGTCACGACGTGGCAAGGGCCAATTTTGCCCTATAAATAGATTTGAAGGGCTAGCCGAGTTTGGTTGCTCATTCTCTTATCTCTCACGCATATTACCTTGATTTACGTGCAAAGAAGTACCCCCGAAGCCCCGGTATCAACCCCGAGACCCGAAGCAAGTCCCGAAGCCTGAAGATCCCGAAAAGAAAAGGGTTTCCGAGCCGAAGCTCTACCCGCGAGAAACCCGGTGTGCGAAGATATCCCAGTTTCACCGAAGAATGCTATTTGAAGAGCCATAGTGCTGTCCGATCATCTTCTGATCAAGTGAGTGTATGGTCCCTTTCATAACACGAATTTAATACAAGTATTGTGTGAATGTATTAAGTATATGTTTTGGGTAAGTATGTAATCACTTTCTTCTAACATATATATATATATATATATATATATATATATATAAAGTATTTTCTATGAAATACGTGCTATGTGTTTATATATTGTTGTTTATTTGAGATGAGTGTGGAATGGATGTTTTATATAGGTGTTAAATGAGTTAATTTGTATATGTATTTTATATCTACAAATATGTTGGGTATAACATGGGTAGATGAATTAGATGATGTGTGATGATAATTAGGTGATGAGAAATAGGTGATGATAATTAGGTGATGAGAAATAGGTGATGATAATTAGGTGACGAGAGATAGGTGATGATAGAAAGGTGATGATAATTAGGTGATGATAGATAAGTGATGATAAATAGGTGATGTGAGATGAGAGGAGATACCATAACCTTGACCGACGATGTGGAAATTTGGTGATGTAGTCATCTACCAGAGTATAGATGACGACCACAAACTATTCTAGATAACCCCGTGGAAACACCAGCAGGCTCATAACTTGTAGGTGATGAATTACGAGTTCAGGCGATGTTGTAACTACGTATTCGTGCGATGATACTCTAACCCTTACAATGAATTACGAGTCCAGGCGATGTTGTGACTACGTATTCATGCGATGATAGCCTAACCCTTACTATGAATTACGAGTCCAGGCGATGTTGTGACTTCGTATTCATGCGATGATAGCCTAACCCTTACTATGAATTACGAGTCCAGGCGATGTTGTGACTACGTATTAATGCGATGATAGCCTAACCCTTACTATGAATTACGAGTCCAGGCGATGTTGTGACTATGTATTCATGCGATGATAGCCTAACCCTTACTATGAATTATGAGTCCAGGCGATGTTGTGACTACGTATTCATGCGATGATATCCTAACCCTTACGATGAGTTACGAGTCCAGGCGATGTTGTGACTACGTATTCATGCGATGATATCCTAACCCTTACGATGAGTTACGAATCCAAGCGATGTTGTGACTGCGTATTCATGCTTTAGGAACGAATATATATAAAGGAAATGCGATGTAAGGAGATGAGAGGTAAATACGATGTAGGAGTTGACCCTTAGGATAATTCCTTAGGAAAGGTACTTAAGAATAAACGAAGATAATGGGGATGGGTAATTGGGTTGATTGTTTGATGATTGAATATAATTATTATATTATTGTGGGTTGAAAGCCCTATATGCTCACCAGGCTCCCAAGCATGACCCACTCACTTTTCTTTACATTACAGGTAATGGCACAAGGGTATAAGTTGGTGAACTTGACGAGAGAATTTGGATTATAGACCAGTAGTTATAAATAATTGTTGTAATGTCTATTTTATATTGGTTATGCTTTTGGTCTGTATCGGAACATGACATCCCGAGGTTTTATTATTTAATGAAAATACATTCTCTTTGAGAAATGTTTTGATAAATGGTTATCATATTTTGTTTTTGGGACAATTTCCGCAATTGTTTTCCTTAAAAAGGATTACTCTGATTTTAAAACAAAGCATAAACAAATCAGTCTTTTCTGGCCGCGAAATTGGGGATGTCACACTTTATTCAAATATGAATACATAACATGTCATGATGATGTCATCACTAGTAGGAATGAAAACTTTGTGACATCATCAAAAAATTTTACCGCAGCGAAGTTTAGTATCGGAATTGGACGAAATTCGCATATTTGATGTAAAATAGTGCAATTTACAAAACTCACAGCTTCACCGTGACGTATGGTGTTTTTTGGCCATTCGGGACTGTTTAGGGTTTCAAAATTATGTTTTTCTATTTTTATAATTTTCCGAAAAAAAGTTATCATTTATTCACAAATGAATATAATATTAATAAAGAAATATATATGCTTATATATATATATATATATATATATATATATATATATATATATATATATATTATTTTATTTTATTTTATTAACCTAAAAATATTAGTTGTATGTGAATAAATATATAAACTTATGAAATACTTTTTTATCTTTAATTTTATATATTTTGTAGTTCTCGGTTTTATTGACAATTTTATTCATTTATGAATAATATATATATATATATATATATATATATATATATATATATATATATATATATATATATATTCACATTTGATTATTACATATATATTCATTTGTGAATATTATATATGTTCACATGTGGATATAATTATTATATGTTATTCACATATGAATTACAAACTTGCTTAGAACCTCAAAATGACGTATTACCTGTATTCATTTATGAATATTACCTGTATTGATTTGTGAATATTACATGTATTAGCATGTGAATATATTTTTTATATATTATTCACATATGAATTACATACTTGCTCTATGTTTTTAAAAGATATACATTGATTCTTGTGTAAATGCATGTTCACTTGTAAATATTATGTGATATATTTAATTTATGCAATTCATCGGACAATTGGCTTGCAAATAAATGAACTTATATAACTATGGTAAAAAAATTCACAATTGAAGTCAATAATTACAAAACAAATCAAATACTATAAAAAACGATTAATAATCAATAGGTTTATATCAAAAATTGTGAAAAAAATGTATGAAAAACGAACATTTTCAAACCTAAAAAACAATTTAAAAAAAATTCTTCAAATATATGGTTATGTTGATGAACTTTCGATTGCTATCTGTTGTTTGATATTGATCAAAGTTCATTTGATAAAGTTTCGATGATTGGTGATCGCTAAATCATGTGCAATCGATAAATATGGATTATTTTTAACGATTTTGATTGATGTCAACGAAACTAGACAAGATTGAATCACAAATTACACTTAATAGTACGAATAAATGTTTTTAATGACGAATCACAACATTTTGTTGAATAAACGAATATTTTTTTTATAAAGAATTGATGTTTTTATGAAGTGTCGATGTCTTTTTTTACGAAGAACATGTGACTTTTATAACGAGCAAGTAGTAGAACGTATGATGTTGATGAAAAACATATGATGTTGATGAAAAACACATATGAACAATCGAGATGAATGAATAACAGATGGTGTTGATGAAGAACAGATAAACGATCCAGAAGAAATGATATTTGTGATTGAAGGTTAATATATCATATTTACAAGTTTGTCACCGTATATTTTATGCTAAGATACTAATTAAATGATTGGCTGAGAATGATTCCCCCATTTTCAACCTTTTTTATTTTCAAAATTGAACTTATATATATATATATATATATATATATATATATATATATATATATATATATATATATATATATATATATATATAGGGCTAGGTTAAAGTGTTTTTTATATTTATTGGGTGCTAGAATGCACCAATAGGAATTTAGTAAAATTATATTATTATTTAATTAAATAATGATAGATATTAAATGGTTTCCATAATTTTATGTATATTAAATGATATCCATAATTATAATTTTCTTTTTATGGAAATTAATTAAATTCGTAATTAATATCAACAATAACATTATTTCAGAATGAATTCGTATCTAGGTTTTTATGTCAGCAATAACATTATTTCAGGACTCACTCACTTAAAATACAATAAAGTTGTATGGAATATGAAGAATGAGAGTGTATTCTAGTAGAATATACTCTCGTTCTCCTAGAATACACTCTTATTATTTTATATACGAATTCATTCTGAAAGAATATTATTATTGACATTAATGACGAATTAAATTAGTTTCTCTAAAAAGGAATTATAAATGTGGATATCATTTAATATACATTTAATGTTTACTCAATTCTTATTGGTGCATTCTAGGACACAATAGATGTGAGAAACATTTGAACCTCTCCCTCTCTCTCTCTCTCTCTCTTTATATATATATATATATATATATATATATATATATATATATATATATATATATATATATATATATATATATATATATATATATATATATATAGCTTTAAAAGAATCATAATAGACAAAATGTCATCACACATTTCACAAAACTTTTCACTAGATAACGTGGTTTAAATACAAACACTTTAATGGGATGTAGACAACATGAAAACTCAGCTTGCAACTCTAAGCAACACTCAAATAAACTCATATACTTTTTTAGTCGTGCGTCCATCCACTCGGTGTAATCTAACATGGTTATTAAAACCACGATCACAAATAGATGTTAATTTCGAATGATGATGATTGATGATAGTAACATTTTATTTTTTGAAGAAAAAGACATAAATCGGCCAACCAACATGTCGAGTCTCATTCACTTTAATTGCCACCTACGACTATGGCCCTTACCCTGGCCTGCTAAATAAATGATTTTCAAATTGGAGATTTGAAGAAATACTTTTATCTTTTGGGAAAAATCAAGATCTTCAACCGAAGGTACGATATGAATATAAACTAGGATGTACACCCGTATACGTATAACATCAAAGAGACTATTTACAACAATATTAAGTTTAATTACATAAAATGGTGCATTTGTGGTTGGTTGGAGAGTTAGAACAAAAGATTATGAAGAAAAATGCTTTTTGGGAAGGTTACTTCAAAAGTTTAATTACCGCAACACCCCGCAACACTGATGCTTTAGGTGGTAAATGGCGAGAAATCAACAAGAGATGCATCAAATTCAACTTGATCTTCAGTAAGCTTTATTCGGAAAATAAGCGGTTGCAATGACTTCGATATTTTTAGAGCCGTAGAAACACAATATTGAGTTAAGATGGGTCATAATTTCGGTTTTGAGAGATCATAGGAGATTTTGAGAAAAGATCCAAAATGGACTCAATGTCCAACAGCGTAGGATGACATTTTTGATACATGAATTCACATCGACCTTAACGACGATACAAATGATTTTTCGAATGACATTGAGGAGATCTCATCTCCTCAACAACCGATAGAAAGGGAGAACATGAAGTGAACAACTAAACATATGGAAGATAATCAAAGAAAAGCAAAACACATTGCATAGAAGAGAAATTCAAGGAGCACATAGTAATGCAAAAAGAGAAAACTATGTTGAGACATAAACACTTAGAATTTCTTCAAAGAAAAGAAGGGGTTGAGTGGGAACAACAAGAGCGAGAAGAAATAATCCATCAACAACAATAACTTTTCAATGAGTTCGCAATGCTTAGGACGATCACCGAATGTTTGACGCCCAAATATCTTGAGCTGCAAGTGTTGAAGGAAAGATTCGCGAAAAATTAAGGACAAAATATAAAATACCTATTGTTGTCTGTTCTTTATTTTAGCGTAACGTTTTTTTTGTGGTGTTGTAATATCTTTATTTTCTATTTAAATGTTATTTTTATTTAAATAATATTTTGTATTTAAATGGCATGTTTTATAAAAGACAAAATTACATAAAAAGTCTCTGTGATTTACCAAAGATCATAATTTCAGTCCCTATTAATTTTTTTGATCAACATAATCTTTATGGTTTTTAAAACTTGCATCGTTGGTATCTTAACCACGTGAACTAAATTTACATTTTTATTATATTTTGTCATTTTCTTTTATTTACATTTAATTTGAAAAAAATAGATAACTTAATAAACAACCCCACCCCACTTTTACTTTAACCCCACCCTACTTTAACATCCCAAGAAAACTAGAAAAATGCTTCTTTCCTACTTCCTTTATCCTTATATGCTAATCAAAAATGCATCCAATCCTTTTTCACAAGATCGAGCACCACCAAAAAAGTGGCATGCCTTTCAGAAGTTGAACCATAGATGAATTATAATATTAGAAAACATTACCTTAAGCATATTGAACTCATAATGATGCACTTGTAGCAACGATTTTGTTTCATTGAAACTCACGGAACTAACAACTTCTATAATTATGAAATTTTTGTTAAAAAAAATTAGGAGACCTATCATTTGTCTTAAAAAGGAATGGAAAAGAGGGGGAATATGATATTTTATTCTGGTAAAAGCCCCATTTCTTCTGCAACACTGCTTCCTATTTCAATACATAACCCTAAGACTTTGACTCTTGAGCTCCATCACTATACTCTCAGCTTCTGTTAGTGATTTTAGTGTTATCAACACATTTTGTGTAATTATTATTAATAATGAGATAGGTCGAGATCCATTTACTAACTGAGTTAGGAGGTGTGGGGTGCACACCCAGAGTTATAAATGGGACCTCGAGAAGACGGGGATCCGTGGGCAGCACCCTTAGGTACAGGGTTGTAAAGGGTTGCACCCTTGGCGGGGTCCAAGCAGCAGCCCCCCAAAAATTAATCAAATTTTTGTATCAGGTGAGACTCTAGCCAAGCATTTTCCCGCCAAAAACCCACTATATAGGTGTCGGCTATGTCCAATAACTATAATGTTTTTGTGCCAATTTTGGTTTAACCGATTTTAACCACCTTTCCCTCAAGTATAAATAACATGTGGATGTTCCAAAAAAAGTGTTGAACATTCATATACTCGAAATTATATCATTTTTCTCTATCTCTCAAGAACACATCAAGCAAGGTATTCTATGTTTTCAATTCGAATTAGGCCTATAATTCGGATTGGTTTATTCTTGGAATATCCTACTTCTGAATTCGTGTACCCCAGCCAAAAGGGACGAATTATAGATTTTGAAAAATGTTTGATAAAAACAATCCTTGAATCTATCCAAGTTTGTATTTATTGTTATTCTGATCCCTTAATTTCTAACATTCGAAATCTAGAACTTTGTACGAAAGAATAACAATAGTAGAGTTACAGTACTTTAGGCTAACTACGAGACTATTGCTGCGAACAAGGTATACTACAAAAGGCAAGTATACGCAACACGAGTGTCCCCTAACTGACGGGATCTCGCAAAAGATAAGACTCGAGTTGCACTAGTTTTAAACAGTTTATGAGTTTGTTACAACGAACACCTTAAATACTTTAACGTGGGTCCGGAGTAGTCTCTCCTGCGGCAGTGATCCTTAGTATCTTCCCGTCTGCACCGGAGTTCTTTGTTATTGGACAATCCTTTTTGAGGTGTCCAATCTCGCCACATTGGTGACATATCTGGCTTGTACTAGCAGCATTGCTTCCCGGATCGGTACTACGATCGGAATTGTCAACTCCTTTGCCAGTCTTGTTTGCGTTGTCAGAGCTGAGGTGTGCAAGGAAAGCTGTCACGGTAGCTGTTACTGCGGCGTGGAGTGTAGCGGCGTCGATATGATGGATAGGGGTTTCGTTGCTCGGTTGACTATTTCCGGATTACGACATGGTTCTATTATATGAAAGAAAAGGAGTCCGTGAGTGATTATGGTTGAACCTAGATGTATTTCGATCGTTCATGTAAAGAGTAGAAGTATGTTCTCGAGGGTTTGACCTACATCCCTATGATGCAGTCCTAGTACAGATTTGAAGAAAGTTCACAGAATGGTCTCAAAATGTTGGTCGTTCAAACCAGAGTATTATTGGTTGGTGGATAACATGATCCAACCTTTGAAAGAGACTTGGAAATGATCCCATAATTAATTACTATAGTCCAATAACTTGACTAGATGGGGTTTCAGATAGACTCCAATGAAAGTATGATGAAAGTATTTGAACAAAGAGTGACACATAAGTTAGTCGACTATCAATATCATTGATGTTTAAGATGTAATAAGTTCGTGAAAATTGACCTTGTAGTAGGTCTTACATCATATTCGGAGTAGAAAAGTCTTTGACAGTATAAGGCCTAACCAAAAGTACTTACAGTACAAGGTAGTCACATAGAAAAGTGCTACACGGAACCTAGACAGGAACACGGTTCTTTAAAACAAATATGGAAAGTAAAGTATCTCCTACTGGCGACGGTCACCCCTATTGTAACATCCCAAAATTCAAGGCCAAAAATTTCATTTTTAATTAAGTTATTACATATATAATATTATGAAACCATATTAGAGAATAATCCCAAGGATCTCGTGTGCAGAAAACATAGTGTGATGCGCTGCGACCAAGCCGACTCCTTTCCTTTGAAACAAAGTACCTGAAACCAAAACTGTAAACCGTAAGCACGAAGCTTAGTGAGTTCCCCCATCATACCACATACAACATAACATCATCGGTATCTCTCAACCGGTAACTTCCATCGGTATCTTTCAACCGGTAATTGAGGCCTATTTCACCCCTACCACTATCACATAATAATATGTCATAAACATACTGATCACATACTAACATCATAAACATGCTGATCACATACTAACATATCATAAACATACTGATCACATACGAATATATCATAAACATAGAGATAAGCATTGCATGGGTTCTGTATACCCATTCGCTATCTTTCAACCGGTAACTGCCATCGGTATCTTTCAACCGGTATCTGCCATTGGTATCCTTCAACCGGTATCCGCCACCAATATCTTTCAACCGGTAACTGGGGACTATTTCACCCCTACCACTACCATATAATATCATGATATAATCATACAGTCAGGCATTTATGGGGTACTGACCTACCCTTCGATCCTAACGACCGAGTCAGGGAAAAATTATTCCCTGCTACTACCACTAACACACATAGAATATCACATAAGCATATCACATGAGCATATCACATAAACATATCACATGAGAATATCACATAAACATACCAAGATAATTATCACAAAGACAATTATCTATCAACTACCCCTGTTGGTGGGCCGACATTGTGGCCTTAGACCCACCCCTACTGGAAGGTAACTTACCTCATACTGCTAAAGTCCCGAAGACTCAACCCCACATTGCTGAAGTCCCGCAGATTAAACCCCAACTGCTGGATGACAGATTCCCGATCTGTCAATATCAAAACATCACCCAATTAGCGATTGGGTTCCACTACATAACCAATTACATACTTTGGGTAATTACTATATTACCCCCAACTTTGCTTATTCAATCCTAATGCCCAATTCATAGGCCCAAAGTCGAATAGGACTCAAAGTCCAACATATGGCCCAATTTTCCAAATTGGGCCCAAACCCCTTACGTGACTTTATTCTAACATCACATATAATCATTAAGGCCCAAACTATGGCCCATATATGGCCCAATTTTCCAAATTGGGCCTAACTCCTCAAAGCCCATTAATTATCCTAGTCCAATTGCTTGACTTTGGATGGTCCAATAATCCAATCATCAAGGCCCAAAAGAAAGGCCCAACAATAAACCCAAGTGAAATTAGGGTTTCACATAAACTGATGATTAGGGTTAAGTGTTTCTCACTTAACCTATTAGGGACTTAATCCACTAAGGACTTAATCCATAAAGTCCGATATTGCTTATATTTATTTTTGCCAATGATTATTATATAATATTCCAAATTATTAAAAAAATTCCCGAATGTTCCGATTAGTTCCCCCAAATTAGGATTTCATTGCATTAGGGTTTTCCAACCCAAAGACTAGCCCATTTATTAACTTGTTGGGCTTCTAGGCCATTTAGGGCTTTATTGGGCCTCTCAAGCCCACTAGAATGTCATCAAGCCCATTAGGGTTTTATTGGGTCCAATAGAGTCCATTAAGCTTCATTTGGCCCATATGAGCTTCGTTGGGCCCAT
The DNA here is from genome assembly GCF_002870075.4 of Lactuca sativa. Taxonomy (NCBI): domain Eukaryota; kingdom Viridiplantae; phylum Streptophyta; class Magnoliopsida; order Asterales; family Asteraceae; genus Lactuca; species Lactuca sativa. The sequence continues at coordinate 106,636,244 of NC_056623.2, read as the reverse complement.
TAGGGTTTCAATCACCCTAAACAAATCAACTCAACAAGACAAGCACACCGCCACCCGACCCAGCGGCCGGTGGCGGCAGCCACCACCTCACGGTGGTGTTTTGATTTTTCCTTTCATTATTCCAGTTGTAAATTACACATTACAATGATAATACTCAAAATAAACACACATATACTAAAAAAATATCACACACCACCACTTTATGGTAGCCGGTGGCGGCAGATGGTGGCAGCCACCATGGCTGGCGACCATGGTGGGTATCTCTTCCATTTTCCGGCCATCAACAACCCCACACGACACCCACTCCATTGCAGCAATAAACAACACACACATAAGGACTCGAAACAGATACACCACTACCCACCTAGAGGTTCACGGTGGTGGCAGGAGCACGAGCGAATCAACACCAAGCTGGTCGCCAACATAGGCGGCGGCTTCACCTTCAACAATTGGGAACAGCGGAGGCAACCCTTCCGTCTCTTGGGGCGATTGTTGACACGGAAAGGTGGCAGCAGCACACCCGACTTGCTAGAAGTGAACCCAACCACCCCATACGGTGGCATCCGACGGCTGGAGAGTAACCGGAGCGCCGAATCGCTTGGAGCTACGACGACAGAAGAAGGAGGCGTCGTACGAGCCCCCGACGACGACTGAAGTAGCAACAACTCCGGACAGCAGCATGGACGTCGGCTGTCATCCAAAACCTCACCATATCCGAGAAAGAAAGGGGAGGGGTCAGGTGGTAATGGCGCCGGAGATGAAGAACGAGGATGGTGGCGGTTGGAGAACTCCGTCGATGGCGGCTGTCTTCAACTTTCAGGTTTAGGGTTTGAAATGGGAGTTTATGATGCATATATACTCGACTTAAGCAAAGGTGACGGGAGTTGTCCCGTGTTCATATTTAACTTTTCCCTTTAAACTGTAAAGCCCGTAGATCAGGGCTAGTCAATTCAGAGACAATAAGCATCAAAAATGAATTTTTGATAGAAGATTATTTAGGATGAATAATCCTAACTAAGTTGTAGTATATGCTACAAGGTTTCCGTGCATATAAAGAACGCCAAAATCCGAGTTATAACAAAGAAGTTATGACCTGTCGAAGTTTCACCTACGCGTGGATATAAAGAACGTCGAAAACGAAAGTCGTAGAGCGTAGTCTCACCTACGCGTGGATATAAAGAACGTCGAAAACGGAGTTCGTATGAAGAAGATATGAATTTTCGAAGTTTATTAATGAATTAATAATTAAATTTAATTATTAAATCCCGGTATTATCCGAAGGCGAGTCATCGGACTCATCCGAAGTACGCCCCTCGTACAGCGAAGCATGACGACCTTCGCACTCGAGTTCTTCGGATGACGCATGCAGTGACGAATTCGGACGCGTACGCCCCGCGTACTCTGAGGCTCCAGCCTCCTATAAATAGGATGCGAGGGCAGCCGGTTCTTTTGTTCATTTTCCCTATTCTCTCTCCCGTTTTGCATCGATTTGCGTGCCAGAAATACCCCGAAGCCCCGGTATTATTCTCGAGCCCCGTAGCAAGTCCCGAGATCCCGAAGATCCCGAGAAGTGCGGTTCCCGAGCCGAAGCTCTGCCCGCGAGAAGTTCAATTTTTGTGGAGATCTTCCAGATCTACCGAAGAATACTACTTCTGCAAGTCGTAGTGCTGTCCGATCATCTTCTGATGAAGTGAGTGTATACTACCTTTCATAAACACGATAATAATACAAGTATGGTTTGAGTGTATTAAGTATATTGTTGTTTATATGTGTGAGTGTGTAGTTACTTTCTTCTAACACATAAATATGAAGTATTTGCTATGAAATACGTGCTATGTGTTTACATGTTATTTGTCTATTTGAGATGGGCATGGAAATTGGAGTTTTATACAGGTGTTAAATGATTTAAACTGTGTAAGTATTTATATCTACAAAATTGTTGGGTAGAACATAGGTAGATGGAATAGTTGGTGACTATGGAGTTAGCGCCTATTGTATAAACCTTGGCGACGATGTGACTTCGTGCCTATTTGATGAACCTTGGCGACTATGGAGTTAGCGCATGTTGAGTAGACCTTGGCGACTATGGAGTTAGCGCATGTTGAGTAAACCTTGGCGACTATGGAGTTAGCGCTTGTTGAGTAGACCTCGGCGACTATGGAGTTAGCGCTTGTTAAGTGAGCTTTGGTGACTATGGAGTTAGCGCCAGATAACTATGGATTTAGTACTTGATAAATAAGCTTTGGCAGCAATGGAATTCGTGCCAAATTCCTTATGAATAAATGAATGAAGGATAGTTGGTTCTTAGGGTAAAACCTTAAGAAGATAATGGGGATGGGTAATTGGGTTGATTGTTTGCTGATTACATATAATAATTATATTATTGTGGGTTGAAAACCCTATATGCTCACCAGGCTCCCAAGCCTGACCCACTCGGTTTTCTTTTCATTACAGATAATGGCACAAGGGTATAAGTTGGTGGACTTGACGAGAGATTTTGGATTATAGATCAGTAGTTGAATAACTATTGTAAGGTCTATTTTATATTGTTTATGCTTTTGGTCTATAACGAACATGACATCCCGAGTTTTTATTATTTAATGAAAATACATTCTTTTCGAGAAATGTTTTGATAAATGGTTATCATATTTTATTTTGGGAACAAATTCCGCAACCGTTTTCTTTAAACGATCACTCTGATTTATAAAACAAAGCATAAACAAATCGGTCTTTTCTGGCCGTGAAATTGGGGATGTCACATAAACCATTCTAGTCCCTCCCCATAAGATCTTATCAAATGTAATCCGAATTTTACCCTTTCTACCCTGACTTTGGAAATCTTCTTCAAATTAAATCCAATAATTACCATTTAAACCCTCCGCATTAAATCCTTTACATCTTAGGTACAAAATTTACCAGACAACACCCAATATCTTAGTTATGACATATTCAGCCTTTCCACATCATTTCGTTTTAAATTAATTCCAAATAATTACCACGGAGTCCCTGCCTTCATAAATAATTATAAACAGGGTCCAGAGCTTACACTTTTAACCCTCAACTTCTAAATTATGACAAATAGCTCCTCGTAACCAACACCCTGCTACAAAATTATTGATTTTAGGGCTACTATATCTTCATAAATTTATTTATTTATTTAATAAATAAACAGGGTGTTACACCTATGGTGAACCCTTAGTTCAGCTAGTTGACGTTCCATATCAAGCAGGTATCTTTCGTACAGCCTCTGGCGTACTCGGAGCACTATGACTTCGGCTCGAGTTTCAGCTAGTGTTTGCAGCATGGTCTCATGGTTTCTCTCAGATATCTCATGTGTGTTTTCAAGGCGATTGGTGTGGATGGTATGCATTCTTGCATTGGCATTAACCTCTTCGGTACGATGGAGAGCCGTCCTGCCCTGATTTCGTTTCGGGCAACTCTATGGATCAGGATTGGTAGAACTTTGTCTGCTGAGCTCCCTTTGCTTAGGTTGTAGAAGCTTCGGTCTCCATTAAACGACATAGGTTGATCTTGACCTTCGCTCCATGTTTCCAAGCATTCTACCCAATGAGGCGTCAGGCCGTGAAAAGCCGGACAAGGGTTAGGATTTGGAATGGGAGCTACCGGGGGTAGGTTCTCAACCTCGGGCTCGGAGTTATCATCATCCGAAAGGTCTTCAGCATGGTGATCATTCAAAGGGATTGGATGATCATCCTCTGGTTCTTCTCCAAACCATCCAGTATTGCCTTCGTTTGGAAGGTACGGGTTGCCGTGGGGATGGAGTCCAGCCATGTTATCTACGCGAGAATTGGGGTAAGGAAATAGTTATTAGACGAACTAACTAGATAATTATTAAATAATCTTCATTAGTTACATCACTATTTGTAAAGTGCATACCAGTTATATGTAATCAAAACATGATAGGCCTTCGAATAAGTGACCTTAACTCCAAATTCACAAGGAACAGGGGTAAAACAAAATTTCACAGATTCTAAGTCTATGACATCCTTGTTACATATAACCTTAGTGTATCCACTTAGTAACTATTGACCTAGTAATGAAGATCTTTTTAGTTCTCAAGTAAGTAATTATAGTAACACAAAATACTCCTATAGTATTTTAGACTTATTCTCTGTTCTAGTGTTCTCATTGTGGTAGTGTTGGTAAGTTTTTAGACTTGTTGCCACATCACAACCATTCTTGGGCATGTGCTAATCACTCTTCGGACCAACATAGTTGATCAGGCTATGCCACTCCCAAGACTGACCATACATCCCCGAGCTTACTTGTGATATTCAACAATCGTAATACTTTTGTTTGTGTCATTGTGACACGAATTTTAGTATGAATACAGGTATGTATACTTAGTTAAATATTTTATTATTTAAAAGTATAAAATCTTGGTCAGAGTATTTTTAATCCCATTGTATTTATAGTCTGTATATCTTTTATGGGTTGATATAGTCAATTCGCTATAAACAATGCTCTGATACCAATCTGTCACACCCCAAACCGAGAACAGTGGAAACGTACTGGGGCGGAGGACATCATGTAATGTATCACAACAATGCAAAGTAGTAAGCAAGCAACAACATCATCCATTGCATTAATAGTATAATTTTAAATACAAGTGTGTTCTTTCTAGTATAAAACAACATAATGAATAATCAAAATAAAAGACGAGTCTTGACTGCTCCGTCTTCACAAAACCTGGTCGTCGTACCTGTCTATTTGTGACCTGAGAATACAAGTTATTTTGAAAGCGAGTATCAACAATAAAGGTGGTGAATTCATAAGTATTTATGTGTCTTTGATTTGTAAAACTGTAATGAAAAGACTTGTAAATGTTTGATGAAACAGTTCGTATAAGCGTGAAAATGTTTGTAACTAATTGTAAACGTTTGAAAACCCTAGAAAATCTCATATTTCCTACTAGTATAAAAAGTAGTCTTCTACCAAGACCCAATTATTTTGAAAGTATGCATCACTGTAAATGTGACAGTTTTTCCCCTGTATAACTATTATTATTATGAAACTATAGTCTACCTCATCGTTATGTGTATGTGTCACAAAATAAAGGTAATAAGGAAGATAGTATATATATATATATATATATATATATATATATATCAAATATATTCTACCTCATCGTTCATGTGAATGTATCACAAAGTAAAGGTAAGAAGGAAAATAATATAATAACTAAAATTGTATCCTTTTGCACTAGGATATTCACGGCGTGGTAACTCGTCGAACAGTACAACCGTAGACACCCGTCGATGTGCTTTTTCCCTACTGTAGCTAACAGCCTTGGGGTGGAATGGTAAGTCCCGAAATGTATGTAATAGTATCTATGTAAGCGTATCTATGTAATCGTATCTCTTGTAATTGTATGTAATCGTATCAATCCTACACGCACCCTCGTGCACCCTGCCGCACCTCCCGCATCGGCCACGACTCTGGTAATCCCTCGATCTTGAATCTGACCCCTTGGGCCTTTTGCCCGAACCCGTGGCTACCTGAACCTCATCCGAATTCCTCTTGCAGATCTGCTCCAAATCAATCTCTCTCTCTTTAGCTCGTGCGATCATATCCTCCAACGTTTTGCACCTAGACCTGCTCACAAACTGCCTGATGTCATCCCTCAACATCTCTTGGTATCGGGCCTTCTTAATCTCCTCATCTGCGACATACTGCAGAACAAGAAGGGCCCTCTCCATGAACTTGGCGGTGATCTCCGCCACAGTCTCAGTAGTTTGCGTCAAATCCTGAAACTCCCGTGCCAACTGCTGCACCTCAATAATCGGTGAAAACTCAGCCCTAAACCTGGCCAAGAAATCGCTCCATGTCATCGCGTCCAACGCTACATCATCACCAATGACATGTCCAACCTCCTCCTACCAATACCTCGTTCTGTCCTTCAGAAGACAGGAGGCGAGTCTGACCTTGTCCCCCATGGGACACCGGCTCGTACGGAATGCGTTGGCAACATCGGCCATCCACCTGCTGCTAGCGATGGGGTCCCTAGCCCCATGATAATCTAGCACCCCGCAATCTCTAAACTCTCGGAATGTCATAGTATGCGCTCCCATCAAAGCCATTATCTCGGTAATCTAGGATACTGCGCATAATCTCCATTGATATCAACTCCCTCATCCACTCCTTGAGCTGCTCGGCCCCTGAACCCGAGCCTGATCCCTCTCCGGCGCTTGATCCTCCCATTGGTCTCTCTCGCAATGTCACCATGCTGAAAACATATCGCAATACTATCATAATACTCATCACTGCTGAGGGATCATACGCACACACTACAAGTTTCCCGGTCTCATCTCGGCCTTTCTCGAATCGAGTACGGATCCTCTGCTTTCAGTAGTACGGGCCCATACTACCTTCCACATCTATCCGTACTTTCCTCAAGAACTGCTTCGACTCCACCAGGTCCCTTTTTCTACTACTACTGCTCCAAGCACTATCTCATCCTAGGCTTACCCTAGGGAAACCTCTGACTCAACTCAAGCTAGTCCTCAGCTGCTGAAGGCCTCCTTGTGATGCCAATTAGCCATCACCTGAATACCATCACATGTGACGTATTCACCTAATGGCTAACTCCCATCACTCAGAATCCCACAATGCACAAAGCAAGCAACATTCATACAAGGGAAAAATCTAACCATAACATACTCAACAATCATAATCTCATATCAAGAATCTGCACTAGCATGCGATATAAGCTCATAAACTCAGGCATAACCTAAACATGCTATCCTACTACTGTCTAATCAGCACTATCATGCAGCTCAAAGCACATATAACAGGCACATAAGGCATCCTCCCTAGATCCTTAGTCATAATCTAGCATGCTGATCTACTTAACTGATAAACATAACATGAACTTGTATGGGTATTTTGGGGTACTTACTTGAGCTCGGCTGATTGCATGCACCACACCCTTTTCTCTTATCAAAGTTTTTGTTTTCTTTCTGAATTCTTTTCGCTTTTCTAAAACTGTTTCATTTCTAAAAAATCTTTTTACAAAACTGTCTTTTCATTTTGAAAACTTTTAGACCAATCTCTTAGTTTGAGTTCAGACACACCCAAGAGTATGTCCGAATCCCTCAAACCAAGGCTCTGATACCAACTTGTAACGTCCCAAAAATCCGTACCAAAATTTTTTCTTTAAATCATTATCAAAGCCATATTCATAAAAACATATCATAAGTCATAACATAAATTCAGAATATTAATTCCAAAACATATTTCATTATCAGAGTAAAACATCCCAGGCTGACTAATTAATGGTGTGTGCCATGTGATCACCCCGAGCTCTTCCCTCCGCTACCGGAAGTACTTGAAACCAAAACTAAAAACCGTAAGCACGAAGCTTAGTGAGTTCCCCAACCTACCACATACCCTGCACAAACACATACAACATATACTGGGCCACGCCCACTATTTCGGGCCTCGCCCCCTACCTCGGGCCCCGCCCGCTACAACGGCCCCGCCGCTCCAGGCCCCGCCTGGCTTCGAGCCCCGCTCGGATACGAATCTGTTTCTTTTAGGCCCTGCCTATCTCTGGGCCTCGCCCGCAAACCAACTATAGTACAAAAAAGCATATAACACATAACTGAACATACCCTACTGCATTCTTGTCCTTAGGCCTCGCCTGTCTTGGGCCTCGCCCCTGTCCTGTCACTAGTGAGTCATGGAACCCTGTACAAGCTCCTTCGGTAAGTGAGATACGGGCCCACGCCCACACTCACTCCATGCCTATCTCGGGCCTCGCCCATGCTCTACTACTAATGATATATGGAACACCATCCATACTCTGCTATTGGTGAGATACGGGACCTCGCCCACACTCACCTTCCTACCAGGCACATACATGCATCACACAAACAACAAGTATACTCTATCATGCAAACCAATCCTTGGGCACCCGTCCGACATCGGACCTTGGTCCAAAATATCATACTAGCAAACAATGCCTAGGGCTAACCCCCGGGTCTTCCTACTCATAATTACATAGGTCGGCATTATGGCTATAGACCCATTCACACAAAGGGATACTCACCTGCACTGCTGAACTTGCTGATAACCTTCTTGCTGCTGACCGACCATTCTCTGAACCGCTGCTCCACTAGCTCCCCGAGCTACCAATATCAATATACATATATCACTTAGTTCCAACTGAACTCTAGAATCCAAACTAAGTCAACTCTGGTCAAAGTCAATCTTTCTGGCTGACTCTCCTCACCGAGTCACTCCTTTGACTCGTCGAGTACATATACTCAGAACTCTCATAATGCGACCCAACTCGCCGAGTCACCCCAAGACTTGTTGAGTTCAAAGATCTCTGAGTCCCATCCTGTCCAACTCACTGGGTCACCATTCAACTCACTGATCTGAGCCTTAACCAGAAAGGGTTAGTGTTTTGCGACCTGACTCGTCGAGTCTAAGAACAGACTCGCTGAGTCCAAGACAATCTTCAACAGACTCGCCGAGTTGTTCTTCCAACTCGTCGAGTCCATGCCCATCTTCATCCAACTCGCTGAGTCCACCCATGTGACTCACCGAGTTGCTTTAGTTCTTAATCCATATAGTGGCTTTTCGAGCCATGCAGGGGCTCCAACTCATAGATCCATTCTTCCCAAGTCTATTCCTCACGTAAAGTTCCAAACTTTATGTGAAAACAAAGAGATATGGGCTTGAAACACTCTAGGGCTAGGGTTTGTGACCAAGGGGCTTCACCAACAACTTATTGGCATAAACTTTATGGCTTTCTGGATCCTTAATAGCCTAGATCTGAGGTAGCAACCTCATATCTACTCCAAACTCAGAATAAACCTCCTCCATACTCAAAATGCCCAAATCTCAACCATAAGATAGATCTAAATGCAATAAGGTCAGCTTATTACCTCAAAGGATCTGAAAAGTCACACCAACTATGTATCCAAGGCTTCCTCTTACACCACTATGAACCTCCTTCTCTTCCAAGCTTCAAATCACTTCACCAAGGCTAGATCTTGCTCAAAATGGATATGGTGGCTAGGGTTCGGTATTCTGGGTGGGAGAGACTGTAAAGGAACCCTAGGGAAGAGAATGAGACGTTTAAATAGGGTACCAAGTCCTGAACTTAGGGTTTCCCAATCCAGATTGGACTCGCCGAGTCCACTTTCCGACTCGTCGAGTAGGTCACTTACTCTTTGACCCGGATCCCGCTCGGACTCGTCGAGTTCCACCCTGGACTCGACGAGTTGACCGCTTTGACTTAGTGTTTTCCTTTCCTTTCTTGGTCTTTCTGATTATGGGTGTTACACTTTGGTTTTTGCACTAGTACAAAAATGACCTACAGTTACACTTTCCGAAAAACGGGTTGTGACACTTTTTATCAAAAGTTTGGCCAAATGTCACTAAAAATATTTAGAGACTATTTTTGGATACATTTAAATTAGTTTGTGTGACAATTATATAGATAATCAAAACTTTAACCACACTTAATTATACAAAATGTGACAAATATTAGTCACACTCGAACAATGAGGCCATAGGTCACAATCAGCCACATGTATCGATTATCATTGTCATACCTTTTTTTGTAAGAGACAATAGATAAACGTATTGTGACATGAGGCAATTGTATGTGTGTTTATAACCCGATGACTTTTTAGACACATAACAGACAAAGTAGCTAAAAGGTGATACATATGGTCACACTAAATAATTATGTGTCCGTAGGGGGTTCTGTACTAGTTGTACTTAGTAAACGCAAGATAAAACAAGTTAGTATTGGTTGTTTATAGTCATGAAACTTTTATTAGGTGTGTCAAAATATGATGAATTGGCTTTGAGAAGAAACAAATATTGTGAGTGTAGGTAGCATATAGTTATGATTACAGTTATTATATGTGTCTATATGTAAATATAGTTATAAAAGAACAATAATGGCTTACTGGTATAATTATGCCTAATTTATTGAATATGTTACTATATTTATGTAGGGTTCATTTTGGTTGTACTATTGTATTTTTAAGTTTAAAGAATAGTCTTCATAAAATGGGAATTTGTTGATGTAAAACTGAAATTGTTTTCTGGTTAAGTTATTATACAAAAAAATGACAATTTTAGACTTTTTGGACGACTCGTCAATTTGACCATTTTTATCTTTAATATCATTTGGCAGAATAAAAAATGAACGAAAAGGTCAATCATGCCATTTTACAAAAGTACATTTTTTTTGCAATTAAAGGGTTGTATAAATTAATGAAAAAAAAATAAATGACAATTTTGTAAAGTTACCTCAACAGATATAATTTCTGAAAAAACCAAAAAATAAAAATAATAATAATAAAAACAAATAACAAGTAACAATATAGTTGTATTGAATAAGAGCTATAAGAAAGGACCAAATTGCCCTTTTTGTCATCTATTCTTTTAATTGCACTATATTATACACCATTAAAAAACGAAAAGAATACAAGTTTCTTTAACAGAAAAGTATGATAAATAAATGAAAAGAATACAACTTCGTCTAACATTGCATAACGAAAGTACATTGCTATAATATGCAATTTATGTTATAACATGTCATCCACCATTACAGTAAAAGACTGAAAAAATTAACTTTGTGTTATAACAATATTACACCAGAAAAGTTTGATGGTATAATATGGTAAAAAGATATTAAGGAAAGTAGATCGTCATTTTTTGTCATTTTCTTATTCTCCACGTAACGCTAGCATCAAAGTTTGGTCTTTCCCTTCTACAAACAAAAATAAAGATCATTATATGTTAAAAGAAGGAAAAATATTATCGCTACAAATGTAATTCATGACATTAAGAAACACATACCGTACATATAAGAATACCATGACAATCAGTACGAAAATAATCATTTCCCTTCTGCAAGTCAAGTGTGTCTACATGTGGTAATATATTATCATTATGAGGAACTATAGTAATAAATTCTTCATCTACATCCTCATATGTATCTCTGTAATTTTTGGGAGGTGTGTTGAAGACAATAAACATATTTTGATCGAGCGGGTCTGTCACGCGAAATACTTGTTGTGCTTGTGAGGCCAATATGAAGGGATCACCTTTATGGCCTAATCTTTTTAGTTCAACTAGTGTGTACCCCAATTTATCATTTTTTACCCCATTTCTACTGTCAACCCAGTCACACATGAAAATTGGAATTCATTTAAAATCATAATCTAGTACCCATATCTCTTGTAAAACACCATAATAAGTGTTTTTGGCATATGTTGCAAGCACAAAAAGTTAGGGCCTTAGTCTTGGACCAAGCTAGGTTTGGGGTAAAATGGTATTTTACCCCAAGTATGGATTTATGATTATGGATTGGAACCCAAATGTTAATTGGGTGTTATTTTAGCTCGGGAATTCGTTGGACCAACAGTAAGGGATTTTCAGTGAGATTCAACAGTCGATGTGAGTTTCCTCAATGGGTTTAGCGGGTCCAAGGCACCAACGCCGAACCTTATTTTTTATGTTAGGATGCTAGGAGTTTGTGTGACCCTTGCATTTGTTATATGATGCTATGTATACCGAGCGGGGCTCGATGTCGACCGAGGCCCCATGAATGAAATGAATGCTATTTTTTATGATCATTGTATGTATAAGCATGATTATGTGACATATATTGAATTTGTATAGTGGGCGGGGCCTGATGTTAGGCAGGGCCTAAGAATAACAGATTTGTATACCGAGCGAGGCTCGATGTCGGGCGGGGCCTGATGGCGAGTGGGGCCTAATGTTCGGTGGGGGGCCCAATATGTGATTTGTTATGTATGATACGCGGTAGCTTGGGAAACTCACTAAGCTTCGTGCTTACGGTTTTAAGTTTATGTTTCAAGTACTTGTTGAAACATAAAAGTGACCCTCTTGAAATCAACTATCACTACCTTCTATTTACTACCGCAACGGTTCAGCACCCGCAGCCAAACCAGCACCCGGAGTCAATTTTGCAACTGCAACGACAACCAATCTTTTGCTACCGCAGTCTACTAGATTACTTTTACTTGTCTTTTATGTAATTCACTCTATTATCCAGTATGCCTTGCACGGCTGCTTATAGAGTCTTAGTCTAGTTCAGAGTCTCTATAAATAGAGACTCATTCTCTTGTATCGTATACACTTCTTACTACTCACTGATAACTTATGAACTTATTTTGAATATATTTCGCTAAGTTATCTTCTTCATTTCTCTATCTTTTACTCTTCTTACTCTCAACTATTACTTAACCATATCTGAATATAACTTCTCTTCGGAGCAAGTCTGTAAGACTTAATCACTAAGTTTGATCTTCCTTATTAACTTGGAGTGAATGCATTCCTCGTTACGAATCAGCTTAAGTGTATTCTTGATATAACAATTGTTGTCATTTATATTTCTTTACTTTCCGCAACTAACAATCTAACTATCTAACTATATTATTGTTGAGCTTTTAGATCCTTTGAGATTAACTATTCCGCAATATACTTGTTCTAACGTTTGTTCAAGTGTGTCTCCAAGTTTTTCTCTCAACAGTACTTCTGGTTCCAAGGGTAAGAGCTCGGGATGACTGCATCGCACACACCACATGGTTCTACTTTTGAGATGTTACTCTGATTGATATGATGTTTGATACATTAGTTTTCATTTGTTATGTATGGATAATGTTTTTGGAATACTGCTTTATTTAAATTAAAAATGAAAATTTTGGATCATATTATTGGGACGTTACAACTAATCTTTTGTTATTATTCTTCTATGAATTATATATATATATATATATATATATATATATATATATATATATATATATATATATATAGTATTGTATTAAATTCTAATAATAGGATTATTCATAAATTGATTAATGTGTAATAACATAAAGTTGTATGTACAAAACTATTAGCAGAATAATAATAGAAAAACAATAATCTTACGTTCTCATTATATACAATGTTTTTTTTTTTTGAAACATCAAGATTTTATATATATATATATATATATATATATATATATATATATATATATATAGAGAGAGAGAGAGAGAGAGAGAGAGAGAGGTTGAGAATGGATGAATCATTCTCAGCCACACATTTATTTTGTCGCAAAACACTTAGGTGTACCGATGAAAATAGATAACGAATAAACATGTGTTTTCCAACCAAACATGTTTTCTTAAACTATATTAATCATTACCTTAATATACACAAAAACATACACTTTTTTATTTTATTTTTAGAAAGCCATTTTTATCTAAAAATTATTTTAAATATATCACAATTCATAATTATTTATTCTCTATAAATAGACATTTATATTGATATAGTTTGTAGATAAAATAAATTTTTTTTTTTTAGAGTTTCAGCTCTCGTAATAAAGTTTTCTTATTTCAAATATATTTTTTACATCATTTTTCGTCACATATTCTATTTATATATGAGTAAAACGTGTATTAGTTGTTGTCATATTTTATATTTATATATGAATAAAACATTTATCAGATTTTTGTTATAATTAATTTGTTATTCATATATGGATAAGTAGTATACAAGATACTTAAGCTGTAAAAAAATCAATTATATATTTTTATTCTTAAGTGAATAACGATTGTACTGTAACAAAAATGTGATGAATTTTTATTCACTTATAAATAACGATAGCTGAAAATATAAAAAAAATTATTTTATCTTAAAAGTATATCAATATGGATGTCTATTTTTAGAGAATAAAAAATCATGAACTTTGGTATATTTAAAATCATTTTTCAATAAAAATAGATTCTTAAAAATTAAAAAAATGAAAAAAAACTATGTTTGTATATATATTAATGTAATGATTACCATAGTTTAAGGAAACATGTTTTATTGGAAAACACATGTGTTTTCTTTTCCCATTTCCGCTGGTACGAAAGAGACTTTTGCAGCAAAAATAAATGAGTGACTAAAAATAATTTCCATTCTCAACCTTTTTTATTTTTTCAATTCAACTTATATATATATATATATATATATATATATATATATATATATATATATATATATATCATTCTATATATTTTAAATACCGACATGTGTTTCATTTAATAAAAATAATAATATTTTAATACACTTATAATGAACATGAGGATGAGTGTGTATATATATATATATATATATATATATATATATATATATATATATATATATATATATATATATAGTAGTTTATAATCCGTGGGAACCACGGTTATAAAATTAATTAAACTTTTATTTTAAATAAATTGTTAATTTAAGAGATATATTTAGTTATGCGAAATTATAATCGTTGATTCAAATAAATATGTAAAATTAATTTTAATATATATTAGACATTTTTTATTTGTGAATTAATGAAAACATTAATATAAAATTTAAAATTTAAAATAGAGAATAAATGCATTGACAAATAACATCATATTAATTAGGAGGTCTAAAAAATTTTAAATGGAGAACTAATATATTGATAAGTGGTAACACATTAATTAAGAGGTCTAATATGATGACACATGACAAAAGAACTACTCTTTTATTAGTATAACGATATATATATATATATATATATATATATATATATATATATATATATATATATATATATATATATATATATTTGTATTTGATTATATAGTGATAAAAAAATATTATAACTTATTTTTTGCAAATGGTTTTATGATAAGGTATTGGCCCAATTTAATCGAATCAAAATAATAATAAATAATTGTTGGTCAAAAAACAAGGTTTCCTCGGCACCTCTCGCCCAATTAACAACTACCTTAACCTTAACCTTAATCACAAGATAATCTAATCATCTTTCTTTCTTTCTCCCAATTGTCAAAACAAACTTCGGAAAAAAAGGAAAAACATTAATTCCGTATTTAAAAAGATTAAATGTTTATACATTAAAAATGTTTAAGAGAAAATGTGTAGAATAATAGTTTATTTAATTATTTCATTAACAATGTATGCAACATTATAATAGGAAATGGTTTAAGACACGATGTCAGACCTTTTAAATGTTTTTTTATACAATAATGTTCCTTTCTTTAATTAATTTATTCATCAATATTTGAGTTATACTAATATATACAACTACGTTTTCAACATATTACATGTAAAAATGTTGATCCTAAAATAAAACCTGCTTACTCAATTATATTGGGGGCTCTAAGCGATCTAAAAATTTATAGCCCTTTGTCATTATTTTACTTAATGTTATAAATTAAACCCTCCTCCTTTCGAAAATCCAACTTGATAAAATGAATATAAAAAAAATTAAGCCATATTAACCCTAATAGATAGTCTAATAAAAAAAAATTCAGTCAAAGACTATTCTACATTCTACATCAAAGTTCAAAAAACAAATTTCTTTTTTTTTTTGTGCAGAAAATACTACATCAAAAAAATTTCTATTTTCTACATCAAAATAACAAAATTTATCAATTATCATAGATAATAGATTATCAAATTGTAACAAATTCATAATCGTAGATAACGAGCAATGGAGAATTGACTGATGGAGTTATAAGTTATGGCGAAATAGAGGAATCGGAGGAAGAACTGAAGAAGAACAATATAACATACCTTTTTAGAATTCAACCTTTCAAGTTTCAGGATTCAGGATAAGAATCACCAAATCAGTTGAGTTAATCTTGACACTTGACACCCTTTTCAAAAAGAAGAATCAATCAACTTATCAAAAATTTCCAGGAAAAATATTAGAAGAAGAATAGAGAATTAGAGAAGTAATGCTTTATGTGGTTCTGAGTAGTATCAGGAATGAAATCACTAATCAATTGGAGAAAGAAGAAGAAGTGAAGAATAGTTACTGAGTCGCAGTTTCTGCCGAATAGGTTCTACTGATGTGCGTGAATGAAGAATCCAAATAAACAATCCCCTAATTTTATTATGGGTTAAGAGGACCCTTTAGAATTGGAGGCCCTAAGCAAGGGTTTATTTTTTATTACAGTAAGGCTGATTCTGATATGTAATGTTCACGATAATAATTGTGTAAAAGGCCTTCCGGTATATATATCATGATAATGATCGTGGTTTCCTTTCACTCAACCTCCATCTCCTTCCACCTCACCACCATCTTCTTACACACCAACAATTGCCTACATATCATGAGGCCACAAGAAGTTATGGAGGTAAAAGAAATGAAAGAAAAAGAATAGAAGAAAAAGCATTGGACATGCCCTCTCATCCTCTCATGTAGATACCACGAACCATCACATCCGTGACACCGAACATGATATGCATAATTGTGGCTACCTTGCCACTTGATGGCCACAGATACTTATCGTGGCAACCATAACATCCGACCTTATAATTAAAATCGAAGTGTAGTGATCAAAAAGTCAATAATCATTTTGGCGGTTGGAGATTTTATAATGAAAAAAAAACCTAAGCAAGGTGTTAGCTTCTAAATTTCAGCATGATGTATTGATCATTAGCACTTTTTATTTTTTATTTTTTATTTTTTATTATATATATATATATATATATATATATATATATATATATATATATATATATATATATATATATATATATATATATATATATATATCACATGATAACCCTTTGAGATGGATGTGTGTTAACTTCCCGTAAACAATTATAGTATGAAGTATGAACAACAATTAACTTATAATCAAATAGAAAATGGTGATCAGTGCATGATAACATCGAATCTTTCATTTATCACAACTTTCACGTACGTATTTAATTAAAATTAAAACCGTGGTGAGACAATCATCTATCTAATAACAATTCACCACATATGAGGAAGAATAAATAGAATAGGCTTTTTGTAGAAAAGTCTAATATTTTGTCTCGAAATTTAATTGTTTCAAATTGTTAATTTATTTTTTTATAAAAAAAATCCTAAAAACCAATAAAAGAAATTGCATTATGATCATTTTCTTCCGGTTACAATAGATAACAAATTAATTTGAGATTATTTTGTAAACTAACCCAAAATTAAGACTTTTCTGCAAAAAAAATATTTATTATTATTATTATTATTATTATTATTATTATTATTATTAAATTCATTATTATTAAATAAAGACATGTATAAATACATATAAATACATATCTATACATACAAAAACATATTTATACATAAAAAATATATACAAATATATTAAATACATATAAAAACATAATTTTATATTTTTATACCTTAAAAAGTGATTTTAAAGTTTTGTTCTTCATCTAAATGGATTTATATGTATTATTAAATACATGAATAAAAACGTTTAAATAAAAAAAGAATTTTAAAAGATATTTTAAGATATAAGTATATGTAAATACGATTTTCATATGTATTATTAATTCATGTATAAAACTATTTTGTATGAATATGTTTTTCATATAAAAAACGCTTTTAAAGTTTTTTTTTTCAACTGACGGATTTATACGTATTATTAAATACATATATAAAAAATTTTAAGTGAAAAATGAAATATAAAAACATTTTTAAGGTATAAAATATATAAATACATATAAAAACGTGTATATATATATATATATATATATATATATATATATATATATAGACAATAACGATTAAAAAAAATATATAGTTCTTTTCATTTTTAATAAAATAATAAAAAAAAACAAACATAAGGGTTTTTTATAAATAAAAATTTCAATATTATGGATTAGTTTACGTAATTGTCTGAAATTAGTTGTTACCGACGGTAACAAGAAGAAAATGATCAGAATGCTACAATTTACTGGTTTTGGTTTTTTAAGACATTTTATGAAATAAAGAAAAATTGGGTCTGTTGCCTAAAATTGACCAAAGTATAATTTTTTTTAATAAAAAACCCTAAACAAAGTTATAAAAGAACCTTAATTGCATGCCCGTCTCTATCTTGTTTCTCAATCATTTTTATAAGATAATGGCTAAAATTATTTAGTTAACAAGAAAAAATAAAATGTATCCTTTTTTGCTAAACATTACACTTTATTCCCCTCAAATTTTAATTTAAATACTTTTATGCTTGATTTAATTGCCAATAATTATCAGGTTGTATGCATGTTTAGTAATAAGCTTTAAAAGTTTTTAATAGTATTTAAAAAATGAAAAATAAATACGGATTTAAAACTTTTATTTTAAACAAAATTCCTATAATTTAAAAGCAATTCAAAAAGTTTTTAAGGGTATTTATACGCTTTTAGCTTTAAGTTTGTTGTTTTATTCAATTTTACTTATTTTAATAGTTTACAATTAATCTTGCAAAACAAATATACACAAGTAAAAACTACAACTTCCACCCTATCCGCAGAAGGAGTTAGTTTGTGAAGTGTTTGTGAGATCCAAGTTTTGTAAATCTAAACTTTACACTTCATCATCCACTTCGAAGAGGTATAAAGTTTGCATCTTGATGTTCTTTTATGATAGATCTAGTTAGCTCATGAGTTTTTATGACATTTGTCCCGTAACCTTCGTCTTAATGGGTATGAGCTACTCCAGATCTTATAATTATCATTTACAGATGTTCCAGAGCTTGTAGAGTCATAAAAAGTGGGAGCTTAGTCACTCCCATCCATCAATGCATGAGCTCTTGAGCATTAGAGTGTTTTATGGACTTAGGGTTTGACCTTGTGCTCTTTTTAGCCATATAAAGGTGTAAAGTTAAAGACTTTACCCTTTAGGAAGTTCACTAGATCCAGATCTGAGAATTGTGTGGTTGGTCTTGGTGTATTAAGAGCTTATTAATAAGTTGGTAAATCAACGTATTACATTGGTTGTAGTCTTAGCTACGCTTAGTGTAGCCTGATATTCCCTCATAATTCCATCTGAGGCTCTACGTTGAATGTAGAGCACGGTGTTAGGGTGGGCATAACACGAGAAGGTTGATTTTTGTACATATTAGGTCAATTGGAGTGTGTTCTAGTCTTGGAAGTGTAAAATGGTGTTTTACCCCAAGTAGAGCAACTATGAACCAAGACCCTTGAATGTGGATTATTACCTTAATTTCTTATTAGGATCTTATTATGCGTCTAATTAGTGTGAGGGGTTCCACTATCGACAGCTTGAGTGTGAGATTTGTCTGTCTTTAGATTAAGGTGAGTCTTCTTAGTATACTATGTAAGATGCTAGTTGTCTTCGTGACTCTTGCATTTGTTTTTTGGGTTGGGCCCATTTGTATGTATGTTGGGCTGGGACCATTTGTATGGTATGTGCTATTTTGGGGAATTCACTAAGTTTTGTGGTTTAACATTTTCAAGTACTTCTAGTTCTAAAGGGAAGGGTACGAATTGATTGCACAACATTTCCCTTATGATTTCCGCATTGATGACTTTTGTTATGCTCTAATATTTGTGATACATTTATATCATGTTTGATTTTGGAACAATGATATATGAATTTGATGGCTTAAAAATAAAAAAAATATCAGTATTTTGGGATGTTACAATTTGGTATCAGAGCCTTGGTTTGAGAGATTCGGGCGCACTCTCGGGTGTGTCTGAACACAAACTGAGGAATTGATAAGCTTTTAAAAAGAAAATAATTTTTCTAAAAAGGATTTTAAAAAGAAAGGGGTGTGACGTGTGCAATCACCCGAGCTCAAGTAAGTGATTCCCAAAATACTCATAAATAATTATTATGTTTAGTATACTATTATGTAAATTGCATGCTAAAGTAAAGGCTAAGGATACCTTTAGGAATCACATGCTAGAATTGCCTAATTTGTGTGATGCCTTGTAGCCCAGGGGGATTAGATGTCATGTATTACTTTGGATTTATATCGACAAAGTTAATTGATAAGTTTATGTTTTAAAAATTGTATACGATTAGGATCATATAGCCCTAGAATGATTAATTTAGCCTTATTTCCTGTTCCTTGTATGGTTTTGGGCTTAGGGTAGAATCATTTATTCGACAGTATATGCAATCTTGTTTTGTGTACAATTTTCATGCATAAGGCAACTAGCGATGTTGATTGAAGTTCCTTGTAGTGTAGGAGCAAGCAAGATGAGTATTCCTTGGAAAGCTTAGGAAAATTTGTAGCAAGTTATGTATGTTTTCCATCATAAGGGTTTACGAGACTTACTATTGTTAAGTAACTTAGGGGATTCGAGATGATTCTTAAGGAAAGTACGAATAGGTGTGGACGGTAGTATTGGGCCCGTACTACTGAAAGCACATGATATGTACTCGAGTCAAGGATGGTCATGGAGATCGTAAGGAGCTTGCAGTGTAAGAGTTCCCTCGTTTACATGTTTACATTTCAATATGTTGGTGACTACTCAAGGAGGAGGTTATAGTACTGGTTTAGGTTTAAGTTCTGGCTCTGGTTTAGAACCGATTGATGAGAGGATACACAAGTTCATCACGTCTGAGATCACTAGCGGTATTATAGATGTCAACCCTATGGTGTTCGGTACCATCAAAGAAGGGATCATGGGCCTTTTGGATGAGTGTTTAGGGGATTTTTGGGCCGAGATTGAGGCGGTCCATTTGGGGGCACGGACTCTCTCATTTCGTGAGTTCAAGGCTTGTGGAGCCCCAGAGTTCTTCAGGGTGAAGGACCCTATTGCTAGCCGCCGGTGGATTGCTGACATGGAGAATGCTTAACGAATAAGCTTCTGTCCCAAGGGTTTGAAGGTGGGATTCATATCTTGTCTACTGAGAGACCGAGCACATGGCTGGTGGGAGGAGGTTGGTCACTCCTTGGGGGTTGTGGCTATGGAGATGATATTCGAGAGTTCGTGAGCCTGTCAGGTTCCAAGACCCTCGACAATATGATCGCCAGAGAAGATATGAAGAAGACAAGGTACCATGATATTTGGAGCTTCTGAGGAAGCGGAGACCAGTTCAGACACAGACATCGGTGGGCCAGGTAAAGAGGCCTAAGATTGTCGATTTGTGATCGAGAGGCCAGAAGGGTCATGGCCGTTGTGCCAATGGTGGAAAGTATCACGAGGGGAGCTGTCGTGAGAATGTAGGGAGTTGTTTTAGATGCGGCCAGACAAGTAATTTTAGAAGGGATTGAACCCGTGGAGCATTGATATGTTTCCACTACAATCAGACAGGCTACAAGAAGGTCGATTGCCCGATATTAACAGGAGCGGCAATGGTGGCACCTGCACCAACTAGTTTGAGGATTACTGATATCAATTAAGGTAATATAGAGGCTTCTGTGGTGAAGATCAGGGCCTTCTAGTTGACAACAATGGAGGTGTGAGAAGCACCTAATGTGGTTACTGATGGGTTTTACATGCAATAGTGTGGATAAATCCTTGTACATTTAAGGGTACATGAAACGTATTAGATCTAGTCATAACATTACTGAAGTAACATTATGTTGAACAACATGAAACGTATAACCCCTAGCAATTATCAAAAATCATAAACAAGTTAGGAATTACATATCTTTTTTATTGTTGTAGTAAATAATCAAACAATCCTTGTTGGAAAACTTCTTGGAAGCTAGTAGCAGAAATCTCATGCCTCAGATGGTTCACACCTAAACCCTAGCAAATAGGAAACTTGAAGAGAGAAGAGGAGAGGGAAAATTTCAAATGACTCTTAGCAATAAGAGTGATGACTGAAATTTAGAGGCTAATGGACTCAATTTATAGGTGATAAGAAAACCCTAGATAACCCTTACTTGATTAAAATAATAATATCTTAAATTAGGTTATTATCTAGTTTTCTAATTATCTCCTAGGGATATTCTATAACCCAAAGGAAGCCTCTAATTTTTTCCATCCTAGGACTATTCTACAATCCCTATCTTGTTTAACTATTGAACAATTACAGCTTAGGTCCTTACACTTTTAATTAATCCAGTTAATCCCAAAATTAATTAAAATTATTTTTTGATTAATTCTTAATTAAATAATACTATTTCTAACTAATATATTATTCTCATAACATATTAATAAATTCATTTAGTGCTATTTATTAATCATATAATAAATCAATAAATCAGTCTCTCTCTCACACTCTCTATCTCTCTCTCTCTCGCGCTCTCTTTCTTTCTCTCTCTAAAAGTCATCTTATTCAATTACCAGGTTTGAGGGCAACCCAAAAGGAATTTATTAATAATTAAAGTATTTACAAATTTAGTTATTGGCTTAGACATCTAATCCAACAGTCTTCCATTTGGATAAGTCTATAACTATAATTGCCAATATAACTTCTAAATTATCAGCAAAGGGTTCCAAAAGCAACTCCATTCTCTGATCTGATCATACATTAGTTCTAAGATAAGTGATTAAATATTTCTTCTTTCTACAAATCGTATGAACGCAAGACAAGGATTGGAATCAATATCATTGTCCAAAATTTTGTTTACTGATTTCCTAATTTGTGATGACCTTATAAGACTTGTAATTGAACACATCAATTTAGTCATGGTTGGGGCCAGCACTATAAGTCAACACCAAATCACCGAGGGCCCCAATGATATCGCTTTTCCTATTAGGGAAAAAGGAACGCATAAAATTTGACTCATGTGCTTGTATCCTTTACTCACCAAATTATACATGACGCTATGTTTTATAACATCAAGTTACTGATGCGTTTTCACAATACCAATACACAACCAACTTGTAAATTACAAATCATATATCTCAATTTTAAGAATATAAGATATTATTGTCTCAGAATTACTCGTGATATAATCCATGAGGTAATTATTTGAGCGTGGATTCATCCAGTACTCAAATATCCATTTCCTAAGTACTCATGAATGCCGTAGCAAAAATTTCTATGTCTAAACTCCTTAGACAATATACAATCCAATTCATTACAATATTTATTCACTACTTACTTCCTAAAGTATGAGCAAGTGTGGAATTTTCGAATAATCAAGTTATCGAGGAAGTAAAACATGCAAAATGAAACAGAAGAATAAATAATTGA
The DNA here is from genome assembly GCF_002870075.4 of Lactuca sativa. NCBI lineage: Eukaryota > Viridiplantae > Streptophyta > Magnoliopsida > Asterales > Asteraceae > Lactuca > Lactuca sativa. Next base: position 106,613,326 of record NC_056623.2, on the reverse strand, counting down.
CAAAGTCAGTAAACAAACTCATAAATAATCTATATTATTTAATCACAAAAACCAATTACATTTATTTTGTTACAAGTTTCAAACTAATCATCTAACTACTAAAACTAAGTCATCTCTCAAAACAATGCTCCTAGTATGCTGACTATGTTTAACCCTACTCAGAGCCTTTGTGAGAGGATCTGCAAGATTGTCTTCTGATGAGACTCTCTTTACTATGAGATTACCTTTTTCAGCTCTATGTCTGGTATAATGGTACTTTCTGTCGATGTCTTGATTTTTACCATGATCTCTCGGTTCTTTGGTCAAAGAAACTATCCTTCATTATCATAGAAAAGTTTCATTGTCTCCTAAATGGTCGGAACTACTCTAAGATCACCGATGATATTCTTCGACCAAGCCTCCCTCTTTGATGCTTCACTCGCTTCTATGTACTCTGATTCACAAGTAGAATTAGCCATCATGTCATGCTTGGAACTTTTCCAAGTGACTGCTCCTCAATTTAATAGAAACACCCAACCATATTGGGAACGAATATTATCTCTATTTGTTTGAAAGTTGTTGTGACTATACCCACTTACTCTTAATGTATCACTGCCACCGAAGACTAGAATCAGATCATGTGTCATTCGTAGATACTTGAGAATATTCTTTACTACTGTCCAATAGGCTCTGTCAGGATTTCCCTTAAAGTGACTAACCATGCTTAAAGAAAATGAGACATCAGGGTGAGTACATGTCAAAGCGTACATGATCGATCCTATATTCGAAGCATATGTGACTCAAATCATTTCTACTATGTCTTCATCTATACTAGGGCTTTGAGTCTTACTCAACTTGGTATTACTATGAATAGGTTGATGGGTTTCGAGCAATACATCATTCCTATGGTGTACATGCAAACCCAAATAGCTTTTGGATCTAGTTTGTCTAATGAACATGCAATTGAATATCCAAAGCTATAAACCCTAGATCTATCATATAAGATATGAAATAAGGGTTTAGTAATTACCTTTGATTGTTATATAGCAATAACAATCAATTCCTTGCTTTGATTGGCTTCAGAAAAGTTTGTGCCTCAAGTGTTGCACCTCTCATGGAGTCACAAACACCACTAAGCAACTGGATGAAGGAGAGAAGAGAGGGGAGGCACCAAAAAACGGCTGGAAACCCTAAAGGAACTCTTAGCCACGTTTTTGGGGCATAGGGGTCCTTTATATTCATGTAGGCTATTAGGGTTTTTCAACTAGGAAACCCTAATCTAACTACTTAGGCCTTAAGCAGTCCAATGGACCATTCCAGAAGGCCCTTGGACGATTTCTAAATGGACCTCCATATAGAATTCATGCATTGCCATCTAATGGATCATAAGCCCAACTTTGTAACTACCTTATAGTTACAGTATCAATCCCCTTAATTTAATTAAACTCTTTTAGTCACAAAATTAATTCTTGACTAATATTAATTAAACAATATGATTTCTCCTTTAATATATTATTCTTATAATATATTAATAAATCATAATTAAATCTCTCTCTCCTTAATTCATCCTACATATTGTTATGGTGAAGGCAACCTAAAAGGACCATGCTCATAATCAGGTCAAGTACATACCAAAATAGTTATGGACTTAGACACTAATCCAACAGTCTCCCACTTGGATAAGTCTAATTACTATTTTGCATAACTTAAAAACTTATCAGCAATCGTAGCTTTCAAAAGCTGCTGTCAACTCTGATCTTATCAGATACGCGTGTCCTTTAGATAAGGGATCATATATTCCTCCATTCTCAAGATATCTTATAGACACAAGACGTGAATTTTAATCATTCTCTTTATATTGTTTCTCGACATCCGATTTATGACGACTGACAACAGACTACAATTGAACACATCAACTTAGTCCCGGCTTAGCCAAGCGCTTAGGGTGTCATCACTAAATCATCGAGGGGCCCACATATATTGCTTTTATTCCACTTTGACCCAAATGCTCGTTTGCCCCTATTGATCGAATCACACACAACAATAAGTTTTATAAAACCAAGTTACTGGTGCGTTTACTCATCATCAATGTGCAACTAACCAGCAAATAACAACTCACACGTCTCGGTTTCTAGAATATAAAATATTATCATGTCACAATCACTCGCGATAAAATCTATGAAGTGATTCATGTGAGCGTGGGTTTAATCCAATACTCTTATCTTATTAAAGCACTCATGAACTCTGCAGCAAACTTGTGCTATGTCTAAACACTCTAGACAATCTACAGATAGATTCATGACAGTCTTCCTTCATACCTACTTCCAACGTATGACCGACTGTAGAGGTTCGAATAACCCAATTATTCTGGAAGTCAAAACATGCAGAGTGAAACGCAATAATAATATTTAATCATATATGGCCCCAAAGCTTTTGAGCGTAAATAAAACACTTTCATTTAAACACCATATTGATTACTCATTATTCATTGTTTACTGTTTAAGAAAATCAACTTATTACTTGAATTTCATCAATAGTTGTCCTATGCTCCGAGCATGCACACTATGTTTCTTATGGTCCATGCTTTGTGAAATAGTTCAATTAAATTTTTTTCCAATGATGCTCTTTTCACAATTCCTAATCTTCAACGATAGTGTAAGAATACAAGGTTCTTGCCACTATTAGAATATGTTAGATTCTAATATTTTATCTAATGATCCTTTCGCAAAGTCAAAGCACAAAAGTCACCAGGACTTGGCTAATGAAAATACAAGGTTCTCTATCTGAAATTGTTACAAAACAATTGTATAGACGTGATGTCTCTCACTCAAAGTAGATTCCTTTGAACATTCTTTTTGCATAAAATTTTCTAATCTAAACATAAGTTCTTAATTTCCAACTCCCGATATTGAAACATTTCCATATTTTCCATATGACAACTCATTCATAATAGAATCTTATCTATTCATAATAATGTCGATATGGTCTATCCAACACTATACATCCAACTACTCAAAAGAAACAAATCCTTGGCGAACCTTAGATCATCCTTTGACAGTTGTTTATTATTTTAGTGAAAACCGATTCTAATCCCTTTTCCCTCTTAATGCACTGGGCATTTGGAAATTTTTTTAACGGTCAAATATTATTGCATATGCAATTGATCCTATACCCGAAGCGTATGGGACATGATTCATAATGTCTTACATAAAGACGTGATACTTTACCAGTCTTTTGCTATAATATTTCTAATCCATGTTCTCACAATTTTGATTATGAAAAGGGATGCCGTAATCATAACCAAATTTTGAGAATGCAATTATTCTTTCCATATATTGAATTTCCTCATGTTTAACCATTCCAACAGAACATTCATATATTTTTGAATAAATTTGATTAAAAAACCACAATCTAAGCCTTTAGATTTGAAATGAAGTATAATATTCTCTCCCTTAATTATAGCAAAACAACTTTTCAACCCCTACAACTCTGCAAAGTGAATCTTTGTTTTCTATAATTAATATTGCTAACTTGCAATACTTGACATAATAATCATGCTCCCACTAACACGATGATTATTACCATACAAGCATACCACTTATGCTCCCACTAGCTTTGACATATATCTAGAAAACATCTGAACTTTCAGAAACAATGCTTATTGAATTCCTTAAGTTCATATTTCTAAATACTTGATGCTTTGATAAGCCTTTATCTAAGCTTCTTAAACTCATACACCTTTGCCTTAGAAAGCTCACATGTGTGTCTAAAGAAATTCAGAACTTATGTTACTAAGTCCTAAACAATTCGAACTATGAAAAGGGATGCCGTAATCATAATCGAATTTGAGAATACAATTTTCACAATTGCAATCTTCTTAAAATCTCTCTTAGTGAAAGCATTTCCTCACAATCATTTTCATGAAGGAGATAAACCTTATGGCACTTAGATTTTAAAGTGTATGTGTTCCTATCCATGTGAATTTGTCATAACAACAATCATAAGACAATGTTTGTGACAAATTCAACTCATATGGACTAAATTTGTTCAATCTCAATTTCTTGCCTCATGGCAGCACGAGTGGCCATCATTGTTTCCAGGTTATTAAGCAGCTCACCCTTACCTATCAATGTACTTTCCATTGATCAAGGTGCTTTCCTTTATACATTCAAATGAGAATTCATAGAACTCACATACACAATTAACTCAATTGGAATGGCACAGAAAGTATGACAGGTTATAAACCTCAAGTCACGTGCTAGTGATGATCAACTAGGTTTACTCTTGATTTGTTCTTGGAACTTTTCAACACATTTAAGACTCCCACCGACTCCTTGACATATGAGGTTCTCTTTTCAGGAAACATTTCTTGACAAAACAAATATTCAAGAGTTAGTGTAGCTTCTTATCAAGTTTAACACTTCACTCAATTGGTCCTAGTTAGTCTTTGTCTTATCCAAGACATCACAACTTACCAATTTCAAATGTGCAGGAACAAGAAGACTTTTTCCAATTCCACATTCTTTGAGTGTTATAAACCTACTAAAGACGTGTCACTCAATTCGCAATCTTGGAGTATGACTCTAAGACTTGATATTGGAATGAAGTATGATTTACTTCTTGATTTAACAATTTCTACAATTCTCGATTTCTCTTCTTAGACATGCAATGGCACTAAGACTCACTTACAGGATCAATTGAGACATGGTTCTTAATTATTAAGACCTATCATAAAACAAAATTAAAGTTACTCTCCCTTCTTCTTAGAATAGAGAAACTCTTATCTTTCTGCCTACTAGATTCTTCTTATTCGTTTTGCTATTGATTGAAACTCTTTCAATCAACTCAGAATTACACTCAATCTTATAAGTATAACCATTTTTACTAAACTTGTAGTAAATCATGACGAATATCTTTGTCACTCATGGTAGACTTGATCAACGTACGACTTAGTGTTCTTGATCTCCTAGTCCTTCAATTGATACTTTGTCAAAGAATTAGTCTAAATTTACTAAATGTGAAAGTTTTTCATTCATCATACAATACACGTTGCATGATTCCAAGTTTCTATCCACTTGAAACTTGGGCGATGAGAAAATCTCCCTATTTGGTAAACTCTCGACACTTCCACAAATAACCTAATTAAGAATCAAATCCATTTTGCTAATAATAAAAATACACAAACATCAATTTTTCATCCACGCCATTGTAAGGATAAATAAATAAGATAAAACTCAAAATTTATTTTATTGCGGAAAAACTTGCCCTTACAATGCAATTCAACTGAAAAAACATGATATTACATATTTCTTAGCAATCTACCCTAACTCTAAAGTAGCAGCTCAAAGATCCGATCATTGAATCCATGCGATAGAAATCCGTTTCTTCGTCATCAGATTCAACACGCTTCTTCCTTAAGTTTCCTTTCTTTTCTTTGATCCTGAAAAACATCAAAATGTAATCTTATCACATCATGTATTAAGAAATAAAAATAGGAATTTATAGATTTAGTTAATGGATTTTACCTGAAGTAGAGCCATACGTCTTGACTCTCCCATCTCTTAGATCTCTCAGGTAAACATGGCAGCTTCGTCTCTAATGCCCCTTCTCTTGGCAGTAAAAGCAAATGGACTCCTTTGGTACATAGCAAGGGACAATCTCAGCCTTTTCTGGACTTCCAATGTAGCCAGTGTCGAATGAAGTATGGGAGTTTGATCGACCAATCAATTTTGCTTGACCAGTGCACCAAATCATCGCTGATTCAACAACAACTAGCAAATAGGTCAAATCAATGAGGGTCACGTCGTGAACCATCATAGAGTACTCTCTTACGAACTCACTATACGAATCAGGAAGTGACTGAAGAACCCAGTCAACAACCAACATCTCTGAGATATGGACACCCAACATCCTTACCTTATCAATGCGTGACTTTATCTCTAAGACGTGTGCACACACCAGTTTCCCATCTTCGTGCTTACTTGCCAATAGGGATTGAGTGAGCTTGAACTTTTCAAGCCTTCGAGCTTGTGGGTTAGGGAGAACAATAGGAAGAGGTGGAGGAAGCGAAACATGATCTCTTGTTCCTCGAACGTATCTTGGAACGTCATCTTCATTTGGAAAGCTTGTTCCAAAGGATTTGGGAAGACCATTGTAAGATTCAGACATCTACAAAATGGGAGAAAATTCAAGTTAAATTGATTGAGTCCTTAATAAAGCACCCAAATGTGATAATAAGGCTAGGATCCAACACAATATTCTACAACCTAGAAGAGGGATGCCGTAATCTAGTTGCAGAATATTTGAAGGTAGGTAAATGACGATTTACCAATTTCCACCATGAAAAACGAAAAAAGAAGTTTAAGTTTTAAATGAATTGAAACTCCTAGATCTTTTGAGATTCACTGAAATTTTCAATGGCATTTTTAATCTCAATTATGCCCTTCAAGTTTGCGACCGGGATGCCGAGGATCACAAACAAGGTGTGAATAACCATACGCATCTAAGTGGTTCACTCAATCTACTATCACCAAATCAATGTGCCGGTTAGCCACACACGCTCCATTGATCTATGATAAACATTGATCCACCCTTCGCCACCGATGTCAATCCCAAATTAGTGTGCCGGTTAACCACACACGCTCCACTAACGTTTGACGAGGGTACGAAGTGCAATTCCATGGATTAGCATACAATTTCACATTTTGCTTAAAGTAACTATGATTTGGGAATTTGTAAAAGCATGTAGTTACTTTGTACTTCATTATAATTATAATGGAAGGTTTCGGTCCTATCCTACCCGTTCGGCTAACGACCCTCCACTAGTCAAGAGTGCAGTGGGTAAGAGTGGATACCCATTCAATCGCCATTTTATAGGCAATTTCCTTAAACACCCCTTATAGATCAGCTTCGTGAATGAGGCCTACTAACGGTAAGACTGACTCTTTACTCACATATATATATATATATATATATATATATATATATATATATATATATAATATTAGACTTTTAATGTTACATATATATATAGTATAGGGTGTATTTTACACTTTTAAAATAGTAGGTGGTTTTATTAATTTTCTCTTTTTAATTAAACTTTTAATTAACTTAACAAAACCATGTGGGTGTAATTTGAACTTTTCAAAATACTAGGGTTTTAGAATTTAAATATTACACAATTAAACTATTAATCAAAATTTTAAATTCCAAAACTTGAGGGAAAGTTTTGAAACATTTCAAAACATTAGGGTTTAACTATTTGAATTTCAAAAACAAAACTTTTAAGTTCAAATTTAAACTATAAAACTTAAAGGGAGTAATTTGAAACTATGCAAACTTTGTCAAGAACATTCTAGATCAACAATTCAAATAAGGCAATTATCTAATTTTGACATAGTCTAATTTTTTGCAAGATAATACACCAAATAATTCAAATAATTAAATATAATCATATAAGGAAGTAATTATTCAATTAATATGAAATTGTCTTTTGTTTTGTCAAAGATGATCACCCAATATCATAAAAATCCGATTTCTATCAATAAAAACGTTTTGGTAATTATCCTACAGCAAAAAATAGGCAAGAAACCCGAAAAATCCTCCATCTGACCCTCTGACTCGTCAAGTCATGCTTGGACTCGTCGAGTTCACTATGGACTCGACGAGTCACCCATTTTGACTCGGTGAGTCATGTCGAAAAACCTCAAAAATTCTATTTTCAGCCAAAATTCGTTCAAATAAGCAGCAAATTCACTAGCAAACAACCCTAGGCTCTGATACCACTGATGGGTTTTGAGCAATACATCATTCATATGGTGTACATACAAACCCTAAGAGCTTTTGGATCTAGTTTGTCTAATGAACATGCAATTGAATATCCAAATCTATAAACCCTAGATCTATCATATAAGAACTAAAATAAGGTTTAGTAATTACCTTTGGTTGTTATATAGCAATAACAATCAATTCCTTTCTTTAATTGACTTCAGAAAACTTAGTGCCTCAAGTGTTGCACCTCTAATGGGGTCACAAACACCACTAAGCAACTGGATGAAGGAGAGAAGAGAGGGGAGGCACCAAAAAATGGCCGGAAACCCTAAAGGAACTCTTAGCCACGTTTTTGGGGCATAGGGGTCCTTTATATTCATGTAGGCTATTAGGGTTTTTCAACTAGGAAACCCTAATCTAACTGCTTAGGCCTTAAGCAGTCCAATGGACCATTCCAGAAGGCCCTTGGACGATTTCTAAATGGACCTCCATATAGAATTCATGCATTGCCATCTAATGGATCATAAGCCCAAATTTGTAACTATCTTATAATTACAGTATCAATCCCCTTAATTTAATTAATCTCTTTTAGTCACAAAATTAATTCATAATTAATTAATTCTTGACTAATATTAATTAAACAATATGATTTCTCCTTTAATATATTATTCTTATAATATATTAATAAATCATAATTAAACCTCTCTCTCCTTAATTCATCCTACATATTGTTATGGTGAAGGCAGCCCAAAAGGACCATGCTCATAATCGGGTCAAGTACATACCAAAATAGTTATGGACTTAGACACTAATCCAACATAGGTAGCTCTCTCTCTCTCTCTCTCTCTTTGAAATTTTCCATACAAAAACATTTTAGTACATTATCCAAGTATGTACTTTGACTAACACCAATTAGTCTTTTTCTTTTTATCCTTTAAGATTCTTATCCCAAGAATATAGGTTGCCTCTCCTATATCCTTCATAGCAAAACACTTTCCAAGCCAAGACTTTACTTTTTACAAAGTTGGAATGTTGTTTCCTATATGGATTATGTCCTCAACATACAATACTAGAAAGGCTATTATACTCGAACTAGCCTTGACATACACACATAACTCATCTTCACTCCTAGAGAGACCAAATTCTTTGACTTTCTCATGGAACCAAAGATTTCAGTTACGAGACACTTGTTTTAATCCATAAATGGATTTCCCAAGCTTACACACTCTATTAGGAAACTTTGCATCTACAAAACCCTCTAGCTGACTCATCTAAACATCTTCAGCCCACTTCCTATTAAGGAAAGCGGTTTTGACATCCATCTGCCATATTTCATAATCATGAAAACCAAATATGGAAAGCATTTACCTAATAGACTTTATCTTGGACACAGGTGAGAAGGTCTCATCATAGTCAATCCTTGGGGTTTGAGTAAAGCCTTTTGTAACATGCCATGCCTTGAAAGTGTGTACCTTTCCATCCATGTCAGCTTTCTTCTTGAAGATCTATTTGAAACCAACTAACTTCAGACCAGGTTTTTGATCAACCAAATTCTAAACTTGATTATCATACATGGACTTGATCTCTCTATCCATTACCTATGTAACGACCGAAGAATTCCAACCAATTTAAATTTTTCCAAAACAACCCGATTTCATTAAATTATTACAAAAAGGTTTTCAATACAATTTATTTAGAGTATTCTCAGAATCACATCACAACATAAACATGAGGAGCGGTACGATCACACCTTCGCCTTGCCACGGTCTCCTGATGAACCTGAAAAACATTAAACCACAATTGTAAGCCCGCAAGCTTAGTGAGATATCCCCAAAATACCAACCACACATACGCCCTTCCAGGCTACGCTCTTCCGGTCCAAATCATAATGCCTTCCGGCCCATAACATAGTGCCTTCCGGCCCATATCATACATAGCATACATAACATATCAGAACATAGAACAGCCATGCACTTCGGGTCTACTGTGAGACTGGTCCGCTGCACCGGCCAACAGTCCACTTGGTCCACCCTCCGAATCTAGCCATATACATCGAGTCTGCAGTGTGATTGGTCCGCCCGCACAGGGCCTTCAATCCACCTGGTCCACTCTCTGGGTCTACAGTATGACTGGTCCGCCCGCACCGAGCCTTGGCACGTCTGGTCCGCCCTCTTGGGGCCTACAGCCTATCCGGACCGCTCGCTGGGCCTTCGGGACAACCGGTCCGCCCTAGGTATGTTGGCCTACAGCACAAAGCAGGACCCGCCTCAACCCAACTCCAGTCTAAACAACCATGTGCACATAAACATACAATCATATAAGCATTCATAGTCAACAAGCCGATCAACAGATCACATAACATATCATCATCCTAACCTGGATACCGACCTAACCGGTCACTAGCATAGCATCACCCTACATATCAGGGAACCGACCTTAACCAGGTCTCTAACATATACCATCCTAGCTACCAGGATGCAAACATATCAAAGCAATAACATAACAAAAAAAATACTTGGATCTCAATCCGATAAAGGGCCAGCCTTGGTGCCTTAGACCATGTCGATATAGTGAGGATAACTCACCTCGTACTGCCGAAATTCTGAACTGAGGAAGCAGATTCTCGAATCACCGACTCACCAAAAATCCCGAACTAGCCAACATAGCACAAATAAACATTAGGCCAAGCACAATACTCTTCTAAGGGTAAATTGGCCATTTTACCCCTAACTCAATCCGACCCAACACTAGGTAAGCTCCTAAACCCACCAATGGCCCAAAGTCCAGAAGTCCAAAACAAAGCCCATTATTGGCCCAATTTACTAAATTGGGCCCACCTCACCAAATGGGCCTAAACTCATGATCCATAACAACCAATGGGCCCAAAAGACTCTGTCCATAATGTCCAGTCATGACCCAAAATCCAGCAACTCAAATAACAGCCCAAACCGTAAGGCCCAAAATGAAAACCCAATAGAGGGAGTATGTTGGGCGTACCCTCCTTGGTACGCTGGGCGTACACGCTGATTCGCAACAGGGGATCGGGGCACTGACTCGCTACGCGAGGCATACTCACATGTTACGTGGGGCGTGACTTCGCTACTCAATAAGTCCTTATAACTTCTTAATGGCTTAAGCTCTTAAGCCCAAACTTCAGATCCCTAGGCCAAACATGCCTAAGATTCATAAAGTCTCAAACTTTATCACTTGGGACGTCCATAAAGCTCTTAATCCAAGGTCTTAATCCATTAAGACCCACATATCTCACACATGGAACAACCACATCCCTTGGGACCTCATTTTTCTCATTCAAGACCTCTCCAAAGGTCTGAAAGGACATATAATCTCGGCCCACACAAAGCATGAATCAAGATGAGAACTTTGGGACAAGAAAGATGCTAAAACTTCACAATACTTAGATCCATGCAAAATAAAAGGCAAGCAAGAAGCTTTATACCTCAAATAAGCTCCAAAGGATGATATCTCTTCAGATCTACAAGATCCAATCATTCCTTTCCTTCCTTGGCAACTTCTCCTTTCTTCTTCTAGCTTTTTCTTTTGCCAAAATGAGCTTTCCAAGGCCAAACACACCCAAAAATGGAGGGAATACGGGTTTCTAGGGTTTCTGAGGTTAAGGGTGAGCTTAAGGAGGCTAAGGTATGCACCAACATGTTTCTTATATAATGGCTGACCCTAAATTTAGGGTTTTGGAACTCTGAGAGTACGCTGGGCGTACCTCTAGTACGCTAGGTGTACTCAGCCTTGCACTCGCGTCCATATACGCCTTACGCTCGGCGTAATCCCAGCTTACGCTGGGCGTACTCGGTGAGTCCCCAAATTTCATATTTTCCCCTCATTTTCCACTTCTCCCACAAGATGACCAAAATATCATTTCTCTTAAATCCCGGGGACTCACAATTAGGTATTCTTAGGAATGGGGCGTTACAACCTATTTCCATTTGGCAGTTTCAGGGTGATGCTTAAATAATTATGCACTAGTTTATCCTACTAATGAAACTAATTATTACCTAAGGCAGTGTAACTTGCTGAAAATAATATAGTTCTATAGATAAGTATCGAACACAGGGAGCATAATAGTTAGCTAATTTTTATCTACTACTATCTAATTTACTAATAAATTTAGAAAAAATGGTTTTCTCTAGTTTTTCAATACTAGAAACTTAATTAACAAAACTAAACTAACTATTAACTACTAAGGAAAAATTAAAACTAAAAGAAAGAAGCACAAAAGACGAATTAAACCAAGGTAATTGGGAGACTTTCGTTTAGCTTCAATTTACTTGCTATTATGGTTGATTTATGGAAGTGTAATGGATTATTGTTTCATTGGTTACCAATTCCTAAGATGACTAGGTTAATGTTCACTGGTCCTAATCCTTTAGCAAACACGCTTATTCATACGGTGATCAGGTAGGTAAACTACCAAGTATTACCATTGTTCAGTTCAAGTTAAATTAGGCTTATAACGAATAGATTAATTTAATTTATTAGCTCAATTCAATATATGATTGGTTGTCATATATTAGCTCTTACGATTATTTACCCACTTTTCTATTTAACCCTAGGTTTTGGTCAAAACTCTAGTCCTACAATTTTATAATTCACAAATATCATAAGATTCAAGTTCAATTAAGAAGATGGTCATACAAACTTAATTAAAATCAATAATAAAATAGATAAAGTAGTTATCATAAGCACAAAAGGTTCTTTAATAAGCTAAAGTAACAAATAACCAATAAAACTTAATCCTAAATGTAGATCAAACCATAATAAGTCAAGCCAATCTACACTAAACGAAAGTCATAGGGTTTTAGCCCTTGATTTCAGCAATCAAAATAAGAAAAGCGAAATTCTTAGCAATAAATATGATTAAACTAGAGTAGAAAGTCATAATTAAGAGTTGCATTGCCTTAATGCTCTCAATTCCCAAGATATTATCGACTTCTTCACTTCCAAGCTTCAAGACACATCCTTAGCCTTCAAATATCGAATGTTGCCTCCAAAATAAAGTTATAATTTTGGAGGAGAATGGTTTGTATTTATAATTTCCCAAAAACATATCACCACGACGTGGTAAGCCCACCACATCGTGCTCTTCGTGGTTATCCCGTATTCAACAAGTCTTATAAGTCAATCAAGAAGGTCCAAAAAACCACGTTGTAGGAATGTCACCACGACATGGAGAGTGTATTTTTTATTCATTTTAAAGTCTTGATTCAAACTCCTAGCTTCCAACCTCCATCTTCCAGCTTCCAACATAATTTTTTCTCCAAGCATGTATTTTACCCTACAACACAATACATAACAAATTAAGTACGTTTTGTTCTATAAACGAGATAAAAATAATTAGAAATCTTAAGATATGATGTAAAATTATATGTATAGATATGCATATACCAAAATACCACACACTTATTCTTTGCTTGCCCCCAAGCAAATTGATTTTTATTATCTCAACAATATTGCATAAAACAATCCATTTCAAACCAAGCCATTATCCCAAGACCACAGTGCATGTATTTATGTCAATGATACCTAAAAACTCCCCATTCCTAAATACTCACAATCCTTATGAACCTTCACCCCATAGCTTATATGACATTCATTTTTGCAACTCTCCAAATCCATCCCCATAAATCTTTCTTAACCTTAAGGTACTTTTGGTTAAACTACCAAGTATACATAAACTCTAGAAAGAATTACAATTTTAATACCATAATGAAGCTCTTTGTAATTCATCTGTTCTTTGATATTTTCCTTTCAATATCTTTGAATTCACCACTTTTTTGTTTGATTTTTTGGTATCTTCAACTTTTAGAATTTCTTCATAATTTTTGATCTTTGGATTTCGTCCTTTGACAGCTCCAAATTTCTTCAATTTTTTTGGTAATTTGTCTCTCTCTCCCTGTTTATATATATATATATATATATATATATATATATATATATATATATATATATATATGTCTCACTTTTTTTTCACTCAAGTCCTACATGCTTAAGCAAGGAGCTTAAAATCGTCATTTATTGGTTAAATGTATTAGTCTAAGTGCAATAACTACATAAGCCCTCGTGGATAGATTTCAAGTACAGGCTGCAAAGCATATTATGCCATTAAAACTACCAGATTATCTTTCACATCTCATGGTTTTTCACTGATAATGGGAAGACATAGATACACTATAACATGTCATGGCTCTGGTAAACATTTGGGCTGTCACCGGATCATCCCATCCAATACTAGGAAATATTTTAGGTAGCTAGGTTTTCCTAAATTAAACTATTATTTCAAGTTTATATGAATGCATATTAGTGAAAACTGTCAATGCAAATTTTGAAAAATCAAATGCTTTTTTTCCTAATGCAATATACCCCTACCCCACACTTATTGGATGCAATGCTCTCATTGCATGCTATGCAAGACATAGAAGTAAAGAGGGAGAGAAAGAAACAGACTCCCCTGGGATAGAACATGCATCATGAATCGTGTTTCTTGTATGTAAGATCGCTCGCTTATAAGTGTGAAAACAGAAGTGGTTGACTGCTACGGAATTTAACTGTAGCAATTAGATATGTGTACTTCGTAATATATAGGATAAGACTCGAAAATCTTACTCGAGAAGGAACCACCTCATGGTAAGAGGTAACACGTCGTAGTGGGCTAGTGTAAAAAAAAATTCGTTTTTTGTTAGCGACACTACGTCGTGGTAAGGGATACCACGTCGTAGTGGTAGTAAAAATGCAAAACGATGTGCATTCTTTAGCAAATTTATTCAGTATTTTTTTACCAACAAAGATATGCATTTCTAGAAACGTGACTCTTCACTCGGTGGGTAAAAATGATGCTAAATATGCTCAAATCTTGTCTCTCTCGCTGCTTTTCTAATCTTTCTCTTAAATGCATCAATCTCTTGTGAAAATAACTCCTCACTCGAGCTTAAATCTCCTGGGAATCTAAATACAAGAAAAATGATAAAACAAGGAAACAAATAAAAGCAACAAAATCCTAAGTTACAATTATCCCAAACAAATAAACCAAATAAAACCAAACCATACAAACAAAACAAAAAATTGTCTTAAATCCACTTCCCAATAAAAGGATAAAAGCAATCACTCCTCATCATCATCATTAGCTCGACCTCCACTTCCGCTTGCTCCACCTTGCTATTCACGCCATAACTTGCCCCAACTCGGTATGTATGGGTATGTGACCGTATGTGCACCGGGTCTCTAAAGTTTCATATGTTGCATAAGGAGATCCAAATGCATGTTAGTGTATATAATACCCCTACCCACGTTATCCTTGTACCTACTTTGAGCAACAATATAAGGGTCCATAGGAAGCTCGTCTTCAGGTGGAATTAAGGTGGTTTATCATCACCTGCATCACCACTTCTTTGTCGCACCTGCCTCCCAGGTTGGTTTCTCGGTGTATCATTTGGAATGGAGAAATTACCATACCCATTTTCAATGATAATACATACACGTTTGTATAAAAGAGGAGAAAAAAGATTTGCTCGACTCGATTGTCAAGAAAGAGGCTTCATGTTTTTCAAGGATTCCAAAGGACCGTGCCAAACAAGTGATCAACATCCCACCATAAAGAGGTGATCCACGTCGATCCTTGCCTACCCGAACTACCAAGAATTCTGCCACAAGATATCTAATATCAATACAAATGTTCGGGGTGATGAGGGTCCATATAAAGAAAACATCCAATGTCGGGACTTTGTCCCCCTCCTGTCTCTGGTTAATGGTGTTGGTGATCAATCTGTGAAGGAGGCGGTGTAAAGGGGACCGGATCTCACTTTATTATGTGGTCCCAGAATTGTATTTACCATTGGCTATATTTGGCCAATAAGTGTCATCCTTGAAACCTCCAATGGTCCGGATGCAACTAGCGACGAACTCAATATACGACTGGGTATGAACTTTGGATGGTAAATAAAGTTCCATCCTCATCTCAAAATCGGCCAAGCTCAGTTTGTACCTCTCTCCCCCTGGACAAAAGGTGATGTTCTTTGGTTCATGGATACCAATTTGTCTCTGGAATGCAACTGTTGCCAAGTAAGAAATAAAACCTAATTTCTTAATGTTGTCTAATCGACATCACATTGTGGTGAACCTACCACGTCGTGATGATTCATTGAAATTCGTGTTTTTGGGTTCGGTAAAGTCACCACATCGTGGTGAAATTCACCACGTCATGGTGTAAAAAATAATTGAATTTTAACTAAATTTTCATAAAAACTACCACCCCACACTCATTCGATGCCATTTCTCTAAACAAAGTCCATAAAAAAATTCAGAGGAGTGAAAAATAAAAAATAAAGCAAATACAAAGCAAAATAAACAAAAATAAAGAAAATAAAAGAAAACGTAAGAAAATGAAAACTCTAAAGCACATGTTTCCTCCTGCAATCACTTCTTTTTGGGGAGTCATGAGCCGGACTCCTTCCCGCTCTATGTTGATTCGGCTCACGCAAACCTCACAATTTCCCATTCTTTTTCTTCATTTGGCATACTTTCCTCATTGTGCTTTACCTTATGTCCATTAAGCTTGAAGGGAGTCCCATCTCTTGGTATCAACTCGATGGCCCCATGTGGAAAGACTTGTTTGACAATAAATGGCTCATCCCAATGTGTTTTAATTTTCCTGGAAAAAGATTTAATCTTGAATTTAATAGGAGAACTTTTTGCCCCTCTTGAAAGTCTTTGCGTCCTTTTAACCTTGCATCATGTCATTTGTTTGTTTTATCTTTGTAAATCAAGGAGCTTGTATATGCTTCAATTCGATATTCTTCAAGTGTACTCATTTGCATTAAGCGGTTTGCTCGAAGCTCAACCAATTCAAAATTACATATCTTCAAAACCCAAAATGCTTTATGTTCAATTTCCACAGGTAAATGACAATTTTTCCATATACCGACCTATATGGTGTAGTACCAACAGGTGTTTTAAATGTGGTACCAAATGTCCATAATGCATCATCAAGCTTCTTTGACCACTCCTTCTTGTTACTTTCGGCTGAACGCTCTAAAATTCTTTTCAATGCCCGATTTTTAAATTCGGTTTGCCCACTCACTTGAGGATGATATGGTGTTGCAAATCTATGGTATAGACCATATTTTTGTAATACCTTGGCCAATTGTTCGTTTGCAAAGTGAGTTCCCAGATCACTAAAAAGAGCCTTTGGGACAACGAATCACGAAAATAATCTTTTCAGAAAATGAACCACTACTTGAGCATCATTTTTAGGTAATGTTTGTGCTTCCACCCATTTGGATACATAATTGACCACCACCAATATATATTTATTTCCTAGAGATATAGGAAAAGGCCCATGAAGCCAATCCCCCAAACATCAAATATTTCACAAACTTGGATTACACTTTGGCGTTTCTCGTTTCAGGAGGAAATGTTTCCCTAAATTTGGGATGAATCAAATTCCTTGACAAATTGGGTTGCATCTTTAAAAATTGTCGGCCAATAAAATCCCGAATCAGAGACCTTCTTTGTTGTATACTATACTCCATGATGTCCTCTGGTGGGCCCGATATGGCAATGTTTCAAGATTTCTAAACTTCCTTTCCCGAACACACATCTTCTTATCATTCCATCCGCAAAGCTTTTGAAGAGGTATGGCTCATCCCAAAAGTGGTACTTGACTTCTGAAAATATTTTCTTCTTTTGTTGTCGAGTTATTTATTTTGGAAAATAATAATTATCCAAGTAATTGGCTATGTCTGCATACCATGGCACCTCTACTGCGATTACCATAAAATATTCTTCAGGAAAGTTGTCTCCAATCTTGTTTTCTTCTAACTTTTCCACATGGGTTTTCTAGTCTTGATAAGTGATAGGCCGCCACATTCTCCATTCCCTTTTTACCCCTTATTTCTATCTCAAATTCTTGTAAAAGTAACACCCAACGTATCAATCTTGGTTTGGCATCCTATTTAGCAAAAAGATACTTAAGGGTAGAATGGTCAGTCTACACAATAGTTTTATATAAAAATAAGTAAGGGTGGAATTTATTAAAATCATAGACCATATCAATGAGCTCCTTTTTGGTAGTAGTATAATTTTCTTGAGCCGTATTTAGAGTCTTGCTTGCATAATTATGGGTGGAAAATGCTTATCAATCCTTGGTCCACGAACAGTTCCAACAGCAAAGTCACTTGCATTGCACATAAGCTCAAATGGGAGATTCTAATTTGGGGGCGATCATGATAGGGTATTGGTTAATTTCTCCTTTAATAGTTGAAAGGCTTCAAGGAATTCTTTGGAGAAATCAAATATGGCATCTTTCAAGAGAGGTTGTGTTAATGGCCTTGTGATTTTTGAGAAGTCCTTTATTAATCAACGGTAAAATCCCGCATAGCCCATAAAACTTCTTACCCCTTTCACATTTGTGGGATGTGGTAACTTAGCTATTGTATCAACCTTTGTGCAGTCCGCCTCTATCCTTAATCTGGAGACTTTATGCCCCAATGCAATTCCTTCTTTAACCATAAAATGCCATTTCTCCCAATTTAAGACCAAGTTGGTCTTTTTCACATATTGCAAGCATTAGATCTAGGTTGGACAAGAAATCTTCAAAAGAGGAACAAAAAGTTGAGAAATCATCCGTGAAGACCTCCATAAAACTTTCAACCATGTCGTGGAAGATTGCCATCATGCATATTTGGAATGTGGTTGGTGTGTTGCATAACCTAAATGGCATTCGTCTATAAGCAAAGGTCCCGCTTGGGCAAGTGAATGTGGTCTTTTCATGGTCTTGAGGATCGATAGGAATTTGAAAGTATCCTGAAAAAGCATCTATAAAACAATAATAGAGATGATCGGATAATCTTTCGAGCATTTGATCTATAAATGGTAAAGGAAAATGGTCTTTTCATGTAGCATCGTTTAGCTTACGATAATCGATGCACACACGACAACCAATTACCGTTCTTGTTGGGATGAGTTCGTTTTCTTTGTTGGTGACTACTGTCATCCCTCCCTTTTTGGGTACCACGTGCATCAGACTCATCAATTGGCTATCCAATATTGAATAAACGATACTGGCATCCAAGAGTTTGCTACCTCTTTCTTTACTACTTCTTGCATGTTTGAGTTTAGTCTGCTTTGGCATTAAACCACTGGCTTAGCTCCTTCTTCTACGTTTATTTTATGCGAACAATATGTGGGACTAATTCCTTTGATGTCAGTGATCTTCCATGCTATGGCATGTTTTCGTTTCTTGAGTACCTCCGCTAGGCTTTCCTTTTCATGCTTTACGAAATCAACTGCTTTTATGACTGTATTTTATTGATCTTCTTCTAAAAATGCATACTCCAGATGTTCGGGCAAGGGTTTCAACTCAATTTTTGCTTTTTGGTCAGTGATCATGACGTAGGCATCCTGCCACATCGTGGTGTTGCAATTTTTTACGTCTGATCGTGAAAATTCAGATGACCACGTCTTGGTGTCAGCGCCACGTCGTGGTGTGTGCTCAACTTATTTTTTCAATTCGTTGTACTCGCTCTCTTCCAACAGCTTCTCTACCTCTTGTATGTTAAGTTCAACATTGAAATGTTCTTCTTGTAGCAGCATATATCCCTCAGTTTCCTTCTCTTTCCACCCTCCAAGCTCCTTCTCTATTATTTCATTGAACACATCAACTGAAAAAGCCATATAATCATTGAACACAGGGAACATAATACTTAGCTAATTTTTATCTACTACTAACTAATTTCTAATAAATTTAGAAAAAGGTTTTTCAATAGTTTTGCAAGACTAGAAACTTAATTAACAAAAGTAAACTAACTATCAACTATTAAGGCAAATATTAAAAGTAAAAGCAAGAAGCACAAAAGAAGAATTAAACCAAGGTAATTGAGGGACTTTTGTTTAGCTTAAATTTACTTGCTATTATGGTTGATTTATGGAAGTGTAATGGATTATTGTTTCATTGGTTACCGATTTCTAAGATGACTAGGTTAATGTTCACTAATCCTAATCCTTTAGCAAACAAGCTCATTCATACGGTGATCAGGCGGATATACTATCAAGTTTACTAGTGTTCAGTTCATGTTATATTAGACTTATAACGAATTGATTAATTTGGATTATTAGCTTAATTAAATATATGATTGTTCGTCATATATTAGCTCCTACGATTATTTACCCACTTTTCTATTTAACCCTAGGTTTTGGTCAAAACTCTAGCCCTACAATTTTTTTGATTCATAAATATCATAAGATTCAAGTTCAATTAAGAAGATGGTCATACAAACTTAATTATACTCGGCGATAAATAGAGAAAGTAGTTATCATAAGCACAAAAGGTTCTTTAGTATGCTAAAGTAACAAATAACCAATAAAACTTAATCCTAACCATAAATAAAACAATAATAAGTCAAGCAAATCTACACTAAACGAAAGCCACAAGGTTTTAGCCCATGATTTCCACAATTAAAATGATAAAAATGAAATTCATAACAATAAACATGATTAAACTAGAGTAAAAAGTCGTAATTAAGAGTTGGATTGCCTTAATGCTCTCAATTCCCAAGCTATAATCGACTTCTTCACTTCCAAGCTTCAAAACATATCACAGGCCTTCAAAAATCGACAATAGCTTCCATAAAAAGTTATAATTTCGGAGGAGAATGGATTGTATTTATAATTTCCCGAAAAAATATCACCATGACGTGGTAAAGCCACCATGTCATGGTCTTCATGGTTATCCCGTATTCCACAAGTTTACTAAGTCAATCGGGAAGGTCAAAAACATTAGGTCGTGGGAATGTCACGACAACATGGAGAGTTTATTTTTTCTTCAGTTTAAATTCTTGATACAAACTCCTAGGTTCCAGCTTCCTTTTTTCTCTAATCACGTCTTTTACCCCTACAACACAATACATAACAAATTAATTACCTTTTGTTGTATAAATGACATAAAAATAATTACAAATATTAAGATATTATGTAAAATTATATGTATAGATATGCACATATCACAGGGTCTGCCATTGTGTCCTTGTAGTTAGCTGGCTCATCCAATTTTACTAGTGTATGATCGCTGACAAACATGTCACCCTCTATAGTTAATGGAAACCATAGAACTCAGGTGGCATGCTAACTCTACTAGACCGAAGAATAGGTAACGATTTGTCAATGGGTTCAAAAGGAGTCATATCCTCTAGTTGAGCGCTAGTATCTACTAAAGTTCCTTCATTGATTGACTTTTGAATCCCTTCAAGGTTAATTGTTCTCACACTGTACTCTTTGGATATGAGCTCTCTCTCCCTCCCTCTCTCTCTCTCTCTTTCTCTCTCTCTCTCTCTCCTACAAAGACCATGTTCTCACTATGTCTGTAGAACAAATCTCCAAAAGAATTGTGTCGGTAGCCAATGAAAATACATCTCCCTCTTCTAGGTTGTAGCTTGTCATGAGTCTCTCTTCTAATGAAAGCTTCACAACCCCATACCTTGATATGTACTGATGACGAAACTTTCCCTGTCCATATCTCGTGATGTGTTTTGGCAACCTTCTTAGTAGGGACATGTAACAACCCAATATTTCAAGTCAATGGAATGAACTAAAGTCAAGTATTGTAACCAATTTTGAGATGATAATAAAAATAACGACAAAATGAAATCGGTTAGCAACTACTTTTGGGGACTAATGCTATGGCATTAGTATTGTAACAACCCAATACATCTACCTCTTCTAGGTTAGCAACTACTTTTGGGGACTAATGCTATGGCATTAGTAACATCTTTTGTAGCATCAAATTGTATTTGACTTTTGAAACATGTAATACTACAATCATGTAAACTTTTCAAATATATATTATGGTGTGTGTACTTTCTTTACTATTAAATTGTTATGGTACTGTAGATGACGTCCTCCGCCCCCGTATGTTTCCGTCGTTTAGGTTTGGGGATGTGAAAGATTGGTATCAGAGCATTGTTTATAGCAAACTAAGTATATCAAAACCATTTTGATATACAACTATAAATACTATTGGGCAAAAACACTCTGATTAAGAAATATACTTTGAAAAATATAGTTTTATTAAAAGTATACATGCATACATTACATAACAGTAACAGTATCATAAGGGGAAAATAATATAGAACTATTATAGATGAGTTGTGAACTAATCGAGGAAGAAGAAGATTCAGAAGGGACTGATACAGAACCTGAAGTGTACAATCCCCCTCCATCCATCCGACCTCCTGCAATTAGGAGAGGTTTTCAAGGACCAACCCCCATGTGGGGAAACCTCATTCACCAATGGAACCGACAACAAGGAGTGCGCCCTCCATACCGGATGTGTCGAGACTTCTATGACGTTAGCAATGGAGGTTCAGCTGACAGGGCACTCCATGTTATCATGGATAAAATGGCTAACCAAACTGACCAATCAAGGATCTCGATGACCTAGATTCTAGAAGTCAATCCAATGGAACAAAGTAACACTGTAGATATATGCCGCCTAGACGAATTACATGATGAGACCCGAGTTCACACCAGGACATACAGGGCCAAATGGATGCAACCCTCAACGAGATAAAAGAAATGAGGGAGCTTCAAGCGATTCTTGAAAGGCGACTAATGGGAGACAAACACTCGGAAGCGGAGTCTAGCTCTAAGCGCAGTACGCTTCGCAAGTAGTACTTGCACTACTCCCAAATTTTGTTATAGACTAGGACCACGGCTAAATGTCTTACTTTTATTAACTTTCTGTACTGTCGACCTGTAGATGAGGTCAAATTTTCCCAACATTACGATGTATCCATGATATATATATATATATATATATATATATATATATATATATATATTAAAGTATTTGCGTTGCGTGTTAATTTCCTTGAATACCACTCAAATTCATAGGTTTATCTGTTATTATGTAAACTACTATTATGAATTGAGCAGAAGTTCATTTTTAAGTCGAATCTTAATATATGAAGAATTCTAAATAACCAACGTTTTATCACTTGACTTTCAAATCATCAGAGACTTATTGTCTTTCATTGTTAATTCTTTGGCAGCAAGATGCCTCCTCGTAGATCTGCACGCCGTGTCAACAACGCAACACCAACGCCACCGCCACCACCTCCATAATATGATCTCGTCATGGTACAGGCTGCTATCACTACAACATTAGTAGCTGCTCTTACACAAATAAAAACTAACGGCGCTGGTGGAACTGGAAGCAGTACACCCCACTTGAATCATGGCACTAGCCATGGTCATATCAGGGAATGCTGATACAAAGAATTTTCAAATGCGAAGCCAAAGACTTTCAATGGGGTAGGAGGAGTCATTGCACTTATGCAGCGGTTCAAGAAGACCGAAACGGTCTTCGAGATCTGTGCATGCACGGAATCAAGCAAAGTCAAGTTCGTTGCTTGCATTTTCTCTGATCGAGCCCTCACTTGGTGTAAGGGCCATGTGAAGGCCCTATTTGTCCTAGTTGCTAATGCCACGAGCTAGGAAGATCTCAAAATCTTGATGCTGGAAGAATAATGCCCGAGGGGTGAAATCCAAAAGTTAGAGAAGGAGTTATGGAACCTGAGGATGACTGGATCGGACCTAGCCACTTACACGGCTAAGTTTAGCGATTTGTCAGCCTTGTGCCCAGGTATTGTACATCCGGAACCAAAGAAGGAGGAGAGGTACATTTGGGGTTTGTCACCCCAGATCCAAGGGCATGTCATGGCTTTTAACCCACTCATTTTTGACAGCGCGAAGCGTTTGGCTCAACGATTGATTGATCATGGTGTTAAACAAGGTACTATCACCGCTGCTTCTGAGCCACCGAAGGAGGTAGAGGACCGAAGGAAACCCTAGCATAAGAGAAAGGGGCAGGCCACGTAGGATAACCCCAAGAGGCAACAGTTAGTGATGGCTCACATTGTTACTGTCCCTACCACCCCCACACCAACAAAGCTGTACATCGGCAACCTGCCGAAGTGCAATAAGTGCAACTTTCATCGCCACGGACGCTACCTTGAAATGCATTGCACTAAGTGCAACATGAAGGGACACACTGTCCGCTTCTGCAAGGACCCAACCTAATCGGCCGCTCTAGCCACAAATGTTAGAGTAGGCCGCACTTGTTATGAATATGGAGCAACGGGGCACTTCCGAAGGGACTGCCCAAAAGCAAACAATAGGAATGTTGGTGGAGGGGGAAGAGTATTCGCAATGGGCAAAGAGGAAGCCATTGCAGATCCCACGGTGGTTACGGGTACATTTCTCCTCAATAACTCTTATGCATGCATTCTATTTGATAGTGGAGTGGAGAGGAGTTTCGTGAGCCATAATTTTAAAAAGCTACTCAAACAAACACCACAGTCATTAAGCGAAATATTCATAGTAGAAATGGCTAACGGAAAGACAAAAGGCACTAAAGAAATATATTTAAACTGTACCCTCGCACTGAAAAACAATTCTTTTTCCAATCAACCTCATACCGGTTTCAATAAAAGTTTCGACGTTATCATAGGCATGGATTGGCTGAGTTCTCATCGTGCATACATTTTATGTTACAAAAAGGCAGTTCGCCTTAATCTGCCAAACGGCAAAACCCTCATTATTTATGGCGATAAACCTAGTACAAGTATTTGTATCATCTCTTGCGTGAAGGCTCAAAAATATTTGCGCACGGAATGTCATGCATTCTTGGCACACATCGTGGATGTAAAACGAGGAGTAGAAGACATCAGGAGCGTGCCTGACGTTTGTGATTTTCCCGATGTCTTTCCTGAAGATCTTCTAGGAGTACCTCCTGCAATACAAGTCGAATTCAGAATCGACTTAGTTCCTGGAGCCACCCTTGTAGCCAAAGCACCGTATCGTTTAGCCCCAACAGAGGTGCAAGAATTATCCAGTCAACTTAACAAACTACTCAACAAAGGATTCATCAGACCAAGTTTCTCACCTTGGGGAGCTCTAGTGTTGTTAGTAAAGAAGAAAGACAGATCGTTCAGAGTGTGCATCGAATACTGAGAGTTAAACAAACTCACCATTAAGAACCGGTATCCCCTGCCACGAATAGATGATCTGTTCGATCAACTCCAAGGGGAAAATTACTTTTCAAAGATCGATCTAAGATCGGGATATCACCAGTTGCGAGTCCTGGAAAGTGATATTCCTAAGACGACTTTCCGAATAAGATAGTGTCATTATGAATTTGTAGTGATGCCGTTTGGGCTAACCAATGTATCCGCTGTGTTCATGGACTTAATGAATCGGGTATGTCATTCGTTCTTGGACAAATCTATGATCGTATTCATAGATGACATACTCATTTATTCAAGGAGTAAAGAAGAGCATGGTCAACACCTGAGACAAGTCTTGGAGACACTACAAGCAGAGAAACTTTATGCAAAGTTCTCGAAGTGCAAGTTTTGGATTAGGAAAGTGGACTTCCTAGGTCACGTGGTCAGCAAAGAGGGAATCCACGTTGACCCTTCCAAAATCAAGGAAATCAAAAATTTGTCATCACTGAAGATGCCGACTGAGTTTCACCAATTTCTAGGCCTTGCTGGCCATTACTGCATATTCATACAGAACTTCTCCAGCTTGGCAAAAACCCTTACCACCCTAACTCAAAAGGGGGTAGCCTTCAACTAGGGAGAAAAGCAAGATACTGCATTCCAAACTCTGAAGCAAGCCCTATGCAACACACCCATTTTGTCTCTTCTAGAGGGGACAGAAGACTTCGTAGTATATTGCGATGCATCCAAGCAAGGGCTGGGTTGTGTGCTAATGCAGCGATGAAAGGTTATTGCTTACACCTCGCAACAACTAAAAACACACGAAGTCAACTACACCATGGATGATCTAGAGCTTGGAGCTATAGTGTTCACTCTGAAGATTTGGAGGCACTACCTATACGATACAAAGTGCACCATTTTTACAGACCACAAGAGCCATCAACACATATTCAACCAGAAGGAGCTAAATATGAGGCAACGACGTTGGGTTGAACTACTCAATGACTACGAATGTGAAATTTGTTATCATCCAGGAAAAGCCAATGTAGTGGAGGATTCCCTAAGTCGAAAGGAGTACTTTGGTCGAAGAGTGAAAGCGCTAACCATGACAATCTATTCACACTTGTCAACTCAAATCAAGGAAGCCCAACTGGAAGCCTTGAAACCCGAAAATGTAATAGGTGAAGCAGTTAGAGGGATGGACAAAAACTTCGAAATCAAAAGTGATGGAGTTTGTTATCTCATGAATCGAATCTGGACACCGAAGTTGGGTGGATTCAGAGAAGTGGTTAGGAATGAAGCTCACAAGACTCGATACTCTGTACACCCAGGTTTAGATAAGATGTATATGATGAAAAACAAAGAGCTTGAATACTGTTTACTATATTGATTATTATTTTTTCTTATATTTACAATGAACTAGAGGCTATAATTTATAGTAAATACATGACCCGTACATGGAAGGGATACATCAATTAGTAAATGTGAATGAGCTGGAAACAGGCTGTGATTAAGCCTTAATTTTGGGAAGAAGGGATATGATGATTTGATTGATCACTAGAAATTGTTTTCCTTTTTTTGTCTTCCTTTCCAACACTCCCCCTCAAGTTGAGTAGTGGGATTTATGATACTCTGCTTGTATAGACAATAGCGGAAGATTCGTTCATTAACGGATTTTGTTAATATGTCTGCTAACTGTTCTTTTGATTGCACATATGGTATTTCAATAATTCCTGCTTCAAGCTTTTCTTTAATGAAGTGTCTGTCAACCTCAACATGTTTGTCCGATCGTGTTGTACTAGATTTTATGAGATTTAAATAGCAGCTTTATTATTACACATAATCCTGCTGGTCTTTGTTGGGGGAAAGCCAATTTCAATCAAGATTTTACGTATCCATAACACTTTTGCCACGCCTCGTGTAATTCCTCTAAATTCATCTTCTACACTTGAAAGGGAAACAACCTTTTGTTTCTCATTTCTCCATGTCACGAGGTTTCCTCCAACTAAAGTGAAGTAGCCCGATGTTGACTTTCGATTCCCTATATCTCCTGCCCAGTCGGCATCGGTATAAGCTTGGATTTCCAAGTGCCCGTTTGGTTTGAAAAAAACCCCATGACTAGCTATTCCTTTGAGATACCTGATGATTCTCAAGACATCGTCCATGTGAGCAACTTGGGGTTGGTGCATGAATTGACTATATCCGACCGAGTATGTGAGAGATATATTAACTATCCCACTAATTTTTTATATCGTTCTTTATCTGTCAACTTTGCCTCAAGCTCCATTTGAAGTTTTCGATTTGCAATAATTGGAGTTTCTGCTGGTTTGCAATCTATCATACCTGTCTCTGCAAGGAGACCAAGGACATACTTCTTCTGGCATATAAATATCCATTGTTTAGACCTTAGTACTTCAATTTCAAGAAAGTACTTTAATCTTCCCAATTCCTTCATTTCAAATTCTGTAAACAAATTCATTTTTAGTTGCTCCATTTCCTTTTTGTCATTGCCGGTAATAATCATATCGTCAACATATATGATCAGACATGTTACCAGACCATGTCTGAGTTTAAGAAACAGAGTGTGATCTGAATTACTCTGTTTAAAACCATATTTCCTCATTGCAAGGGTAAATCTACCAAACCAGGCCTGTGGGGATTGTTTTAGTCCATAAAGGGACTTCTTCAAACGACATACTTCTTGTTCTTTGAACTTACCTCTGAACCCGGGAGGATCTTCCATGTAAACTTCTTCTTTGAGTTCCCCATGAAGGAAAGCATTTGTCACATCGAATTGGTGAAGAGGCCATCCTTCATTAGCGGCAATAGAGAAAAGAACTCTAATCGTGTCAATTTTGGCAACCAGAGAGAATGTTTCTGAGTAGTTAATCCCATACGCCTGAGTATAGCCTTTAGCTACTAACCGGGCTTTATACCATTCGATAGTTCCATCCGGTTTATGCTTGACAAAAAACACCCACCGACACCCTACTGGTTGTTTTCCACGTAGGAGAGTACATGTCTCCCATGTATCATTTTTCTGGAGTGCTTCCATCTTGGTCTCCATGGCATTTCTCCAGTTCTTTGAATCCAAGGCTTCCTTCATGGTAGTTGGTGTTTCTTCTTCATATATGGAGGTAGCAAAGGCCTTAGCTTCGTTAGATAAGTTCCCTATGGCAATGTTTGCCAAAGGATACTTGGATCTTTGAACCTCTTTCTCTGGAGAATATTGTTTTGGTGGTACCCGTCTGTTTGCTCTTGGTGGCAATACATACTTTTGTGTTACTGATTCTTGAGTAGAATGAGGTTCAACTATTTCTTCAGCTTCTTCATCCGGGTCTATAGTTTCAACTTCTTCATCTGTTGTTATCTCATGCTCCCCGTGGTTAGGGGTAATAGATGAAGAAGATTCACGATTAGTTTCAGAGGTTTGAGAATTACTTACTTGTGACTCCAGGTTGGGAGGATCTTGGATAGCACTGTACGAAGGTTCCTTGAATTTGGTGGTGGTACAAGGTGACCTATCCTGAGTATTGTGATCATCTTCGGTTGAGGGAGGAACCCACTTTAGCCAACTCACTGTATCCTCATATTCTCTCTCCCCCTGAACACTGTGTTGGGAATTGTAGAAATATTCTGTTTCAAGAAAGTCACATTGCATGGTGGTGATTACCATGTGCTTTTTCAGACTATAACATCGATATCCTTTCTGGTTCACACCATAGCCAACAAACACACACTTCTATGCACACGGGCCAAGTTTAGTTCGATCGACTTTTGGTATGTGTGCAAAAACAGAACACCCAAAGATTCGTGGTTGAAGGGTGAGAGTGTCGGGGAGTTTTAGGAACTTTGATAGGGTTTGTAGGGGGGGTTTTGAGCTCGAGTGCCTTGGTTGGCAGTCGATTGATAAGATACACAGCAGTAGCAAGTGCTTCGGGCCAGATAGACTTTAGCACATTGTATTCAAGCATAAGAGCACAAGTCATTTCTAACAGAATGCGGTTCTTTCGTTCTGCTATGCTATTCTGTTCGGAGTGTCTTGGGCAAGTGGTTTGGTGAATCATCCCTTTGGCTTGAAAGAATTGTTTCATAGAGGTATTAACAAATTCGCCTCCATTGTCGGACCTTAGGATTTGAATATTGGTCTTGTATTGAGTTTGAATCATAGTATAGAACATAGTAAAATTTTCAAATACTTCTGACTTGTGTTTTAAAAAATATACCTATGTCATGTGGGTACAATCATCCACAAATAAAAGGAAAAAGCGGAAATTTTTCCCCCCATTAACTTCGGATGGTCGCCATACATCAGAATGAATCAAAGAGAAAGGTAAATCAACCTTGGTGTTGCTTGCTTTAAAAGTTTGTTTATGGATTTTGGCCAGAACACAAGTTTCACAAGTTAACATACTATTGGAAAGAAAACATTTAGGAAGCAAAAAATGTAAATAGCCCATGGAAGGATGCCCCAATCGCCTATGCCAAAGCCATGACTCTCTGTTTGTTGTCCCATGAGCAAGCAACATAGTACCATTTTGAGTCACCTCATCCACATAATATAGTCATTTTCGTTCAATGCCACGTCCAATGATCATCCCAGTCCTAATGTCCTATATGATACAAAAAGTAGGATGCATTTAAACTATGCAATTGAGTTCCTTTGTTACATGGCTAATTGACAGGAGCTTGTGTGATAAAGAGTGAACTTAAAGACATTTGGGTAATTTTAGCATGGGAGATATTTCAATAGTCCCTGCCCCTTTTACGGGCATAACTCCCCCATTTGCAGTTTGAATTTGAGAGTTTTTTGGCTTACATGTAGAGGTGATATCAGATAATTCAAAAGTCATAGTGTCAGTGGCCCCACAATCAAAGATCCAAGTATTATTTTGGTTAGGGTAGTTTTGAACATTATTGGCGCTTCCAAGAAACTGGGGTTTATTTTGTGACATTTCAAGAATTTGAGGGCTAAAGAATTTAGGGTTTAAAATAGAAGGGTCTAAGGATAAAACCTCAGACCCTTTACCTGTGGCTACTCCTTGATCTCGGTGCCGTTGCTAGAGTTGTTCTTATTTCCGACGGCGGCGGCCACCTTCCCCCCTTCTGATCCAGTTGGTTTATTTGCCTCCTTGCGTCCGTCATTCCACCACTCAGGATAGCCAAGCAATTTGAAGCACTGGTCTGTAGTGTGTTTAAGCATACCACAATGATCACACTTTAGTTTTGACTTATCAACCCGAGATGATGACTTTCCTATGGAGTCTGACCGGTGTTGTTGCCCCCTTGTAACTAGCCCTAGCCCGTTGTTTTCAATTATTCCGCCGACAACAAGTCCCGCCGCCATGCCAGACTGTGATGATGAGGTTCCAGAGATCATTCCAAGAATTCCTTGGTGCGCCATCTCCTTCCTGACAGCTGTGTAGGCTCCCTCTTGTGAGGGTAGGGGATCCCATCGAAGTATTTCTCTTTTTATAGGATCAAATTGTCGATCAAGGGCGTTTAGAAATTGGAAGAGTTTTTGTTTTGACCTAAGTTTGTTATACGTTGCTATGTCGATTGCACAAGTCATTGGATTTGGATCCCTCCATTCAATCTCGCCCCATATACCTTGCAAAGTAATCCAAAACTCTTCAAGGGGCGAACCATTCTGCTTAAACTCATTTGCTTTGACGTGTAAATCAATGGTTTGAAGTTTTTCTTTCCCACTGCTATAAGTAACTACCAAGGCGTCCCATAATTTGTTTGCAGTGGGAAACTCAGTAAGATTGCTAGCAAGGGCAGGTTCTGTGTTTTGTATGAGCCACGAGAATACAACTAAGTTATCGTGTTCCCATTGGTCGTACCCTTCATCTAAAGGATCTAATGGATTTCCTGAAAGATGGCTTAACAGGCTTTTGGATTTACCTCCTATAGCAACTCGGATCATCCACACCCAAAGGGCATAATTCTGGCTGTTTAGCTTGAGACTAATATTCAAGCTATCAAAAATTTTAAGGTTTGGGTTTTGGCTATTGAGATTGTTTTTGAATACGTTTGCAAGTTGGGTTGTAATAGCTTCATTAGGATTGCTTTGGTTTGAGCTATTGTCTTCAGACATGGCAACTCTAGGATTGGGGTATATGATGAACTTCAAATGAGGGCTTGGTTCATGGATCGTCTCACTGCTCTGATACCATGATGAAAAACAGAGAGCTTGAATACTTTTTACTGTATTGATTACTCTTTTTTCTTATATTTACAATGAACTAGAGGCTACAATTTATAGTAAATACAGGACCCGTACATGGAAGGGATACACCAATTAGTAATTGTGAATGAGCTGGAAACAGGCTGTGATTAAGCCTTAATTTTGGTAAGAAGGGATATGATGGTTTGATTGATCACTAGAAAATGTTTTCCTTTTTTTTGTGTTTCTTTCCAATAGTATCTGAATCTCAAACAACTCTATCGGTGGCCAAACATGAAAGCATAGATTGCTACCTACGTTGGAAAGTGCTTAACTTGTGCCAAGATCAAGGTAGAACATCAAGAACCCTCAGGTATACTCCAGCAGCCGGAAATACCTGAGTGGATGTTGGAGCGAATTACCATGGACTTAATAACCAAACTACCCAAGACGCAAGGTGGTCACGATACCATTTGGGTGATCGTCGACATGTTAACCAAGTCTGCCCACTTCTTGCCAATCAAGGAGACTGAAAAGATGGGACGACTGACAAGGACCTACATCCGGGAAATTGTGCGACTTCACGGAGTGCCGATATCTATTATCTCGGATAAAGATAGCCAGTTCACTTCACGATTCTGGCAATCACTACAGAAAGCCTTGGGAACTAGGCTAGATATGAGTACAACCCATCACCCACAAAATGACAGACAGAGTGAGAGAACTATACAAACCCTAGAAGACATGTTGCGGGCTTGTGTAATAGACTTTGGTAAAGCATGGGACATCCACTTACCGTTAATAGAATTCTCGTATAATAAAATTTATCAGACTAGCATCAAGACTGCTCAATTTTGAAGCCCTCTACGGCCGCAAGTGCAGACACCTCTATGCTGGGCGGAAGTAGGTGACACGCAGTTGGTGAGAGGCGTAGTCCCTGATAGCACTCTCACTGGTCCGTAAATCATTAGAGAGACTACTGAGAAGATCGTTCAAATCCGTGAACGACTGAAAGCCTCTCGAGAAAGGCAAAAGAGCTATGCTGACAAGAGATGAAAACCCTTGGAATTTTAGGTTGGTGACCGTGTCCTACTAAAGGTCTCACCCTGGAAGGGCATGATACGCTTTAGGAAGCATGGAAAACTAAACCCAAGGTACATTGGACCTTTCAAAGTTACTGTAAGGATTGGTTCAGTAGCTTATAAACTCCAAGTACCACTCGAACATAACAATGTACATCCTGTGTTTCACGTGTCAAATCTATAAAAGTGTCTTTCTGATGAAACTCTCGTAATTCCACTTGAGGAGATCGAATTGAATGAAAATATAACTTTGTGGAAGAACCCGTTGATATCATGGATAGGGAAATCAAACGAACAAAGCAGAGTCACATAACAATAATGAAGGTTCACTGGAATGCTAAGCGGGGACCTGAATTCACTTGGGAGCACGAAGATCAGATGCAACAGAAGTACCCGCATCTCTTCCCTAGTCCATAGACCCTTACTTTGTAAATAATTTTGGGATGAAATTCCCTCTAACAGGGGGATGATGTAACAACCCGATATTTCAAGTCAAGGTAATGACCTAAAGTCAAGTATTGTAACAAATTTTGAGATGATAATAAAAATAGCGACAAAATGAAATGTTCAAAAATGTCAATGTGAATGTACTAAGTGGTAGATATCATAACAAGGTTTTCAAAAATACAAAGAACACTAAAATCCGAGTTATAACGAAGAAGTTATGACCAATCGAAGATCCGCAACAAAACCTGTGAAACACTGTTAAGCATAAAACACGAAATTTTAATAAAATACTTTTTAGCCTTAGGTATCTAAATGAAAGTTGTAGATATCATTAAACCGTAAACATACATAAGAAGCACATCCAAATCTGACTTCGTATGAGGAAGTTATGTTTTTTCTAAGTATCAGATACAATGGTAGACAACTAAAAACTCGCAATAGAGATCGAGTGACTTTTAGCCGATACAACCTAAACGAGTATCGAAGATCTCGACAATAGTAGTAAAATGGTAAAAGGACAGAAAAAAATGGACGTCGGATGAAGAAGTTATGAAATTTTAACGGAATTTTCCTTTCCCGACCTGTTACTAATGTAATATTAAAAATAAAAGTCAAAACTAGCCGACGAAGTCTAAATGAGAGTTGTAGAGTACATTCTCACATACGCGTGGATATAAAGAACGTCAAAATCAAAACTCGTATGTGAGAGATATGAATTTCTGAAGTTCGGGATACGAAACCCCACGATGTCAGAAACTCACGACGTGAGCTATTGACTGATGGGTGCCAGAGTGGGGCAATCATACGTCGAGTCTACATAAGGGATAAGATCGAAATCACGACGTGAGCCACTCCATGCTCATGACGTGAGCTCCAAAATTGCACCATATAAATAGAAATCGAGGGCTTTGGTGTTGGCTGCCCAGTTCTACTCCCTTTCCCGCTCTTAATATGTGTTAGGCATCTCGACACTACCCTGACGCCCCGGCTTCATATCCAAGCTCTGACAGAAGTTCAAAGCCCCGAGATTTCCAAGAAATCGACTTTTTTACGGTCGAAGTGCTTCCCGAGCAAAGTATCGTGTTCATCAAAATCGTTACTTCTACCAAGTGAGTTCATATCCCTATCACTACACTTTTAAATACTTTTAAATGCTTTTAAACACTTTTAGGGGGGGGGGGGGGATACAAGTAAACACATGGTTAAACTCGTGTGAGAACATCAATCTTTTGCTATACTTTCATACTATTGTATTAAATATCATATGAAGTTGTTAACATGCTAAACATCATACATCACAACTTTACCCTCATGGGATACAATATGTTTTATAAATAGAGATATGTTTTATTTATATGTTTGCATACTACATCATACCAAGGGTAACCATTTCAACTATAACATTACGTTTATTCAAAGAAAATACATATCGTTATTTTTCCTTTATCAATACTGTAGAAAGGGTAATCATTTTGGACATAAACATATACATTTCAAAATGAGTGACTTAATTGAGAATATGTGAGTCATTCGTCTTCATCGTACCTATCAAGGTATACAAGAAAGCCCTATTTTATAACCAGAGTCTCCGCTCGGAGAACGTGATAAGTGTGTATAGATCTATACGGGACTAATGATCCCGCACCCTGACTGTTAGCTATTGTCCGCGGGGTGACAAATATCATAACGCTTCGACGACTGAAGAACGACGCTACAAGAAAATCCATCATAGTACGTTTATGAAATCTGTGGTTGTCTCTAAGGAAATCTGCGGTTGTCTCTAAGGTGTCTTTAAGGCGTACCCCTGAAAGAAGTGGGAAGAGAAGCTTGACTCTTCATGGAACAAACCATGTATAACAAGGCCCGATTACGCATCTCGGTCACACCATTAAGTTGTGGTGTCCTAGGAGGACTCAATTGTGAAACAATTCCATATTCCTTGAGATAGTCGTGGAAATCGATACTAAGATACTCTCCACCTGTGTCAGATCTGAGCATCTTTATCTTCATACCTAATTGATTCTCGAACTCATGTTTAAACTCTTTGAACTTTTCAAAGGTTTTCGATTTATTCTTGATTAAGTAGATAGAACCATATCTACTATACTCATTTGTAAATGTCACATAAATTTGATTAGCAACACTTGTGGTGGATCTGAAGAGTCCACACACATCTATATGTATGAGATCCAACAAACCCTCACCTCTTTCACAAGATCCAATAAATGTGATTTTTTCATCTTCCCTAAAAGATATTTTTCAAATTCATCATCAGGCCTTAAGTTAAATGATTCTAACACTCCACCCTCTTAGAGTTATGTGATGTGTTTCTCCTTAATGTTCCCAAGACGACAATTCCACAAGCATGCCTTGTCTAAACAATTAGACGATTTAATACGGAATACACTATCACAACCCGCTAAAGCAGATACACAAGACGTGGCAGTATAAAGGGTTTCATAGCAAAAGTTAAAAGACAACACCAACCATAGTATTAAAAATCATTAGAAATTTACAATAGGTTTCAACAAATTTTAAAAGAAATTACAATGGAAATTGTAATACAACACATGCGAATGCTCCTAACAGTGATGTGTCCCTAAGTGCCACTTACTCGATGATTCCTGAAAAAGCATGTAAAACGAGCGTCAACTATAAAAATAGTTGATGAGTACTCACAGATAAACAAAATAATATTGGTTCCATGAATTGAAATCAAAGTTTTGATAAAAGTTTCCAATAATAAAAGTAAATAAGTTTGTAAAAACAAAGTTCTTTGTCATCATGAAAGATAAAGTATGTTACCCAAATGAGATGCAACGTTCATATTCTCATGGAAGATAAAGTTCGTTACTCAAACGAGTAAGCAAATTTCATTGGTAAAATGAGAAATAAATTCCGTTGCTAAAACATGTATATAAGTTTCGAGTAATAAATTTTCGTTGCTATAATGAGAAACAAAGTTCGTTGCTATAACAAGCATAAAAGTTTCATTGCTAAAATAAGTATACAAGCTTCATTGCTAAAATAAGTATACAAGTGTTGTTGCTAACATGAGAATACATGTGTGCATCAAGTTTCCATTCATGAGTTCACAACCCAATCCTAATGACCGAATCATGCCCTATTGAGTACTATGTGTATCGCAAACAAAGTGTCTAAAATGGTAAAATGCACTCAAGCGAATCGTGCGAGTGACGAGTTGTCTACCTCCTGATAGCGCTATCCATAATAACCATAGGCTCAAAAGAGTTAATGAGTTGTGTCTAGATATTCCAGGGACTTAACCACGAGACAGTCCTCAAGAATTAAAGTAACATATACATACATACAAAATATAGCAACGAAGTTTCATACGAGTCAAAATAAATACAACGAACATAAAACGTTTAGGACATGCTTTTCCACCCCCAAACATTTAAAAACCGAAAGTAGGGGAGTGGTGAATACTCACAATGAATTGGGATGATGCCAATGGTGCCTTGAACTACGCTTCACTCGTACCACTATCATTTTTCTACAATAATGGTATTCACTAGTGAGTCTCTAATCGAAATCTAACACTAGTATACTTACTATTACAATAGAATTATACCAATATTGTGTCAAAGTTTAATATTGATAAGTTACAAACATTTTTCTGTGAAAATTAATTTTCGATGAATCAATTGTTATATAACAATTTAAGTGGAAAAATTCCCATTATTGAAATGCTAATATTTAACATTTTTAGAGGTGTTCCAATGATTAAATATTGAAAAACTAAATCAGTTTAGTCCTGAAATTTCCCAAACTTTGTATTTTAGTTTCAACTAAAGTCAAGGATCTTAAGATAATTTTTCTTGCATATTTGATATGTCTAGCTATTTTTCACCATTTTAAATTCTTCAATAACCACAAAATTATGAAAAATACTAAATAGTTAATAAGAATTACCGAATGACAGATTTCGGTTCTAACTGCATTAAAAGACTTCAAGATAAATTTTCATGGATTATACATATGTATAACCATTTTTCTTATATTTAATTCTCTAAATAGATAAAAAACCATAAAAAAGCAATCATTTAAGAAAAATCCCCAAACTTTTTATATTACTGCCATTACACATAATTAAGATGGGAAAAATATAAAAATAGATTTCGAAACTGTTTAAACCAATTTTATGATTTTTGTGCATTTATTTGATTAAAAATGAGGATAAATACAAAATAGTTTCCAAAATTATCCAAACTTTTTGTATTACTGATATTAAACATTATCAAGCTGGGAAAAATATAAAAATAAATTTCTAAATAGTTTAACCCAATTTTATGATTTTTTTATACATTTATTTGAATAAAAATTATGATAAATAGAAAACTATATCCAAAATTACCCAAACTTTGTTTAACACTGTTATTATACATATGGAATCTCTGAAAATATAAAAGGTATTTTTCAATTCGTCTTTCTTTTTTTCATTGTTTTATCCTCTTAAATAATTAATAAGTGGAGAATAATTATTAAACAGTTAAAGTAAATTACCACAATTTTTTATAAACTTCATTTACATTGTAAATAATCTGGAAAAAAATACCAAGGGTGGTTTTTATCTACTAGAATCCGATTTTGTGGATTTAAGTGTATTTAATCTTAGAAAATTGGAGAAAAATAGTATACTGAATAGAAAAATCATCAAAATTTTTATTTAGAGTTCTACTATATTTTAAGGTATTCTGATAAATTTTCATGAATTTTAGATGAGTACAAATATATTTCCCATTATTAGTCCATTATAAATACAAAAATCGGGGAAAAATAGGAATGCATTATGAAAAATTTTGAACATATTTTTCTGAGTACTCCACATTAGGTAGGATCTGCGAAACATTGTATATAGCCTTTTCACATTACTTAAAGTGTTTTTATGATTTACTTGAATTAAACAAAAAGAAAATTCAAAACCATAGAAAATAGTAACAACAATCGATGAAACTCACTGAGATCTCATCATTTACTTTAGGGGCCATCCAAGTATTTACCTAGGATTTATAGACCACAAAAAGTATTTTATATGCATTATTGCCCTATTTTCTTGCAATAGTTATAATAATTTGATAAAACTGAATTATTTTCTGAAAATTTTTAGAACATCTCATTTTGTTTATGGGATTCTGTGAAAAATTGGATTTGATTAGAAAAGAAGTTTTACATATTTATTTGGGAATGAATCCTTTATGAACCTATTCGAATCCTTTTTAACAACAAACTTTGATGATCAACCCTCTAAGCTTG
Source organism: Lactuca sativa (assembly GCF_002870075.4). Lineage (NCBI taxonomy): Eukaryota > Viridiplantae > Streptophyta > Magnoliopsida > Asterales > Asteraceae > Lactuca > Lactuca sativa. The sequence continues at coordinate 106,575,578 of NC_056623.2, read as the reverse complement.
AAGATCATCACATGCATGTTGGTTTTTGGGTGAAATAATATCACCATAATCTTAAAAATTATGAACATGCATGTGAATAATCCATCCATAGAATGGTGTAGAAGAAGAAGATATGTAAGAAAACTTTGGATTTTGAAGGAAGATTAAAGGGGGAATGAAGGATTTTCGTTTTTACCTCAAGAACAACTTCAAATGTTGATGTTTTTTTAGTAGAAATGGATGAACTTTGCTGCCAAAATTCGTGGTTTAGGGTGAGGGAGAGAGAAAATGTGCTGGTGTGTGTGAGAGAGAGAAATGAGAAAGGTGAGAGAAGAGTGTGGGAAAGAAGAACAAATGATGAAGTGCTTTTTGGGAAGAGCCTTTCTTGGAGAGAGGGGGACGATTTTGAGGGATAAGAGAGGAATTTTTATTTATTTTCCACAAATTTTATAAAATATCTTCAATTTCTTTATAAAATTCCCCCAAATTTTATAAAATGTGCATTTAGATAAGATTTGTTCATAACTCTTGAGTTTTTAGTTTATAACATAAGGTTGACTATTAATGGGTTAAATTTTTATTTCTATTGATTATATTTTTCCTCATTTTAATTATTTTAGAATAATATTGTAAGGTTCATAATTAATTTTATAAAAATTTTAAGCTTAAATTTTATAAACTTACATATTTAAGTTTTTGAGAGTTTGTAAATCTTTGGATATCAAAATAAATAGAATCTTTGAGACTTCAAATTATCTTATGGTACTATAACTCTTTTATAGTTATAAATAATGTTTGTAACTTGTTTTATCGGTTTATTGGCATTCTATGTAGTGATTCTGAGATTCAAGCGAAATTGAGGAATCAAGTATACTAGTCCTAGCTTTCAACTTTGACTTAAGTTCCAAAGAGACTCGGACCTAATTTCTACCACTAGTTCAAGTGCATGACGTGTGTATATGATTCATGAAAAGTTGTTCGAGTCAAAGAGTGACCCGAATATGGATAGTCTTTATAGTTAAGTAGTTGTAGAATTCAAATAACCATGTGAAATCTAAGTACACTATCCTTCGATTCTACTTGCTTCCAAGTTTTCAGTAGGTTATAACTTAGTTTCTAGTTACTAAGTCTAGTATGTGTCGTGCCTATAAATGCATCTAAGTTTAGTAAAATCAAGAATCGACTCAAACTTTGACGACTGTCACATACACTATTACCTAGGCTATCAACACAAATCACAGTTTCATACACAATATGACAAGGTAAAGCTTCAAACATAAAAATTCCATTCTTATAAACAAAATTGATCCATTCATATAATTAAACGAATATAAAAAACCTTTTCTAAAAAGTGCATAACACTATAAGTTCCAATATTAGCAATAGTAGAAGATTGCCTATTTCCCATGATTAGATTCATCTTTCCATTCTCCACCTCTTCACTTTCTCTTAGTTCCTGCAAATCAGAATAAATGTCAAAACCACATCCTAAATCAAGGACCCAAGAACGAGTAGGTTGTGACTTATTAGTTTGAATAATGTAAATACTTATCGACGATGGCTTTACTTTTCCATCCTTGATGTCTTACAAGTACTTGGGGCAGCTTCGTTTCGAATGGCCCATATCATTGCAATAGAAGCAAATGACCTCTTTAAGATCACTAACAGAAGGAATATCAAAATTGGGCTTTGCTTTTGGGCCTCTAGATGACTGAACATGGGCCTTTACCTTCCAATTTTGCTTTGAAGTACCTTTCCTTTTCTTTCCTTTGTGTTGTCCAATGGCAAGGACTAGAGCATTAGTAGAGTTAATAGTTTGATTCTTCTTTAGTCCTGACTTAGCTTTTTGCAACAGGTTGTGGAGTTGGGCCAACATGGTCTCTGTGTTGTTCAAATGATGAGCTGGAATGAAATGGTCATAACAAGAAGGCAAGGAGTTAAGGACCATGTCAATGGCCAACTCCTCATCGAAATTCACATTAAGCCTTTCAAGGCACTCCACGCATCTTTGAATTCTTTGCACATGGTTGCAGACAAACTCTCATTCCTTCAATTTGCAATTGATTAAAGCGTTGAAGACCTCATAATTTTCTTGATGAGCTCTATTGTGAAACTTTTTCATAAGATCCAAGTTCATATCATATGGCCAATAGTCTTCATAGAACTTTTACAACTCAGGAATCATTGTGGCAACCATGATGCAAGCAACCTTAGTCGCGTTGTCATAGTGTTTCTTGTAGGAGGCTGTTTCTTCACGAGTATTAGTGTCCCATCGATCTCAACAAGTTGTTTCTCAAGGACATACTCTTTTCCCTCGTATCAAAGAGCCATCTTGATGTGGCACATCTAATCATTGTAGTTGGTGCCATCCAATGTTACCTTGGAAACGATTGAGAGGAGTGAAAAGTTGTGGGAAAAGTTTTAAGAAGCAGAAGCATCACCAAAAGTAGACATCTATAGAGAAAAAGAAGTTTTAGTGAGATGATATAAATCCTTATTATTTTAACCCATAGATAATATTTAAGGCTAGGATCCAATATATCATTTCACAACCAAAAGGAGGGATGTTGTAATATTATTGTGAATTTATGAAAGTTAAGTAAAATAAATTCACCAATTCCGAACTATGAAATTCCTAGATCTTTTGAGATTCATTGAATCTTATCAATAACATGTTTCATCTCAGCTTATGCTCTTCTATTTGTTACTGGGATGCCAAGGATCAAAAACAAGATATAAATAACCATAAAAATATGCTTGGCACTCTCGCTGTCATTTATCATCTCTTATTAATGTGCCGGTTAACTACATGCACTCGATTAACAATGATAATTTTCGAGATGCCCATTATTACTCTTTATAGTCACTATCAGTGTGCTGGTTAACCATACACACTCCAATAACTACATATAAGGTATAATGTGCAATTTTATGGATTATCATACATTTCACATTTTTCCTAAAGTAACTAAGAGTGAGATTTTTCAAAAATAATTTAGTTACTTTATATCATTATACTTATTAATGAGATTATGTCCAATCGAATACGTTCAGCCAAAGACCCTCCACCACACAAGAGAGCGTTGGGTAAGAGTGGATACTTAATGACGATCATTTTATAGGTCGCTTCCTTAAACTCTCCATATAGTATGGCTTTGTGAATGAGGCATACTAGCGATTTCACTGACTCGTCTTATACATATAATATATTAAAAATGTTAATTATACATATAGTATAAGGTATATTTTAAAACTTCTATAAAATACTAGGTTTAATTCTAAGTTTTCAAAATTAATAATAAAATTAATATAATTTAAAATAAACCAATTTTGATTTAGTCTTTATCTTTTAATTAACAATTAATTAAATTAATTAAATCATAAGGATAATTAACAAATTCAAGATATAGGATATCAGATTACAAAGATAAATATTTAGTTTTACACAATTAAAAAACATTATCTTAAATTATTATCTTAATCAATTTTTAATTATGCAAAAAAACAATTTCGCTGATCAAAGGGTTCACCACGTCGTGCCGTAGGACTGCCATGTCATGGCAAAACGAATAAAACATGGATATGAAGATCCCCACATCGTGGCAGAAGAGGACCACGATGTGGTGCTATGACAGAATGAAGATTCTGCCAAATCTCCAAGTCAGGTTTTGTTCAAGTTTAAGCAATGTACTATCAATTGTTAGACAACCATACGCTCTGATACTACTGATGGGTTTTACATGCAATAACACGAAAAACCTCTTGGAAGCTAGCACCAGAAATCTCATGCCTCTGATGGTTCACACCCAAACCCTAGAAACTAGGAAACTTGAAGAGAGAACCGGAAAGGGGAAATTTTGGTTGGCTCTAAGTTATTGGTGTGATGGCCGAAATTTAGAGGGCACAGTTTGCCAGGAGTCACCTCCTAGTCTTTCATACAAATTGGCAAGGGTTCAGACTCTAGTCTTGCATACAATTTTCCAGGAGTCGCCTCCTGGTCTTTCATACGAACTGCCAAGGATTACCCCTGGGTCTTCCTACAATACATAAACCAAATGGGTCAGAATTGGTGCCTGCAACCCATAGAACATTGATGAGATTCACCTCGAATGTAGAAGCTCACGGAAAGAAAACCCTAGCTGCTGCCCTGACGACACTTCCGAGCTATCAGATCAAAATAACACACAATTAGCAATTGGGTTCCATTCTATGGCCCATCATCCATACTTAGGGTAAAATGACTATTTTACCCTTGACTTAACATGCATGAAAACTAAGGCCCAAAACCAAAAGACCCACAAAGGCCCACTAATGGCCCAATTTTCCAAATTGGGCCCAACCCCATATGGGCCTTATCCTAAGCCCACAATTTCCCTAATTACAATTCTAATTACCTCAAGTACCCCCTTATAACAACTTGATCAAAGACAGAGTCAAAAGTCAAGGTCAATGGCCCGAGTTGACCCAACATGCCGAGTTGTCCTTCAACTCGCCGTGTTCCTCCATTATCTACAAGGTCGAGGAAAAACCGAGCCAACTAGCTGAGTTTATCCATAGACATGACCACTTCGCCAAAGACCCAACATCTTAATACATTAAGCCGACATTATCGACTCTAAGAGCTTCACAACTAGAATCTCAACCAAAATGAGATCTAGAAGGGTAAAGTTTCCAACTTTACCCGTAGGAACCACCGAAATGGGTCCAAGCTAAAACCGTAGACTTAAAAGGGTGAGGGCTTAACCATTAAGCACTTAATATTCAAAGACAAAGCCCCAAATTGCAGATCTGATACCCTAGAGCTGGAAGACTACGTAAAGTTTCCAACTTTACGCCCATGCATGACCAGGAGAAGCTCAAATTTTCAAGTAGGGCTTAATAAGGGACTTAATGAATGCATCAAGCCCTTAAATCCATAATGTTGGCACCTTTATGCCAAAAGAGTCCATCAGAACCTTAGATCTGAAAGAATAAGGCTTTGGGATGTCCTAATCCCAACATCCATCCAACTCATGACCTAAACATAACAATTTAACCCAAAAGAGTGATCCAAACATCTAGCCATCAAGATAAGAACTTGATACCTCAAACTCCTTGCAAATTGGATAATGATTCTGGATCCAAGACCTCTTTCCCAAGCTTATGAATTTCAAGATCTTCTAAGTCCTTCACAATGCACAAGATGGACAACAAACTTTCTTCCAAGGCTCGAATGCTTGACAATGGAGGCTACAACTCATTTTAGGGTTTTGATAACAATGGTGGCTAAGAAGGAGGCCAGCCAAAGGGACTTAAGGCCTTTAAATATGGTGCAACACCCTAAGAATTAGGGTTTCCAACCCAACTGCTAACTCGCCATGTCGAGGCACCTTAACACGCCGAGTTGGTTCATTAAATTCTGTAGCCAATAACATCTCGACACGCCGAGTTGAAGTCCTAACTCGCCGAGTCCCAAGGAGAAAACCTAAACGACTTGGAATCAACTTCATATCGGAAATCAAGAGTTATAATTCTCCCCCACTTAAATTAGATTTCTTCCTTGAAATCATTTCTTACCATTCCTAGGTACGCCCCACAGCCTAAAGAGCACAACCACACCCTAAACATACAACAACCTTTCCAAAACTACTGAGACCATCCTCAACATACCTTTTCAAACCTGATGATGAATGAACCCTTAAACCCTTGCGAAAAACCAATCCTACTTCACCTGAAACCTGAAACCAATGGTCTGATTCCCTGACAGACCTCACACACCGAACTGCTACCATGCCCTCCTCATAGAGTTTCGTACCAAACAAAATACTTCCAACCCCCGAGCACTTTCCTGGTTCAAAGGGAAAACATCTAGTGACCATATATAGCTACATAAAACTTATACTCGACAGAAGGATCAGATAATCCTTCAAGTAGCAGATTCATCCCTACAACTGTTAGACTCAGACGAGAGTTGCACAACAGGGTCTAATCAATACTCTGAGATTATTTAATCCCACTTCAAGTGACTTAGAATTTCCCAATCAACCAGTTACGCCACCCCATATGGACCCTCAAATCACAGCTATTGCCTGAAACACCACGCTGCCTCTTGGATACTTCCCCCAAGTAGCCGAGACCTCTGTGGTCCCAATTTGTCTGCCAACGATCTGAAATACTAGATTCCTTCTTGATTGCTGAATCAAAAGACACTCACACAGTCGCCCCACGTGACTTCTGAAAGAAAACTTCAACTGACAATAATTAACTGAACCATCACGACACCCACCTGATGCTAAATTGAATGCAACAACACCAACTGTATTCTTATCTCATACTTGGCCTCCTGCGACCTGCCAATTCCTGATTCCAAACATGTTGTGGCCCTCCCACAGCCTTGCGAACAGGCCCACCTTGGCCTAAACCATTAGAAGAAATGCGTGGGTAGTTCACAGGTTTGCCAAAATCTCGCCACTACACAGGGACCGGTGAATGCTATGGGCCACGGTGCAGTCTTACAACAATTCCCACACTAACTGACTGCTAGTGAACACTACAAGCCACCCCGAAGTCTTACAAGACTTCCACCTTGCAACAATTGCAACCCAAGTGCTCATCCAAGTCTCCGAAATACTGTGAGAAACCTCCGATGAGATGAACTGCCGCATTTACTCGCTAACCGACTCAACGCTTGCACCAAAGACGGAACCCGCATTAGAACCAAAACCAAAACTTGAACCATCTCCCTGAGTGCTCATCTCCAAACTGAAACACAACAAGCCAAGGATGAAAACATGCCCAAAAATCCTCCTCCCATAAGTTTCTTAGATTCTCCAAGACTCTCATCGATTTGAGTATGGATCCCATGCTTTCAATAGTACGGGCCCAATACTACCTTCCATACCTATCCATACTTTCCCTATTAATCATCCCAAATCCTCTAAGTCACCTCCTCAAACTGATGTACCAAAAACTAACTAAACCGCACCACAAACCTACTAAAGCATATCCTTGGCTCTCCTAGGTTCTCGACCCCACCCATCCCACGTCTACTAAAGGACTCCCACCAATTTCAACTAACTTTCTCATGATTGTAATTACATGCAATAGAGACTAGATAATCCCTCGAGTAAAAGACTCAGTCCTAGAACAGTTTGAATCAGAAAAGAGTAGCGTAATAGGGTAAAATCCATCACTCTGAGATTATTTAACTTGTGCCACATGTGACTTAGCATAATCACTTAGCGATCGGTTGACATTACTTAGATTCCCACAAAGCACAAAGCTAGCAATATTCAGCGAACTGAAAATCTAACCAACATACACTAATCAAGCCATTTTAACCTCTAATCTAGAATCCATACAAGCATGAAATTATAAAGCTCATACAGTCTGACATATAAAAGCATCTCCCCTATCATATAATATTGAGCAGATCCTTAGCCCTAATCTAGCATGCAGTTCTCAAAATTATATTATATATCATATTAAACATATATTGGTATTTTGGGAACCACTTATTTGAGCTCGACTGATTACACGTATCACACCCCTTTCTTTGATTAGAAATTCCTTTTAACTAAATTTTTATTTTAAATTTTTTCATCAAACGCTGAGTTTGAGTTCAGACACACTTTAGAGTATAACCGAATCCCTAAAACCAAGGCTCTGATACCAACTTGTAACATCCCGAAAATCAAGGGTAAAAAATTTCATTTTTGTTATAATCAAAACATCATTGTAACTTTATCCAAACATTTAAAAGCATTTCATAATAAGATAATTATCAGAGTTCATTCACAAAGATCACATATTGCAGAAAACAAGGGTGTATGTGCTGCGATCAAGTCGGGCCCTTCCCTTTTGAATTGGAAGTACCAGAAACCATAAACCAAAAACTGTAAGCACAAAGCTTAGTGAGTTCCCCAAATACGACATACCACACATACCAATCGATCCATAAAAACATTCATATCGATGACCCATACTTATCATACATACCACAATCAATAAAGGTGATATGTACCATCCATAGTCTTGCTATTATGCCTCGAACTGCCTCGTCGTCTTTCTTGCCAGGCGAGGGGCCAAAAGCCTGGGTCGTATAGATAAGTTCCAGAAGCCACCTCCAGGTCTTCCGTGCAAGCATCACAAAGACAACTAGCATACAATCTACACTACTTAACTAATTAACCGCCAAGGTTTAGACTCTGGTCTTGAATAATGTTTGCTAGGAGCCGCCTCCTGGTCTTTCATACAAATTGCCAAGGGTTACCCCCAGGTCTTCGTATAATACATAAACTAAATGGGCCGACATTGGTGCCTTCGACCCACAGAACAGTAAGGAGACTCACCTCGAATGTAGAAGCTCACAAAAAGTAATCCCTAGTTGTTGCCCTAATGACACTTCCAAGTAATCAGATCAAAATAACACCAAATTAGCATTTGGATTCCATTCTAAGGCCCACCATCCATACTTCGGGTACAATGGCTATTTTACCACTGACCCAACATGCATCAAAACTGAAGCTCAAAGCCAAAAGACCCACAATGGTCCACTAATGGCCCAATTTTCCAAATTAGACCCAACCCCATATGGGCCTTATCCTAAGCCCATAATTTAGTTAATCATAATTGTGACTACCTCAATTACCCCCTTAGAACAACTTGGTCAAAGACAAGGTCAACGTCCCAAGTTGACCCAACATCCCAAGTTATCCTTCAACTCACCGTGTTCCTCCATTATCTACAAGGTCGGGGAAAAACCGAGCCAACTCGCCGAGTTTATCTATAAGCACGATGAGTTCACCAGAAACCCAACTTTATAATACATTAAGACGATATTGTTGACTCTAAGAGTTTCATAACTCAGATCTTGACCAAAATGATATATAGAAGGGTAAAGTTTCCAATTTACTCTTAGTAACAACCGAAATGGGTCTAAGCCCAAACCCTAGGCTTAAAGAGTGAGGGCTTAACTATTAAGCACTTAATATTCAAATACAAAGTCCCATATTGCAAATCAGATACCCTAGAGCTGGAAGACCACGTAAAGTTTCCAACTTTACGCCCATGCATGACTAGGGTAGGCTCTAATGTTCAAGAAGGGCTTAATAATGGACTTAATGAATGCATGAAGCCCTTCAAATCATAAAGTTGGCACCTTTATGCCAAAAGAGTCCATCAAAACCCAAGATCTGAAAGAATAAGGATTTGGGACATCCTAATCCCAACATCCATACAACTCATGACTTAAGCATAAAAATTTAACCCAAAAGAGAGATCTAAACATCTAGCCGTCAAGATAAGAACGTGATACCTCAAACTCCTTGCAAAATGGATAATGATTTTGGATCCAAGACCTCTTCCCCAAGCTAATAAACTTCAAGATCTTCTAACTCCTTCACAATGCACAAAATGGACAACAAACTTTCTTCCAAGGCTCAAATGATTGACAATGGAGGCTATAACTTGTTTTTGGGTGTTGATAACAAGGGAGGCTGAGAAGGAGGCTAGAGAAAGGAACTTAAGTACTATAAATAGGGTGCAACACACTAAAAATTAGGGTTTCCAACCTTGCTGCCAAATCACCGTGTTGAGGCACCTTAACACACTGAGTTGGTTCATCAAATTTCGCAGCCAATAACATCTCCACACCCCGAGTTGAGGCTCCAACTCGCCAAGTCCCAAGGAGAAAACCTAATTAACTTGGAATCAACTTCATACCGGAAATCAAGCATTAAAATTAGCTTTATATGATATTTGATTTTTTAACAATGATGTATAAACTTGATGGCTTAAAAATCAAAAAATTTATTAGTATTTTGGGAGCAACCCTTTCAACCTTTTGCCATGCTGAAACATGAAAAGTGAACCTTTAGCAATCACTAGTAATAAAAGTTCCGAAGTTAGCAAAGTCTGAGATGTGTGAAGTCCGAGATAGAGATGGAGTATGAGATGGAGATCATTGCAAGATGTAGTGAAGATTCGAGATTAGTTATATGTTCAGATATTTAATGTTTCTTGTCTTATTAGTGATGTAACGTTTCATAGGAGTTTTCCTTTTTGTATCTTTTAGATAATAAGTTGTTAGTGACTGATTATTAACCAGTCCTAGGAATGTTTCCAAGTTTGTATGATGTTCCTCCTTAGTCTATTTAAGGAAGGATTTGAATGACAAGAAAATATGCATTGTTACTGCAAAGATAAAATAAGTTCTCTTTAATTCTCTTTTACTTTTTTCTCAAGTCAAAATCTTCCAGAACATTCTTCTTGTTCATTAAATGTCTTTATATTGATTATACTCCTAGTTTACTTCATTTAATATTGAGTACTTTGTTGAATATTTCATTCAAGTCTTGACTGGTATTACCAGACTCGACTGGAACCATTAATTAAGAGTAGACATTGATCTTAATGATTAACTCAAGGTTTGAGTTTTCAAACCTTGTCATTGCACATTGAACCTTGTACTCAAAATTAGTATCAGAGCATGAGTGGTTTTCCTTTGAATCCATAAGAACAAATTATAGTTGATTTGAAATTACCTTGGTATTTTAATCATTTCTGTGTTCAAGATAAAAGTTCTTCTATATACCTCTTCTGCTCTAATATCTTAACTTCAATGGCTGCTCCTTATTCTCAACAAATGTATTTAATGCAAATAAGAAATAGCGTGGGTTGCCCTTCTTGTTCTCCATTGATAGTTATTGAAGAGTATGATCACTGGAAAGTCAGAATGGAATGGTTCTTACTTGGTAAGGAAAAAGGTGAAGCTATCTCGATATCCGTAAAAGAAGGTCCACATGTTCCAGTAAGACACACAATGGGAGATGCTACTGCAAATCTCATGGGACAAGAAGAACAACGTCAAACACCTCTCACTAGTGATGACATCGAAATATTGTATGTAGATCAAATTGCATTTTTTGAGATGGTGTTTGGTGTTCCTCCTTCTCTCTTTGAGCTCATTGTGTTATGAAAATCTGATAAAGAGATCTAGAACACACTCAAAGAACTGTTCGAGGGAACATAAAACATGAAGGATAAGCGTATGACTTTGTCGTCAACGAGTTCGATACTTTCACCACAACTCCTGGTGAGTCAGTTGCCTCGGCCTTTAGCAGATACCAAATAGTCGTCAACAACATGAAAGCTCATGGGATTGTCCGAAGTCCACTAGAATACAATCTCAAGTTCATCAATAGGCTTGGTAAAGGATGGGGAAATGTGAAATCGTGTCTTCAGAGTAATGGATAACTAAAGAAGTTGAAGCTTTACCAGTTGTTTGATGAACTACAAAGTCATGAATCAAATATCGCACAATCTTTGAGAGAACTCTCAGGAGGTCCTCTTGCTCTTGTTAGTTCTTTCGATCCTCACGTCTCAAACCCCTTTATTTCGGCCCGTTCAAAGCTGTTATCCCAACTATCCCACTTGTTCAACCCTCTCCGCCTACTTTACCTGCTCCTGCTAGTTCAAACTATCAGTTTTATGGAGACCTTGACCCTAAAGCAATGGACTCCAAACTTCGCTTTCAACAAGATTTTGCTTTACATTCCTTGAAATATAAGTGTCCTTTCAATCCCACTCATAAACCATATCACAATAGTTTTAAATCTCCTCATCAAAGTAATCCCCAACCATTTCCCAAACCTTCAGAAAATACACCTGCTTATAAACCCAACATCTCTATACCAAATCACACCTCGATATCCCATGAGACTCCGACGTCAGACAATCTAAAGATTATTTGTCACAAGTGTGGCCATGCAAATCAGTATGCCAAGTACTGCTAAAGGACTTTGCATTAGACCTGGCAATCCATGTCTGCGTGTCGTGTATTCATGTCAGACACGAATTTACACGACACAGATTTGGTAAACACGAACACGACACGAATTATAAAACGTGTTTGGGGTATCAAACACGGACACGACACAAAAAAAATTCATGTGACACGTGACACGACACGAATATACACGTTTTTTAACCGTGTTCCACGAAAACACGAATAGACACGTTTTTAATGATTTTTTTTAAGCGAGGGCTATAAACAAGTTATTGACTTTTATGAAATTGGTCCCTAATATTTTATAAATATAAAATTTAACCCTAAAGTATATATATGTGTATATATGTGTTTATACGTGTCACGTGTCAACACGAATTTGTATCGTGTCTTATACGTGTTTAAACAGATAAATTCATGTTTGACACGTGTAAGAGACGAAACACGAATTTAAAATACGTGTCAGACACGAATAAACACGAAACACGAATTTCTAAAACACATACACGGAAAACTCGTATCATGTTCGTGTCATGTTAATCGTGTCGTGTATGAAATTTCCAGGTCTACTCTGCATACTATGCACATCGCGCCCAAGAGAAGGCTGCTAGTAAGAAAGCATTCGTTATCACTGTGTCGAGAGATGTAGACGGAAGTTGGGTATTTGGAGATGAGAATGATGTGAGTATTGGTAGAAACATCAAGTGCATACCAAATATAGTTATGTACTTAGACACCTTATCCAACAGTTCTAAAATGGAGTATAAGTCCGAACATGTCTATCCGTCAATGTATTAATTGTTCATGTCTTTTTCTGTGATGTAACGTTACTTAGGAATTAGTCTTTTATTTATTTGGACAATCAGAATGTCAAAAGTAGTGACTTTTTCCGGTCCTTAGTATGTTTTCGGTTTGTAATGTGTTCCTCCTTTTTCTATTTGAGGAGTGTTTAATGATAAGAACAGTTTGACGGATTGTTGCTCCAAAGATAGACATATTTTAATTTACTTCACTTGCATCTTTCTCTCAAATCAAAACTCTTTCAAACATTCTACTTGTTCATTTATTGTCTTTACTTTAGTTATACTCATTATTCTATATTAAAATACTTGAAGTACTTTATTGATTCTCATCTTCAAGTCTTGACTAGTCTTGCCAAACTTGACTGGAACTCTCAATCAGAAACAAACATTGATCTTAAGCATTAACTCAAAGTTTGAGTTTTTAAGCCTTGTACTTGCGTAATCAAGTCCTTGTTCTCATACTTATGCTTCATTTGGTTTGATCTCTTGTGATGATATCATTATGCCTCTCATGATTTGACAGTGTCATTTCATAATCCAAGTATGTAACTTTTGATGAATCAATATCCCTAAAACAAATGCTATCGAATATGCCTTAAGTCTCATGTCTTCTAGCAGTTAATGTCCTAATGAGACTTTACTTCAGAAGTCTTTAACCCAACAGGTCATGATTTTATTTGTTAATACTGAATGAGCGATCCATCTCTTGTGTTGATTTCGATAGAAAGGTCGATTCTTCAACTAAGAGATATTGCTTGGTCACAAATGAAAATTCTTATAAGGCAAGGATGTTATCCTCTCTCTTAGCCAATCTTTTTCTCATGTCCTTAACCTCCTAAACTGAGGTATGACATGGTACCATTACGAATTAACGGTAAATCTTTTATTCTAGACTGCAACTAAATCTATGATGCAAGGATTAAATCACTTCTTGCTGATGATTTATACCCTGAAAACGATTCATGTTGATTTTACCTCAGTGTGATTGAGACCTCCTACTTCTCTCCCACAAATACTCTTTATAAGAACTTGATGATTCAGTGTGTAAAACCGCACACTGATAAAAGTTTGAAAGTCTGTATCGATGGTTGGACTATGTACTATAGTTTATCACACGCACCAACCCATTCTTACTTATCATTCTTCTTAAAAGCTTTATGATTCAATTTCAAATGCCATGCACCGATGAGAACTTGTAAAATCTTTGACGATGGGTACATTTAGTACCGAAATGTATTACACACATCATTCCACTCTCGCCCTTTACTATTCTAATAAAGAAGTTAATGATTCAGTATATAAAACTATATGCTGATGAGACTTCAAAATTATGTGTAAGTGCTCTACTATTGCAAAAGCACAATATTGTGATACACTTATCCTATCCTTTAACTTTATTTGATATTTTCTTTTTATTTCAGGTTACTTGTTGTCTTCTTAAAAACAATAAAAAAGACGCCAGTACCCATTGATGCTTTCAAAATAGGGGAGGAAAGTCTAGCTCTGTTATGTTGGATCTTAATCATTCTTTGAATAGCAGACACTCTTCAAAGAAGAAGGTTATACATCTAAGGGGGAGAAAAATCTAGGAGGGTGGGACAGAAATCAGCATATTACTTTAGATGTATTTATCTATTAGTTCATTCTTTATTAGTTTGTTTTTGACATCATCAATAGGGGAGCATTTTGGGTTACTGATCTGCATAGATTTGATGATGCAAAATATATACATTATAGTTAGAAAGTTGATATGAAGATACGCTAATGGAAGTTCATATATCGAAGAATGAAGAACATCCCATGATGACTAAAAGATCCTGAAGACTCTATCAACACCAAAGGCATGAAGCTACCATCTACTAAAGACTGATCCGTGTGTCCAGAAGTTGATGGTTATACATTAATAACACACTAATTAAGTAAAACACTAATGACATTCGATGATGGTACTATTTGTTGAAGCTGAAGCTGAATCTAAAGGTGAAGTTGAACCTGATCTCCAGACACTGATGTTGATGCCCTGATCAGTATGACTCCCTGAAATTGATGCTCCAATCGGATTCTGATGTGTTGGTGCTTATATTTGAATCTAGAGAAGATCTGATCTTATATAACAAATTATTTTGTATGGAGATGATATACAATCCCTTGATTGAAGGGATTCATTAGAATACATTCGTATATAATCAATATTAGGGTGAAACCCTAATGTTGTGAACGCCTTGGTGACCGTCTTTGTGATAATCTGTTTTATTGGTGAAAACAACCCCTTTTCTTGGTGAAAGATAACTTTTGATAATTTCATGTTCTTCCTTTTTTTTTGTTCTTTATTTTATTTGTTAGTTCATTCTTGTTTATTATACTTGATGTGTATCTGATCGATACAAACCTTCAAAATCTACAAAGGGGTTGGGACTTTCAATAGCAAAGAGTTGTATTGTCTTGACTGAAGACTTAAAGATTGGAGAAATGGAAGTGCAAAGAGTTGAAAGGTTTTGTCTTCTGTTATACCGAAATCTTAGAAAAGTAATGATCACATATTCCAATGTTGTGTGTTAGAATGGTTTTGCCAGTCCCATGCATGGGAAGCATGGTCGTCTAAATTAGGATTACCTTTTTATTATCTTAATTAGGTACTTGTACTATTTCCTCCTATAAATAGACATTATTAGTATTGATAAAAAGTGTGTTTGATTCCATTCTTCTTGTACCCTTATCATATCGAAATACTAGTCTCCTTATCATTCATACTTTTTTGTTCATACATTGTTGTTCAACATTTAATCACTTGTGTTTGACTGCAAAACAAGTTATGATTCAACAAGTATCTTTTTAACTTGCTTATATTTAATGGTGTATGTTGTTGTTAAGTTTCCTTTATAATTATGTTTTCTTTTATTGTTTAGCTTAATCAAAATACATGATATTTACTCAAATTCCACACAGTAATCTTATTATCTCTAATATCTTCTTTCAACACCCCTCCATCGTCGCCCAAGCCTTCCAAGAGGCAATGTCGCAGTTATCACTTGACACCATAGGTCTTAGAGTAGCACAAGTGAGACAATGTCAAATATCATTTTGAGGTGGGAGAGTATTCCAGAGCCCTACCACCTGAACCCATTCCCGATACCCCTGTAGAGGAAGCTATAGTCTTGCTAGTCCCATTTACAACATAGTAAACCGAAAGGCCATCTTTTGTTGAGGATGAGTTGAGATCGATGAGGAGCGAGATTAGGAGTCTGATTGAAAGGATTCATAATTTAGAGGAGGATCGAGACATTTACAAGATGGGCATCTAGCATGCTCAAGATCAATTAGAGGTGGCACTGTCCCAAATTTAGTTACAGTAGGTCAATATGGGAGATATGGAGCTCCAGAGGTAGGCATTGGAGCATAGGGTTGTAATATCTGAGGTGATGGCTTATGCTTCAGACTTGAGGGTTTTGTTCCAGCATCAACAATTTACACAGTTGACAACATTGTTGGTGGTTTATATTGGGTTCTAACAGACATCTTTAGCACGGATTGTTAGGAGCATCATTTTTGAGTTAAGGGAATGGAAAATTTTGTAAGAAAGTTAGTAGTACACTTTCTTTCTCTTTTTGGATGTAAAATACCGTATTTTTACTGTCCTAACCACACCTTTTGAGTGATTCTACAAAATCGTGATGTAATTAAAAAAAAATTGTAGTAAAAAATGTATATATGAAATATTAGTATTTCACAAAAAGAAATGTGTTCCACTATGAAATGATAAAGTGAGAAATAACAAACTTATCTGATTAATAATCACAATATCATGCGACATAAAATTTGTAAAGAATTCTTACAAATAATTCTAACTCTCGTGACTAGAAGAAATCATCACTATATGTATATAAACAACTAGAAAATATAACTAATAACTAACAATTACTTTGATACTAACTAATATAGGCTCATAAGCATGTTTCCAACAATAACCACTCGAAGCAACCCAGGACCCTTGTAACGTCCCAAAATTCATAGTAAAATTTTCATTTTGAAAACAATAAACCACACAAAAAAGTTGTTCCAAACCGATCAAAGTGAATATAGTACTTAAACATTAGAGTAAATATCATAAATTGTCGATGCAGGAAACTCTAGTGGGTGCGGTGCAGTTACGTCGGGCCCTTCCCTTTCGCATCGAAAGTACCTGAGACCATAAACAAAAAACCATAAGTACAAACCTTAGTGAATTCTCCAAAATAACACATAACATATATACAATAGAGGTTTCTATGTACTAACCATAGTCTTTCCATTATGCCATGAGTCATATCATCGTCTTTCCTTTCCAGGCCGGTGGCTAAAACCCTGGGTCTTACAGACAAGTACCAGGAGCCACCTCCTGGTCTTCCATAAAAGTATCAAAAAGACAACTAGCATACTACATATAACTGCCATGGTCCAAACCATGGTCTTACATATAATTTGTTGGTAGTGGTATCCAGGTTTTTCATATAAATGTTAGGGGCTACCTCATGGTATTCCTATATAACATAAACCAGTGGGCTGACACCGGTCACAACTAAAAGCTCTCATCGCCAAAAAGATGGGTGCTAAACACTTCCTAACAATCCACACAAGGAAAACCCTCAGTCTACCTTATAAAAATAGAGATTGAGCACAAGTCAACCCAAGCAAGAAGTTAACGGTCAGAGTGAAAGTCAATAGCCTATAATGTCAACTATTCATCCTTACATCATGACCAGCTCTTGGTCACGTCGTGAGAGCTCACTCGGCTCGATTCCAACTCATCTTGAATCAACTAGACATGAAAAGCCACTAGACCTGACCTCATGACATGAGCAACCTTCTCTCAGATCGTGACCTCCAAGAATCTTAACAGAAAATAGGTTCATTCAACCCTCACATCCCGAGCATAGTCTGAAGTCAAAATCTAACCATTTAAGTCCTTAATCCATTAATTTAACTAGCACAATAATAAAATAATCCATACATGATCTGTTCAAACTCATAAGAACAAATTAATTCATATCAAACAAATTTCATGTAATTGGCCTTATCATATAAACTAATACAAAACATGAAACTTTGACAATTATCTTTCAATTAGATGAGCATGATCACTACCATATCTTAAAAAACACACTTTTATGATTCAAAATAGTTTGTGGTAATGACTATATGCAAATTTGGCCAAAAACACAAAATTCTACACTTTGATCACCCAATTCGGTGAGTCCATGAACTGGACTCGTCGAGTAGCTTCATGTCTGCATGGACTCGTCGAGTTCCCTAGTGGACTCAGTGAGTTCATCAGGCAGAATGCAGAAAACTAGATTTTTTCAACTTTGAAAATAAGTAAGCATCAAATTTAATGGAAAACAATACTAGGCTCTGATACCATTGTTGGTGGGTTTTGAGAACTATAACACTTCCTAAGTGCACACGCAACCCTAAATGCTTTGCATCTATGTTTTCTCTAATTATATATGCATTTTTATTTTTCCAAAGCATTCACCCTAGCTAGCATACAATGAAGCTATATAATAAAACATAGATTGGATGCTTACCTCTTGAGTAGGGTAGAGTTCTTGACCTTTAGAAGCTTGAGCACCTCAAGTGTGATGCCTCTAATGGTTCACAAACACCAATATGCAAAAGGTGGCTCTAAGAGAATAAGTTACTTATCTCAAATGTAGGTGCAACCGATTTTGGTGTATGGAGGGTTCTATTACAGTTGTGGCAAGTGCTAGGGTTACACTTTGTAAACCCTAATGATTCATGACTTTCCACATTCCTATGCTCCATGGTTTAGCCCATCTACATAATCATGGATCACTAGCCCATACTATAAGAATCATTGATTTACATAATCAGTCCCTCCATATATAATTAGTCTCTTTTGACCACAAAATTAATTCCAAATTAATTCTTGGTCAATACTAATTAAATAACCATATTAATATATTATACTTATAATATATTAATAAACCGTAAATAACATTATTCTCAAAAAACCATCCTATCAAATTGCACTGGTGAAGGCAACCCAAAAGACCATGCTACAATTGGGTTAAGTACATACCTGTTATAGTTATGGGCTTAGACACCAAATCCAATAGTCCCCAACTCGGATAAGTCTAATAACTATAGCTGCCTATGCGACGTCAAGATCTGACTTACAATCGTAAGCTTCTAAAAGCCGTTGTCAACTCTGACCCAGTCAGTGACGCATCCTTTAGATAAGAGATCATATACTCCTCTGTTCTCAAGATATCAGCTGGACAAATACATGGAACAATGTCATACTTATTTTCCATCAATTTGTTTCCCAATTTCCGATTTGTCTGACATAGAACATAACTGAACACATCAATTTATTTCTGACCGGGCCGACACATAAGTCAAAACAGAATCATCTTGGGGCTTAAGATATCACTTTTAATCCTCTTAGGGTAAAAGGAACAAATAAACTTCGACATGATATGCGTGTACTAACTACTCATTAAATCATGCATAACGACACATTTTATAACATCAAGTTACTGATGCGTTTTCATGCCATCAATGAATGACTAAATCATAGTCAACAAATCATATATCTAGGTTTGAAGAAATATATATGATATTATCGTCTCATGAACACTCGTGATCAATTCCATGAAGTGATTCAAGTGAGCGTGGGTTGATCCAATACTCAAATCTCATTTATGAAGTACTCTTGAATGGTGTAGCAAAAATGTTGCTATGCCTAACTCCTTAGACAATCCTACAAGCCAAATTATGACAGTCTTCTTTCATACCTACTTCCAAAGTATGATCGACTCTGGATAGTTTGAATAAATCTTATCATTTTGGAAGTCAAAACATGCAAAATGAAACAATAGTAAATAAATGACACAAGACAGTATCTTTACTTATAAATAACACTCCTTTTATTCATCAGAAAATGTCAATTACAATTTAGCTATTACAAGTTTCGGTTTATCTAATCGCTAAAACTAATATCGTCCTTTATCCCAATGTCCCTCGTATGTTGCAAGTGCTTAACCCTAATCAGTCCTTTATGAGGGGATCTGCTGGGTTGTCCTCTAACAATATCCTATTCACCATGAGGTTCCCTTCTTCTACTTGATGTCTAATGAAGTGGTACTTTCTATTGATATGGCTGGATCTTCCATGATCTCTGATGAAGTTTTTCAACCATATTGCCTCCTTCGCTACTTCGCTTGCTGATATGTACTCTGATTCACACGTTGAATCGGCTATAGTCTCCTGCTTGGAACTTTTCCATGTCGCTGCTCCTCCATTCAGGGTAAATATCCAGCCCGACTGAGAGCGAAAAGTATCTTTGTCAGTCTGAAAGCTCGTATCTCTGTATTGTGTTACTCTCAACTCATCGCTCCCATCGAGGTTAAGGACCCATTCCTTAGTCCTCCGCAGGTACTTAAGAATGTTCTTAACCGCAGTCCAATGAGCTTTACCAGGGTTCCCTTGATATATGCTGACCATGCTCAAAGCAAAGGCTATATCCGGGCAAGTACAAGTCATACCATACATGATCGAACCAACTGCAGAAGCGTATGGTATATGACTCATTTATGCTATCTCATCCTTCGTACTCGGACTCTGAGTCTTACTCAGTTTTCCTTGGATAGGTAAGTCACCTTTCTTGGAGTTCTCCACGCTGAAACGTTTCAACACCTTGTCCAAGTAGGCACTTTGACTAAGTACTATTAGTCTTTTACTTTTGTTTCTCTGTAGAGTCAAAAATGTTTTGTAATATGTCGAAGTCTGTGTATTTGTCATTTCGTATGTTTTCTATATATTTGCTAAGGCATCTTGTTTACAAAAGCGTAATGTCTAGCCTTAGTAACTTTTTTGTACTTTCAGCCTCCTATAAATAGGAGCTGAACATAGAGGTGATAATAGAGTTTTCCCATTTTTACTATCGTTTTGTACTCTTGTTCATTGGAAGTAATACGAGCTAAACCAGATCTTATTTACTTGTGTTTAGATTTCATCTTTTATTCTGATTTGATTCTTATACTTGATTAAACACTTCTACAATTGGTATCAAAGAAGGAATCATTACTGCATATATATGATTTTCAATTGAATCTCTAGTTTTTGAGTCAAGTCTTTGTCTCAAAAGTTTCCGCAATGTTTTTATTCTAAAAATCATCTCTGATCTACAGTTTTCATTTGATTCTGTGTTTGAATGTGTAATCGAGTAATCGATTTTGAGTTTCTGATCAATTCATTCATTCAATTTCACATTTATTCAAGTTTTTTCTGAAAAATCTCATCCGTATGATAATGGGGAATTTCAACATGAACACGATGACTTCATTTTCTCATCTTTTAGGATCTTCTACGAAGATTCCTATGTTGATTCCTGATTATTATGATCAGTGGGCTGATCGAATGGAGGATTACTTGAACAGATTGGACGAGGAACTCTGGAGCTGCATTACAGGAATCACTCAGCCTCCGTCGAATTTTTAGACTATTGGATCATCTGCATCAGCACCTGCATTAACTGATCAACCCACTAGGTTGAAGAACAACGTAAAGTGCTGTTAAGTAGTATCTTGTGGAGCTGAAAGAGTTTAGACAAAAAGAAAATGAAATGATTGAAGTTTACTATGATCATATTAATGAACTGATCTATAGATGCAATCGTTATGGGATCACAAGGTCATCAATGGAGTTCAATCTCACTTTTGTGATGGGACTTCGTAAGGAATGAAGGAGTGTGAGTATGATGGTGAAGAATCAACAAAGGTTTGATACTTCATCTCTAAATGATTTGTATAATCAGCTGAAAACTCACGAAAGTGAAGTGAATGAGATGGCTGAAGAGTCGAAACTTAGTTTAGGAGGCCCTTTAGCTCTTGTTTCGAAAGTGTCTGAGAAAGAGGTAGTTGAAAAAGATGATTCTGATGAAGAAGGTTTTCTAATGAACTTTGATGATGAAGCGGTTGCTTTTTACTCGAACAACCGTGTTAAAAAGTTTTTCAAGAAACCTTTCAATCCCAAGGTGAAGCAGAGTGATGTGAAAGAAAATTTCATGAATAAGTCTGTGGTTGAGGAGAAGAATAAATTCGAGAAAAATGATGTGAAGGCAACCGAAGTCAAAAGCGAGAAGAAACTGAAGGGAGATTTGGGCATTGACTATCATTAGTACAACGGAGCAAATCATTTGGCTAATGATTGCATGCTTCGTAAAGAGGAAGAGAAAAATAATAAGGTCAAGGACGAAGCCTATTATCTAGAGAAATTGGAAGAGGTACGTTCAAAATCAAAAGGCATGGCATTGGTTGCAAGAGGGAAGTTGAGGAAGATGGAACGTATTAGATCTGGTCTTTAGGATCTGATGACAAAGAGATGCGTAATCCGACACATGGTACTATGTTCGCACAATTTGAAGAAGATGAGGACGAAATGGTGACTGGTTGTTGTTTCATGACCAAATCCGGAGACAAATCACCGATGATAATAAAGGTACGTTCTATTCTTCAATCTTTTAATATTCCTTCACAAGCTTATAATTCTGAAATAATTTCATTTTATGATAATGTTGCTTACTTTGATACAATTGTGGTGTCTGCTAGGAATGAAGCTTAGAAACTAAACACCCAGTTGCTAGAGACCCAAAAATTGCTAGATTCGAAAAGAAGCAGGGTAGAGTATCTTGAATTGCAATTGAATAATTTGAATAATGATAGGAAATGTTTACATAAGGATGTTCGAATGTTACTTGCTCAAAGAAACATTTACTATAATTCAGAAAAAAGATTATATGCAAAATAGACTTCATTACATCATTTATCTTAAATAAGCAAAGAACAACATAGGAAATTATTGCATTTTCTTGTTTTCAAAAGAGAGAAAGTTGATAATGTGTCCTATGACTGTGAGAAAACCATATCAGAATTTGATAAAGTTCCAGATAATCGATTTGCTTATGGTATTGTCAAGATAGATGAATTTTTGAATGCTGATGAGCTTGTTGAAATTGTGAATGATACTTTAACTAAAAGTGAACAAGTGAAAATTTTGAAAAGAACTGAGAATTCAAATCTTGACTCTCAATCGAATTTTGCTGAGATCGATGATAATTTTGATGGTTTTAGCGAAATCAGTGAAATTGAGGAGGAGGAAATTATCGATTGTTCTCAATTACCTGTCATTAATGTCAAATCTAAGTCAAAAGGTAAAGAAATTTGTGATGATCCGATGGTTGACGATCACACTGATCGTCCCTCTACTTTGAATGTTTGTGACTTTGATCATGTGAGTGTTTGAGACAGTCAAACGGATAGTAGTGATGATGAGGATGAAGACGAAGTGTCAAACAATTCTGAAACAGAAAAGCATGTTTCAAAGGAAACAACCATTAAACGAATTGTTGTTGACCAAGTGTTTGGAGACACTGAAAATTTCAACAAAGTGTTATCTGAAAAAGGTGCTCATTTTCTGGAAACGAACACAATGGTGTATCCAAATTTTAAGTGCACAGATGATGTTGTATTCCCGAATCAAGTGTTTTTCACTACTGGGAATGTTGAAAACATCAAACCGGAGTTTAAGAAAATAATTGAAGAAGATAAGAAGAAAACATTAGAAGAAGAATTCTTTTCAAATCAAAGCACTGTCGAAAATAATATAACAAAGAATTCGTATGTTTTTCAAAGACAAAAACAACACTGAAAATGGGTTGAAAAACAAGAAAATACAAAAGAGATTTTGAAACAAGAATCAAATGAAACAAATGAGAATGTGAAACTTAATTCATAAGAATTTAAGGATCTTGTTGAAAAATTTTCGAATGAAAAAGGTATTTCAAAAAGACAGGCTCGAAAGAAATTTATTTGGCTAGTGGTGTCAAATGAAAAGCAATGACAAATACCAATCAAGAAAATATCCGAAAAAGGGTTGTCTAAATCTGCACAAACAAAGCTTTCAACTTGTTCGGATAAAATGGAAAATCCTGCTCAACCAATTTCGTTTGATTCTCAAAATAATTCAACGATGTTTTCCAAATCATCATCTTCAAAGAATTTTAAAACAAATGCTCAACAAAAGATTTTTCATTCAAAAAGCCAACAAAAGTTTTCAACTTCAAATTCATCTTTTCCAAAACCAACAAACGATCAAAACAAATATTCTTCAAATAGAACAAATCAACATTTTTCTAATGTTCATCAATTTGAGAATGTTCAAAAATTTGAGAATGCTCGAAAATTTGATAATGTTCTAAAATTTGACAATGTTCGTCAAGTTGAGAATGTTCGAAAATTTGAGAGTGTTCTAAAATTTGAAAATGTTCAAAAATTTGAAAGCGTTCGAAAGTTTGCGGACAATCAAACATTTGTGATTAATAAATCCAAAGCATCTGCAAAGTTTACTCCACAAAAACCAAATTTTCCGAATCCATTTGCACACAAAGCCACTAAAGTTTCATACACAAAAGGTTCATCTGGAGTGGAAAAAATCAATCATTGGCTTGAGGAAAAAGGGAAAAAGTATCAATCAGGAAAGTTTTCTCAAGATCAAAGCAAGGAGGCCTATGAACCTTATTTGAATGATACTTCATCTGGAACTTCATCTTTGAAAAAAATCAAATACTCCAGTTCGAAAATGGCAACCAATGTTAAAAGTAAAACATACTGAGAAGCATGAGAAGAAAGTCAGTGGAAATCCAAAACTATCGAAAAATTATGTTTCGATATCTCTAATTGATGATGTCGACTTAATTGATACTTTCAAAAACAATGTTCGAAATTGGGCTTTAGGTTCCAAATTTCATTCACGTTTTCAAACTAATAACCAAGGACCCAAACAACCTTGGGTACCTAAATTCTTTTAATGATTGTAGGTACTGTGTGACGAGCAATATGATGAGAAATCGTACATTGATAGTGGTTACTTGCGCCACATGACTGGAAGAAAGGTGAATTTGAGAGACTTTAGACGTTTGGAGAATGCTGGTGTTGTGAAGTTCGTGAACAATCACAAATGTCATGTAAAAGGATATGGGAAAGTAATGAATAGACAGTTTACTGTATATCGTGTAGCTTATGCCGAAGGTCTTCAACATAATTTAATAAGTGTTTCAAAACTTGTTGTGGGCACTGACAATCAATTTGTGTTTAACGAAGAAGGAAGTATCATCTCCAATGTTGAAACAAACAAAGTTTTGTTGAAATCAAAAAGATATGGAGATATGTTCACCCTCGACATCAAACCCATTGTTGGGAAACCCTCATTTTGTGTAACTTCAAAAGCTCCATCTGATGTTAACTGGTTGTGGCATCGTCGTTTATCTCATTTAAACTTTCGAAATATGAATAAATTGGTGGTAGAGGATCTTGTTCGAGGTTTACCTGTTCTACAGTTTGACAATGATACTTTATGTGCAGCTTGCGAACAAGGAAAACAACATCGAAAAGGGCGTCCAATTGTCATAGATTCGAAAATTGTTCAACCTTTGGAACTTCTTCATATTGACCTTTGTGGACCATCAACTGTTGAAACACTCAACATGAAACGATACATTTTAGTTATTGTTGATGATTTTTCACAATTCAATTGGGTGTATTTTCTCAGGTTAAAATCTGAAGTTGCTCAAACAATGATCGAATTTATCAAGAAAATTGAGACGATCCTAAAGAAGAAAGTTCGAAAAATCAAAAGTGATAATGGCTCTGAGTTTTTAAACAATGTGCTTGATTCGTACTTAATTGAGAAAGGAATTTTGCATAATTTCTCATCACGATATAAATCACAACAAAATGGCATGGTTGAAAGGAGGAATAGGTCTCTTTGCGAAGTAGCAAGAACAATGTTGACATATGCGAATCTTCCTCAATATCTATGGGCAGAAGCAGTTTTGACATCATGTTTTACTTAGAATAGATCTTTCATTCATCGTCGTTTTAATATAACTCCGTATGAATTAATAAATAACCGAAAACCTAATGTCAAATTCTTTCATATATTTGGTTGCAGGTGTTTTATCATGAATCTCAAAGATAATCTTTCGAAATTTCAAGCTAAGGCTGATGAAGGAATACTTTTGGGATATTCAAATAATTCGGTTGCATACAGAGTGTTGAACAAGCGAACACGAAACATTGAAGAAACATTTAATCTCACTTTGGATGATTATTATGTAAAACAAGTTGAAAAACATTTAGAGCAGAAACCAATTCTTAATGAATCAAATGATGAGTCTGAAAGTCATAATTCATCTGATTTTTATTATGATTTAATTTTTGGTGTTCCAGATAGGGCTGTAAATGCTGAAGTAAATGCTACTGATACTCAAACTCCTGAATCTTCGAAACATATTGATGACTCGACAATCACATCAGGTACTAATGCTAATGGCGAAAGTATGCTAGATGCACAAGTGGAGGGGGAGCATTTGCAGATTCCTTCAAACCTTGAGGGGGAGCATCCTTTTGAGGGGGAGAATAGCAGTGTAAATGAAAGCTTTGAAGGGGAGCAACAGAATGACAAATACGTTGAGGGGGGGCATAATGATACTGAAACCACAAATCTTGATCAAAATGATGAATTTCACGAACTAAATGATAATAATTCTATTGCAGGATCCGAAAATGAAGAAATGTACGAAGATGCACCATTGGATTTTGATCCAGCATATCCACCACTAGAAAATTGGACAAGAAATCATCCAAAAGAACAAGTCATTGGGAATCCACAAGATGGTGTTTTGACTAGAGCTCAAATTCGTGGAAAGAATGAGGTACTGAATACTAATCAAGAATTTTGCAAGTTTAATGTTTTTATTTCAAAAATAGAGCCAAAGAAAGTGAAAATTGCAATGGAACACTCTGATTGGGTTGTTGCTATGCAATTTGAACTTGCTGAATTTGATTGAAATAAGGTTTGGAGACTAATTCGTAAGCCAAAAGATGTTTCGATAGTTTGATTAAAATGGATTTTCAATAATAAAACAGACAAAGATAGTAATATCGTTTGAAATAAAGCTAGGCTTGTAGTAAAAGGTTATTCGCAACAAGAGGGAATCGACTATGAAGAAAACTTGCCCCTGTTGCAAGACTCGAGGCAGTTCGAATATTTTTGGCCTATACAGCTCAAAAAGACTTTGATGTTTATCAAATAGATGTGAAATGTGCATTTTTGAATGGAGAACTTGAAGAGACAGTTTATGTGGAACAGCGTCCATGTTTTGTTAATGAAGAGTATGTTGATCATGTTTACATTTTAGATAAAGCAGTATATGGGTTAAAACAAGCACCAAGAGCTTGGTATGCAAATGTTACCAATTTTTTAAAACAATCACAAATTAAACAAGGATCAGTTGACCCCCACATTATTTCAAAACAAAGTTGGGAATCATCTAATACCTTTTCAAATTTATGTTAATGATATTATTTTTGGCTCTACTGACCCTACTTTGTCTAGTGAATTCGAAAGTTTGATGAAAAGCCAATTTGAAATGAGTATGATGGGCAAGATAAATAACTTTTCGGGCCTGAATATTGTCACACCCCAAAACCGGAACGATGGAAACGTTCTGGGGTGGATGACGTCATGTCAAGTATCACAACATATGCAGTATAGTAATCAAAGTACAACAACCATTGCATTAATAGTAATAGTTTTACATAAGTTACATTTCATAGAGACATTAAAGTAATACATAAACTAGTATAGATGCATCTCGGTTCTAGACAGACTTCGCCAAAGCTCCTGTCACACCCCGACCAACGGCGGAAAATGCCGGAGTCACGGCGTTATAAATTGAATCACAGTCAACCACATATGTTGAACATTTAAAGTACAATGATTAATATATTACAAACTTTCAAATTTTTTAAAAAAGAAAGCATTACAATACTTTAACATTTGACGATAATAAAAAAGAAACATATCACAATTATTTAATAGTAAGGAAATAATATTTCCTTAGCACCGATGCCATACCTTCGACTTCTTATTTATCTGAGAATACACACATTTTAAAAATACGTCAACAAAAATTGTTGGTGAGCTCCATAGGTTTTGACGCCGAGGGTTTTATAAAATAAAATGCAATTTTTATGAATGTAAGAACTATAAACCAAGGAAACATACATCTTTATAAATTTCAAATAAATATAAATTAGATGAACATACTTTCTTGAGTCATTATAAGATCTCAAAATCAATATTATTTAGAATATATAAATAGCAATTTATATATTTTCAATAAGTGAATTACCAATTCTTTACCTTATGTAAATAAATAATATCACTAAAACAATAACACCAATACCTTCCGTTTTGATTCATATTAATATTTTTGGTAATGGATTTTCGGGGTTATGTAGAGTTTAATAACCGAGCTATAAGACTTGTATCCGCCTCTGTTAAATATAAAATAGTTCCAACGACGCTTCATCAACGTCAAAACAACAATGAAATAAAATAAGAAGTTATCGTCCGTTTTGTCTCGTCATACGAAGTTTGTAGCTAGCAACCGCAGACGGGGTGTCAATCCGTATAGATTTATACATAACATTCTCCGCTCCCTGGGGATTAACGGTTATGGCTTCACTAAGTTTATATTCTTAGTTTGATGAAAAATAAACTCACATAAAGATCCCGTATTTTTGTTCATAGTTCTTTAGTTATATAAAGTTTATTTATCTTTGAACAATAACAAATAAAAAGTTATTAGCGAAACTCAAGACGCATAACGGTTGTATTCGGAACAATAGCAAATTTTCAATCCAAGTGAAAATCCACAATATTAACGATCATTAGATATAAACCTACAGTTTATAATAAAAGCTAGAAATTTAACCAAAATTTTTAATATTTTATAAGATGCCAATATTACACATCCAAAACTTACTGTTGTTGTTGTTATTATTATTATTATTATTATTATATAACAATTAGTCGATATATTAGTACATATGTATGTCTTATTGGGTTTATATAAGTCTATAATTTTGCTCATTTTTATACCCAAAAGTGACCTATATATAATAACAGTACACTTGTACATATTACGTATAATTATTTATGTAAATATTAGAATAACATGCAATGAGGTATAGAGATACAAAATTTGGAGATTTTTAATGTTTCATTATGATATAATAATAAGTACAACAAGTTTTATAGGGTAAGAAATTCATAACTCCATTGTACGTGAATAGTGTATTTTTGTGGATAAAAGCTTTTATGCGACACAAAAACTGTCACAATATGTTTAAAAGTGTCATATAAGTAATAAATGTAACATTTAAAATTTTATGAACTCATGCAATTTCTTATAGTTTGAACATGCAATATCATATGCTTGTGTGTATTCCCCCCTATAATTGTTTAACAAAGTAAAAGGGGCCATGGAGACTCATGTTAGTAGCGAAAGTCGGGAAGTGTCGGGAAGATCGAGTTTTGAGCGGGTTTTGCTCTGGGATTCTTGGAGTCGACCTATACACCTAGAAACAGAAAGGTAACGGAATAAGGAAACTATATATGTTTGTTTAGTATCGAACCCATCATCGAGATTATCTTGTCGGGACTGTTCATGCCCCCGGCCACCATGGCAGGTGTTGGTTGTTCTTCGGGATTTTTGAATGTGTTCTGAATAGAAAAGAAAGATGGTTACCTAAGATTAATGGAGGAGTAAGGAACGACGAGAAACTGCTTGAGGGTCGAAAAGAGATGAGACAGGAGGGTAAATAGTGGTTGTTGCCGGTTCTTCTTCTCCAGGCGATCGGAGGCTTGCTTCAACTGGCCATGGCGGTGGTTTTGTGGTTATCGGGTCAGTCTGCCATTAAAATAGAAGGAAGACGAGAGATTGGGTTGAAGAAGGCAACAACTCCAGTTGTTGCTGGGTTTTTCTGTGATCTAGTGGAACAGGAGAGAGAGGGAGTTGAGAAGATGAAGGGGGAGTGTGAATTCAGTGGTGAGATATTTGATCATATTTCTTGTACAATTTGATGATCGAACGAAGATGTGGAAGTACATTTGAAATAGTTCCAAAGATATCAAGCATGTGAGGTATTTGTGAGAATGCAGGTGAGAGAGATAGAGAGGAAAGAGGGAGACGAAGTTTCGTAATAGTCCTGGATGATATTTCTTCCAGATTGTGTTTGAAGACTCTGTATGAGGTTTTGTGGGCCCTAAGATCCCAATTCAGATTTAGAAGTACATCAATTACTTGCCTGTGATTGTAATGTGTGTGAGACAAGTAATGGAATGGAAGGCAGGTGTATAACTTGGTTACGTTCCTTCTAGTTTGCTAGAGGTTTCCATGTAATATATATATATATATATATATATATATATATATATATATATATATATATATATATATATATATATATATATATATATATATATATTTATCCCATGTATACAAACGTATACATGCATGTACATAGTTACATTATATGACTTTTAATGCATATTTGTGGTATAAATAATTATATATTTTAATTATAAAATTTAATCATTCCCATTTGTTTGATTTCGTTTATCGTAGATGTTATGAAGCTTAAATATCAAATAGTGGTCTCACTTGAATATAAAGGATATAATTGCAAATAGGTGAATAATGACTTAAATTATTTATAATAATACCGGTCAATACACAATAGCTTTTATTATAATAATATTCGGGGTGATTGACCAACAAATCTTGGACCGATTTTTGCCAATTGTTACAGCTCCCAAGTGTACCTGTCCTGAGAATACAAGTTATTTTGAAAGTGAGTATCAGCATTTTTATAAATGCTGGTGAGTTTATAAGTATATAGTGTCATTTGTGTAAGTAAGCATTTTTATTCAAAATAAATTTACGAAAAGCAGTAGTTTAGAATCTACGGTGTATTAGCATCCTTTCCAGAAAATCCTATATTTTCTAAATAAAAGCCGTCTTCTACCAAGACTCGACAGAGTTGTGTTTTGAAGAGTAATTTTCCCTTAAATACTACCATTACCAAAATACGGTATTTGACTTTAAAGAAAGTAGGAGAATATCACTAGTAAAATACTAGGGGAAAAATAACATATGCCTCAGCAGAAATACTGCTGACTAAGGCAAAAGAAATCATAGACTCCAGGAGAGTATCGAATGAATGATACGCCTGGCGTAGTCTAACAATAAGGAAACACAGACCCCGGATGGTATCAAATGAACGATACAGCTAGCAAGGTCTAAAACAAAGAAACACAGACCCAGATAGTATCCAATGAACGATACAACTAGCAAGGTCTAAAATAAGGAAATACAGACTCCAGATAGTATCGAATGAACTAAACAACTAGTAAAGTCTACAACATCCGTTAATCCTAAGTGGGTTGTCTCGAAGTACAGTGTTGATTCTCGTTACCTTAAGGCCATGAATTATAAGGTAAACATGGAGATACTCGTAACCATACTAATTGACACTAGAGTACTTGACGCCCTGCAAGCGTCGGAATAAATGTGACATTTGTCACCCCTTGGCTTGATAGGCCGAGGACTGTAGCTAGCAGTCAGTGTGTGGGATTGTTAGTGTCGTATAGATCTATACACACAATGCCCGCTCTCCCTCCAATAGACTCTGGTTACCAACTTGACAGCGGGAAAATCTGTGTCTTGAAGATGTATCTCGTATTCTGAATTCTTTTAGAGGCGCTGTAATAATGATATAAACTCACGAATGAACTGACTCCTTTGGAATTCTCGTACTAGAAAGAGTAAATGGAACCTCCTAACTACTCCTATAATAGTTACTAGTGTCTCTGATCTATGAATGATGAATGGAAGGATGCCCTTGCTACCCAAGGGAAATGAACTGGTCGATGTAAACCTTTATGTCCATACAAGTACAGGCATGCATTTGACGAAGTAGAAACATAGAATAAAACTTTGGTAAAACCTTTAAAAATAAGAATTTACGACTTGATATCGTTATGTAAAACAAGCTTTGAAAACCGTTCATAACCACGTCTTGAATATAATTTGATAAAAACAATATAAGTAAAGAAAACCTTTGTTTAAAACCCTGCTGTAACTGGTTTTTGAAGTAAAACATACGACGCGAGAGACAATTAGAGAAAGATTTAAACAAGTAAAGACATTTTGGAAAATCATCTATAGTATTATACTTGGTAAAACAGCTGAAAGTGTGATAAATCCTTGTGCATGCGGGTTATTAATCACATATGATTGATATGATAACTAGCATGTTTTAATTTGTATTCCCCCCCCCCCCCATAAAAGCATGTAAAACCTTTAAAAGGTTAATTCAGGGGTATGAACTCACCTGTTGTAAGTGGATCCGATCGAGGTGCCGGTTGGGTGCTCGGTGTCAAGTAAAGACTTGAACACACTTAGTGACCTATTAACACAAGATGACATATGTTTACATACAATTAGTAATTTTAATACTAATTAAACATGTGTAAGCATCCTAGTGTGTGGAAAACACTTTGGTCAAGTGCTAGGAGGCTAGTGGGTTGAAATAAGGGGGTGTATGGCCTAGTTAGGGAGTTTACTCTTCAAGAGTAAACTCTTTATGGAGTTTTCGGCCCTAAGACCATATCCCCATGAGTTTACGGCCGTAAACTCATGGGTGGTGTGCTTTTTGATGCTAAAAGGTCTTATATCACTTGTAGAGTTTGGCTAGGTTCACATTTAGGGCATAGGAAAGGGTTAAGACTCCAAATGGACCACTTAAGGGAGTTCACGGCTGTAAACCTAGAGTTTACGGCCGTAAACTCTCACTTGGTCATTTCCTTCATGAATTAAGGTCTTAAATGATAGAGTATAAAGTTCTATGCATTTTTCCAAGTCAAATGGGAAAGTTAGGGCATCATTTGGCCTCATTTTAGGAGTTTACGGCCCATGGACCAATCCTTGGAGGGTTTACAGCCGTAAACTCCTAGGTCCTTGGTTTCTTTGATGTTTAAAGCCCTTACTTCATTTGTGGTTGATTCTAGACATTTTCCTAGGCCATAGGAGGTGTTTAAGGGCAAGTTTAACACCTTAAAAGGTGTTCACGGCCCACGAAGAGGGGTTTACGGTACAAGAGTGTTCTTGGGCCATAAAATCATGTTTACTCCTCAAAATGCAAGGTTTTGGTGTTCTAAGCTTGTGTGTGTAAGTCCACAAGTCATATCTAAGCCCTAGGAGTGATTTAGAAGGGATTTGGGGCTTCAAAACCCCACTTATGGGTGTTTACGGTCCAAGAGTGTTCTTGGGCCGTAAACACATGATTTGGCCACTTTTGGATGTCTTAAACACAAATTTGCATTGATGAGTTGAAAAACTCTTTGATCGTTTAGATCATAAACAGGTTAATCACAATAATACGAACAGAAATATCAAACACATGAATGAATCAAAATATGCTGAATGATTCAGTGGATTCACACCTCAGCAGAGCTCGATAAAGAAGTTCCGCTATAGAGGCTGTTTAGGGTTACAATCGATAAAAGTATTCGCTGTGAATGATCGACTCCCAAAATCTTACGTACAAAGATGCATGCAAGCATCTATAAATACTAAACCCTAATAAATAAATCACGGATGGACAAGCCCAATCCGGATACAAAATTGGACTTCGAACCGAGCCCAAGACGCAACACCTAATGGACCCTACAATCTCCCCCTTTGCGTCAATTGGAGCGAGACTCTACTTCGGCTTGCTGGGTCCAGCTGCAGGATCTTTCTTCGTGGTGTCGAACAGACGAGAAATGATGGCAATGATGGTTTGTCTGAAACGAATGTACCACTAGATCATATCACCGAAATACTTGTCATCTTCAGAGTTCTGCTTGCATCGATTGATGATCCCCAGAACATGTTCCTTGCATGAAGTGGTATATAGATGTTTGTCTGCCAAGGCGAACAGGCATTTTTGACCTTCATTCCTGGCGAACATGATTGAGTTCCGCTTTGGATCGATCCTCCCCATTTGCATTTTATTCAAATCGCTTGCAGAACCAACTGGGGAGATGGTGGGCTTTTTCTTGAAAACACTTGCAATCTCCTGATCCATCTTGGCAACCTCCATGATGTAGCAAACCAACATCCTTTTGAAGTGATCTATGATTGGCCCATATTCTGCTTCATTAGTGAGGAGGATATTATGCAGGATGATCGAATCATGTGGATTCAGGTTAGGAAGATCAGCAAGAAAAATGGCATGTTCGGTTTTAGTTGACCCCCTCAACACTTTGAACCTGACATTTGTGAAGTTACCCTCCCGAAAGGGTTTGAGGACCCGAACATTTATGATCTTCTGCGCACTCCACGTCTGATACTGAGGCTGAGCAAACCTCAGATAGAACTCAACAAGCTCCCTATCGACCTTTGGGTGAGGATGAGGGACATCAGCAACATGGGAAAATGCATGAAATATGAAGGCCTTTCGGGTCAAGGGCATGTCGAACTGAGAGTCGACAGAATTAACCCTGTCCAAGGAAATCACCGGTTTAAGCCAGAGGATGCTGGGGGTATCGATAGCTTCTTTGATAAGCTTCTTGAGAGTCCACGGAGGGAATAGGGTTTTCCGACTTTCAAGGAGATCATGAGCCTCCTTCATCTTCCTTTCGTTCGCTTCTGCCTCTCTAGCAATACGAGTACTCATGTCTGAATCCTTATCCCTAGCCTGTTTCTTCAAGAGATCAACAATGGTCTCTTTGTCATCATCACCATCACTGTCACCAAGAAGCTTTTTCCCTTTATCTTGAGCACCCGAACCTGAAGCTTGACAAGTTGATGGAGGTTCGGTTACTTTAGTTGAAGCTGATGTAGAAGTAGGAGGCGGTTGAGATTCATTTTCGCCCTTTGAAACCCCTTCTCCCCCTTGTTTTGGATGGGCCACGAACTCAGGAAGCCCCTCAATTTTGCTGAGCAGGTTAAGGGCGGGAGCAAGCTTCTCGGCTAGAGTTCACCTCACTGAGTAGTTCAGGATTGGGTCGTGTGCTTCAATAATGTTGGAGAGGGCGGCGTGGACATCCGAAACACAAGTGGAAATGACTGCTCGCTCAGATCGGAGAGACGCAACCTCCTTTTCTATTTGGGAAAGCTGAGGACTCGTGACCTCTAGAGCAGTGGTTTTGCGAGCAAGCGCATCCATCACAGAGTTCTCCGAGGCAATGTCTTCTTGGAGCTTGGTCAATCGCTCCTCAAAAGCTGCCTAAAAAGATTTATTGTCGGCTTCAAGAGTCTGACGAAGACCGGCAAAGAGTTGTTGTTCTGATGCGAAAGAAGTAGCCAGCTTCTCAACAAAGGAATCGACCTTCGCTGCATTGGATTCAGCAGCCCCCTGTAAAGACTGTAAGAGATTGTTAGCATCGTGAAATAGTTTTTTGACTTTTTCGGTCGCAGCAGCACAGGCCTTTGTAGATGCTTCTATAGCAGTAGTGGCAGAGTTGATAGAGGCTTCATGTGCCTTAGTGAAAGAATCAACTAGCCCCTAAATGGCAACCTCTGAGATATTGGACCGAGAGGAGGAGGAGGAAGCGATGAAATTATCAATTTTCTCATTAAGTTCCTTGATGTGCTTTTTAGTGACAGGAGCATCATCGTCATCATCGCTTTGAACCTGGTAGGGACTATAGTACACAGAATCAAAGGTCATGTCTTCCCCTCCAAGAAAAGTCTCGGTATCAGCGGAGTGGTTGGGAGATGAAGGCGAAGGTGGAGGTTCGGTTGTGGTAGTGGGTTCGGGTGTGGAAGTATGTTCAGTTGCAGGTGTAGGTTTGGGTGCTGAAGTACGAGCCCCTGTATCAGATACGTTGGTTCGAACTCTAGTGGTTGTTGTTGTTGTAGCGTCTGAGAAAATAGGACGTGGTATGGGAATAGAAGTGGGTGGAATATGAGTAGTGGAGGTTATGGGGGGAATGGAGATAGAGATAGTGATTGGGGGAGGAGAGATAGGTTTGGTTGAAACTAGTACCTCAGGTGAAGGCGAATGGGGAGGAGTGTCGCCTCGAAACGACTCCTCTGAGTTTGAACTCTCATCCTCTGATTCATTGGAGGAAGTGGCAAGAATGATTTTTCGCCTGGGCTGGGTTTTCCTCTGCTTTAGTGGAGGTGATTGGGCTGCCTTCGTAGGTTTTCGCTTCTTAGGAGAAGGGCCTCTTGCCCCTTTGACCACCTTCTTGTCTTTCCCCTTTTCTAGTTTCTTGCCCCTGGGAGCAGGCTTGTCAGTGTCATGGATAGACTGAATCATCTCTGGAGTGAGCTCTCTGGGACCCGAAGGAAGAAACTCCTTGTAGGTCTTGATGATGCGACTCTCCCCTGATACACACGCATACATTGACTCAGGAATTGAGCCAACAAACTGAAACTTGGAAGGATCCGTCACAATGATCTTCATAGTGTGGAAGGTGCCAATAGAGGAGAGTGGATATGTAGCCACAATGGGAACATGGTACTTGTCCATTGCCCATTTGGTGACGAGCGTCCAGAACCTTGCATATGAAATTTCAGAATGTCGAGAGGTAGAGGCAAGGCTTTGGATTAACTGCTGCCATAAAACTGAGCCATAATCGAGATTGATGCAAGTGTACAACCCGTAGAGAATCGTCATGAACAGACGACTAGCCCCATCAGAACCTGCACTTCTCTCTGATAGACCCTTGAACAGTATCGTCAAGAAGCCATTCCACTGAGGAGGAAGACACGATTTCTTGAACTTCGTGACTGTGGTAAGAATCTCAGTGTAACCCATGTTCTAAAACATGGAGAACAACTGTCCCACATAAATCGACTCAGGGTTAACCCTCGACTCATCAGGTTCAAACCTTAGAAGCGAGCAGAATCGCTGTTTGGAGATGGAGGTTTTGGTATCAAGAATGTCGAAGAAAATTCGATCAACAGATTTGTTGAAGTGGGCAGTAGAGAAAATCTGGGATAAACACTCCATAGGTACGATTTCGACCTTGGTCAGTGCGAGAACAAATGGAGAGTGTTTAAGACACTCCACTATGGGGTACATGTAGCCATCGTACGAATATGGGGTGAGATCAATGACCAAGCTTTGCTGGGGTCGGATTGGGAGAATATGGGAGGTTACATGAACAGAGGAGGAACCTGTCATTGATGAGTGCTTCAAAGAAGGAGATGAACAGTGGTAGAAAAGTGTCTTTGTTTGCTCTCAGAAAATTGGGTGTAGTAAAGAGGTAAAAGAACTTAGGGTTTACCCTTTATACCGTGTGTAGAAGAGAGAGAAAAATCCGCCCACAAATCTTCTTGAAAAACGAATCGGTTCCGGAGTTGATTGACACGTGACAGGTAGCAACCCCTATGATTACGCATGAGAGAGAAAACCGTTCCCATTTTGCACGCCTTCCCATCAAATACCCTTTTGAATTCCTGAACCTTTAGTCTCCCGGCCGAGTCATCATCGTATCTTTAAAAATGAGATGTCTTACTAAATAAAAGCAAACACGTAGATTAACCACAGCATCCCGTTGAGAATATAGCATTAAATACCAGAGCTACAAAAATAGCTTGTAGTGAACGAAGCCAGACTTTTGGAAAATCAAAAAGATTTTCGTGCATAGAGTGTTAAAGATAAAGAAATAAAGCAACATATATGTGGGAAATTGTGATGTCAATATAGACACGAAACAGTGGATCCCAGGCACGAATCTCTTCCTTCAAAGTCAAGAGAGAATTTAAAGTGTTTGTGTGGTTTCCCGTTGAATTACGATCAAGCACTTGTTAAGAAGTGCTGAAAGGCATCTTTTAATAAGACTGATAAGGGTGGCTTTCGCTTCAGTTCAGAATTCCTGATCTTGACATAAGATAGAAACTGAATGAAGTACTTGTGAGACCGATGTGGTCTTTTGAACAAGTAGGTTTGGACAATATTTAGTGATTTGTTGAAAGTGTTTGGTGTGAAATCTCAAGAAAATTTAAAACTGGATTCTATGGGAAGAAATGTTATGGTATGTAACAATTTCATAAGAATCACACAAAAAGGAAAATAGAGATTTCATGGTACAACCATGTAGGTGGATTCGTTAATTCATAAGTGAAAGCTAGAGCAAATTTAATTTTTCACCATCAATGCATAGTAGGTATTGAATTGTGGGTTTCACTTAGCACGTCATGAATGAAGCGAATATGATGAAGCTAAGATCACAAACATAGAGATTGTGTAACCATAAACCTCAGTGGTAATTTCTGAGAGTCTCAAGGGTTACATGTCATGAATGAAGCGAATATGATGGAGAAAAATGTTTGAGATGGTGTAAGGAAACCAAAGTACCTCTGCTATAAAATTAGTGACTAAGCAGAAAACTCTTAACTCATATGAGAAAAGAGTAAGGTAGCTCATGATTAGAATAAATGTAGCAGCCTAATTGGGAAGACAAAGCTTGTATATACCAAGTCAATAAGGCTTTATTCAAAATCAGTTGAGGCTTTGGACAACATGCAGCAGCATGCTTCTAGGGACACTTTGCTAGTAAAAAGTGTGAGAATGATACCTACCCCATCGATATTCCATAAACTGTTAATATAAACAAAAGTAGAGACGAAAAGAAAAAGAAAATATTTTTGGAATTTTTGAGATTTTTGTAGAGAGAAAAACAAAACAAACCAAATAAAAAAAATTTGAAACCGAACCCGAAATGGACCGAACGCTCGGTTTATTTCGGTTCCTTAAAAAAATATTTATGGAATTTTTGGAAAAACTATTGTACAAACATATACAACCAAAGATATCACCTTTTTGAGATTAGCGAAAACAAGTGTAGTGGGACCAAACCCGAAATAGACCGAGCGTTCGGTTCATTTCGGTTCCCATGTGAACCGAGCCCGAAATAGACCAAGCGTTCGGTTCATTTTGCTTCTAACTTTTAGTTCTGAGAAGGTGTTTTTGGTACTGACTCCGATTCCATCATACCTAGCCCTTGTAGAATTTTATTGAAACTTGCTTCAGGAAGGTTTTTGGTGAAGATGTCAGCCAATTGATCATTGGTTCGAACAAAGTGAATCTCTACATTTCCATCTTCCCCATGATCCTTAATAAAGTAATACCTCAGTGCTATATGCTTTGTCTTAGAATGTTGCACTGGGTTATGAAAGATCCTAATTGCACTTTCTGAGTCGCAATATAGTGGGATCTTTTTCATATTGAGTCCATAGTCCCGAAGTTGGCTTTGGATCCAAATCACTTGAGATGTGCAGGAGACAGCTGCAATGTATTCTACTTCGGCTGTAGATAGAGAAACACATTTTTGTTTCTTAGATTGCCAGCTCACCAACTCCCTGTCGAGGAATTGACAGCCTCTTGTAGTGCTTTTTCGGTCTAAACCACATCCTCTTAGGTCTGCATCTGAGTAGGCTTGAACGAAGAAACCTGAGTTTGAGGGATACCAGAGACCGAGAGAGGTGGTTCGCTTCAAATACCATAATATATTCTTCACTGCCAGCATGTGTGGTTCACGAGGATTTGCTTGAAACCTAGCACAATAGCACACTGAAAACATTATATCGGGCCTGCTAGATGTGAGGTACATCAGGGAACCAATCATTTGGCGATAAAGCGTTATGTCGACTGCCGGTTTTTCCAAAGATGGTGTGAGCTTGGTACCGAACGCCATAGGTACTTTGACCTTTGAGTCTCCCATCATGCTGAACATTGCAAGAAGAGTCTTGGTATATGCTTCCTGGTTGATAAGGATGCCTTCGGGTCCCTGTCTAATATTTAAACCAAGGAAAAAGTTAATTGGACCCATTGAGCTCATTTCAAATTTAGTCTCCATCAGCTTTCTGAATTCAGCTGTTAGGCTAGGATTCGTTGAGCCAAAGATGATATCATCGACATAGATTTGAACGATCATAAGGTGGTTACCTTCCTTTTTACGAAAGAAGGTTGGGTCAACCGAACCTTGTTTGAATTTAGACATCTTTAAAAACTTAGTTAATGTTTCATTCCATGCCCTAGGTGCTTGTTTCAGACCATAAGCAACTTTATCCAAGATGTAGCAGTGATCTAGATGCTTTTCATTTACAAAGCCAAGAGGTTGCTCCACATACACGGTTTCTTCAAGTTCCCCATTCAGAAAGGCGCACTTTACATCCATCTGGTAGACCTCAAAGTTCTTGTGTGCAGCATAGGCAAGAAATATACGAACGGATTCCAGCCTTGCCACCGGAGTGAATGTCTTTTCGTAATCGATTCCTTCTTCCTGGCAATATCCTTTCACCACTAGCCGAGCCTTATTTCGGATAACATTTCCCTCCTTGTCCATTTTTTTTCTGAACACCCATTTGAGACCGACAACCGAGGCATCTTTTGGTGTTGGAATGAGTCTCCAGACCTTATTTCTTTCAAACTCATTTAGTTTGTCTTGCATTGCCTGAACCCAATCAGAATGATCGAGGGCAACATTGACGGTCTTCGGTTCTATTTTGGAGATGAAAGAATTAAACATGCAAAATTCTACTTTAGAGAATAGAGCAGTTTGCTTCGCCTTCAGTTGTGATCGAGTGAGAACCTTTGTTGATGCATCACCCACTATTTGAGATACAGGATGATCTCTGGTCCATTTAGTGAGAGGAGGGTAATTTGGATCGTAGGATGGATCCAATTCAACATTTAGCATTTCTTCCAACTCAGATTGAACATCATCGTCATATAGCATATCAGAATTCTCCCTCTCGACAGATGATGAATCATTTAGATGTGAACCCAAAAATCTTTCTTCGACTGGGCTTTCAGGCTGATCCGGACTTTCGGTTGTCACTGGACTTTCGGGTGCTACAGGACTTTCGGGTGCAACCGGGCTTTCGGGTGCAGCGGGGCTTTCAGGTGTTACAGGACTTTCGGGTGCATCAAAGATTGGATTCTCCCCTGAATATGTGAGTCCTGTTGATTTGAAGAAAATAGAATCTCCCCCTCGACCGAAGTACCGCTCTGAGGAGGTCCTTTTCGAACTGGCTGCATCTTCAACAATCTTCTTAAGGTGATCAATCTTGTTAATTTTCTGCTGTCGTGGCCTGAGAGTGAGCAGCTTTTTCAGGTTCATCAAATAGATCCATGAACTGGTCAAAGAGATTGGCGATTGAGACTGTGACTTGACCTGTTTGAGAGAAAATCTCTCCAATTGCTTCTTCGGTAGACTTCAACTTCTTGACGTAATTGTCATCGAACGTCACATAATAGGTTTCTTCAATTCTTTTAGAACGCTTATTCAAAACCCTGTATGCCTTTGAAGTAAGAGAATATCCCAGAAAGATACCTTCATCAGCTTTGACATCAAACTTGTTGCGATGTTCTTTGGAGTTGAAGATAAACCACCTTGAACCGAACACGTGAAAGAACTTGACATTTGGCTTCCTGTTGTTAATTATCTCATAAGGAGTGAGAGAGAAACGCTTGTTGAGATAAGACCTGTTCTGAGTAAAACACGCTGCAGCAATGGCGTCAGCCCAGAAATATAAAGGAAGGGAAGCAAAACTTAGCATGGTTCGGGCCGCCTCACACAGGGATCGGTTTCGCCTTTCGACAATTCCGTTCTGTTGAGGTGTATAAGGGGTTGAGAAGTTGTGACTGGTGCCTTTTTCTGCTAAGAAGTCCTTGAATTCTTTGTTCTTGAATTCCAGTCTATTGTCGCTCCTGATGTTTCGAACGACTTTTCTTAGTTGCACTTCGACTTGCTTGATAAAGATCTTCAGTATGGGAATCGCCTCAGATTTGTGCTTTAGAAAGAATACCCAAGTAAATCGTGAGAAGTCATCAACAATAAAAAGGATGTATTTGTTACCACAAATGCTCTCGATTGATGATGGACCACATAAGTCGATGTGAAGCAACTCAATTGGTTCAACAACTTTGGTGTTGATGATTGTTGGGTGACTTTGGCGACTTTGTTTCCCCATTTCACATGCAGCACATAAGTGTTCTCGATCGAACTTAAGCAGTGGAAGTCCCCGAACATGACCACTGGTGACTAGCTTATTGATATCTTTGAAGTTGAGATGTGAGA
The DNA here is from genome assembly GCF_002870075.4 of Lactuca sativa. Taxonomy (NCBI): domain Eukaryota; kingdom Viridiplantae; phylum Streptophyta; class Magnoliopsida; order Asterales; family Asteraceae; genus Lactuca; species Lactuca sativa. Next base: position 106,534,034 of record NC_056623.2, on the reverse strand, counting down.
GCCTTCGGTGCCACAACCAACTTTCGTCTGAATGGGCTTTGGACAAAAGACATATGGCTAGATTCCCTTTGATTGGTCTGAGATTCATAGGGAACATTTGTTCAGACTTGAGAATAACTTTGTTGGATTTCTTCTCTATTATCTCTGAACCTTCGTCATCGAAAGAGACTTTGAGACCTGTACCTCCCACCAGTTGAGACACATTGATGAGGTTATGCTGCAACCCTTCTACATACGCCACCTTCCTGATAGTAAAGTCTCCATTGGTTATCATCCTGTAACCCTTTATCGTTCCATAAGAGTTGTTACCAAACTTGACATTTCCGCCGTTTTGTAGTGACCGAAACTCCCTTAGCTCTTCCTTCCTTCCTGTCATGTGACGTGAGCAGCCACTGTCTATGTACCATTCTTCATTGAACTGCTCGTCACTTATAACCTGCAAAAATTAAGCAGATTTAGGAACCCAAAGTTTCTTGGGTCCACGTGAGCCTTTTACAGAAACAAGAATAGCAAGAGAAACATCAACAAGATATGTTCATTTTATTAAGGTTGTTTCATCTTTCCTCTTAATGGTAAACTCTTTGATTTTATTGGAGTTAGATGCAGGTATTTTGAATTCAGGTTCCGACATTTGGACTTTAGCTTGCTTTCGGTCTTCATTTGCTGAGGAAATCTTCCATTTTCCTTTCAAATCCTTCGATGATTGTGAGTTTGGTGTAGGAAGAGAATTAGGCTTAGAAGAAGAATGAGAACGAGAAGAATTAGAGGAAAAGAAATTAGAATGAGAATCTTTCCTGACTTGAGCTTCGAAATGACCCTTTCGGTTGTGGTCATTTGAGGGACCGAACCTGGACCTTCGGTTGTTGTTTGATGATGGACCGAAACTGTTTTTCTGGTTGTTTTGAGTTGCTGGACCGAAGCTGGGTCTTCTACTGTAAAAGCTTGATGGGCTGAACTTTGGTCTTTGTCTGTTGTTGTTTGGTGCACTGAAACCAGCCTTTCGGTTGTTGTTACTTTCGGGACCAAACCTATCCTTCCGGTTTTGTTCTTCCTGTGGCCCAAAAGTCTTCTTCTGGTTCTTTTGATGTGATGGACCGAGGCTCCTTTTACTCTTATTTTCTTCTCCTTTTGGCTTGGAGTTTCTATCATAGTGAGTATAGTGAGGGTTTTGGGAGCGCCAAAACTGCTTCCGCTCAGAGAGATTTTTCTTGTATCTCAAATTTCTCTGCTGCTTTTGATTTTTCACCAGTTTCGGTTGTCTGTGAATATTTGCCTTCTTTTTCGGCTTCTTAGCAACAGGTTCACTTTTCATGGAAGAGGTTTCGCTAGTTGAGGAGACATATTCCACTGGAACGTCTTTTATGTCGCTGGAACTGGGCACGCCAAAGTTGGTAGGTTTATTCAGTGGTTCTGCCACGTATCTACCTTTGGCCTTCCATGATGTTCGCTCCGACAAACCAATTGTTTCATCTGCATTGTCTATCGGTGCAGACCAGAAAAACTCATCACAACCATCTACATTATCTTCATTCACTATGGTAGTGAGTTCGGCTGTCTGATGTTCGGTTACTCTTGTGACCTTATAAACCTGATTGGGAGTGGTTCGAACCTTTTGGTATACAACGGCCTTTTCTTTAAGGATTGGGGACTTATGTTTGGACAAACGAACGAATTCCACAGAAATTTCAGAAATCAAGTTTTTGTGGTTTTCAGTTTCGCTCCTAATGAACTCGGAACAGTCAAACTCATCCTCTACAGAAATTTCACTCATGTCATCGTCCTCATTAAGTTTAGATGCATTTTCAACATCAATTTTATTTTCTGAACTTAATTTGGTACTCAATGAGTCAAATTTTTGTATAGTTTCGGCCCTGAGTTTCAACTTATCATTTTCATCCAAAAGATTCTTAAGCATGTCCTTATGATCTTTGGACTTTATAAAAGATTCAATTTTGTCTAGACCATACATATAAGTGGGATTGATATCATCTGAAGATACAACTCTTTCACAGTTGTATGCTTCGGCATCGATTTCATCCTCCTTTAACTCAAGGAAGGGTAAAATCATGCGATGTATCTTCTGGCGTATTTCACAGTCTAAATCCAGCTGAGTAATGTTAGTATAAAGTCTTTTTGCAATTAAACAAAAAACATTTCTCTGTTTTAACAATTTAAGATTGTCTCTTTGCAAATAGATATTTTCATCCCTAGTTTTAACCAGCTCCAACTCCTTCTGCTCAATCCACATCCTTTGCTCCTCACTCTTTGATGATATCCTGCTTATTTGGTCAGTTAGATTAGAATTCGTGACACGTGTTTGAGTTAAACAACTATCTAGATTTGAAATTCTTGAACTCAAGTTATTTAATTCCCTTTCATATGATGTTTGTGGAATTTTAAACAAAATAAAAATGGATTGTACCTTCTTGATCAGTTCATCTAGTTCACTGATCTGCACACTGAGAGGCTTCGCTGTGAAGCACACGTCCTCTCGCTCCTTAGCCTCTTCGTTTCCACCATCAGTGTTGTATCCCCTCATCTGGGATACATCTGACACCATCAGACATCTTCCACCAGCATCACCACTCTTCGCCACATAAGGCTTTCCATGAGAAGGCTTTCTCACTTCATTATCTTCTGAGTCGGTTGACCACACGTGTACGCCACCGAACTCATCATCATCTACCGAATCCTACACAACAAGAGCATTCATAGAGGGATTAGTAACATCTTTCTTCCTCTTAATCTCCTCCAGTCTTTTCAGGAGACTTGCTTCTTCATCCTTCTCCTCATCTTTCTCTGCCATCTTCTTCAACACACAATCTTTTGCGTAGTGATTTTTCCCACCACAGTAAAAGCAACTGACACCAGAGTCAGCTTCACCCTTCGCTTCTTTCTTTGATTCTTCAACCTTCGGCTCCTCTTTCACCTTTTCAGAGCTGTAGCTTCCTTGCCAATTTCGGTTCTTGTTGGTAGGGAACTTCTTCTTAATGAACCTTCTGGGATTTGACACCATGATAGCATAGTCTTCAGCTGTTAAATCATAGTCTCCCAGATTCAAATCTTCTTCTACTTGTGTTGCATTCTTACCTTTGGACAGAAGCGCCAAAGACCCCAAGTTTGAAACCACACTGTTCTCTTGTAACACAATCTTTTTCCTGGGATTTCATAATCCCCACTAGTTTTGCCAAAGAATACGATTTGAACTGCTCATGCGCTTTAACCGTCGACACAACTGCTCTCCATTCGGGTCTTAGGCCATTCAAGAAAGTGACCTTCTGTTCGATGAGCTTCCTTTCAATGTCATGTTTGATCATCTTGCAGAGAAGATGATTGAACCGATCAAATGTATGCGTAACAACCTCCTCTGGCATCTTCTTGAACTCTCCAAATTCAGAGAGAAGTAGGGTCTGAATTAAGTGCTCCAAATCTTCATCTGTGGAGTGCAGCTCTCGCAACCGATCCCAGATTTCCTTTACTGTACCACAAGAACTTACTAATCGAAACGTGTCGGATTGAAGAGCGAATCGAATTAGTCTAATGCCTTAATGTTGCATTGGAACTTCTCCTTTTCGTCCTGAGCGACATCTTTCACATCTTTTAATAGATCATTATACTCCTTTTGAGTTTTAATGATTCTTGAAGTTCTTGAATGAGCAAAAGGGCTAGATGTGATAGCTTCCCATATCAGATACCCATTATCTTCAGATCCAATAACGTAATCTTCAAAGTGGTGCGTCCACACTTCATAGTCTTGAGTGTAGAGGATTGGAATCTTGGTTGTTGATCCTATGCTGTTATAGATGTTGATAGGATTGGATTGAGAATCGTCCATGCTTGATCGTTTAACCTGTTATAAGATCAGACTTTGTAATACTTAATATTAGGGCAAGATGAATAATTAATGAGATACGTCAATTATGGAGTGACGGCTCAATAAATATCAATGAATGCGGAATAAACCCTAATCACTTCTTTCACAGAAGAGATGTGTATGAATTACACAGTCTCCTACTCTGATACCAATTGATGAGTTGAAAAACTCTTTGATCGCTTAGATCATAAACAGGTTAATCACAATAATAAGAACAGAAATATGAAACACAGGAATGAATCCAAATATGCTGAATGATTCAATGGATTCACGCCTCAGCAGAGCTCGATAAAGAACTTCCGTTGTAGAGGATGTTTAGGGTTACAATCGATAAAAGTATTCGCTGTGAATGATCGACTCCCAAAATCTTACGTACAAAGATACATGCAAGCATCTATAAATACTAAACCCTAATAAATAAATCACGGATGGACAAGCCTAATCTGGATACAAAATTGGACTATGAACCGAGCCCAAGACGCAACACCTAATGGACCCTACATGCATATTAAATGAACTAAACAACAAGTTAGGGTAGATCACTTACTAGTTTGGGGCTCAAAATGGGCGGTTTTTGGATCGAAAGCAACTTGTAGAGAGAGAGAGAGTGAAAAGGGTGTAAATGAGGTTTACTCACCCTTATATAGGGTTTTGAGTTTGTGGCTCGGTGGAAATCTACCTGATACTGACGTTAAACAGGGCTTTTGGTCGCACCCGATTAAATGGTCGTAATTTCACTTGGTTTTAACTAATATTTTTTTCAAGGGAATATTGAGGGTGTTTCTAATTTGTTCAAACCCTTACGAAGTCATAATAAAGTCCCTATTTAATTAACCTAGTCCAAAAGGTTAACGGACAATCGGGTAGAGGTATGAGGGTACTTCCTATTCGGTTGGTCCTCGCACTCCCAAGTGAACTCTGGACTTTACTTGGCATTCTAACAAACCTTCACTTACAGGATGCGGATTCCATTTTGTTCAGTTAGCGATTCCTACAGGTGCGTCTACGAAGTTAGGGTTTCCAATGGTTTCTATCAAGATGAGTGGGATACAAAGAGTGACATCGGGCAAACACTTTTCAAGTCTAGGAAGCGGATTGATTTGGGGTGAACTGATGGAATTCCCAAAAGTAGTCGTGGTCTGAAAAGGGTTGGACCAATTTTTGTAAAGAATCTCGGATGGTCCTAAGCTCTCGGAAGGGTAGAGCTTTTCCATACTTAGAACATAGTGTACTTCTATGGCGAGATCATCACTGGCGTGATCGCGATTCTGAAGTTCCAAACGTTTTCTCATACTGGGAGTGTAGTCCTTCAGGTTGGTTCTTAGAAAGCTCGGGTTGTCCTTGGATTCGTGCCCTAATCTATAATGTGTCCTAATCTATAACGTGTCGCTTTATTTCAGTGTGAGATAGTATTCTTGGAAGACCTAATAGTCCAATGAATCTCTAAAACATGCCCTAATCTATAACGTGTCGGTTTATTTCAGTTGCAGAAAGCGCGTGCTCTTGTATAACCCATCGACTAACACCTATGTTGGTCTCAAGTCTATAATTTCTTCGGAATCTGAGTTATAAGGCTTAATGCAACCTACTTTCGCACTTTATTTAATTATTCTTGGCTGCGGAGGTTATCCTGTGGTTCTTGGCATTCTAGTATTCACTTCGGAGAATGCAGTCTATTGTCTAGAGGGCGACGGTGACTTCTACCACGTGAGGAGGCGGAGTGTCCTAGGCACTACTTGTCAGTAACAAGGGGGACGAAGTGCCTGAGTAGTGCGAGCATCTTTTGCAACTACTCTTCAGGGGGTTCTGAGTTTTCTTGATTTAGGTTAAGGCTAGAAGTATAGGGTTCCGTCACTCGGAACGTATAATCTCCTCATCCACTCTTGTCAAGGTTTAATTTATCGCAGCTTCTGGGTTTCCGGGATATCCGCTGAGATGCTTAATTCGGGGGATTACACGTGAATGGATGGTCGTAGTCAATGTCCTTGACTATTACGACTCAGATTTCTTTACCAACTGAGGGTGTTAGCTACTATGTTGGCTTAACCGGGATGACAACAAATTTCGGATTTGTGATCATTATAGTAGCTCAACCCGCCGTGGTTCTCTTGACTCTAGTTCCTATTCTATGGTATAGGATGAAGGGTTTTACTATGAGGTTCGTGGTAGAGCTCATACTTGGCTTAACCACTAATACTTGGTGTACGCAAGCCGTATATAATTAAGGTCGGTAGGATGTTCAGTTGTGCGACTCCACCCCAGACCCACAACCCAACGAGGAACAGGGAGTAGGGAGGAAGAACACATCTTAAATCTTTTTGATCTCAATTATATACCACCCTTATGCATATACTCAGTTATAGTAGTCAGTCCCATGAGTTCTATCCTCTTGATTCACAAACCTGATTGTGAGGTGAGAAGGGTCTTTCTGGGGGATCTACGGAGTAGGTTTCGGGTGGTTATCGTCTTCTGGAATACCTGCAGTGTCTTTCGCTTCGGGTTCTATCTATCTAAGAAGGGTTGGTTGACAGTGCGTGACACCCTACTCAGGGGTATTTTGGAGGGTTTTTAGATAAGAGCGACGACTGGAAGATCGCATGAGGTTTTATTATTTTTAGGTTTGGAAGAACCTTTATTTGCCGAAATGGCTATGGTAAAAGTTCTTTTTACACAGCACTCGGGATTTACACATGGTTGTATTAAGTCGAACCATGATAGGTAGCGGCGTCGAAGTTGGCATGCATCGACATGGAATAGAATGAGGGTCGATAGGGCCATGTGCCGAACGGGCACACAAGTTCTTGGCGTCTCGAGTTTCGTCCCGTGTATCACTATCGAGTTTCGTCTTGCTTTAGGTGCCGAATCTCACCACATAGACGCCATACTGGATTGGTCGCCACATTGGTGGTTGATGTAATAAACTCAACCGGGGTTCTGCAGACCTGAGCGGTATGCCCCTTCATGTTGCACCTAGCAGAAAAGAGTTCTCGACAAATACCATGATGATGGTAGCTACACTTGCTGCAGTGGGGAAGGTTTCCTAGGTATGGTCTTCTTGAAGTCGGGATGGAAGGGTTGGCAGGGGTGTTGACTGTCTCAGCTCGTTGCCCTTCGAAAGGTCCTTGAGTCGAGGTACCTCCCTCCTCGTTCCTGAACTTTCTCTTTAGTGGATTTGGTTGAGGTTCTTGGGTGGCTGGGTACACAGAGGTTGGTTGCTGCTGTCAATTACTTGGATCGGGAATCCCAATAGGGCTCTTGCTAAGATTGACATTGTTAGCATTTAGATGAGCCATGACAGCTGCTACGGCTGCCGAGACTGCAGCTTGGAATGTAGCTTCATCGAATAGGATAGTCGGTTTCTTGCCAGCGGATTGGTTACGTTTCTTCGGAGACATGGTTTTCCTACACGGAAAGGAACACAAGCTGATGAGAGACTATTGTTAACCCTGGATGTATCTATCCTTACTATATTAGGCATAAATTTTTCCCGCGCCTCGGGTATTGGTTGTCTGAGTGTCGACCTACATCCCTATGATGTAGTTCGTGTATTCAAGGTAGGAGTAAAATATCAGAAAGCCATGAGATGAAAGTCGTTCCTACTAGGTTATCTTTATGCTGGAAAGGTTCGCTCTCCGGATTTGGAAAGATTTGAGGGATGTTCGGAACAAGATCACAAAAGAAAAGGCTCAATCGAGGTTTTGAGATTCGATCTAATCATATTACTTGCGACGGGAAAAGGCGATTTACCTAACACATAGTGTGAGTACTGTAATCACTGACTCACTAAATTTTATTATTTTACGGGTGTATTAGCGCGACAATAACGAGGAAAAGACACTTCTCGGGTTCCATGCACTGGCTCCCTTTGTCTACCTCTTATCCTAGACTAGGACCGGCGTTGGTTTTCTTTGGATATATACCTAGGGTTCTCTTCTTGTGTAGACATACTGAATCTCTGCTCCGCCTTACTTCTGATCCTGACTCTGAGTGTCATTGCTTCATGATGGATGACTGGAAATCACGGTAGTTCAGGCGAATTTCCCACCAATGTCCCTAAAAGGTATAGGCACTTGGTGGTTTTAGTAGTCTCGTCTTGGTTCATTTATTTCCGAACTTGAAATCTTTCTCAATGAACCTCTTCTAGGTCTGAATCAACTCTTCTGTCGAACACCAAAGTGGATAGGGTTTTCTACAGGGTTCGTGTGAGAATGGAAATGTCTAAAGAATCATAAGAGATTATTAACATTTCACTGAGTGATCCATATCGAGTCCTGCTAAAATTACATAGGGTACACAAATTATATATAACCTAGATTCGATAGGCCTTCGAATATGTGATACTACTCTATATCCACATCCCAACGAGGAAAAGGAAATATAGCGAAACCATACATTCTTAGTCTATGGGATCCCTCTTATATATAACCTTGGGAGTGCACCCTCTGTAATCGTAGGTATATCAATAAGGATCTTTTTAGTTTTTCACACAAGGTTAGCTATGGATCCTAAAATACCCCTATGGTATTTTAATTTCTTGTTTGATTCTTAACATCTGAATATGATTCTGGGATTAATGTGAGTCTTTTAGTATTCCAAAATACTCCCATAGTATTTTAAACTTTATGTTTCGCTCTAGCATTCCTATTTGGTAAGTTTCAGACTTGTTGCAACACCACTATCACCCCCAAGCACACGTTCATCGCATCTCGAATAAATGTAGTTGATCAGGTTACATTTATTCCAGCTTACGATTACATAACTGCCCAGGTTTGACGGTAATGCTCAACATCCGAAGACTTTTGTTCTTGTTCTTCTTGTGATACTTATGTTCGAGTGTTTAGATTCTGGACGTTCTTATACTTTGGTAAAATATGGTTATATGTTAAAGTATAATTCTTGGTCAGAGTGTTTTATCCCTATGTATTTATAGGCTGTATATCTTTTATGAATTGATATACTTAGCTCACTATAAACAATGCTCTGATACCAATCTGTCACACCCTAAAACCGGAACGGCGGAAACATTCTGGGGTGGATAACGTCATGTCAAGTATCACAACATATGCAGTATAGTAATCAAAGTACAACAACCATTGCATTAATAGTAATAGTTTTACATAAGTTACATTTCATAGAGACATTAAAGTAATATAAAAACTAGTATAGATGCAGCTCGGTTCTAGACGGACTTCGCCAAAGCTCCCAAGTGTACCTGTCTATCGCTGAACTGAGAATACAAGTTATTTTGAAAGCGAGTATCAACATTTTTATAAATGTTGGTGAGTTCATAAGTATTTAGTGTCATTTGTGTAAGTAAGCATTTTTATTCAAAATAACTTTACGAAAAGTCGTAGTTTAGAATCTACGGTGTATTAGCGTCCTTTCCAGACGGTATCAAATGAACGATACGGCTAGCAAGGTCTAAAACAAAGAAACACAGACCCTAGACAGTATCCAATGAACGATACAGCTAGCAAGGTCTAAAATAAGGAAATACAGACTCCAGATAGTATCGAATGAACTAAACAACTAGTAAAGTCTACAACATCCGTTAATCCTAAGTGGGTTGTCTTGAAGTACAGTGTTGATTCTTGTTACCTTAATGCCATGAATTATAAGGTAAACATGGAGATACTCGTAACCATACTAATTGACACTAGAGTACTTGACGCCCTGCAAGCGTCAGAATAAATGTGACATTTGTCACCCCTTGGCTTGGTAGGCCGAGGACTGTAGCTAGCAGTCAGGGTGCGGGAGTGTCAGTCCCGTATAGATCTATACACACAATACCCGCTCTCCCTCTAGGAGACTCTGGTTACCAACTTGACAGCGGGGAAATCCGTGTCTTGAAGATGTATCTTGTATTCTGAATTCTGTTAGAGGAGCTGGAATAATGATATAGACTCACGAATGAACTGACTCCTTTGGAATTCTCATACTAGAAAGAGTAAATAGAACCTCCTAACTATTCCTATAATAGTTACTAGTGTCTCTGATCTATGAATGATGAATGGAAGGATGCCCTTGCTACCCAAGGGAAATGAACTGGTCGATGTAAACCTTTATGTCCATACATGTACACATGATATATAATTAATGCTTAAACGACCTTCGGACAGATATCCGATGCCCACCAGACCACATCCCAACGAGGAAAAGGAAATAGGGCGAACTAGCCTTCCTAAGTCTTTTAAACATTATTTATATAACTATACAAGTATAGGCATGCATTTGACGAAGTAGAAACATAGAAGCATAGAATAAAACTTTGGTAAAAACTTTGGAAAACCTTTAAAAATAAGAATTTACGACTTGATATTGTTATGTAAAACAAGCTTTGAAAACCGTTCATAACCACGTCTTGAATATAATTTGATAAAAACAATATAAGTAAAGAAAACCTTTGTTTAAAACCCTGCTGTAACTGGTTTTTGAAGTAAAACATACGGCACGAGAGACAATTTGAGAAAGATTTAAACAAGTAAAGACGTTTTGGGAAACCATCTATAGTATTATACTTGGTAAAACAGCTGAAAGTGTGATAAATCCTTGTGCATGCGGGTTATTAATCACATATGATTGATATGATAACTAGCATGTTTTAACTAGTATTCCCACCCCCCCCCCGCCATAAAAGCATGTAAAAACCTTTAAAAGGTTAATTCAAGGGTATGAACTCACCTGTTGTAAGTGGATCAGATGGAGGTGCCGGTTGGGTGCTCGGTGTCAAGTAAAGACTTGAACACACTTAGTGACCTATTAACACATGATGACATATGTTTACATAAAATTAGTAATTTTAATACTAATTAAACACGTGTAAGCATCCTAGTGTGCGGAAAACACTTTGGTCAAGTGCTAGGAGGCTAGTGGGTTGAAATAAGGGGGTGTATGGCCTAGTTAGGGAGTTTACTCTTCAAGAGTAAACTCTTTATGGAGTTTTCGGCCCTAAGACCATATCCCCATGAGTTTATGGCCGTAAACTCATGGGTGGTGTGCTCTTTGATGCTAAAAGGTCTTATTTCACTTGTAGAGTTTGGCTAGGTTCACATTTAGGGCATAGGAAAGGGTTAAGGCTCCAAATGGACCACTTAAGGGAGTTCACGGCTGTAAACCTAGAGTTTATGGCCGTAAACTCTCACTTGGTCATTTCCTTCATGAATTAAGGTCTTAAATGATAAAGTATAAAGTTATGTGCATTTTTCCAAGTCAAATGGGAAAGTTAGGGCATCATTTGGCCTCGTTTTGGGAGTTTACGGCCCATGGACCAATCCTTGGGGGATTTATGGCCGTAAACTCCTAGGTCCTTGGTTTTTTGGTATTTAAAGCACCTACTTCATTTGTGGTTGATTCTAGACATTTTCCTAGGCCATAGGAGGTGTTTAAGGGCAAGTTTAACACCTTAAAAGGTGTTCACGGCCCATGAAGAGGGGTTTGTGGTCCAAGAGTGTTCTTGGTCCGTAAACTCATGTTTACTCCTCAAAATGCAAGGTTTTGGTGTTCTAAGCTCGTATGTGTAAGTCCACAAGTCATATCTAAGCCCTAGGAGTGATTTAGAAGGGTTTTGGGGCTTCAAAACCCCACTTATGGGTGTTTACGGTCCAAGAGTGTTCTTGGGCCGTAAACACATGATTTGGCCACTTTTGGATGTCTTAAACATGAATTTGCATGTTAAATGAACTAAACAACAAGTTAGGGTAGATCACCTACTAGTTTGGGGCTTGAAATGGGCGGTTTTTGGATCGAAAGCAACTTGTAGAGAGAGAGAGAGAGAGAGAGTAAAGAGAGAGTGAAAAGGGTGTAAATGAGGTTTACTCACCCTTATATAGGGGTTTGAGTTTGTGGCTCGGTGGAAATCTATCCGATACTGACGTTAAACAGGGCTTTCGGTCGCACCTGATTAAATGGTCGTAATTTGACTTGGTTGTAACTAATACTTTTTCAAGGGAATATTGAGGGTGCTTCTAATTTGTTCCAACCATTACGAAGTCATAATAAAGTCCCTATTTAATTAACCTAGTCCAAAAGGTTAACGAACAAATTAATAAAGCGAGTTTTATTAACATAAAAAGAGGTTAAAATGACAGAATAAATTTCGGGTTGTCACAAATATTCATCAAAGCAGAGAAGGATTTTTCATCAATCAAGTAAAATACACCAGGAATTTGCTTGAAAAATTTGGAATGACAAATAGCACGAAGTTAAGAGTACCATTGGTGATTGGAACAAGGCTCACACATTCGTTAGACAAACTTGCTATTGATCTTACTTTATACAAGAGTATGATAGGTTCATTACTTTATCATACAACAAGTCGACCTGATTTCGTATTTTCTATATGTAATTGTGCTAGGTATCAAGCAAATCCAAGAGAACCAAACTTGACTCCAGTGAAAAATATTTTTTGTTATCTCAAAGGAACAATTTCGTTAGGATTTTCGTATCCTTTGAAATCAGGATTTTTCATTCAAGCATTTTCATATTCAGATCCGGGAGGATGTATTCTTGATAGAAAAAGTACAAGTGGAGGATGTTAGTTGTCGGATGGGAAGCTTGTAAGTTGGCAATCTAAAAAGCAAACTTGTGTTGCAATTTCAATTGTTGAAGCTAAGTATGTTGCTACTTCCGCTTGCACTTCGCAAATCATATGGATCGAGAGTTAATTGCGGGAATATACAATAAATATAAAAATGATTCCATTGTATTGTGATTCACAAAGTGCTATACACATTTTTCATAATCCAGTACAACATTCAAAAACCAAACATATTGCACTTCGTTATCATTTCATTAAAGATCATGTGGAAGATGGTAACATTGAAGTTCCCTTTGTAAAAACAACTGATCACCTTGCTGATATTTTTACAAAAGCATTGGACGAAAAATCATTTGCTCGAATTTTGCAAGGTTTGGGGATGCTTGAAGCAAAGTCTGTTTCAGGACAAATTTCGAAAGAATGACAAAGAAGTGATAAGCAAATGTGACGATTCAAACTCAATAATGGTTCATTCATGGGCTGATAGTATTAACCATTCAGGGGTTACTGTTCACGTTCATTGCTTCGATACACTTCGTTTTCGACATTTGGGAAAGAAAAGTTTCGTAATTTGGTACATTCTTACTTTTCGTTTGTTCTTTAATTCGTGTTCTTTTCCAAAAATAAAAAATTAAAAAAAAATTTCGTTAGTTTGTTTTCTTTTCGAAAAAAATAATACCAAACTTTTTCATCTGAAAATTCTTAACACAGTTCACACACAATGACTTATGTCCAAGAGGTCATTGATCAAGCCAATCATGACTTAGACATATAAAAACTTTGTGTTTATGATCTTGATTCATGAGGGCGTGATGAAAGTGAAACCCAAATTTCTAAAATTTTAAGGAATTGACGAGGAACAATGTTCAAAATTTTCACGAAACATTTGTTTCGGTACAAAATTTGTTACTCCAAATCATATTTTTTCGTTATGAGTGGTCTTGATCAAATGTTCGAAGCCCACGACATTTGTTACCCAACAAGATCCATCTGTACATAATTTTTTCTTAGAATATGATTTTCATGTGAGTATCAATTCTTTCAATTGTCACTTTAAAAATAGTCCAAAGCATACTAGTCCCTGACTACACCGGTCACACAAGTAATTTCTGTTACAACTACTCACCTTATGTTGAGGATGATATGTAACAAAAAATTTAAGCCACCCACAAAGCCTTGAGAAAGAAGCCCTTTGACACTTCTTTATAAGTAGTTGATTGTAATTCATGGGAAACCACACAAGCTGTTGACTATCTCTCTTGATAATTAACGAAGCAACCTTTGCTCGGGGTTTAATTGCTTTTGTGTCGAATATTTATTTTTCGACATCATAGATACCAAATTTTCGTTAATTTGTTTCTAATCTCATTCAATTGGTACACTGCACTCACGAAATCCTTAAGGTTTTGAGTAATACCAACTAAGGCTGATGATTTCAATAGTCTGGCATATGACTTCGTTTCTAAACCCAAAAACGAAAGAGCCTTACCTCCATGCCGAAGGTTTTCGATCTTATCTACTTGGTACTCACGAAAAGTTTGATATGACCATTTGAAACGTCGTACGTGTTCTAAGGCACTTTATCTGACATGGCTCTTTTAACGGCTAGTGGTGCGACATTCAAGGAAAGACGTGGCTTACTCTTTATAGAAAACGTTTGCAATTCAATTGGGGTTACATATAAAAGGATGTTATTATCTCCTTTTATAATTACGCGTTCAAATTATCAGAAGATCAAAAAACCCTAAAATTCATTGTTCTTCAAGAATTTCTCAAAACGCTAATCAATGGTGGCTGATCCCAACATCACAACTGAAGAAGTTGTATCGCAACCATCATGAAGATTCAAAGCACTAATTATCAGGTTGAGGGTGATGTTTCACTGTACCCTAAGGAGTTGAAGATGTTGATTGTTGCTCTTCAACATTCTGGTCTTGCTACTGCCATGTTTAACTCCTTTGAAGTTCCGATGACCTGGTTATCCATTGCTGGTTCTACTACTTCTTACAACAAAGCTACTGATGTTACATCGTTTAATCTGGTAAATGAAAAGAGAATTTTCTCATGAAGAAGTCGTTTACTCAAATCTTGGAGATTCCAAATTCACCTCCATTCTTTCAACCTTCCAGTGCTTAGATTTCGTTCATGTTTAACGAGATGGGTCATCAACCACCACTCGTCAAGATCAGTGACTTCAAGAAGTCTGGTCTACCTTGCAACTGGAATTTCTTGGTTGGGATATACCTTCGTTGCTTAACTGGGTGAAGTGTAGGGCTTGACAAGGGAAGAATGGAAGTTTATGCTATGTTAGCAGGATTGTATTACAATTTAAATGTGGATTTTGCTACTCAAATGTGGAAGGAGTTCGTTAAAAGCTTGGAAAACACAAACATGGTGAAAGGGATTTCTTGTGCTCTTTACTAGACTTTAGTCCTCAAGAAGGTTTATGAAAAAGAAGAAATTCAAGTTCTTGCAGATGAGGCTAAGGGATAGTTCATGTAGTATCATTTTCCAAACACTGTTGAAGATGATTCATAAGTCTTTCCTAATGTTGCTCAAATTCCTGATGGTATGTTGAAGAAAGTTGATCCAATAGAATGCAAAGTTAACATTTGACTAAAAGATCCTTCATCACTAAGTGATCCAACGATCCTTCATCACTAATTTTCAGCAAAATCCCAGTTTGCTCGAATTCCTATTACATCTTCTTCCGAACCTATTTCAAGTACGTTTGTTTCACTTCCAAGTTTCATTCAACATATTTCAACCACCACTACTTCACCTAGTTTCGACACCATATTACAACAACCCATCACTATGCTTTTTTCAATCCCTCCACCGATCCACCAAAAACAAATTCCAATGATGAAACAAATGGAAGAGGTTTCAGAGGAACATTTGAAGATTTGGAATTTGATTTTGAAGAGAAGAACATACCTGACCATATGCTGATGTCGGGAAAACAGTTTAAGATTCTAAATCGCAAACTCAATTATATTCTTCAATCACAAGCTGATTCTGGGGGCAAGAATTCAGTTTTGGGAATAGAAGTTAATGTGATGCTCAAGGCAGTTGAATTCAGAATGTAAAAGCAGTTGGAGGTACTTGATAAGAATAATGAGTTGCGAGTCAAAGCTCAAGCTGATTCGTTTGATACAGAAATTAAGGAGCTTCGGAAAATTGCAAAAGAACACCATGTTCCTTTTGTAAAAGATGTTAAGAAATTTCTTGAAGATGTCAATCAGAAGCTGGAAGAGTTAAAGGTTGATGTATCGAAAGAATTAAACACTTTGAGTACCAATTACTCATCCATTCTTTCGAAGGTAGACATCATAGCAGGAGTAGTTACAAATTTTGTGCAGACTTTTTAGTCAATTGTTCCTTCTTTCAAAGCCAAGGATAAAGAAGATAGGGCCCTGTTCGATCGGTAGAAAGTGTTATTAAAGAAGTTGTCTCAAATCCTATACCACAGTCCTTCTTAACACGTGAAGTTTTAACTCATAAGTTATATGCTTTGAATCAAGCCATTCAGAAGGTTGTTGCTCCAATTACGAAATTTGCCAATATGTTGCCAACTGGTACCCTTCCTGTTGTCACAGGGGTGTAAGGGGGAGAAAAGAAAGTTCAAGATGGAAATCTTTGAAAGTCACAAAAGGGGTTGATAAGCCGAAAAAGATTGAGAAGATTACTACTGGTGAAGTAACGAAAGCTGTATCTACTCAAGTTTCAACACCTATAGTCTATGAGGTAATTACAATAGAAGCCATCAAGACAACAACAAAACCCATTTTGAAGGTATTGGTTATTGGTTCTTCTACTGAAGGAGGAATTTCAAGTTCGTCCAAACCAAAACCTTTTTATGATGATGGAAAAGGGAAGGGTATTTTGATTGAAAAATCAAAAGAAGAGAAAAAGGTCGAACTTGAAGCTGAGATGGAAAAACAAAGGCAGATACAGAGCATACTAAGACTTCGTCAAAATGATCCACCTGGTATGGATAAGGGAGATCTGAAGAAGTTGTACAACTATGAGAACATTGAAGCAATATTTGCTTATAATCAAATGTATGCATTTGAGATAAAGCCTAAGAAAGGCTACTCTATCACTAACACTGATATGAGTCAACTTGACTTTCCTGTGAATGAAATGATGTTTATTATGGATTGGTATAAGATTGTTGAGACGTTCGACAATGAGGATGATATTATCCATATGAAACTTAGGTTTCATGCAGCTGTTGGAAAAGAAACAGAAGAGTTATGTTCGTTGGTTAAGATCAAGAAGGTTATCAACATAACGAAATATGTATTGTTGCAGAATATGATTCAGAATTTTCGATATCATGTTGTAAGGGCGAACAACCAAGTGTGTGATTTCACAGTTGCTGATTTTCCTCTAATGAACTTGAATGACCTTATTCAAGTTGCATTAATTTTGAAAGACATGGAGGCTTCACAACTTCAAGGGACTAATAAAGATGTTTTGAGGCTTGGTATGGCTCGTATCAAAGTCTTCATAGGAAATTACTATGATTGTCTAACATTGACTGATGAGGAGTTAGCATCAGCAATAGGAAGGGAAGTGAAAGTTTCTATGGAATTGTCGAAAACTCAAGCTAAATTGAAGAAGTTTGCCGATGGAGTGATTTGCTTAAAACATTTTGGAATGGTCTTTGCAGGAAAAGATAAGAATGGAAAAGCTAAGAGGTTTATGTTTTAAGCTAGTGAAGTTGAAAGATACACAACTTCACAATATATGAACTTTATTGTTCGTATGAATAATTACAAGAAGAATAATGATGGAGATAAGGCAGAGTTGAAGAAATTTTTGACATGATACTCGGAGATAAGAAGGATGATCCATTTTGCAGCACAGATTCTCATGATTTGAGAAGTTCGACATGATTACAAATGGGGAGATTGTAGAGTCAAAAAAGTTTTGTAATATGTCGAAGTCTGTGTATTTGTCATTTTGTATATTTTCTATATATTTGCGAAGGCATCTTGTTTAGAAAGCATAATGTCTAGCCTTAGTACTTTTTTGTACTTTCAGCGACCTATAAATAGGAGCTGAACATAGAGTTGATAGTAGAGTTTTCCCATTTTTACTATCGTTTTGTACTCTTGTTCATTGGAAGTAATATGAGCTGAACTAGATCTTATTTACTTCTTGTGTTCATATTTCATCTTTTACTCTGATTTCATTCTTATACTTGATTAAAAACTTATACATTCTCAATACCCTTATCCCCCTAATATAGGCAACTTCTCCAAGGTCCTTCATAGAGAAACACTACCCAAGCCAGGACTTAACCTCTTGTAAGGTTGGGATGTCGTTTCCTATGTGTAATATGCCATCGACAAACAATACCAAAAAACTAACTACACTCCCACTAGCCTTGACATATATATAGGACTCATCCTTGCTTCTTCAAAAACCAAACTCTTTGACTTTCTCATCAAAACAAAGATTCCATCTATGAGATGCGTGTTTCAATCCATAAATGGACCTCTAAAGCTTACACACTCTGTTATGTTACTATGCCTCGACAAAAGACTCTGGCTGACTCATGTAAACATCTTCATCCAACTTTCCATTAAGGAAAGCGGTTTTGACATCCATTTTTCATATTTTATAGTCATGAAATGCAGAAATGGCTAGCATAACCCTTATAGATTTAATATTCACTACTGGTGAGATGGTCTTATCATTGTCAACTCTTGGGGTTTGAGTAAAGCCCTTTGCAACCAGTCGCGCCTTATATGTGTGTACATTCCCATTCATTTCGGTCTTTTTTTGAAGATCCATTTGCACCCGAACGTCTTATGGCCTGGTACATTATTAGCCAAGTTCCAAACTTGATTGTCATACATGGACTGAATCTCGCTGTCCGTAGCCTCTTTCTGTTTAGCAAACTCGGGGCCTGCCATCGCTTCCTTGTAGTTGTTAGGTTCATCCAAATTTATCAGAGTGATATCATTGATAAATGTATCACCTTTAACTATTATATGAAAACCATATAACACAGGTGGAACATTAAATCTACTGGAACGCCTAGACGGTACAAACTTGTCAATTGGTTCAACCATTGTTTCCTCATCGGGTTGAGTACTCGTGTTTGAGGTTCCTTCATTACTTAAGTCTTGAAGCTCTTCAAGGTCAATTTGTCTCCCATTGTCCTCCTGGCATATGACTTATCTCTCTTGAAAGACTCCACTCCTTGCAACGAGGACAACATTGTCAGTCGGTCTATAGAAGATATATCCTTTTTGGTATAGCCGATGAAAATACATCTCGTGAAAATACATCACTCACTCCGAGGTTCGAGCTTGTCGTGAGTTTCTTTTCTCACAAAAGCCTCGCAACCCCAAACTTTGATCTGGTCTAACGAGGGAGCCTTCCCTATCCACATGTCGTGAGGTGTTTTGGAAACCATTTTGGTAGGGACTAGATTAAGGATATGGGCAGCTGTCTCTAAAGCATACCCACAAAATGACCTCTTGGAAAAAGTTTTGATATGTCAAGGCATTTATTTTGTATAGGTCTTGGTAGGGTCTTGAGGTTCATCATGGTGTTTGTAACTCTTGTGAAACTGTGTACGGCCGGACATGTATGTACGGCCATACACGCTGTGTACGGCCGTACACGGGTGTGCGGATGTACACTTGTGTGCTGTTGGGGTGCTATAAATAGTAGGTGTTTGTGTCAGTCATAGGGTGATATATATGCGTGTTTTCCAAGGTGTATTTGACGTTTATATGATATAAATGTGTGCATTCTTGGGTTAATTCTTCTTCTACTCTTTCTATACTTCGATTGACTGCTATATCATTTGATCACTGATTTGAATTTCAGATTGGGCACTTACATCTATGCAGGAGTCTATCTGGAAAAAGCTACTATAGCCTGCTTGTTTATAAAGGTCCAACAACCTTCCTGTTCCAATCGAGGATAACGTAACCAAAAACTACACCGATGCAACATAACCTCCTTTGCTCTAAAGTAATGCTACATGCCTAGTTGTAGTCCATTACATCACAATCGCCCCTAAATGTCCCACAACCTTTCTCCATCCCATGAATGTTGTGGCTTTCCAATAGTCTCATGACCCAAGCTGCCATGCTCTAATTTCACCTAGAGGAAACTATAAGCCAAATCGTAGCTCCTAATCATTCTTGAAATAGCTCATTGACCAGGTGAATGCTATGGGTTACCCTGTAGTCTTACAACACTACTACACTATCTACCAATCTAGTGAATTCTACAGCAATCCTGTAGTCTTACAACACTTCTATCTCTATCTGCCAACCTAGTGAATGCTACGGCCACCCCTCAGTCTTACAATACTTTTATCGCTACCTACCAACCTCAAAATCATGGGTCGTAGCATCATTCGACTATACCCCATTCAAGTGTTTAGGTCATGCTTCGAGTCCCAAAGCCTTTATCAGACAACAAAAGACAAAGTGGCTATAAAACAACCCTTAACCTGAACCTAATCACATATCTTACATATGCCACCACTAATACATAAGGTAACATGAATTCCCATTCCTTGTGTAATCCCTTAGTCCAAATGGTTTTCCCCAAGTTAGATTCAATTGCGCTCTTCAAAACACAAAATTGACAGATTTCCAGTCTATCACGCAACCTTACTACTCAAAGTTGTCGACAACTTGAGCTTAGAAATACTAACATTCCATTACTAGCCAATCCTAGCGAACACAAACCTGTCAAAATTGAATGAATACTCCCCAAAATGTAAACGAGCTCAATATTCCTGAGCACTTTCCACTGAATCCACTATAAGTCCTTAGCGACTTATCGGCTAACGAAGAACAACATCTCAGTTATCCAAATGGGTACCCAAATCAACTCAGCGACCTACTAGCACTAGAGAAATTCCCATGTGAACTTGCAACTCAAAGGTATGTACATGACAACTACCGATCTTATACTTATGATCAAAGCAATTCATCATTGCCTCGTATCCCCAAAAGACCACTAAAATTTCAGCATTCAAACCCAGCATGCCCACTTTGCGGATTGCTTGTCTTCCTCATTGATACCACCAAAGATCAAACCATATTCTGGTCTTCTCTCACCTAAATCTTTTTCTAATGATGGTCGATGCTTCCCACGTCGTAATCCAAAACCGAATCACCCAAATATCCTCTAAGCACGAATTCCAGTATGCAAAACACTATATGAAGATTCTCAAAATAAAATGTCTAGACCACCATGAGGAATATCCTAATTTAAAGGTGGAGACTTAGATAAACCACACAACTTCTCACACACAACATACAGTCACAAACGCAAATAATAAGAGCATGAAGGAAGGAATACGACACATACATGCGACGTCAACTGGTGGAACTTGGATCTCCTTTTCCTGTGACAAATTCCCGACTCCTCGCCACAAGAACAATCACTCTATCCTCGCGACCATCAGTAATCCTCAATGTGCCTGGAGCAGGTCCCGTCACTGCTCCCTTCATCAACTCTAGACAGTCAAACTTCTTGTGGCCCACTTTGTAAGGGTGGAAACATCACATACTCGTTTCCTGGGAACAATCCATGCTAACATGACCAATCATGCCACATTTGTAGCAACCTATACCCTAGGTCAACAAACTGATAGGTTTTGAGCATAAAAACAATTCTTATGTGTACATGCAACCCTAATGCTTTAGATCTTGGTTTTCTCTAATTGAACATGCAAACTTTGAATACAAAAGGGAGAAACCCTAAGATGTAACTAAAATTTTCAAAATCAACATAAAACTAGGGTTAGGTTATATACCTTGATTGTTATATTGCAACAGAAATGATTCCCTAGTAGATCTTGAAGCTTGAGAACTTAGTGTGACAAGTGTAACACCTTTAATGACTCATAAACAAAAAATGCAAGAGAATAATATGAGAGAGGAGGAAGGTGGAAAAAATTTCGGTTTCTTTTTCTTAGAATGATTGACCGAAAATCATAGGGCTTAAAACCCGTTATATTTTTCACCAAGGAAGCTATGGATACCCCTAATCTTGATTGTTATCATTATCTCAAATATGATAATTATTGACCTCTTTTGATTATCAATATATGATAAGATATTCTATAAATTCTAGAATAAACCTACATATATATATATATATATATATATATATATATATATATATATATATATATATATATATATTCGTCCTCCACCTTCCCTAAGAAGGTTTTGGACCCTTTTGCTCAACTATTGAACAATTGCACTTTTAGTCTCAGAACTTTTAATTAATTCATTTAATCCCAAAATTAATTCTAAATTAATTTCTGATTAAATATTAATTAATAATATGATTACTAATTTATATATTTTTCCATAACATATTAATAAATCATTTATTTCAATTTTATTAATTAAATTAATAAATTCTTCTTCTTCCTCAATTAATCATCTTGTCTAGTTGCAAGTGTGAAGGCAACCCAAAAGGACCATGCCACTTTCAAATCAAGTACATACCAATTATAGGTATAGGCTTAGACACCTAATCCAACAGTCTCCCACTTGGATATGGCTAATAACTATAGTTGCAAATATGAATTCAAAAAACTAACAAGCAATCGTAGCTCTCAAAGCTTATGTAAACTCTGACCTAGTCAGTTGTGTGTCCTAATAGGGATGTCAACGGGGGCAAACGGGATGAGGAATGCATCCCCCGCCCCCGCCACTAAATTTTCCATGTTTCCCTGTCCCCGCCCCTGCCCCTGAAATGTTCAACCTTCCTACTCCTGCGCCCGCCCCCGATCCCCTTTATTAACCCCGCCCCTGCCCCTATTCCCCCGCCCCCGATTGATTTTGGGCTGCCTTTTTTTAAAATAAAATAAGATGTTATTTAGGCTAAAAGAAGTTATTTTTTAGGAAACAAATAATTATTTATAGCATAATTTTACATGTTAAAAATAAAAAATTTATGACATTTTAAAAACATTATACTAAAAACTTAAAAACATGTCGTTTGATGAATTTTAGAAAATCGAAATCATGTTATTGTTTATTATATTTATATAATTAATGTATGTAGATATATGTGTAATTTATTAACGGGGTCCCCATGGGGGTTTCGAGACGGGATTGCCTACCCCCGCCCCGCCCCCGAAATTAATACGGCGGTTAACCTTACCCCCGCTCCCATCCCCTATGTCCTAAGCTTAGGGATCATATAATCCTCCGTCTGCAAGATATCATGTGAACAAATGACATGGAACATAATCGTTCTCATTATCCAACAGTTTGTTTCCCGATTTATGATTTGTAATGACAAGGAACTTAATGAACAAATCAATTCAGTCCTGACCTGGCCCGGTACATTAGTCAACACCAAATCATCGAGGGGCCCAACATATTGTTTTTCTCCTTAGGGCAAAAGGGAAATAAACTTTGACTCATATGCTTATACTATTTACTCATCAAATTATACACAACAATATGTTTTATAACACCAAGTTAGTGATGCGTTTAGGCATTATCAATGCACAACCAACTAATAAGCAATAACTCATATATCTTATTTTAAAGATTATACAATATTATCATCTCAGAATTACCCGTGATAAAATCCATGAAGTAATTCATTGAGCCTGGTTTTAATCCACTACTTAAATCCCCATTTCAGAAGTACTCATGAATGTTGCAGCAAACCATTGCTACTTCTAAACACTTAGACAATCTACAACCCAATTCATGATAGCCTTAATTCACAACTTACTTCGAAAGTAGATATTTGAATAATTCAATTATCTGAATAATTCAATTATTCAGGAAGTAAAACATGTAAAAGTGAAACATAATGATAAACAATTGACAAAAGATAGTAAACAATACTTATAAAGAAATATCTATTTATTTAATCATCAAATGTTAATTACATTTATTTTTTACAAGTTTCTAAATATTTATCTAATCACTAAAACTAATATCATTCTTCAGACCAATGCTCCTTGTGTGCTGAACATGCTAAATCCTACTAAGACCCTTTTTGAGGAGATCGGCAGGATTCTCTTCTGATGATGCCCTCTTGATGACGAGGCATCCTTCTACTACATGATGTCTGATAAAGTGATATTTTTTGTCGATATGTCTTGATCTACCATGATCTCTCAGTTCCTTGGTCAAGGAAACTGTTCCTTCATTATCGCAGAAAATCTCCATTAGCTCCTTAATAACTCGTACTACTCCAAGGTCTCCAATGAAGTTTTTTTTAACCATATAGCCTCATTTGATGCTTCGCATGCGGGCTCTAATTCACAGGTTGAATCAGCTACCGTGTCCTACTTAGAACTTTTCCAAGTCACTGCACCTCCATTAAGGGTACACATCCAGCCTAACTAATAACAGAAGTTGTTTCTGTCTATATGAAAGTTGGTGTCACTATACCCAGTAACTCTTAAGTCATCACTGCCACCAAGCACAAGCACCTAGTCCTTAGTCCTTTGCAGATACTTAAGGATGTTCTTGACCGCTATCCAATGAGCTTTACCCGGATTTCTTTGATATTGACTAACCATGCTCAAAGTAAAAGCTACATCAGGGCGAGTACATTTCATAACAAACATGATCGATCCAATGGCGGAAGAATATGGAACTTGACTCATTTATGCTATCTCAGCATCAGTACTCGGACTTTGAGTCTTACTCTGTTTGGTATTACTCTGGATAGGTTACTCCCATTTCTTTGAATTCTCCATGCTAAAACGCTTTAGTACCTTATCTAAATATGTACTTTGACTAAGTCCAATTAGTCTTCTACTCCAATTTCTCCAAAACCTTATTCCCAAAATATAAGCAGCCTCACCCAAATCCTTCATAGCAAAACACTTTCCTAGCCAGGACTTAACTTCATGCAAGGTTGGAATGTTGTTTCCTATAAATAGCATGTCATAAACATACAATACCAGGAAGGTGACTATGCTACCACTAGATTTGACATATACACAAGATTCATCGTCACTTCTAGAGAAGCCAAACTCTTTAACCATCTCGTCAAAGCAAAGATCCCATCTATGAGAAGCTTGTTTCAATCCATTGATTATTTCTCAAGCTTACACAAAAACCTCTGGCTGACTCATGTAAACATCCTCAGCCAACTTTCCATTAAGGAAAGTGGTTATGACATACATTTTCCAATTTTCATAGTCATGAAACACATCTATGGCTAACATAACCCTAATAGATTTAATTTTAGCTACCGGTGAGAAGATCTCATCATAGTCAACCCCTGGGGTTTGAGTAAAGCCCTCCACAACCAGTTGAGCCTTCAAGGTGTGCACCTTTCCATCCATGTCGGCCTTCTTCTTGAAGATCCATTTGTATCCAACTGTCATATGGACTTGATCTCACTGTCCATTGCCTCTTTCCATTTAGCAGACTCAGGGCCCGCCATGGCTTCCTTGTAGTTAGAAGGCTTGTCCAAATTTACCAGTATACTATCACTGATAAACGTGTCACCATCTGTAGTTATATGGAAACCATAATACTCTGGTGTCATTCTAACTCGAGTGGAACGTATAAAAGGTAATGAATCGTTAATTGGTTCAATAGGAATTTCTTCCTCGGTTTGAGCGCTAGTGTTAGAGGTTCCTTCATTGCTTGGCTCTTGAATTTTTTCAAGATCAATTGTACTCTCACTCTCCTCTTTGCATATGAGCTCTCTCTCTTTCTCTCTCAAGACTCCCCTTCGGGCTATGAATACTACATTCTCACTTCACTACTAGAAAAACAACCTTTTATGATGTGCAAATAATGACACACACTGATAGAGGATGCGCATTTGTGCGTGCCCTAAAAATTAACGTCAATTTTCCAAACTTTGAAGGTTAGAGGACACATATTTGTGTATGCCCTAAAATTAGTGTCAAACAAAACAAAATTAAAAACATGGAGGGCACTTATTTTAAGTGTGTGTCGTCTACAAATGTCGCTTTATATTTTTTTAACTAAACACGCGTTTTTAAAGATGGATCCTCTAAAATTCTAAAATTTTGAATACCCTACTTCTACACTCTCTCCTCTGGCTCGCCTTATCTCTCGTAAAATCGCACAGAGCCATTCTCTCCCTCCTCCTCTCTCTCTAACCCTAGACACAGCCACTAGCCATTCACGACGATGTCTTCTTACCCTTTCCTTCTTCCTTGATCCATATTTTTGACCTTCGTCGAAGCTATCTTCTTCTCCCCTGCCGCTATCTTCTTATGGCTCCATATAATAAAATCGGCAACCAAAAAATCAGGCTCACTTCTTATTTTGCTTCTCTGTCTCCCACAAAAACCCTAGTTTCTATCACCACTTCTTGTCCCTCACAGATGATCTCATTTAAATCTTATTCTTACGTTCTCTTCTTATAATTCTTAAACCCTGCTTCAAAGAACTAGGGATGCAGACCTAATAAAATCCTTCATAGAACCGGTGATTGGGGGTTTGCGGCTCTTCACGCCGACAACGCCCTACTGCAACTCATGATGGGGCCCAACGGTGAAGCAATTACATAACATGGTTGACTGTTCTTGCATCCTCACTTGTTCTGTGTAAGCTTGTTTTGAGTGTATTAATGAAAGTAAGATTTCATAATTAGGGGTTAGGGTTTGGAGTGATTTGGGGAGATAATTGGATTGGGTAGTCTTCTTCTTCCCACAGTTGGGCCACCGATAAAACTGCATGCAGGGCTTCGGAGGAACTAGGCAGGTAGAGGTTTGTGTGCTTTTTTGTTGGGCAAGATCATCAGGCAGGTTGCAACTACTCTTCCCCTCCCTTTCTCTCTTTCTCTCTCATCTATCATCTCTCACGCTATAATAAACTCCCCTATTTTCAGCTTAATTTTGATTCACAGGTTCATATTGGGATTGTTTCATCTATCTTTTAATTGTTTTCGTGTGGTTCATAGTGAGTTTATTCCGTTGATTAGTTTTGAGAACGCTTCAATTTTGTTGCTATTTATATCTATAGTTTTACCAAAAGATTTGAAGTAAGTTTTAGTTGTTTATCTACGTAAGCTTGATTGATTAGGTATGGCTAAACTAGAGATGTTGAATTGAAATATAAATGCTTTGTTTATATCTATAGTTTTACCAAAAGATTTGAAGTTAGTTTTAGTTTTTTATCTGTGTAATCTTGTTTTGAGTGTATTTATGCAAGTAAGATTTCGTAATTTTTTTCATTGTGGTTTACTTTATTTCATTGTCTTTTTTGATCCATAATTACATTAAACATAATTTCTTGTTTTTATTTAGTGTAAGGCAAGCTCCATTGTGGCAGTTGCCCTTCGGCCTAAACCAGGGTAGGAGGTTTGTTAATCTTTGGTTATATTGGTAAGCCCCAACTTTATTGGTTTATAGCATCGGGGTATTTTTGTCTTTTATCTATTTATTTCCCTATTAGTGAGTCTAGAGCCAATCATGGGTGGAAAACAATGTTAGTAGGGACAACACCTGACTATGCTGGTTGTTTTTCCCTTTTGTCTTGTCTTTAGTTGTATTATATATAGTCCTTTTGTTTTAGAGAGTCTGTAGCTAAGAATTAATATTTAAGAGAACTTTGTTCTTCTTTTGGAGAGAGTATTCCTTTGGGATGAATGGAAATCTATCTTTAATTTTATCCTAGTTTGATTATCAGTTCAAGAATGTATCAGGCCCTATCATATATGTAATTAATGACTGTTTTCTAGGGCTATTTTGGGTGTTTATTTTTAATTTTGATTAATATGTAAATGTTTGACTGTTTTTTTGTTCTTATTACAGTTATTGATGCATGTGCAGCTCCTAGAAATAAAACTATACACCTTGCTGTTGTTATGAAGGGTGAAGGAAAAATTATTGCTTGTGAACTTAATAAAGATAGAGTTAAGAGGTTGGAACACACCACAAACTTGGCAGGGGTCACCAGTATCCTTACACTTTTTTTTCATTAACTGTTGCATGGATAAATAAATGTTTTAATAATATTTAAGAAAATAGACTTGATATGATTTATAGATGTGGAAGTTTTGCACGAGAATTTCATGAACTTGAATCCTGAAGATGAATTGTATTCCAAGGTAGGTTTTTACTTACTTTGAGAATGATTTGAAAATCTGAATTTCTATTTTTAGACGTATGCATTATTTATGTGATTTTTGTTGGCTGCTTTTAGGTTCGGACTATATTGTTAGACCTTTCATGTTCTGGATCTAGGATAGTCGCTGATAGATTAGATTATCTGCTTCCATCACATAGCTCAGGTAAATTGCTAAAAATAAATCCATTAAACATACAATCTTAGGCCTAAATTTATTTTATTTTTTGTTTTGATTAAACTTTTATGTTTTTTTGATATTTTTATGTTGGGGGAAGGTAATGGTGATGGTGATGACGTGGGCCGACTCCACAAACCTGCTGCTTTCCAGGAGAAGGCATTAATTCATGCATTATCTTGTAAGTTGGAATTCAACAATTCAGGAGAAGGCATTATGGTGACTTGTAAGCCTCAGATATGGAATGTGTGGCAATATGAACTGGTCAAGGCTGATTAAATGAGGTCAAACACGTGGTTGATTGTTATCTTACAATGCAGTTGATTATGAAAATTTGAAACCACATTTTATGGATGGTCTAGATGTCTAACTAGCTGTATGTATACCCTTCTCTCACCTCAGCTGTATGCATACCACTATGAGTCTAAAAACTAAATATTTTTCTTGAAAGTTAATTGGTTTGTTAATGAATGTAGAAGAAAAAGCGTCCAAAAAGTGGTCCTGAAACTAATGGTTTTTCATATTTCTTTTTTATATAGTTTTTCAGAAACTTACCATTTTAATATGTTTTTGTAGACAAACAGTGATTTGGATGCCAAACCAATGATGATGCTTTTGGGTCAAAACTCAACAGGGAAAACAACCTTCATCAAACATTTTCTTAGAAGTAGCTATCCAGGTAACCCACACACCCCTTCTCTCTCTCTCTCTCTCTCTCTCTCTCATATGAATAAGTTTTGACCATCTTTCTAACAGGAGATCATATTGGACCAGAGCCAACTACAGATAGATTTGTTGTTGTTATGGTATGCTTTATATCTCCATTTTACCTTTTTGATTTTATTTCAATATATCTTTTTATTGATGGTGTTGTATGGTGCGCAAAATTATTTGGAACTCTTCAACATGAGAAGAGTTATTGAAATTTCTATACCAGAAGCTTATACATTGAAGTTGAAGTTGGTTTTTGTCTATGTGGGCAATTTTTTCACTAAAGGTATATATGTATTCAATCATTTCATCATTTTTAAATCCTCAAATAATCCATTTCATTTGTGAGGATTTATTAGGCATGCAAGAAGAATACAGAGCACACCATGCAATAGAGGAGACGATTAACGATTCCACAAATCCTAAACATTTCTAGCAATTCTGAAATAGTTTGTGTTTTATATGTTTGTTCTTATTTGGATTAGGAAGATTTGTTTTTCTAGTTTGATTGATGTTAATAAACTAAGAATTAAATGTGATTTGTTTTGAATACTAGTACATTTATATTATGAAATGGATTGTTTTGTTATATAAGTATTTTATTTTGCATTATGAGACTTTAAATATGTTATTTAATTTTAAAATTAGTAAATCTACCAAAAATATTTTTTTTTTGTAAAACATTTAAAATTATGACACGCAAAAATGTCTGTCATCTTTCTTTATGACAGGGGCTTTAATGATACGCAATGCAAGTCGTAAACACGCGTCATAAATTTATGACACACAAATGCGTCTCATTTTTTATGACAGGGATTTCCTTGACGCGCATTGCATGTTGTAAGCGCACGTCATAAATGCGTGTCGTAAATAGACGACGTGCAAAAGCGTGTCGTCTCTCGTTTTGACAGGGCCTTCCTTGACACGCATTTGTGCGTCGTCTGAGCATTTTACAATTCGCATTGTGCGTCGTAAAAGGCTATTTTTCTAATAGTTCTTGGTCTGTAGAACAAGTATCGAAAGGAATTTTGTAGATAGACGATGAAAATACATCGCTCACTTCGAGGTTCAAGATTGTTGTGAGTCTCTCGTCTAACGAAAGCTTCACAACCCCAAACCTTGATATGTGCCAACGAGGGAACCTTCTTTGTCCACATCTCGTGAGGTGTTTTAGAAACCTTCTTTGTCGGAACATGATTAAGAATGTGGGCAACAGTCTTTAAGGCATACCCCCATAATGAGATTGGAAGTGACGCTTGACTCATCATGAAACGAACCATGTCCAACAAGGTCCGATTAAGCCTCTTAGCCACACCATTAAGTTGTTGTGTCCTAGGAGGTGTCAATTGTGAAACAATTCTGAATTCCTTGAGATATTCGTGGAACTTGATACTAAGATACTCACCACCCCTATTAGATCTGAGCATCTTGATCTTCCTACCCAATTGATTTTCGACCTCATGTTTAAACTCTTTGAACTTTTCAAATGTTTCTGACTTATGCTTGATTACGTAGTGTCACACCCCGAAAACCAAAGGCGGAAACGTTTCCGAGGTTGACTCCACGTTGAGTATCAAATCCAATGTACATAGTAATCACAGTAAACAACCATTACATTACATATATATGAAAGTTTACATTTGGTTCAAAAGAAAGTTGTACAAAAGTTATACATATATCATATGAACAAAACGAGACGAGTCTTCCACGCACTCCGTCTTCACCAAAAGAGATCACTGGGTACCTGTCTAACTTGGACCTGAGAATACAAGCAGTTTGAAAATCAGCATAAAGCTGGTGAGTTCATAAGCGGTTTTGTTTTATGAAAATGTATCGGTTTCCTTTAGTTTTCCGAAAAGGTTTGTTATCCAAGAAAATCCCATATTTTCTTATGTTAAATAGTTTCGTTATCTTTCATTACAGTTCAGTTACGCGTTTTAAGTTAACCCCAGGAAAATCCCATATTTTCCTAAATGCAAGATTGATTGAATAACACAGAGTATAGTTTAATACACAAAACTATATATTGAAAATCATAGGATTACTATCCCGAATTAGACAAGGATACTATAATACAGACGAACTGTAGATAGAAAGTATTTTGAAAACCTTGGGACTAACATCCCGAACCAGTTACTAGATAGTTTGATATACTAGAAAATATAGATTGAAAACCATGGGACTACTATCCCGAGTAAGATTGTTTGATAAAATCATGGGATTACCATCCCGTACAAGATATAGATTCAAAACCATGGGATTACCATCCCGAACGAGATATAGACACAAGACCATGAGATTATCATCCCGAACGAGATATAGACATAAGGCCATGGGATTATCATCCCGAACAAGATATAGATTCTAAACAAATTTCCAGCTGTGAATAAGTTTATATTAATACGTATTGTGAGTCGAGTAACCATGCTGATACGACAACGAGACCTCCTTGACGTTAGTCAGACGTCGGACGATATACAGAATTTGTCACTCCAGGCGTGCCCACCTAACTGTAGCTAGTAGTTAAGGTGTGGGATTGTCAGTCCCGAATAGATTTATTCACAAATTCCTCGCTCTCCCTCCAGGAGACTCTGGTTACACTTCCGGGGAGGATTTACTGATCATCCATAAAGGGTAGCGACTACTCACAAGCTAGTACTAAACTATTCACAGGATTCTTATACGACATCAACCATACAACGATTATGAAACATGATACAGCGTAAATAGATACATACTATGAAATTATCTGGCAATACATTCAAATGATACGGAGATAAACTGAATCATACATAGTTTATCTAATAACTTTATACAGATATCAGTACATAATATAAAGAGAAATATAGAACCCCAAATTATTCCCATAATAATTTGATTAGTTTGGTTATTTTCTTAACTAAAATCCATTTAGTTGAAATTGATAAATCATTCCTTATGCTCAGCGTAATACATAAGGAGTAAAAGTGTTTATAAGTTTGCCAGATATTATTTGAAATACATCAATGTTATAATTCGAAAACAGTTATAGTTTGCTTGTATCCACCCCCCCTCCCTTAAAACATTGAAAAACACGGAAAAAGGCGTAGGGGTATGAACTCACCGGACGAGAAATGTGACGATTTGGATGCTAAGAGTTGATCTGGGGCTTGTAAATACACGAGGTTCCTAATTATAATGTAAAGATACACATTTGTATCTAATTAGGACTTAGATTGGTTATTTGATAAGGACAATTGTTTCTAGTCACGAAAACACCCCGATACAAGTGTTTGGAGGGACCCGGGTGGCGTTTAGGGACACATATAGTTAGGATAATGAATTGGGACATCAAAGGAACACTCCTTAAGGAGTTTACGGCCACATGACCCTCTACCCATGAGTTTACGGCCGTAAACTCATGGTGGGGTGAGTTAAGGGCAAAAATGGCTTGTAACACTTAAGGGCATTTTTCTAGGTTTGGATTTAAAGGCTTGGAATGGATTTAAATCATCAAAATGATTAATTTATGGGAGTTTATGGCCTAGCATAGGCTCCTGGCCGTAAACTCCTTAATTCTCATGAAAATGGTGTTAAATGATGCTAAAACAAATCACATGTGATTGGTAAAATTGTTCCAAAGCCTTATATGCATTTGTTTGAAGTTTTGAACGGGTTTTTGGAGTTTACGGCCTATGAGACCCCTCTCATGGCCGTAAACTCTCTTTGAGAGTATTTCCATGTGTTTTAATGCCAAAAACTTGTTTGTAAGGACTTCAAAAATTCATTCCAAGGCTTTAGGGGTGTATAGGGGCTTTACAACACTTAAAATGAATTTACACCATATTTTAAGGAGTTTACGGCCCAAGCTCTTGCCTTGGCCGTAAAATCATATTAACCCCTCAAAATTTATGTTTCAAGTGTCCAAATGCTAAAACCAATATTCTATAATTCATATCTAAGCCTTATTAGTGATTTGGAAGGGTTTAAGGTCAAGAAAAACCCCATAAATATGAGTTTACGGCCCAAGCTTGTGCCTTGGCCGTAAACTTCTTCAAATCCAATAAAATCCATGTTTTAAATGTTATAAGTTCAATTCATGAATCCATTAAGCCATATCTAAAGTCCAAAATTGTATAGGAAGGGGTTTAAGGGCTCAAAACACTTCAACTTGGTGTTTACGGCCTAGGTAGCTTCCTGGGCCGTAAACTCATATATTGTGTCCAATTTCATGTATAAATATCGAATTTGGAAGCCAAATATGCTATACAATGAAGTTAGGAAGTACCTTAAGGATTTGAGGCCTTAAAATTGAGTTTTGGACCCTTAAACTTGGATTTTAGGAGAGAGGTTAGAGAGAGAGTAGAGATAGAAGGAAAAAAGCTTCAAATGAAAGGTTTAACATGTTTATATAGTTCCCAAAACTTGAACACGGTGGAATTCTACCCGATACCGGCCTTAAACGAGGCTTTAGGTCGCACCCAATTAAGTTTCCGTCACCCGGCGGGGACGTTTCTAAAACTTATGAAATAATTGCTTTGGGCTAAATTCATGAGTTCCTAAAGGGTTTGGAAACTCATTGGATGATAATAAACATATAACTTTAATTTACTAAACCCAAAAACGATATCGGGACATTTCGATATACGACGAGTTATACGTGTAGAATGGGTTTTCGGCGATGGAAAACTTCGGGTTGTTACATTATCCCCCCGTTAGAGGGAATTTCGTCCCGAAATTCAAAGAATAAGATACTGATCATGAATTGGAATGAGACACGAATGGATTTGTTGCCTCGGATCTTCACTTTCTCAAGTGGAATTAGGTCTCTACTGGGCGTTCTAACGAATTCTCATTATCGAGACGTGTCTTTGTTTCGTACTTTAACTCTCTCTCAATTTACGATATGAATCGGTTTTCTCATGGAAGTTCCAACCCTAAACGACTTCGGTTTCCTCAAAGGAATCACTAGGGTTTCATTGGGCAGACGCTTCTAAGGATTCGAGACGTGATGGTCTAGATAGATGTTACCAAGCTCTAAGGGCATCCGAAATCTGAAGATTGCAGAATCGATCTTTACGAAGATCTCGAAAGGTCTGATGTGAGACTAAACTAAATGCTCAAAAGAAACTCCCAGGAATCCTTCGGGATAGACATTTTGAGGGATGAGCTGCTAACTTCCCGTTTCTCAATAATTACAGAAACGAGGGATGCGTGGTAATTCACATTGGGAAAACTTTTGAGTTCTAAGGCATGGAATGATACGAAGGTTTGATGCCGAAGATCATGAGAACCGGGTCGAGAAAAAGATCTAGACGAGCGACCCTTTCGAAACCAAGGATAACAACATGAATGAAACTCGGTCATTTCATGTTAAACATAGAATCAAAGTATTTTAGTAGAAAGTTTCCCCCTTTTTAAATCGAATGGAACAGAATAGTCCTCCGGACTGAGGATTCAATCTATAGGTACGAAGTTAGTGCTCTCTATCTCACTGGTTATTCGTCTCGATGATACACATTTCGATTACATACGAAGGATTGAGTTTAGAAAATGTTCGAATAGATAGATAACAGGTTTCCCTTTTTGTACCAAAATCGAAAAGAGTTGCAGGTATAAGAATTATTAAAGAGAAGTATACCTGCGGCGACAGAGGGATCAGTGGTTGTAGCTGCCTTGGGGCAATTCCTTTTAAAGTGCCCAGCTTCCCCACAATTGTAACAGGCCGGACTCATTCCCGCTCCGGATGATTGGTTCGTTGATTTGGCTGGTTTTCTGCAGGTTCGAGCAAGGTGGCCCTTATTGCCACAGTTGTCGCAGACCCTTTCGCGACATGGACCAGGAATGCGGTGGTGGTAGTTGCACTTACTACACCAAGGAAGGGTACCAGTGTATCCACTGGCGGGAGTTTGGGCTGTGGAACCGACAGCTGAAACAGCAACAGGGGCAGTAGCAGCATGAACTGCTACCGTTTGCTGTTTCTTAGAAGACCCTTGCGTACTCTGTGCCTTCCGTTTGTTCCAGGATTTCTTTTTGCTTCCGCCTCCACTGGTGACTGGCTCGGGGGTAGTAGCCTCCTCATCAGAGTTGTCTTCGTGATCAATCAGGATTTTTGCAAGACATTTGGCACTGTCATATGTGTCTGGCTTCGCAGCCAAGACATTCCCTTTGGTTGGCTGGGTCAACCCCCAGATGAACCTCTCTATCTTTTTACTCTCCGGGGTAACCATTCCCGGACATAGTAACGCTAGATCATCGAATCTTGAGGTATAAGCAGCTATGTCGGAACCCTTCATCTTAAGGTTCCAATGTTCGTGTTCTAGCTTCTGAAGTTCGCCCCGAGGGCAATACTCTGCGAGTAGAAGCTCCTTCATAGCTTCCCAACCCATAGCATTGGCTATAGGTAAAGTTAAAGATTTGACTCGGCCATTCCACCAAGTCAGGGCTTTATCTAGGAAGGTGCAAGCGGCAAACTTGGCTCTATCAGACTCCGAACAGCCGCATATTTCAAAGATTGATTCGATTTTCTCGAACCATCGGGTTAAAGCAATGACACACCCTGTGCCATCGAAGAATGTCGGTTTTGCGTTCATGAAGTCTTTATAGGAACCCCCTTTTTGGTGTCCCTAACTATCATCTGGGTTTTGGGTTCCACCTCCTGAACCCCCAGAGTTCAGTTGAGGTAAGAGAGCTGATATGGTAGCAGAAATGGTTGCCTGAAGTGTTTCCAAATCGATCTGAATAGGAGGTGGCGGCGGAGGAGGATTGTTGTTGTTCGTTGAGCTGGGTCTCTTTCTTGGAGGCATCTTGATCTAAAAAGATCAGGAAAGAGAGGATCATAAGTCCTCTGAATTGAATCAAGAGATATGGAACAGGGGATATCTCATCAAGGTAAATATAACATCATACTAAGCGATAAAGCAGAAAGGAGTTATCGAGATAGAACATTTTATCGCTAGAGGAATAATCAAGGAATAACGCGTATACGAGGATTTCTACAAAGGATCGGCTCGAGAAATACTCCCATAGTATTTCATGGTTCGCTGCAGCGACGATTTCTTGTTTGGGATATTGGGTAAGTTTTAGGTATGCCGCATACCACAGTCACTCCCAAGCACATGTTGGCCGTGTCTCGAATGAATATAGTTGGCCAGGCTATATTGACCCTAGACACGACTACATAACTGCCCAGGTTTAACCGCAGCGTACAACACCCATTTACTTATGTTTTGTTCTACTTAGTTACGGATTTCGACGGCTCGGCATACTTAAATACTTTTAAAAATACTTATATTTTGTAGGATACTTTTAGTTCAGAGCACTTAGGCCCCTTAATGTTTATAGTTTTATACCATGTAAGATTTGGTATACTCTGTTCACTATAAACAAGGGCTCTGATACCAATCTGTCACACCCCGAAAACCAAAGGCGGAAACGTTTCCGGGGTTGACTCCACGTTGAGTATCAAATCCAATGTACATAGTAATCACAGTAAACAACCATTACATTACATATATATGAAAGTTTACATTTGGTTCAAAAGAAAATTGTACAAAAGTTATACATATATCATATGAACAAAACGAGACGAGTCTTCCACGAACTCCGTCTTTACCAAAAGAGATCACTGGGTACCTGTCTAACTTGGACCTAAGAATACAAGCAGTTTGAAAATCAGCATAAAGCTGGTGAGTTCATAAGCGGTTTTGTTTTATGAAAATGTATCGGTTTCCTTTAGTTTTCCGAAAAGGTTTGTTATCCAAGAAAATCCCATATTTTCTTATGTTAAATAGTTTCGTTATCTTTCATTACAGTTCAGTTACGCGTTTTAAGTTAACCCCAGGAAAATCCCATATTTTCCTAAATGCAAAATTGATTGAATAACATAGTGTATAGTTTAATACACAAAACTATATATTGAAAATCATAGGATTACTATCCCGAATTAGACAAGGATACTATAATACAGACGAACTGTAGATAGAAAGTATTTTGAAAACCTTGGGACTAACATCCCGAACCAGTTACTAGATAGTTTGATATACTAGAAAATATAGATTGAAAACCATGGGACTACTATCCCGAATAAGATTGTTTAATAAAATCATGGGATTACCATCCCGTACAAGATATAGATTCAAAACCATGGGATTACCATCCCGAACTAGATATAGAAACAAGACCATGGGATTATCATCCTGAACGAGATATAGACATAAGCCCATGGGATTATCATCCCGAACAAGATATAGATTCTAAACAAATTTCCAGCTGTGAATAAGTTTATATTAATACGTATTGTGAGTCGAGTAACCATGCTGATACGACAACGAGACCTCCTTGACGTTAGTCAGACGTCGGACGATATACAGAATTTGTCACTCCAGGCGTGCCCACCTAACTGTAGCTAGTAGTTAAGGTGTGGGATTGTCAGTCCCGAATAGATCTATTCACAAATTCCTCGCTCTCCCTCCAGGAGACTCTGGTTACACTTCCGGGGAGGATTTACTGATCATCCATAAAGGGTAGCGACTACTCACAAGCTAGTACTAAACTATTCACAGGATTCTTATACGACATCAACCATACAACGATTATGAAACATGATACAGCGTAAATAGATACATACTATGAAATTATCTGGCAATACATTCAAATGATACGGAGATAAACTGAATCATACATAGTTTATCTAATAACTTTATACAGATATCAGTACATAATATAAAGAGAAATATAGAACCCCAAATTATTCCCATAATAATTTGATTAGTTTGGTTATTTTCTTAACTAAAATCCATTTAGTTGAAATTGATAAATCATTCCTTATGCTCAGCGTAATACATAAGGAGTAAAAGTGTTTATAAGTTTGCCAGATATTATTTGAAATACATCAATGTTATAATTCGAAAACAGTTATAGTTTGCTTGTATCCACCCCCCCTCCCTTAAAACATTGAAAAACACGGAAAAAGGCGTAGGGGTATGAACTCACCGGACGAGAAATGTGACGATTTGGATGCTAAGAGTTGATCTGGGGCTTGTAAATACATGAGGTTCCTAATTATAATGTAAAGATACACATTTGTATCTAATTAGGACTTAGATTGGTTATTTGATAAGGACAATTGTTTCTAGTCACGAAAACACCCCGATACAAGTGTTTGGAGGGACCCGGGTGGCGTTTAGGGACACATATAGTTAGGATAATGAATTGGGACATCAAAGGAACACTCCTTAAGGAGTTTACGGCCACATGACCCTCTACCCATGAGTTTACGGCCGTAAACTCATGGTGGGGTGAGTTAAGGGCAAAAATGGCTTGTAACACTTAAGGGCATTTTTCTAGGTTTGGATTTAAAGGCTTGGAATGGATTTAAATCATCAAAATGATTAATTTATGGGAGTTTATGGCCTAGCATAGGCTCCTGGCCGTAAACTCCTTAATTCTCATGAAAATGGTGTTAAATGATGCTAAAACAAATCACATGTGATTGGTAAAATTGTTCCAAGGCCTTATATGCATTTGTTTGAAGTTTTGAAAGGGTTTTTGGAGTTTACGGCCTATGAGACCCCTCTCATGGCCGTAAACTCTCTTTGAGAGTATTTCCATGTGTTTTAATGCCAAAAACTTGTTTGTAAGGACTTCTAAAATTCATTCCAAGGCTTTAGGGGTGTTATAGGGGCTTTACAACACTTAAAATGAATTTACACCATATTTTAAGGAGTTTACGGCCCAAGCTCTTGCCTTGGCCGTAAACTCATATTAACCCCTCAAAATTTATGTTTCAAGTGTCCAAATGCTAAAACCAATATTCTATAATTCATATCTAAGCCTTATTAGTGATTTGGAAGGGTTTAAGGTCAAGAAAAACCCCATAAATATGAGTTTACGGCCCAAGCTTGTGCCTTGGCCGTAAACTCCTTCAAATCCAATAAAATCCATGTTTTAAATGTTATAAGTTCAATTCATGAAGCCATTAAGCCATATCTAAAGTCCAAAGTTGTCTAGGAAGGGGTTTAAGGGGTCAAAACCCTTCAACTTGGTGTTTACGGCCTAGGTAGCTTCCTGGGCTGTAAACTCATATATTGTGTCCAATTTCATGTATAAATCTCGAATTTGGAAGCCAAATATGCTATAAAATGAAGTTAGGAAGGTACCTTAAGGATTTGAGGCCTTAAAATTGAGTTTTGGACCCTTAAACTTGGATTTTAGGAGAGAGGTTAGAGAGAGAGTAGAGAGAGAAGGAAAAAGCTTCAAATGAAAGGTTTAACATGTTTATATAGTTCCCAAAACTTGGACACGGTGGAATTCTACCCGATACCGGCCTTAAACGAGGCTTTAGGTCGCACCTGATTAGGTTTCCGTCACCCGGCGGGGACGTTTCTAAAACTTATGAAATAATTGCTTTGGGCTAAATTCATGAGTTCCTAAAGGGTTTGGAAACTCATTGGATGATAATAAACATATAACTTTAATTTACTAAACCCAAAAACGATATCGGGACATTTCGATATACGACGAGTTATACGGGTAGAATGGGTTTTCGGCGATGGAAAACTTCAGGTTGTTACACGTAGATATATTCATATATGCTATAATCAGCACTAAACGTCACATAAAATTGATTTGCATCCCTTGTGGTCAATCTGAAGGGCCCACACACATCTGTGTGTATGAGATCTAATAATCCTTTACCTCTTTCATAAGAACCAGTGAAAGGTCATTTAGTCATCTTTCCAAGCAAACAAGACTTGCATGTATCATTCGACCTTAGGTCAAATGATTCCAACACTCCATCCTTTTGGAGTTGGGCTATGCATTTCGTGTTGACATGTCCAAGATGACAATGCCATAAGCATGCTTTGTCTAAACCATTAGACGCATCAATTTGTAATACACTATTTCCTAAATTGTCTACAACCATCATAGTTTCATACACACCATCACAAGGTAATGCTTCAAAATAAAATGCACCATTATAATAAGAATGAATAGAACTATTCTTATTATCAAAATAATATCTAAAACCTTGTCTATATAAACCATAAAATGAAATAATATTTCTAGTCATTTTTGACAAGTAGCAACAATTA
The DNA here is from genome assembly GCF_002870075.4 of Lactuca sativa. NCBI lineage: Eukaryota > Viridiplantae > Streptophyta > Magnoliopsida > Asterales > Asteraceae > Lactuca > Lactuca sativa. The sequence goes on along the minus strand of NC_056623.2, from coordinate 106,494,568 downwards.
TTTAAATCTAAACACAACCCACTACTAAGCATTGAAGAATAAAGACCAATCTTGGTAACATGCGAGGATATCCTATTTCCCATAATTAGGTTCATCTTCCCGTTATCCAAATCTTCACTTCTTTTTAGTCCCTGCAAATCAAAGAAAATGTGAAAACCACATCCAGTATCAAGAACCCAAGAATTCAAATATGAGGAGTTTTTAGATAGAATAGTGTAAATACCTTATGAGGTTGGCTTAACCTTGCCATTATTTATGTATTGCAAGTACGAGGGGTAGCTTCTCTTCCAATGCCCCTTGTCATGGCAGTAAAAGCAAGTAGCCTCCTTTGGATTAGAGGCAGGGGGAGCTTCGGAACTAGATATCCCTTTAGGGTCCCTTGATTGACGACCCGGCTTGAGACTTTCCCTTCCAGTTCTGTTTTGAGGGAGCTTTCCTCTTCTTCCCTTTCCCTTGCCTTATGGCCAAGATGGGATCAACAACAGCAGGAGTGGAGGCAATACTATTTCCCTTCATTCCACTATCGGCGGTTCTCAACAAGCTTTGGAGTTGACTCAATGTGGTTTCCTACTTGTTTAGATGATAAGTCATAACAAAATAATAAAAACAGCTAGGCAATCAGTGCAAGACTATGTCAATAGCCAATTCCTCATCAAATTTCACATTGAGCTTCAATAGACAATCCACATTACGTTGCATGTGTTGCAAGTGGGTCGTGACGGACTCTCCATCCTTGATGTTGTTGGAAATGAGTGACATGACTATCTCGTACCTTTCTTGACGGGCTTATTGATGGTAATTCTCTATCACACCCCCAAACCAGAACGTCAGAAATGTTCGGGGGTGGAGGACACCATATGTAGTATCACAACCATTGCATCATAGTAATCATAGTAAACACAAGCATTACATTGAATACATATATGAAAAGGTATTTACATTTGTTTTGATTCTTGTTCCTAAACATCAAAACTATGATCAAAAGAAAAAGACAAGACTTTATGCACCCCGTCTTCTCAAAACTCCAAAAGGTACCTGTTTACTAATTTCTCGAGAATATAAGCGGTTTTGAAAGTGTATCAGCATAATGCTGGTGAGTTCATAAGCGATGTTTTGTAGTGAAAATATGTTAATGAATTTGAAGAAATGTTTGTATGTTTCCAAGAAAATCCAAAATTTCCTTTAGTAATGAAAAGTAGTCCTAAACCCTAAGACCAATTGTAAGTTCGTTATTAAATTCTGCTCTCTTGTCTGAAAGTACTTACATGTATGTCTGGTACCACCAGCTGTATTGTATTGTTTTGTATGAAAGTTCTTGTATGAAATCCCTGGCTACACCCAGTAATATAAGTAATATATAGTATGAGAACCTTGGCTAACACTAGTATGCATAGTAGTTTTATTGTTTAAAATAAAACCATGGAAGAATGAAATCCCGTAAACAGTTGATTAGTTTATACTCATTATGAGTCATATAACAATACTTGATATGAACTAGTGATCTTTACAACGTTCTTCAGGCATTGGTTAAATGATATTTGTCACCTCAGGCATGCCTGCCTAACTGTAGCTAGCAGTTCAGGTGTGGGATTGTCAATCCCGAATAGATCTATTCATAAATCTCATTCTCTCCCTCCAGGAGACTCTGGTTATACTATGATAGGATTTAATTCAGTACACCTAAGGGTACAGCTTTGAACTAGAGCCTCACAATGTTGTATAATCCAGATTACATGTAATTATGTATTGTTCTTTTGTATTTGAATTCGTTGAATATTGTATACAGTAATAATTATACTTAAATAATTACGAAACGTCATGCCCTTGTAGTAATGTATACCATAAACTAAATTTGCCATAGTTTATGTGTTTACTAATGAATAACTCTAAATTCGTAAAAGCTATGTATTGAAACCCCCAAACTATACCTATTATAGTTTACGTGTATAGTGTAGATGATGTAAATATTGAATTTGAAAACTATGTAATTTTGGTTGTAAGTTGAAAACGTCCCTTATGCTCAACATAGTACAAAAGGGATAAAATATCTATATATTTTAGACAAATATGAAAAATGTTTGTGTGTATCAATTGCATAAGTTTTATACTTGTTAAAAGTCCTTTTATATTAGTTCACAAAATGCATTTGCAGTAGTCTTGTATCCCCCCTGAAAACGTTTAAAAAAAATCATAAAAGCGTAGGGGTATGAACTCACCTCGAGTGAGTGGTTAGTATGAAGGTTGATATGAGATCTTGAGTGTCAAGTGAAGTCTCGAACACAATTAGTTCCTATTAACATGTAATGACACATATATGATTCAAATTAGGTATTTCAGGACTATACGTGATAGGAAACCACCATAAGGGCTTGAAAACACTTGAACTAAGTGTTAAAACCATATGTGATTGAGTGAGGGAGGTGTACGGCCATGGGTGTACGGCCCATGAGTGTATGGTCGTACACTCATGAAAAGGTGTGTTTATGAGGTGCTTACAAGGTCCTAACTAGCATCCAAGAAGTGTTCTCAGTCCCAAGCTTAGTTGTAATGCTAGTTTGAGGCCAATAAAGATCATCAAGGTGGGTTTACGGACCTAGTAGGTGTGTGTGGTCATACAAGGGATGTGCGGCTGTTCATCCTTCTTGTTCATTCTAAATTTGTCGACTTTAAGGTGAAACAAGGCTAGGATCGAAGGTTTAGCATGTCCAACAAGATGATATAGGCCAAACTCTCACTTTCGAGGGCCTTTATGGTGTGTACGACTAACCTTATGAAGGTGTGCGACCGTACTCCTTCAAATGATGAAGAACAATGTTGAAACTTGATGAACCAAGGCTTGAATCAAGAGGTCTTTCATGTAGAACAAGCTAAAGGATGGAATACTTACGTTTTTGAAGCCTTGGAGGATTCACGGTTGAACAAAGTTGAGAGAAAATAGAGTGGTGTGCAGCCAAGGGAAGAAAGGAGTGTTGGAAGGGAGGTCTACTCATATATATAGGGGTGGGTGACCCACCACCTTGAGTGTGCGGCCATGAGGGGGTATACGGCTTCACACCCATGTGTACGGCCATACAATCCTCCTAAAGGAGTGTATGGCCTGAAATGCTACGTTACGACTTCGCAAACTTATCCCTAACCTCACCCTTGGTTGTACTCAAGCTTAGAACACTTAAACAAGCCCTTAATCAATGCTAAAAGATAACAGAAACAAGTTTAACATCGATTGAGTTGAATAGTTATACAAGATAGAAGTTCTGGGTTGTCACATCATACCCCCGTTAGAGGAAATTTTGTCCCGAAATTCGAACATAAGATACAAATCACGGATTCGGAAAAATATGCGGATACTTTTGTTTCATCTGATCTTCGCGTTCCAAAGTAAATTCAGGTCCCCGCCTGGCATTACAGTGAACCTTCACTATTGGGATGCGACTTTGTTTCGTTCGTTTGATCTCCCTATCCATGATTTCGACTGGTTCTTCCACGAATTTAAGGTTCTCGTTGATTTCGATCTCATCGAGAGGGATAACCAGGATCTCATTTGATAAACACTTTTTAAGATTTGAGACGTGGAAGACAGAATGGATGTTGCTAAGTTCTTGTGGTAAACGAAGTTTGTATGCTACGCGACCGATCCTAGCGAGGATCTCGAATGGTCCAATGTATCTTGGATTTAGCTTTCCATGCTTTCCGAAACGTATCATGCCTTTCCACGGTGAGTGTCACATTCCAAAATTCAAGCCCGAAAAGTTCATTTTTTGAATTAATAATTTTTAAAACATTTTACCATAACATTGTCAATAAATCAACACATTACAAAATCATAATATTGTATCCCAAACCATGACATCAAAATAATGAAGATCAGAGTGCAATCCCAGAAAATCCAATGCGGAATCATGTGTGTGTGTGATGCAATGCTACACCGCTGACTCCTTCCCCTTAGATGAAGAGGTACCTGAAACCGAAACCGAACCCTTAGCACAAAGCTTAGTGAGTTCCCCCATCATACCACATACCATACAGTATCATCGGTATCTTTCAACCGGTAATCATCATCGGTATCTTTCAACTGGTAATCATCGTCGGTATCTTCCGACCGGTAACTTCCATCATTATCTTTCAACTGGTAACCATCATCGGTATTTTTCAATCGGCAACTGGCGACTATTCTACCCCTACCACTAGCATATAACATCAATATATAAACATACAATCAGACATATGTTTATTTTGTCCTACCTTGACAAATTGTAGCAATTATATTATATGAACCTTTTTGATATACTTAAAAACGTATTTTGTCAATCCTACTTGATTACACCATTTTAAATTAATATGTGCTTGATATATTTTGAGAATATAACTTTTATAAGGTATAAAAATTTATTGTCAATTTTTGTTCCATTTTTCAGGAGAAATTTGCTATAATTATGCAGTTTACAAACACGATATCCATAGGTATCTATAGTAGTGTGTTCATAAATTTTTATTTCGAAACTTTTTTCTTCACCTTCCTGGCTTCTTACAAGGAGAGTGTTTGTTGGCAATACCACAAGGACCATGAACCATAAAATCACGCACAGCATCGAACAAATCGAGTTGTGTCTCTTTGTCTGGGATTTTAGTTGAGATGATTTTGTATATGTCCTCTAAAGTTGGCAGTTTATTAGCCTCTTCAAGGAAAACACAAATATGAGCATGTGGAAGGCCTCATTTCAGGAACTCATTTGTGTATAGAACTTGTAACACCTGATTTCCAAGTGCATAATTCAATTACTTTTTAAGGAGTTGGCTATTGCAAGGCACGACATTGGTTGTTGTGACATCCCCATTTTCATGACCAGAAAAAACCGATTTCTTTACGCTTTATTTGAAAATCAGAGTATACTTTTAAAGAAATATGTTGTGGAATTTGTTCCCAAAAATATGATAAATAATTTATCAAAGCATTTCCGAAGAAATGTATTTCCATTATATTAAAAACCTCAAGATGTCATTTTCAATACAAATCAAAAGCATAAACAGAAACAACATAGGCCTTACAACATCTATTTATTCTAGTGGCCTATAATCCATTGATCTCTCATCAAATCATCACTCCTGTGCTCTCTTGCCACTACCTGTATACAAGAAACTGAGTGGGTCAGACTTGGGAGCTGGTGAGCACATAGGGTTTCAACCCACAGTAAATAAGTTTATTGATTTCATCAAATCAAACAACCCGGTTACCCATTCCCGTTATCCTTACTTTCTGTCCCTAAAGCATCTATAGTAAGGGACATAGCTAAAGTATTTTCATCAGGATGACAACACTTCTTAGGGGATTCCTTAGCAATACATGTCAAATAAGGCATCAATGATGGGGGATGCATTACTCCTGGTGAACACTTAGTTTAAAAACATATACAGGTTGTGAGTCTGCTAGCGTTCCACTAGAGTGTCTAGAATAGTCTGTGGTCGTCATCTATACGCCGCTAGATGACTGGATCATCTTAAACATCAAGGACTCTCATCATTTATTTCATCATCTATATCATTTACCTATCATTACCCATCATATTATATGTATAAAAAGCATATACAATTTAAAACAAATAAAACATGTATATTTTGTTCATCCAACATATATATCAAGAACACAGATAATATGCACACATAACACATATTTTTTATTAAATATTTCATATCTATGTGTAAGATGAAAGTCACTGTGCACTCGCTTGTTAAAGTGATGATTCCCAAATCGAGCAACACTTTGCTTCTAACAATTCTATTTTCCTTCGACGAAACCTAGTATCATTACTGGTAGATTTTAGTCTAACATTTACTGCGACTATTTACGATCGATATTGTTTTATAAGTGTTCAAAAATACTTTTCAACCACTATGTATAGAAAGTGGCCAAATTCAACCACTATGTACAGGCAGGACCATTTTGGCATTATAGCACTTCGGAAATCCAACAACCCTATGCGGCCCTTCAAACTAGATTTCCCGTGCCGCGAGCAATTAAAAGATATTATAATAACACTTTGTATATTATATTTTATAATATATATATATATATATATATATATATATATATATATTGTTTATAAGTTCATAATAACGATAATAAAGTTAAATAGAAGCTATACTTAAAGTAGGGTAAGCATAACTTACTTACCGGGAGGTTTGACTAGGAACCGAGCTCTGTGGGGACAGAACTTACGAGCTAAAAATCTCTTCTTCTCAGAGCCTTCTGGTGCTCTGGGACTCTCCTCTTAGCACTTGGGAAGTACTAAGGGTTGGGAGAGGTTTAGATATAAGTTAGAGAGAGAGAGAGAGAGAAGGGTTAAGGTGTGAAGAATTGGAGTAACCTCACATGGTATCTATAGTGCCTGATCTTCAGTTACATTGGGCATTCTTCAGAGGTACGTTGCGCGTACGAGGGGGTAGGGCTCACCTCAGGGGATGCGAGACCGTGGTGTGCAAGCAAGGGTCCAGATTTTGCCAATTCACCCTCTTCGCATTAGCTTACTTTCGACTTCCAAATTCCGTAACCTTTGCATACATGCTCCATTTTCGACGTTCTTTATATCCATGCGTAGGTGGCGACATACTCTACAAGTTTCATTTAGAATCCATTGGCTAATTTTGACTTTATTTTAAAGTTATATTTTAACATGCCTAGACAGGTAAATTCCATTAAAAAAATCATAACTTTGTCGTCCGACGTCCGATTTCATCTGTTTTTTATCGTCGGGCTCTTATTAACGAGGTCTTTGATTCTCGTTTAGATTGTGTCGGCTAAAATTTGGTTGATCTAAAATTCGAATTCAAGGTTGTGCACTACTATGCTAAATCTTAGAAAAATCATAGGTTCTTCATACGAAGTCAGATTTAGACGTTATTTTTATCCACGCTCTCGATTTAACGCATACTACGACTTTTGTTTAGATAGCTAAGGTTAAAACTATTTTATCGCAAACTCACTTTTTACATCACACGGCGTCATACCGGTTTTGTCGCGAAACTTCGACAAGTCATAACTTCTTCATTATATGTCGGATTACGACGTTCTTTATATCTCCGGAATCCTTTTTACGATTACTTCAACTTTATTCATAGATATTGGGTCTACCTATTATTTTATTTTTTGACGCTTATTTTTATTATTTTATTACATCGTTAATAGCAATTATAATGCACATAAAATCACATAATTCACATAATACTCAAATAATTCCTCTTCATTACTTCAAAATATGTTACAATTGTTGACCATGACTATTACATTATCATAATCATGTTTAGCCAGAAACACGGGTGTTACAGTTGTGGAAGACGCGCTTGTTTAATGAAAAGTGTGAAGTGCCTTTGAATGTGAGTGACGTGCCTGTGTTGAATGTGGAAACCCTAATTCATGGGCATTAGGCCCTATTGAAAGGCTCTAACCCCTAGGATTTTCCTCGTATGACAGTCTTCAGCTCCTAAAACATTTTTTCTCCCCAAACCCTAGCCTCCATGGTGAGATTGTGAGCCTTGTTCATGTTTTATGAAGTTGGAAGAATGAGTAGATCACTCTTAATGCAATGAAGCATTGTTAGGTCATAGATTCATTTTTCTCTTGTGTGCTTATAGACGTTTGTAAGTAATAAAATTCCTTCCTTTATGCCTTTCTTCCTTAGATCTAGGTTATTGGTGACGTTGTGGTCTTAATAATCCCTTAATATTATTTTTCTTGTCATTGAGAGATCTAGGACCTTGTTGTGGCCGTTTGTGTGTTTATGGACCTTTCACGTTGGCTAAAAAGGCAATGCAAGTGGTTTCCTTAAGCCATGCACATGGATTTGGCACTTTAAGTGAATTTTTGGACTTAGGGTTTATTTATGTGAGTGATTAAGCCTTGTTTGTTGAGAAAGTTGGAAACTTTATCCATTAAGACCATTATAAGATTTAGATATGAAAAAATGGACTTCTGATCTTAAGGGATTAAGTTATAAAGAAGAAGGTTGTTAAGCATGTAAACATGTCACACCCCAAAACCAGAACGTCAGAAACGTTTGGGGGTGGAGGACGTCATGTACAGTATCACAGCACAGATAATAGTAAACAAGCAAACAACATCATCCATTGCATTAATAATATAATTTTAATACAAGTGTGTTCTGTATAGCATACGACGCCAAAAATGTAAATCAAAATATAAGATGAGTCTTGAATGCACTCCATCTTCTCAAAAGCTGGCATCGGTACCTGTCTATTGATGACCTGAGAATACAAGTTATTTTGAAAGAGTTTATGAGCTTTAAAGTTGGTGAGTTCATAAGTATTTTAGTGTCATTGTTTGTATCAAAATGTTTGCAACAGTGTTTGAAGTACGAGTTTGTAAACGTTTGTAGTGAATGTTTGTAAAGGTTTGTAAATGTTTGTAACTCCTAGAAAATCCTATATTTTCTACTAAAAGTAGCCTTCTACCAAGGCACGACTATTTTCTATGTTTGTTTCCTGTAAAAGTGTATAATTTTCCCAAGTGTAACTATCATTATCAAAATATAGTTTGTACATTATTGTTTAAGTAAAGTGATCACAAAATAAATGTAAAGGGTAAATTAATGTAGTATTGTAGTGTTGTATTATAGTAAGTACTGTTGTACTAACTACCTTAAACCGGATTTATATTAAGGTTTTATGTGATTAATTGTACCATGCTATCGACTATGAACACGACGATATAAGACGTCGAAACTAATGACATTTGGCACCCGAAGACCTGCAGGTCCCACTGTAGCTAGCAGCAAGGTGTAGGATAATCAATCCAGTATAGATCTATTCGTAAACTCACGCTCTCCCTCCAGGAGATTCTGGTTACAAATCGGGCCATGGCAGTGAATACATGCCCCGAAACAGTGGATCACATTTATGTTATAGTATACTTGTATATGTAATGTATGTACTAGTGTAGTGAATGTATTGTTTCTCATCAAAGTATTGTTGTATAGTTTCTCGTAATAGTATCGTTGTATAGTTTCTCATCATAGTATAGTTGTATAGTTTCTCATAAGAGTAAGTATTGACTCATGAATGAACTGACTCTTTGTATGCTTCATTAAACTAGTAGTAATGAGTAGTGTATCCCTAACTATACCTATTATAGTTACTAGTAGAATCGTTTGTATGACTGAATGTATTGAACTAAGATAAAATTCTTTATATCTATACATATATACATAATATATAATTAAGGATTCAACGACACTCGGACAACCAACAGGATACTCTAAGACCAAAACCAAACAAGGAACATGAAGTAAAGTGAGTTGGAAGTCCTAAGTCCTTCAATCCTTACTTATATAACTATATATGTAATAGACATGGTTTTAACAATATATAAGTTTAAAAGTTGTAATAGAAAAGTTTTGGTACATAAAAGTGAGTTTAGTAAAGAGTTTAACATATAAAAGAGTTTGATGAGTAGTTTGAAGTCATTTGTTTAGTAAAACAGTTTGAAAGTATAGTAAATCCATATGTTTGATAGTTATTAATCACATGTGATTGATATAATAACTATGGTATTCAACTTGTACCCCCCCCCCATAAAAGCATTTAAAATCATTTAAAATGTTGATTAAGGGGTATGAACTCACCTGTAGTGAGTGGTTTGGATGAACGGATGGTATAGGATGCTAAGTGTCAAGTGAAGACTTGAGCACACACAGGGATCCTATTTATCATATAATAACACATATATGTATCCAATTAGTCATTTAACAACTAATTAACCAAGTTAAGACACCCTAGGACATGGAAAAACACTTTGATTCAAGTGCTAGAAGTACCAAGGGTTGCATATAAGGGTTGCATAGCCACTTAAGGGAGTTTTCAGTCCAAGTGGTATGTTTCTTGTGGTTTTCGGTCCAAGAGGTTTCCGGTCCAAATGGTTGGCCAAAAACTCATGATCTTTGATGCATAAGGTGATTTCCAAGGGCTTTTAACAATTAAAGAAGTGTTCTAGACTCAATACTAAGTATTAGGAAAGGCTTAAAGTCGTTTTGCACCATTCACAAGGGTTTTCGGTCTAAGGAGATGCACTAGACCGAAAACACCTTTGTTCTTGGATAAATGGATGTTTTCAAGGCCCTAAATTAGGTATGCTTACTAGATAACAAGTTTAGGAGATAGATACTTACAATATGGAAGCAAAGAAGGTGTTTTTCGGCCCAAAACACTAGTGTGTGTTCTTGGTGAACACTTGAAGATCTAAGAAAACAGAATGATTTCATGGATGAAATCATGTAAGATCACTAGATAAAGGAAGAGATCAGCTAAATAAGGAAGGAAACAATTACAATCTTGAAGATCTGGAAAAATCTTTGGATGATACTTGAGAGAGAATTGTTCTTGACTTGGAAATGGGAAAAATGACAAAAATGACTAAGGGTCATTTATATACCCTTTAGGGTTTTCGGCCCTAACACTATTTTGGGCCGAAAACTCCAAACTCTTGGAGTTTTGCGACTCAAATAATGCACAAATAATCCTAAAGTATACTTCCTTTCATTTGTTATCTCGAAGTATTAATATTAAAACACTCAAACGGACTTTAAACCAGCTAAAATTTAGCAGAAATGTGTTTGACTTTTAATTGAAGTGCTTGACTATAGGTTTTGTACGAATGGAAATTTCGGGTTGTCACAAAACATGACGTGAAGCTTTGGGGGGGAGGGGATGACACACATCCTAAGTGGATTTGTGACTATTTTGTCGTGTAGAGGTGCCCACAGCGTTTAGTACTTAGTCACGACACACTATCTCTGACTTTGCCTATTGACTTTTTGACAGGTTTGACATTTGGTAAAACTTTGAGGAATTGAGATGTTGATTAAGGTTTGACCTTTAATTATTATCTAGGTGGTATGTGAGACTGTTTTCTGTGAGAGTGTACGCAGTTGTGATTCCTTTAGCTTACAGTTAAGGTGAGTTATCTCACTATATTATGTGTTATGGTATATGTCGTTTACATGATAGGATGTATTAATAATGTAGTATGTTGGTTGTTTGAGTAGGCTAATAGAGTCTACAATATGTTGAATGTTCGATTATATGATATATTGATATGTTTGTTAAGGAGCTAATGGTGGATTGACACTAGAGCCGAGAGCCTAGAATCCTCGTGTGATTGACTAGATGTACACTAGAGTTGTTAGTCATTGTTGATGACTAGACATGCACTACAATGATTAATCGTCTTTCGTACAAGTGGATCGATACTAGATCCAAGAGCTTTTGTTTGTATGATTCGTATGTTTATTATGGTATATAGTACTTTGGGGAACTCACTAAGCTTTGACTAATAATTGTTGATTTTATGTTTTTCAGGTAGTTCATCTGATCAGAGAAAGGCTCTAGCTTGACTTCACTACATGCACATCACTATTGATTTAAAATAGGCTTCCATTGTTTATGATATTTGATACATTTTGGTACTATGGCTTGATGATGTTTTGGAGCGATTTGCTACCGTAGTATTTTTTTTTAATGTTTTGAATGGTTTACTTATATTTTCAAAAAAATTGTTTTGAAATTTGGGTCATTACACAACTACAAACAATGAACCATAACTACATTAATGTAATAATACATTATCGAATGATTTTGGAGTGGTGATTAAAACCAAGTATGCAAAGAGACCCGCTCTTAGATGACCAAAGATATTTTTTTCTTAAATGAGATATAATTTTATCTAATTTTAGCTTGAAAATATGTGAAAATATGTTGTCTAGTCTTCAACCTTCAAATATTTATCGGTCATGTAATGTGTTATTTAAGGCTTTAGATTACATGTAAATGTGACAATATGTGACGAACCAATAAGGATACCTTACCACTTGCATAATGTCATGGTGTCGAGATAATTATACATTATGTATGACATCCTTCCTATCAAAGAGGAAGGCAACATCAGCTTTTATCCCATTGAAAAAGCATCAGTTTCACCTTTGTCTATCTATTTACGAAGTTTCACATATGAACTACATCGTAAGTGTCATGGTTATGATCGGATATACGTTAGCCTTTCTAACTCAATCATCGTACATGCATCGATGAGAAATTGCTATAAGAAACACTTTCCATAGAGAATAAATGAACATTCTTCTTCACACGTTTGTAGTATATAAGTAGAAAGTCCACACATTGTGAAGAGATTTGTAATCGAGTTTAAAGATCAATTCACGTAAGAATTAAGAAAGAAGAAACACGATGAACACGAGAGTAAATATAATATTTGTTCAGCTCATATTATGATTTCGATTTTACAGAGTACAAAGGAATTCTCTGTAAAGAGTATGTGAAAGTTTTTTTCTCACTCAGTACAGACTCCTATTTATAGGAGTACAAAAGCATAACAAAATACTAAGGACTAGACATTAAGACTATTCATTAAAATGCCTTAGTAAATATAACATTACATCCGAAGACTCTACTTACGAAGACTAGAGATCCTTCGTAACAACATAACTAACACTTCGACTTATTACAACATTTATACCCTAACAATCTCCCCCTTTGGAATAAAGGTCGAAGTATTCATGAAGTTAGTAGTTGAACGGCATATATCAGCACTCTTCGGATTTCCATGTACCAAGAGATAACTTTCTTTATCTCCTTCTTGTCTCCTTCTGAATTCTACTTGCAATGATTCATACGAACAATTAAGTTCGTATATTGCGAATTTGTATATCTTTCCACTTCAGAGGTTTGAAACAAGAATCTTTTGGCTCTTCCAGCTTTATCTTTTCCTGCAAAGACAATTCCCAATGGCTTTAAACATATTTCACCGTCTTCGTACTTTTTCAACTCAACCTGCTTCTTCGTAGGAGCCATTGGTGTTGTAATGTCGATGCCTTTAACAGTAGCAAGTTCGACATCAGTTTGAGCTAAGCACTCGAAATAATTCTCCAAGAAATTTTTTATGTGCCTACACCCAAGACTGAAAACATCTGGTTCTGTTTCTTGCAGAAAAGAGAAGGATTTATCTTTAAGTATCAGAGCAACATTGATGAGATCGTAAGTGTTCATCAATGGAAAGTCCGCCACAGTGAACTCTTGTATCTTTCCACTTGCTCTTGTCACAACATATTTCAAATTCTGAAACTTTCCTTCGAAAATGACATCCCTTTTTATGGATATCACATTCTTAATCTTCTCCAAGAACCAAACTTCTTCTTGAGCCTTTGCTAACACAGCATGAAATCGTATCTTCATCTTCTTTCCCTCTTCGACATCCATAGACTTTGTCTCTGATTTAAATTGTGGCATGACGAACATCATCTCGTTGATCGGAAAATCAAGTTGACCATAATCAGTATTTGTCACCACAAAACTCTTCTTCGGAATCTTTTCAAACGAATACATACAATCGAACATCACCCTTAATTCAATAGTTTCGTAATTGAATATTTTCGAAGGATCTCCCTTATCAACATTCGAACCTTCAAGAGCTCTCTGACGCATTATACTTTCAACATGCCTCATTCTTTCAACTTCAGCTGCCACCTTAGCTTTCTTCTCTTTGTTAGTCTTCTCAACCAAGACTCCTTTTCCTTTGTCTTTAACATTCGAAGGAGCTGCATTCTTTGACGAAGATACATTCGAAGGAACTACATTCTCAATTACAATACCTTTTGTAATAGGTCTTGAAATTGGAACAGTTGTAGTCACAGTCGAAATGACTGGAGCAGCTGAAACTATTGTTGGTTTAACAACAACTTTCGAAGGATAAACCTTTCCTACCACCTTCGAATCTTTAGTTATCTTCTCATGTTCCCCAGCCTTTGCTTGACCAACCTTTTCTCCCCCTTGCACCCCTGTGACAGCAGGTGGGGCATCTGATACGTTCGGCAAAAGGCTTGAAATTCTAAGTAATGGAGCACGGTGTTTTTGTAAGATGGCTTCGAAATGAATGAATTTCTGAGAAAGAAATTCTTGAGAGATAATTGGAGAAAATGATTTCGAAGATATTTCTTTGAGTTCTATCAGCAGCTTCACCAACTCTCCAAAATGTTGTTCTTCTGTGGCTGAAAGAGAAATCATCTGAGGATTTACTTGTTCGCACATCTTAACACACTGAACAACCGCATCACAAATAATGTCGATCTTCTGATGTGCTGATTCATACCCTTGTTGAATATGCTGAACTTCCTTCGTCATTTCTTCACGAAGTTCACGAATCTGCATATTAACGTCTTCTCGAACCTTCTTAACTTCCTGTACGAAGAGCACATGACGCTCCTTCGTAACTATCTTTAAATCCTTCACTTCCTTCAGAAAATCAGATCTCAGAGAATTGATTCTATTCTCTGTAGAACTATCAGTCTGATCAGTCTTCTCAAGAATGCGGCTTTCAGAATCACGTATTAACCCTGATGCCTTCGAAATCACCCTGATTTCCATTTCCTTCATAATAGAATCGACTTCCATGATATTGATTCCAACACTTCCCACATCCGCTTGAGATTGCAAGATAGAATTCAATTTTGAATTCAATATCTTGAACTGCTTCATCGTCATCAGCATATGGTCAGGAAAATCTTCTTCAGCTTTATCAAAGGAAAGAGCTTCGAATGTTCCTCCAAACCCTTCGTTATCAGTTTCCTGATCAATAGCCATGGTTTCAGCAACAGGTGATGATGGATTTGGTGGATCGGTTGATTGTGTGGAGAATATAGTGGTGAAAGGTTGATCCATAATAGATTGGAATGTTGGAGAATCAGTTGTTGAAGTAACCTGAGGTAAAGACGTTGGTTCAGTGAGCTTTATATCAGCAGGCTTCGAAATTTCAGTAGACTGAAGAATTTCTACTTCTTTTGGAATTTCATCTTCGGGAGTCTCAGGAACTTGATCCACTTCTTCAATTCGTTGGGTTTTCTTCAAAAATTTCGCCATATCTTCAGCCCTTCGCTTCTTAGAAGATGGAGACACCGGAGCTGGAATTTCTCGAACGGTAACCCCTTGATGAGTAACCTGTGTTTTCTTCACCAACTGAGATTTTCTTTTAATTTTTATTCTTCAAAAAAAACCCCGTCTTCGAAGGAATCATTTCTTTTGATGGAGAGGCTTCGATAACCGGTGTATCAGCCACTAAGGTTAAAACCGGAGACACCTCTTCTACAGTTCGAGATGTAACTATTAAGTCATGATTCTTTTGTTCTGCTTTCACCCCTTTTTCCAAAGACTCGCCCTCTGTCTTCTTTGATTTCTTCGACTTTTTCTTCTCTTCTTGTTGTAACATCCCAATAACAACGGTTGTGTCAATAGATTGTAAATATGACACCAACACATTATTCGTGGGATCCACCTTCTTGAGCATTGCATCCGGAATGCGTGCAACTGTGGTAAAGATAGCCGGATCATCATGTACGTCCTTCGGACTACCATACATGTGGAAAATTGCTTTCTCTTCGTAATCTGGAACTTCGATTTTCTCCTTCTGATAGACATATTGGACTATCAGACTCCAATATCATGCACAAGAAATCCCCTGCTTAGCACTGGTCTTCGAAATACTTGTTATGAACTCTATCCATAACTACTCAGAATAATCAACTTGCAAATCGTAGTATAGCCCAACTACCATTGCATAGACCTCCATCCTTCCTTTATCCAACCCCACAGTTCTTCCAGTAAGACATCTAAGAAAGATGCCAAATAAAAAGTTCCAAATTGTTGGTAACCCCGAATTCTTGAAGTCACTAATACGTGTCAATGGAGGTTGATGACCCATCTCATTGAACATAAACACCACTTGCGAAGAAGTAAGTTCATCATAAGGGCCAGAATTCGGAATTCCCAAAATCTTGCAAAACAACCGCTTTGAGACCCTAATTCTTGTATATGTGACCATTGTGATTTCAACACACCTAGTCTCCTTGTTGTATGATGTCGTAGAACCTGCCTTTGATAACCAGGACATCGGAGCAGCAAATGAGTCAAACATTTCTTTAGACAGAACATAATTCTGTAAAGCAACCACAAGCATGTGTAGTTCTTCCGGATATTTTGACAAATCCGATTCGACTTGATAGTTGGAACCCTGGATCTTCAGAATTGGAACACTGATGATTTCATCTGTAGTTGGTGATGAAGTAGTTGCCATTGAAGATGATTTTGAGTAAAGAACGTATGAAGAAGATGAATTGCACAGAGAATTTTGTGTTTCAGAGAGTTTGATCGCGTAAAGTGTTATGGAGTTCTGATTTGCCCTTTTATATGTAACCCTAGAATTTTGAATTTGAAGCGGGATGTATTAAATGCTTGCTGACATGGCACCTTGAAAAAACGAAATGTACTCATCAAAAAGTAACAATCGTAACTGTCAACACGCCTTACACGCTTATCATACACCATGCGTCATCAAGAGATAGGACTGTTTGGTATTCCCCAAAAGAATTGTAACCATCAAATGCCTTCGGAATAGAGGTTAGGCTCTTTCACTTTGAGGTTTAAAAAGCGAAGTCATTTGCCAGAATTTCGAAATCGTCAGTTTAAGTTGGTGTTACTCAAACCTCAAGGATTTCGTGCGTGCTGTGTAAAAGAAATTAGATGAGAAACAAGGAAAAAAAACTTTTGAAAACTTGTGATGTCAACAATTTCTTTTGACACAAAAACAATTTTATCCCAGGCAAAGATATCTTCGAAAATTATCAAGAGAGATAATTAACAGCTTGTGTGGTTTCCCGTGAATTACAATCGATAACTTGTAAAGAAGTTTCGAAGGGTTTCTTTTATTGGACACATGGGTGGCTTCGAAAATTTTGTTACATATCAACCTTAAAATAAGGTGAGGAATTGTAAACAAAATTAGTTGTATGACCAATTTAGTCAGTAACAACTTGGTTGCAAATGATATTCAAAGTAACTAGGATTTTGAAAATATACTCACACGTAAATCGTATTCATAAAAACATTTATGCTGGATCTTGTTGGAAACAAACATCGTAGTTTTCGAATGTTTGATTAAGATCACTCAAAAGAAATGAATAGGATTTGGAGTATAAAAGGTACTGAAGCAAAAGCTTCGTAAGATCTGGAATATGGTTCCCCGTCAATTCCTTAAGGTTTATGATATTTTGGGTTTCACTTCTATCACGGACTCATGATATTAGATCATAAACACAGATTTGTAATTTGTCTAGATTTTGATTGGTTTGATCAAAAACCTCAAGGACAAATTTCTTCGAATATTTGGAATGTAAGAATTGTTTGGTTTAAAAAGATTGGATAAGAATCGAAGGGTACCTCTGTTATATTGGACAAAACAGAAAACTCTTAACTCATTTGAGAAGAGTAAGGTAGCTCTTGTTGATTTATGCAAATACAAGCCTTGTTGGGAAGAAATTTTCATGAGATAATTTCATCAAGGCTTTCATTTCCCATACATAGAATCATACGAGGCTTGAGACAACATGCAGCAACATGCTTCTAGGGACATCCTAACTAATCCAAAATGTATAGAGATCATACCTTTCCTTCAAATCCAAACGCATGAATCCTTCGTGTTTGAAACTTGACACAACTCACAATACACATGTTAAAACTAAAAAATGAAAAATATTTTTGGTATTTTTGTAATTTTTCAAAAAAAAAAATTAAAAACAAAGTGAATCAAAATCTTTTTGGATTTTTAATTGTTCAATAAAAGAAAATATTTTTGATTTTTCAGGTTTTCCATAAAAAAAATTAAACAAACGACAAATCTAACCTTAGTTGAAATGTGTACAAATACGTAGCATTCGAACCGTTGACTTGAACAGTAACCTCAGATTATTTATTTCAAAAACTTCCGAATGCGAAGCGTTCGAAGCATTGACCATGAACAGTAACCTCTGAACACTGAATCATCCTGTTCGTCCGTACGCCAATTGATTCAGACCCATCACTATTCGCTTTTATCAGTTTCAAGAGAATTGCCATCAATCATTCCCAATCCATCTAAGATCCGAAGAAACGATTTTTCATCCAAAGCCTTTGTAAAAATATCTGCCA
Organism: Lactuca sativa; assembly: GCF_002870075.4. NCBI lineage: Eukaryota > Viridiplantae > Streptophyta > Magnoliopsida > Asterales > Asteraceae > Lactuca > Lactuca sativa. Next base: position 106,476,538 of record NC_056623.2, on the reverse strand, counting down.
ATTGTTCCGTTGTTTTTACAAAATGAACTTCAATATTTCCTTCTTCAACATGATCTTTGATGAAATGATATCGAAGAGCAATGTGCTTGGTCTTCGAATGCTGCACAGGATTATGACAAATTCGTATTGCACTTTGTGAATCACAATATAAAGGAATCTTTTTCATATTAATTGCATAATCTCTTAATTGACTTTGAATCCAAATTATTTGTGATGTACACGCAGTTGCAGCAACATATTCAGCTTCAGCGGTTGATATTGACACACATGTTTGCTTCTTCGATTGCAGCTGATCAGCTTTCCATCTAGCAATTGACACCCACCAGTTGTGCTTTTACGATCAAGACTGCATCCTCCAAGATCCGCATCCGAATAAGCTTGTACAAAGAACCCTGTTTTCGAAGGATACCACAATCCTAACGAAGTAGTGCCTTTCAAATATCGGAAAATATTCTTTACTGCTATGAGATGTGGTTCACGTGGATTTGATTGATACCTTGCACAATTACAAACAGAATACATAATATCAGGTCTACTTGCAGTTAACAACAATAAAGACCCAATCATGCTTCGATACAAAGTAATATTAACAGCAGATTTATCTAACGAAGGAGTTAGCTTTGTGCCCGTTGCCATTGGTATTCGTAACCTTGTGCTATTCATCATTCCAAACTTTTCCAACAAATTCTTCGTATATTTCTCTTGATTAATGAATATGCCATCCCTGTTTTGACGAATATTCAAACCCAAAAAGTTATTAATTTTACCCATCATACTCATTTCAAATTTGCTTTTCATCAGATCTTCGAATTCTTTAGATAAAGCAGGGTCAGTTGAGCCAAAAGTTATATCATCAACATAAATTTGAACAAACATCAGATGATTTCCAATTTTCTTTCGAAATAAAGTAGGATCAACTGAGCCTTGTTTAAATTTAGATTGTTTCAAAAATGATGTTAGAGTTGCATACCATGCTCTTGGTGCTTGTTTTAACCCATATACAGCTTTATCTAAAATATAAACATAATCAGGATGCACTTAGTTTATAAAACCTGGAGGTTGTTCAACATATACCGTTTCTTCGAGTTCTCCATTTAAGAATGCACATCTGACATCCATTTGATAGACATCAAAATCTTTATGAGCTGCAAAAGCCAGAAAAATACGATCAGCCTCGAGTCTTGCGACAGGGGCAAATGTTTCTTCGTAATCAATTCCTTCTTGTTGAGAATATCCTTTAACAACAAGTCTAGCCTTATTTCGAATAATGTTTCCATATTTTTCAGTTTTGTTTTTATAAATCCATTTGAGTCCAACAACTGACACATCATCAGGTTTTGGAATTAATCTCCAAACCTTGTTTCTTTCGAATTCAGACAATTTAGCTTGCATAGCAACAACCCAATCAGAGTGTTCCATTGCAATCTTAATTGTCTTTGGTTCGATTTTGGAAATAAAAACATTAAACATGCAGAACTCTTGATGATTGTTCAGTACCTCATTTCGTGCATAAAGTTTTGCTCTTGTCATTATTCCTACTTGTGGATCACCAAGAATTTGATCTTTTGTATGATTTCTTGTCCATTTATCCAATGGTGGATAATTAGGATCAAAATCCAAAAGTGCATCTTCGAACATAACATTTGTTTCTGATCCATTTATGGAAATTGAATCATCAGCATCATCAAAATGTTCTTCTTCAAGAATTGGATCATTCTCTAGTATGGGCTCCCCCTCGATGATTGACTCCGTTTCGATATTTTGCTCCGGTTCACTGATCGGTTCTTCTTCAAGAATTTGCTCCTCTTCAACACTAACATTTGTTGACATGTTATCTCTTTCATTATAACGCTCCCCCTCAACAAAAGTATTTGAATCCAAGTGCTCCCCCTCCACTGGATCATTAGCTTGTTCATTTGGGTTTAGATTCAAATTCGAAGTTGAATCATTGTTATACTTCAAATTTTCTGATGTTTGATTATCAGTTGCATTTCTTTCTGCATCAATTGCTTGATCTAAAATACCGAAAATCGAATCATAATCAACATCATCCATTTCAATTGAATCGTCTATATTTGAAGAATTTTGCAAAATAGGATAATTCACAAATTTATGATTAGACTTGTTAATGTAATGATCATCAAATGTCAAATTAAAAGTTTCTTCAACTTTGCGAGTTCGCTTATTTAACACTCTACAAGCAACTGAATTGTGTGAATATCCCAAGAAAAGTCCTTCATCTGCTTTTGTTTGAAACTTCGAAAGATTATCCTTAAGATTCATTATGAAACACCCGCATCCAAAAACATGGAAAAATTTGACATTAGGTTTTCGATTATTGATGATTTCATAAGGAGTAACATTAAACCGTCTACGAATGAATGATCGATTTTGAGTAAAACAAGCTGTTGAAACAGCTTCAGCCCAAAGATATTGAGGTAAATTCGAAAAAGCCAACATTGTTCTTGCAGCTTCACATAATGATTGATTTCTTCTCTCAACTACACCATTTTGTTGTGGTGTATAACGAGATGAAAAATTATGCGAAATTCCTTTTTCCACCAGAAATGAATCGAAGACATGATTTTTGAATTCAGTTCCATGATCACTTTTAATTTTTCGAACTGTCTTCTTCAATGAAACTTCCATCTTTTTGATAAAATCAATCATCATTTGTGGAACTTTTGATTTTAACCTGAGAAAATAAACCCACGTGAATCTTGAAAAATCATCTACTATTACCAAAATGTACCTTTTCTTGTTAAGAGTAGCAACTGTTGAAGGACCACATAAATCAATATGCAAGAGTTCAAGGGGTTCTACAATCTTCGAATCTATTGTGATTGGATGACCTTGTTTGTGTTGTTTTCCTACTTCACAAGCTGCACACAAACTGTCATTATCATATTTAAGAATGGGTAAACCTCTTACCAGATCTTGTATGACAAGTTTGTTGATGTTTCAAAATTTTAGATGTGATAATCTCCTGTGCCATAACCAGCTAACATTAGCAGCAGCCTTCGAAAGTAGAAACACAGCAGGTTTGCCTACAATAGGAACAATATCCAATGTAAACATATCACCTTTTCTTTTTGACTGAAGTAAAACTTCCTTAGTCTTAACATTCGAAATGACACTTCCTTCTTCATTAAAAAGAACTTGATTGCCAGTGCCCACAACAAGTTGTGAAACACTTATCAAATTGTGTTGTAAACCTTCAACAAATGCAACTCTGTTGATAGTGAAATTTCCATTCGTTATCTTCCCATAACCCTTGACTTTGCATTTGTGATTATTACCAAACTTAACCACTCCTCCATTTTCTAGGCTTCGAAAATCACGCAAGTTTTCCTTCTTCCCATTCATGTGACGTAAGCAACCGCTATCAATGTACCACTTGTTATCATATTGCTCGTCACAAAGTACCTGCAATCATTGGAAAAATTTAGGTACCCAAGCTTTGTTGGGTCCATTCATATTAGGTTTGTGATTCAATTGTAAAGTACAACCATTAACCCAATCATATACTTTGGTTTTGAAACTATCAATAAATCTAACATTTTCATTCGAAGGGTCAGATATATGAGTTTTTATTATTTTCAAATTTTCACTAATTTCACCCTTCGTATCTTGATTTTGTGATTTTTCACTTTTTGCTCTTGTGACCGGCTGCCAAACTTTAACTAATATATTTGACTCTTTGGATGATGAACTACCATTCGTTGAAGGATTAACATATTTGTCATACGCCTCATGTATCTGTTCTTTCGAAAACTTACTTGATTGGTATATCTTTCCTTTTCCTTTTAACCAATGATCGATATTTCTCTTTGTAGTTATTCCCTTTGCATATGAGACTTTGTCAGCTTGTTTCTTCAAAGGATTATAACATTTTGCTGAATTTGGAACATAATCAACTTTTGGTTTTGAAAGATATGATTCATGATAAGATGTCTTGTTTTGAAACTTTGAAGTTTGTTTTCCAACCTTTTTCTGAAAAAAATTTCTTGGTATTGTAGATTTTATTTCATTTGAAACTTTTGAATTTTTATTTGAAAACGAAGCACTTTTCTTTTCAAAAATTTGAGACTTTGATTTTTCTTTAAAAACTTTTCTTCTTTTTGAAAAATTTGTTGATCTCATTTTCGATGGTTCAACAGTTTGCCAAAAAATTGTTTTTCTTGCTTGACGTTTCGAAATATTATTTTCCTTTGAAAAATTTTCAACTTGAGCTTTAAATTCTTTTGAATTTAATTTTATTGCTTTGTTAATTGTTTTAACATCTGTTTTAACACCTTCATGCTTTGTAAACACATTTTCAGTTGAATTTACATTCTTCTTTTCAACTTTTGACTTTTCAACCCATACTCTTTTTGGTTTTTGATGTTGAAATTTATATGTATTCTTTGTAAGATTATTTTCAACTGTACTTTGATTTGAAAAGAATCCTTCATTTGAAGTTTGCATATTGTCTTCCTCAATCATCTTTTTGAATTCAGGCTTTATTTTTTCAACATTACCTGTTGTTACGAAGACTTGATTTGGGAACACAATATCATCAGTGCATTTGAAGATTGGATAAACAACAGTATTCGATTCAAGATAATGAGCACCTTTTTCACTAAGAATTTTCTCAAATTCTTGTGTATCCAAATAGACTTGATCAACAACCACTCGAGGAATTTCAATTTCTTTCGACCTTTGAATTGGCTTCGTATTTGAATTTTCTTCCTCATTGTCACTATCATCAGTTTGACTCTCATGTATTTCCACAAACTCCATATCACAAACTTTCGAAGTTGAGGGTTTATCAGTTTCAATTTTCATTAATAAATCGTCACATTTTTCTTTCCCTTTAAATGAATTTGCTACATTTATGACAGATAATTGAGAACAATCTACATCTTCTAAATCACTAATTTCACTAATATTATCAGAATTATCTTCAATATCAGCAACATTAGTTTCACAATTGGATGTAGAATTCTCAGTCTTTTTCAAAATCCGAAGTTGTTCTGATTTAGTTAAGGTTTCATTTACAATTTTTACTAAATCATTAGCATCAAGATAATCTTCGACTTTTGCAATTCCATATCTAAACCTATCATCTGGAACTTTGTTAAAATCATAAATTTCTTTTTCACAATCATATGAAATACTATCAACCTTAGCTCTATCATAAGCTAAAAATGGTAGTAATTTTCTATGTTGTTCCTTACTTATTTCACACGAATGATGTAACTCAGTTAATTTTCCATACAATCTTTTTGCTGAATTACAAAAAATATTTCTTTGAGCTAACAACAAGTTTATTTCTTTTTCTAATTTTTCTCTATCCTCCATGATATTTGAAACTTGCAATTCTAAGTAATCAATCCTAGTGACTTTTGAATCCAACATTTTTCTCGTCTCTAGTAATTGATCACTTAACTTTTTCGCTTCATTGCTAGCAGACACAATGATTGAATCAAAGTAAGTAACAGTTTCATCAAAAGATACTAACTCAGAATTATATGCAGAAACTGGAATGTTAAAAGATTCAAGAATGTTACGTACCTTGGTAGTCATGGGCGACTTGTCAGTAGACTTCGAAACGAACATTGCCCACACACTTCGTCAGTCTGTTCATCATCTGAATACTCTTCCATTTTTGCATACATGGCTCCATGAGTTGGATTTTTCATCTCTTCATCATCTGAACCCGAAGACCATATTTGATATGTTCCATCTGATTCATTTTCTCCATGAGACACCAATGACAAATTCTTCGCTTTCTTCTTTACTTCCTCCAGTTTCTCAGTGTAGTAAGCTTCATCCTTTGTTTTATTTTTCTTTTCTTCCTTCTTCCTCAACAGACAATCTACTGCCAAATGATTTGCTCCATAGCAATAATGACAATTAATCCCTGTATCACCTTTCAATATCATCTTCATCTGCTCCGATTCACTCTTCGAATCTGTCTTCATTTCTTTCTTCTTTTCATCCAGTTTATTTTTGTTCTCAAAACTACTCTTCGAATCTGATGACTTCTTTGGATTAAAAGGTTTCTTAAAAAATTTCTTTACTCTATTGTTTGAGTAAAATGCAACAGCCTCATCATCAGAATTCATCAGAAAACCTTCTTCTTCATCAGACTTCGATTTTTCATTTTCTCTTTCTGAAACCTTCGAAACTAGTGCCAGTGGTCCACCAAAACTTGCTATTGCTTCCTCAGCTATTTCGTTAACTTCATTTTCATGAGATTTTAGTTGATTGTACAAGTCATTCAAAGTCGAAGTATCAAAACTCTGTTGATTTTTCACCATCATACTTACGCTTCTCCACTCCTTTCGAAGTCCCATTACAAAAATCAAATTGTACTCCATTGATGACCTTATTATATTATAACGATTACAACGATAGATTAGCTCGTTGAACCTATCATAGTATGCTTCAATTGACTCATTTTCTTTTTGTCTGAAATCTTTGAGTTCCACCAGACATTGTTTCACAGACGTTATCTTCGTCTTTTCGCTTCCTTGAAATTTGTCTTTGAGATTGTTCCAGATTTCTTTAGCTGTTGTGCATGTTCTGACATAATTGTACACAACAGGAGGCAACGCACCGCTTAATTCCCTCATGCATTTCTTCTCCAGACGTTTTAAACGATCGGTTTGATTATCAACTTCTGAACTGCTTGAAGACATACCGATTGGCTGAACTTGTGCAGGTTGATTGATTTCTCCTGAAATGCATTTCCATAATTCTTCATCCAATCCGTTCAAGTAATCTTCCATACGATCTGCCCACTGATCATAATATTCTGGAATAAGCATTGGAATTTTTGTGGATGATCCAAGCAAATGAGAAAATGATGTCATCGAATTCAGATTGAATGACGCCATTGTTGTACGGACAAAAACTTCAAGATGATACTAAACTTTTGAGAATTTTGAAAGTCAAATTGTATAATTCAATTCAGAATTACACAACGAACACTCGATTAACAAATATTTTTGCAGAATCAAATCCTAGATTGAGATCAAGAAGAATTTTTCAATTTCAAAAAGAACGGAAACTTTTTGAATCAAACAGTAGATTCAAAAACCTTTTTGATCGAATGAAAATCAGATCACAGAAAGGATTCCTGCTCTGATACCAATTGAAGAGATTTGTAATCGAGTTTAAAGATCAATTCTCATGATGAAAAAGTTTTTTTGCTCAATTGGAGTTCAAACCGATGATATTTTGTGTTCTTGTGATTCGTTTGAAGGAATGATTCCTTATCGGAAGCCGGTGATCCAAGAAAATCACAAGTATCAAACTCCAAAAGATTTGATTCAAACTCAAAATGTTCATGTTGTTGAAAGTGGGTTTGTTCATGAAGTCAAGTCTTCAAGATGCAAAAAGATGAGAAAGAAAAAGAAGAAGAAGATGAATCGGAAGAATAAGCGAGTTTACTCACAAAAATCGTCATATGTTGTAAAGCCGAAATCCGTGAAGCAAATTTGGGTTCCAAAGCAACAATCTCCAAAGGTTGCATTGAATTTGAAATCAAAACCCAAAAGTGTTGGTGATTCTTTTGAAGATGTTCTTGGATCATTGAAGAACACGAAGAACACGAAGAACGAGTTGTACATCTCGCATGATGGGTGGTACAATGTTCTATTTGGAGATTTTCTCATTCCGACAAAAGAACCAAGATCTTCCAAATTTGATTCGTTCGTTGAAAACGGAACTCGATTCGTCAAAAAGGTATCACAAATTCTCAAATGGATTCCAAAACGTCCATGATTTCGATTCGTGCTTTACGTTTTTAATTTTTGATCGTTTTGATTCAATTGGATCGAATTTGTTTCATGCCCAATTGTAGATCCAATTTATTTTCTTTCATAGATCAAATCCAAATAATTAGCAAAATCATCTTCCAATATATACTCGAATTATTACTGTTCATTCAGTTAAAATTCTAGCCCAATATATCTTTTTTTCCTTCGATAATATTCATCATTCACATAGGTTCGTAAGCCCAAATGATGATCAATGGATACTATTCATCAGTTCATTATATTGAGCCCATATTCCTTTGACTTTTTTATTGGTTAATTCTCTATATTTCATCCGCTTTTCAAAATGGAAAACTCCATCTGATTTTGACTTTTGAGGTCAATATTAGCTCATGAATCTTCTGATCAAATTTGTTGATTCTTGATAAATGATTCCTTTTGTTGTCTTTGAGTTGTCCGTTCCTCGTTTTCTTAGTCGATACTGTATATGATTTGTATAATATGTTTTGAATTCTCGATCATGTTATTTGAGATCGGGGAAGTTCGACATAATTTGGTCAACTTTTGTGTGAATGCTTGATTTTCTTCGATTTGGGTAAGATTGGAGGTTAAAATCAATGATTGGTGATTTTTGGTGATAACTAATGGTTAGATTGAAGAACAGATTGCGAAATCGATGATTTTGAAGTAATTGATTTCAAAAAGTGAAGCTTGGATCAACTGTAATTTCTTTAACTTCTTTGATTTGGATCGAATGTTAAGTAACCATGTGGTTTATTGATTTTGGTATCGAATCGATTTCGATTTGGTATTGCTAATCGTTGTTCAAAGAAGATGGCTTGGGAACAAACTGGAAAGAGTTTTCGTGACTGGAAAACGAAGGTTGTATTTTGTGTTGGATTCAATAATCGATGATTATTGATGATGATTTCGAAAGTTTTAGATTTGTAGTCAAGAGTCGATGTTTGTAATCTGGACTTGGATTAAGAAGTGACGCTGATTTCGAATGTTTGGAGTCGATTTTGTGCCTGTGTGTGTTCGTTCGTGTCTACAAAAAAATTGATTTTGGAATTGGGGCGAATTCTTCGAATGTTTGGAGTCGATTTTGGTCGATGTGGTCCCTGTAATGAAAAGAACGAAGAACTGGAGTCGACGATAGATTTACGAACAGTTAAGTGTTTTAGGAGTGATAAACTGTATGTTTGGGTTGAACTGAAAAACGAACAAAAATGATCCGACTGTGTGATTTGGATTTGATTCGAAGGGTATGGACTGGAAAAGAATTTTGTATGTTGTTGATTTTGGGTTTGGTGAAATGAATTAACGAAGGATGAATATGAAAGAATTTTCGAAGGGTGTTTGTGTGTTGATGAAGGATTTGAAGGGTTCCTAGAACGGAGAACTGTAAAAAAAAAAAAAAAAAAAAAAAAAAAAAAAAAAAAAAACGAGATACGAAGGATATTGATTGTTAATTTTCGAAGGGTTGATGAATAAGATTCGAAGAGTATGTTTTGGGTTTAATTGGGAAAAACGAAGGGTTGCTTTGCATTTAACGAAGGGTGCTGATGATTTTATAAGGAAAACATGAAGTTTCGAAAATGGTCCCTGGTGTTTCGTTAGTTCTGCATATGATAAAGTCTTCGTGAATTGGGGTCTTCGAAAGAATTGAGCAAATGATAAAGTTTCGAAAACAGCCCCTGAACCTTCGATTTGTTGACACTTCGAAAATTAACACATGTTTCGAATGTTTGACACTTTTCGCCCAAATTCGAAATTTTTTTGGAAGCTTCGAATTTTGTGGGCATGCTTCGTATGTTTGAGAAAAAGGGCAGAATTTTCGGAAATGGTCCCTAAGGCTTCAAATTTTTGGCAGTTTTCACCCAAATTCGAAAAAGGACTATTTTTTGTTGAAAATTGAAGATTGTGCATTTCTGGTCCCTACAGTTTGTGTAAATCGACGCTTTCTACCCAGATTTGAAAAAGGGGGAGAGTTTTGCATATTTGGCTGTTTTGGACGCAACGGGTCCCTACAAGTTTCAGAAAGTGACAATTTCTACCTAGATTTTGAAAAATCTTGCAACTTTCACCCAAAAAGTCAAAATTTTTCATAAATTGAAATTTTTTTGTGGCTTTTTCGTGATTGTTTTTCCGTGCAAGATTTTTGGTGATTCATTTTTGGTACACATCAAGGGGGAGTATTATGAAGACTATTCCTCAGGCGCTTCTCATCCTTAGTGGGTTTTATAATCATTTTTTGATTATAAAAAGGGGGAGAATGATGGGTATTCGAAGCTTCTCGGGTTTGTCGAATATTCATTTGCGGATTTGAAGACCGGTGTTACTTCGAGGGGGAGTTTGGTCTTGATCGCGCTAGCTCGTTGGAGATTAAAGTCGGACATCCAATCCTAACTTTGAGGGGGAGAATGTTAGGGTGCAAAGTCATGCTTGGATTTAATGTTTTAGGCTTTCCTCTTTGTATGTGTAAATGGGTTGAGCCTTTCCTATAAATAGGAAGTGAGTGACTCCCATTAAGAAGGAATCATTTGGAGTGTTAGACTAGAGAGAGAAACTTGTACAAACCCATTTGTATATCCTTTCTAGATCTAATATGAGCTTACACAGATTTATTTACTCCTTGTGTTCTTGAATTTGTATGATGAATTACTAGATCTTTTCTATTTCGCACATGCCGTCATAATCAACACCACTACACATTGTTAACCTTGTTTGCTTTGTTAAGCTAAAATTTGGCATATATTTACGCCCAATATCAGACATGTAGCCATGATATCCATAAAGAAAGAACATTGGATGTTGTAGGCATTGTATACCTTACCATCAAGTAAACAATCTCTTTTATCAACAAATGTGTCAACATCCTAACAATCAACATAGCTACCTCATATTTTGTAGGCATTGTACACCTTACCATCTATATCACATTTAGCCACCAACCTGAGCTTGATGTCTTCGAATCCATTACCATGGAACCTATCTCGAACCATCATATAAATTTTTACCAATTCATTATTGTTATCCAAAATATATTTGGTTTTGAAGTTAAAATTGTATTAATCTTCTCATTTCATTTCACTCAGTTGGTTTTTTCCTACATACATAACAATACCATTTTATATATAAACACATTCCATGAGTCTTAAATTATAAAAATGTAACTTCTATTTACCTCATGCAATTTACTCGATATGAGATTTCATTAACAGTGCCATATATGTATAATTGAGAGAATTTTGGTTGATCATTAAACTAACATGGCTATGATAATTTTGTCCATGAATTCGATTTTTTAAGGCCCGGATTACCATATGTAAAGTTTACTTCATATATATATATATATATATATATATATATATATATATATATATATATATATATATATATATATATAAGTGATAATTACATAAAAACCCTTAAGTTTGGTAGAAATGTGTGCATTTAACTTTTTTGCGGATATTAGGCTCACTAAAATCGGATGTTATCAGTTTTTTTTTTTCAATTTTACCATTTTGGTAGATTTACCACATAAAACCAAATATTTTTGTTAAACTTAAGAACTTTAATGTACCAGAAAACCAATTTAAAGACTTTTATGAACCGAAAATGGGTAAAACGAATATTTTTGTCAAAACAAAAAGGTATTTGTAACATACACGTTTTGAAATCGTGTTTTAAGTAAATAATATTATGAAATATTATGTGAATTTGAATGTTGAGTTCTAACAGATAGTTTTTACTAGAAATGAAGTAAAACTATGTTTAGAATCACTCATAAAATATTGGAAGTCTTATGAGATTCCAATTAAAAGCCAAATAGTGAAATATAGCGAAAATATAAAATTTGAAATAAGGAAAATTTTATTATTGAAAGTTGTAGATAATCTCATTAGAAACATTTAGGTGAAAACCTCATCGAAATCCGAGTTATAACGAAGAAGTTATGACCAATCGAAGATCCGCGACAAAACCGGCACGGCGTCGAATGACATAAAAAGTGAGTTTTTGATAAACTACTTTTTAGCCTTAGTAATCTAAATGAAAGTTGTAGTATTCGTTAAACCGAGAAGTTCGATAAAAAGAATGCCAAAATCTGACTTTGTCACATGATTCACATATGCCCTTGTTGTTCCTTGTTCCTCTTTGCTTCTGCCATAATGAAGTATATATATGGCATAACGTTATATTGTATCATTTATTGAAATCACTAAGCGTCACCGCTTACCCTCTCAATGTTTAACAAATTGCAGGAGATAGACATCCAGTATAGTTATATACTGGTAGAAGATTTTTGAATAGTTTGAAACTATTGTATCGATAGAAGCTTATGAATAGTTTGAAACTATTGTATTTTGCACTCCCATATGTATAAAACTATAGAATCCTGGGAAGTAATGTAATATATAACACTTTAAAATAGTCTGTTTGTATCCAGTAGTTTATAACCTCTTTATCAATGTAAAATATTGTTTTTATGAATATGCAAGTAGCATGTTTTGGGGTAACTATATTGTCAAGTATGAAATTTTGGGTCTTTCATAAATACGAAAGTTAGGGTCTTTCAGTATTAATGAACCAGAAATAAAAAAAAAAAAAAAAAAAAAAAAGCTATAACCGATAAAAAACTGCAAATATCTAGTTTTAGTGAATCAAAAATTCATAAAAAAGTAAATTCAAATATTACTGCCAAACTTAAAGACTTTTAATATCATTATCCCTACAAATAATTGGTGCTAATATATATCTTTCACTCACATAAATTATCAAAGTCTTGGAGAGTATATAGACATTATTCATCTCACAAAAGGGATATACAAAAAATTTTAGAGATACATATAGAATTTCTCTTTTTAATGTGAAAGGACCGTTACTTTGTTTCTATATGTAAACATGTATACCTTTATTGTTGTTGTTGGATATCGTCCTTTTTGTTATGATGCTTCACGAATTAATGTGAAACACACAACAATGAGACAAGAGAATGTGTCTGTTTTTTTTTATAGACGCATATTTTAGTGTAAATGGTCCATTACTTTTCTTTCATAAAAACCCGAACAAAGAGAATAATTCCAAATTGAACAATACATCAAATATATTTGAACTTAAATCAGTTTACTATAAACAAACATGACTTTTAGCTTACTTATTTTACACAACATTATAATTATATTAGAAAATATTTTCAAATATAAATATGATGTGTCTATAAGACAGAACATGATGTTATAAATGCTTGGAGTACTAGCTAGTAGTACATGAGCAAAAAGCAATTGATGACGTCTTAGTCAAGTTGTATTTGCTTTCGATTTTTTCCCAACAAAGACATTGGAATATTTGCTTTCGATTATTCAATCCTTCGCGAATTTATTAAAAACAATTTAGTAATCGATTTATGCCTTGTTTACTCCGCTCTTTTTCCTTTGCATCCAATGATTTTGTTTTTTTAATTTAAATGACATAGAAACAATTTATATACAATATTTAGTTATACTTCTAATATATGATAGAGTTTCAATATTGTAAGATTTACGTTAATACATTTAGTTATTAAAGACTTTTTGGACGAGATTTATCATTAAATTTGATTATAGTGTTCAAAAAATACGAATTTGACCGGTTATTTTAGGTTTTTATTGATTTGACTTCTTATCTGAATGTAAATTACTTCATATTGTAATATACTATGTCCATTTTATATATTTAATCACTAAACTATGTCTTGTTTATAAAACCAGTAATATCTTTTCGGTTGTTCAAAATTTTAACTCTTTTTAAAAAAATTACAACTTCTTCTATAACCTTTTTATAAGGTATTTACAACTTCCAACTTATGTTTTGTTTTACATATATACATACATTTTTTCACCTTTAAACTGCATATTTAGGTAATTTACTTTAAGATGGAAATAGAAAAAAAGATTGTAAAAAACTATAAAAAAAACTTTGTTTATAATTTTTTTGTAACTTTTTTTTACAAATTGTTAAAAGATTATAAAAATATTTTTGAAAAACGTAAACTTATTTACATATTTTTTGTCCTATTTGGACCTAAAAGTAAATCCTCCTTAATAAATTAAGGGTTTTTTTGTCACATGTTAATCTCTAATGAGTTTTGACATTTGTCATTTTGTGGTATTTTTGAAATAAATATTATTTACTTGTCAATTTTTTATTTGTTTCAATTTTTAAAATTAAAGTTATATAACTATATATGTAAAGTATTAAATATCATATATATGATATTAAATTGCAATAAATACATTTCTTCCTTTCTTATTTAAAGTTGTACATTAAAAATATTTTCTGTTTACACTTTAATTTACTGTTTAATCTTTTTTTTCTAAATCAACTCGTGTATTACACGGGTCTCACACCTAGTAGTTAAATAAATACGTTAAATGTGAACGTATCTACATATGTAAAAACTCCAGTTGGCAAAAAGGTGGTAAAAAGCTATAGACTTATAAGCTGCAAATAAAACTTTAAATTTGTTAAAAATAATAACTAAACACAGTTAAATGTTAAATCGTATGTAGTTATGTTGAATATCCAAAAAGGAGATCGGATACATTTTATTGCTTGTGTTTAGAACCGAATTAAACATAATCATCGATACATTTTATGTGAGTAAATCGAGGTAATTATCATATAATGGTGACCGTTACATTTTTTATTTTTCTATATTAGTACTACTTTGCATTATACATGAAACATGGATAAAGAAATAAAACACCGATCTTTCTATTTGTACCATATATCTATTGAAGAATATTCATTTTTCACACACTGTCTCTCCCTCTCGTACCTAAAGATGTGATAAAGCTCTATTTTCCCATAAAGTGATTCTCATTTAAAAAAAAAAAAAAAAAGGAGTATAAGTATACCCACAAAACAAGGCCATAATAGCCGAATACAATATATATGGGCCTAACAATACATGGACTAACTAAATGAGAGAACAAATACAATATACATAAATACATATTTGCTAACATCCCCCGTAGTTTTATCGGGAGGAGAAGTCAAAACGTTCAAACTGGTCTTGAAGTCGTTGAAGAGTGGCATCGGAAGGTCTTTTGTGAAGTTGTCGGCACATTGAGCGGAAGCCCTTTCTCTAAACTCTCAGATCCGGTCTCTAAGGATGATTTATCACGTAAAGTTGGCAACTTTACATTCATGCATGGCTTAATGGGACTCAAAGCTCAAAAAGGAGCTTATTAAAGGTCTTAATACATGCATAGATCAAAATAGTCCATAAAATTGACATTTTTATGAACATGGGGACTGAATGGAGCTAAGATCTAGCATCCATTGCTTCTGGAGTAGATCAAAAGCCCATCTTTGCTTCAAAAGACCCAAAAAAATGCCCAAGAAACACTACAAAGAAGATCTAACATAATCAATCATCAAGGTGTGAGTTTTTTTACCTCAAAAAGCTTGCAAATGAGAAGGTGATCCTAGATCTACAAGCCCAAGCTATTCCTCCAAGTGTTTCTCTTCTTCTTCTCCTTCACAGACCACCAACAAACACTCTTTCAAGTTCAAAACTCACCAAATCACTTTAGGGTTTCGTTTTTAGAGTAAGGGAAGGTGGAAATCGATCAAAAGTGTCCAAAAAATGAGTTTAAGTCATTTAAATAAGGTACACACCCTAAAAATTTGGGTTTGTACCAGCCTTGCGTACGCCACATACGCCTCGCTTACATGGGTGGAACGCACGATCATCAGGATAGCTAGTACGCTAACCGTTCCCATTGAGTACGCCTCGCATACTAAGCAAGGGACCAAATTAAAAGGAATTTGCATAAAATGGTTAAAAGGAAACTTACCAAAACTTGAGTGTTACAATTCTATCCCACTTGAATCAGATTTCGTCCTTGAAGTCTACTGCTCCAAATAACTCTAGGTAGTGCTCCCTCATCTTATCCTTCGACTCCCATGTCCATTCTAAACCCTTTCGATGTTGCCACCGTACTTTCACCAAATCAACAACCTTAATATCCTCTAATGGTACCACCGTGGAATCATCCACTAAACATTTTCATAACTAAGAAACGTGGAATGTACTATGGATCTGATTGAGCTCCTAAGGAAGATCCAAGCGATAAGCAACCCGACTCACCTAGGCTAAAACCCTTAAATGAATGATATATATGGGGCCCAATTTGCCCCTCTTCCTGAATCGGATGACACCTTCAGGAGAACCATGTCCCCAACCTGAAACTCTAGATCTGATCGGCGCTTGTCCCCATAACTAATCTGTCTACTTTGAGCTGTCTGGAGTCTACTTCGAACCTGCCAAATCAACTCAATATTCTTGAGTACCACCTCGGTACTCCCCATGACTCGCTGACCGACCTCCCCTTAAAAAATCAGGATCCTGTATTTCCTTCCATAGAGAAACTCAAAAGGAGGTCGATCGATGTTGGTGTGATAGCTGTTGTTATACGAAAATTCTACTAATGGAAGATACGTATCCCAACTCCCACCAAAATCCAAAACACACGCCCAAAGCATATCCTCCAAAGTTTGAATAGTGCTCTCGCTTTGACCATCAGTCTGCGGATGGAATGTCGTGCTGGAATGGAGACGCGTACCCAACTTTTTGTGCAATCTCTTCCAAAATCTGGAAGTGAATTGAGCGTCCCTGTCAGAAACCACCGAAACTGGCACCCAATGTCGTGCTACAACCTCCCTGATGTATACCTTTGCTAGCTTCTGCACAGAGATACTCTCCTGGATCGGGATAAAATGCACGCTCTTGGTCAATCGTGAAAGATCTTGTATGCCCAAGAGTCATTATAGAATGATATTACTAATAATATATAATCCTATATGGTCACACCACATAACAAGTTACCGTCAATTGATTATTTATTAGTACAATTTGATTATTAATAAATATATCAACACTTGTATTTAATTGGAAAAATTATTATTTCATGGAAGTAATATTTATTGGAGAAATAACAACTTATGAAATATATCATAAAGTATGATTATTTTTAAGTTATATTTATATCTTAATAAACTAGTTCAATTTATATAAAAGATAGTTTTATATAAAATAAGATATTTATATATGACTAGTTATATATATATATATATATATATATATATATATATATATATATATATATTGGGACTTCTTTATAAAAATAATGGATTTTTATAAAGATAACATGCATATGTAATTATGTATATAAACTAGCCATGAGACAATTTTTGTCTTCTTTTGTGCATGCTTTTTCGAAAATTGTAAGAAGACCAAGCATGGTCTTCTTTTGCCATGCTTGGGACAAAGTTGTCTCTCCTTTTACTTTATGGTCTCCTTTTACTTTTTGGCCATTATATAAGAGAGAGCATGGAAGGGTTTTGAAACACTTCTTGCACGCTTCTTCTTCTTCTTTGAAGTTCCAAAACCATGAGCATGAGAGGCTCAAAGGGACTGACAAATTTCGAAAGTTCAAGCCCTTCTTCTCCTCCATTCTCTTGCATTTTGATGCTAGACAAAGTCCCTTTGTTGCTTTACCTTTGAACATATATTTGGTATATATTTCAAAGGCTTATGAACAACAAATTACAAGTGAATATGTCACACCCCCAAACCAAGGATGGCGGAAACGTCCGGGGGTGGAGGACTTCATGTAGAGTATCACAACAACGAGTATAATAGTGCTCAAAGTAAATACCACCATCATAAATATAATTGAAAAAGTTACACCAAAGTATATGTTTACATGATTCAAATCAATTACATTATGATACAAAATGAACTGTTCGACGATTTATCGTCCCATCCTCAAAACGTGGTTGATTTCATGTTTCACGGAATTCCTGAGAATACAAGTAGTTTTGAAAAATGTCAACACAAAGGTTGGTGAGTTCATAAGCTTTTGACAGTAAGAGTTTGAAAATCGATCTTTGTAAAGAGATGTATGATACCAAGAAAAATCCAGTATTTTCCTTACAAAAGTTATGTAGTCCTAAATACTAGGACCGAAAATGAACAACTATTTGTCATACTTAAAGATATAAAAGTGGTTTTAAATCGGCATAAAACCTTTTCTGATGTGAGAAAAATCCCGTAATGAATGATGGGTAGTCTTAAATACCAAGACCGAAAGTATACAATAAAGTATGTAATTGTTGATGTAAAAAGTGATTTTAAATCGACATAAAACCCTTTTTGATATGCAGGCGTATAAGTATTTTTCCATACTTAAAGTAATTTCAGTGAGCTAAATAGACATAACTCGCTAATTTAAAGTTAGAACCCGTAAATCTTATGATTGTTAATACCACATGTGAGCTATCATAACCATACTTGACATAGACGGCCTCGTAATACGACGTTCTTCAGGCGTCGCCGTTAAATGACACTTGTCACCACAGACCTGCCGGTCTAGCTGTTGCAAGCAGCTCTGGTGTGGGTTTGTCAAACCCAATATAGATCTATACACAACTATCACGTTCTCCCTACAAGAGACTCTGGTTACAATTTACAGGACTTTTTGACTTTGTTACTTTGGAAGTAACCCGAAGGGAATGACTCACAAATTTATTCATTAACAGATTTACGTGAACTAAACTGAAAACCTTTGGTAAATAAGTTTGAGAAGTAAATGATACATAAACTATACCTATTATAGTTTATCCAAAACGTTTGTAATGTATAAGAATTCTTTTATGAAAATGCCTTAATGCTATGAATCCATAAACTATGCTCATTATAGCTTAATATACGTGTTCTAAATGAATGAATAATATTATCATGAATGACTATGTTTCAGTTTATGATGATAAACTAACGAGGAAAACACATTCAATATGTAGAACTTATCGATACATAAACTATACCTATTATAGTTTATCCAAAACGTTTGTAATGTATAAGAATTCTTTTATGAAAATGCCTTAATGCTATGAATCCATAAACTATGCTCATTATAGCTTAATATACGTGTTCTAAATGAATGAATAATATTATCATGAATGACTATGTTTCAGTTTATGATGATAAACTAACGAGGAAAACACATTCAATATTTAGAACTTATCGTTATACACTTTGCTCAACATAATACAAAGTGTTATGAAAGTTATAAGTTGTTAACTAATTTTCAACCTTTCTACACTGTTTTTGAAAAGTCATAGAAAAATCATACGAAGTTGAAAACTAAATCCGTAAATTCTGAGAGTTCCCAAAATGTGTCTAGTTTACTCATAATTTTTATCATGATTTTTAATGATCCCTAACTTGGGTGAAAAGGTCCATAATCACAGACTGGTCCGGATTGGTGTTTGAAATGATAGGCAGTTTTGTAAAATTCACCATAAATTGTAGAAAAATCGTATGGAGATGTGCAAGTAGTCATTTTAAAGCTAAGAACTTGAACTACTTACACCTAAAACAGTTTTGAAAAAAAAATGTTTAAGTCGTCCAAAACAGTCCGTGAATGGAGTTGAACGTTTCTGATGAAGGCTGTTAGAAAAGTTTAGTTATGTTCTTGGTGTTTTAACTTGTATTCCCCCCCTCCCCCCCCCCCCCCCTAAAAACTTGAGAAAACATGAAAATGTAGGGGTATGAACTCACCTTGAGTGATTTCAGTAGGTAAGTGTTGAAGAAGAGAAGTGTTCAACCCAAGAACACTTGAAGAATCACTTGAAGATTCGAAGATCTAACAAGAATGTGATGATGTTTGTGTAAGCAATCTTTGATTTTGAGTAGGAGGATGTGTAATAATCATAAGAAAGATGATGATACTTACTAATTGTAGGAGAAGAGTCTTGGAGTATGCCTTGAAATTCTCGAATTAGAGAGAAAAGGATGAGAGAGTTTGGAGTGTGATTCTTGGTAAAAATGAGAGAATGACTAAAGTGTGAGGAGAGAGGATGGATGTTCCAGCCCTAAGAACGTGGGAATAGTTGAAAATAGTGAGAAAGGACCTATGAAGTGACTAGGGATGGGTTGGTGGTGAATAGTGACATGGAGTGGGTATGGGAGTGGTTGCTTGTGTCATAAAATAAGGTAAAGTCAACACTCTACCTTTGTACTTCACCCACTCTCTTTTGGATAAGGTTTTATCCTTAAAAACATGATTAATTAATAGTTAAGGGTCCTTATATGTTAAAATAAAGTTTTGGGTGAAAATCTCGTATTAAAACAATTAAAAACAGGCCTAAAACGCGAATTTAGTCGAAAACCGGGAGAAAAAGCATTCCCAGCGAGACCTCTCGGTCTTAGGCCGAGGTTCGGTCCTTGCTGGTGCTGAGCCGGAAGCGAAGTGCGAACCAGAAGAAGAAGGCGAAGGCGAGGGGCTCAGTCCGAAGGCTCGGTCCGAAGGGTCAGAAGCGAAGGTTCGGTTCGGTTCTTTGAGTGAGGTTCGATTCGGTTCTTTGAGTGAGGTTTGGTTCGGTTCTTTGAGTGAGGTTCGGTTTGGTTCAGCAGCCTTCTTCATCAGGAGGGTTCGGTTCCTAAGAGGACTTTCGGTTCCTAAGAGGGGTTTCGGTTCCTAAGAGGACTTTCGGGTCCTAAGAGGGGTTTCGGTTCCTCAAGCCCGTTTTTCGCGTAGACTTCCGCTTTTGGGCTGTTTTCGCCAAATTCGAGGGTCGGAATGCCCCGAGTGATTATAGAAAGTTGAGAGAGATTTTGAGAGAGATTTGAGAGAGATTCCACATACTTAGAGAGATTTGGGAGAGATTTGACATACTTGGAGAGATTTCACATACAAAGAGATATTTGGGAGAGATTTCACATTCGTAGAGAGATTTGGGAGAGATTTGACATTCTTGGAGAGATTTCTCATACAAAGAGAGATTTGGGAGAGATTTCACATACTTAGAGAGATTTGGGAGAGATTTGACATTCTTGGAGAGGTTTCTCATACAAAGAGAGATTTGGGAGAGATTTCACATACTTAGAGAGATTTGGGAGAGATTTGACATTCTTGGAGAGATTTCTCATACAAAGAGAGATTTGGGAGAGATTTCACATACTTAGAGAGATTTCTGATAAGAAGAGATGGAGTGAAAACGATTGAGAGAGGTTTCATTGGTAACCTTTTTGAGTGTCCGGCTTTGCAATGCAAGGTCCGTGAACCCCGTTAAGCCTTGTTTAAGGAACTTGCATACTCCCGATGAGTATGTAACATTGTTTTATCGGTTTGGCTCTCCACGTACCACCGTTTTAGGTTAAGGAGATCTAGATATACGCACTTTTCGATTTATGATCTCTCATTAGAATAGAGAGTTGTTTAGAAATTACATAACATAAACTCTAGTACCTACGGGCAAATTGGGTTGACCGGTTTGACTTGTTGACTTTAGTTGACTTTGACTTGACCGAAAATTGGCAGTTGTCACAGAATACTAGCATGTTTTGATGGTTCTACTCTTTCTTGGTGGATATTTGTAGAGAACTATTGCTTTAGAGTTTCATGCCACACTTCGTCAACTTCCAACCTCCCGTGAGGATCAAAGTCTTTAAAGGTTGTTATGCTTTCCCTTCTATGGTGGTTTTAATGTTTCTAACTCTTGCTAAATGATTATTGGTGGGTAAAATAGTTTTAGTTTTATTCAACATTTTTAAAGTTTTTGTTATCATTTTTACCGGTTGTGAAACCATATTTTTTGAATAATCATCCCAACAATTGGTATCAAAGCCATTTTTGCAAGATAAGTTAGATTATTTGTTTAGTTGATTAAATCTTTGTTTTTGGAAAACATGGATGGTTTTCTCTTTGCAAAAAAAATCCATACATATTTTCCATGACAACTTTAAAATGTTTATAATTGTTATTTGTGACCAAAAGTTTACATGCATCATTTTGGTCATAAAAGTTGTCTTAGAAAAACAAAGAGTTGTTTTATATATTTCTGACTATATAAATATGTATGATGTGCGTAAACTAGTCATGGACCTTTGTGTTGTTGAATATGTTGATTTATTTAAAATGGTTGTAATTATTTATTTATTCATATGGTATGTAATAATTAAATAGATAGTTTTTCATTTATTAATTTTTGTAAGTAATAGATTAGTTTTAGAAATAGTTAATTTTTATAAACATGTAACAATAATGAAGATGGTGGCCATTTTGAAGATCAAAAGTTTATAAAGTTCATTTTATTAAAGTTTCTCAAACTTTATAAAATTATTTTTATAAACTTTCTACAAGGTGCTGAAGCAAGTGGGAGCACATGAAGACTTTACAAGATAAATGTCCCTTATGTTCCTTTAGGAATGAACTTGATAATTTTGTGACGACTCACAAAATTATTACTAGTTAATGGCTTGGTTTATGCACATATGTTATAATTGTTATACATGCTTGTGTTGTTTTACGTTTATGTTATTATTATTATGTTATGGTTGATAAATTAGTTTTTCAAATGAAAAATAATATTTTAACATAAATAAACATCACAAGGAGTTTGGTTTTAATGAAATTTACCTTTTAACACAAGATGCTAAAAATAGTTTTACAATAAAACAAGCTTTATCATTCAAACTAGTAACTGGTAAAATTTCGGGATTAAAATTGTATCAGTTTAAACTTGAAATTTATAAACTTATCAAACTTCGAACCTTATTTTATAAAAGGAAGTTTTATTAAAAGGTTTCCAAATGTTTAAAGCGCTCAAACAATATAACTTAATACTAGTTATTAATTTAAAACCTTGATCGCGTCAATTATATAAAATCGGGTTTTACATATAGAACATTGTTAAAAATATGATTTTAACATGAAATAAGTTTTTTAAAGTATACCATGGTTTATTGAATGCATGCAATAACCATGATATAACATGTTTTTTAAACTAGAATTATAAAAACATCAAAGACCCCTTACAAACCTTAAATATATGCAATCCTTTTTAAAGAACACTCACACGTCTCTTGTATGCACTAGTGGGATAAAGGATACCTAACCGCTTAGTGTCATCTTTTGATGGCCGAGATGTTTTTGCGATTTCTATAACCAAGTTATAAGCCGATTACACAAGTTTTTCATATTGGATGATTTGATCGAAAATCTTTTTTGATAAAGGATACCTAAGCAAGAGAGTTCTGAGGCATAGATGGGATCAAACATATATAATTAAATTTGTTATTAGCGATCCCATAAATCTAGGAATTATATAGTAGTATATAATTGATAATCGATATCTACCAGGTTGAATTCGAATGAATGGGATAAAGGATACCTAACCATTTATTTGTTTTGCAACTTGGATCCTAGAGTTTGATAATTAATGTTTTTAGAAACTAAAAGGGTATTAATTATTAAAGATTAAATATTGAAAATACTAAATGAATTTTATTAAAATTTTGTAGATATATAATTCACTCTCATAACCATGACTTGTCATTTCTCTTTAAATGACTTAATGAAACAATAACATTCAATAGATACAACTTCAATGAATGAGTTCATGTCTTAAGAGACAATCTCGTGAGAAATGTGAAATTGTATACACTTAAAGGACCTATTCCTAAACAAATTGCTTTAAGCAATAGACTTGAATATGATACATAGTAAATGCATCACAGTGATGCTCAAGATGCTTCTAACATCAAGCTAGGAATAGTTATTCATGACTTTCTAGGAAGTCTTGGATAATTTAAACATATATCTGATGATATAAGAGGTTAAGCAATATTCCAATAAATATAGTGATACTTTGTTGGAATAGTGCAAGGGTAAAGAGGTCACCTTGTGTGATCTAAAAGGCCACTGTTTTATGGATTGAACACCATTAAGCCCAATAAATCAAATAAGGCCCACATAGATAGATCTTGTTTCTTTTGTGAAGAAACTAGACACCTGTAGAAGAACTGCTCCTCTTATCTAGAAAGAAAGTCTGAAAAAGACTAGCACTTCAAGTATCTATTGGATATAACTCATACTTTTCGTGTAACACTCAAGTACTTGGTACTTAAATGTTATTCTAATATTTGTAACTTGATTGCAAATATTTACAAAAGAGTAACTAGTTGATCACAAGCAAGTTGGAACTACACCTTCGAAGTTTAGTTTATTATTTATGTTTAGAATATAAATTGTTTGTAATATAAAACAATGTTTGTTTTGTAACAATGTATGTTTTAAATTTAGCATGTTTAAATATTTATGTCTCAGTTATTTGTTTAAATGTTTGATTATTTATAGATTGCTTTTCATAACGATAATACTCATATTCTGAAATGGTTGACTTTTATTTCTGAGACTAGATCTTTTAGTAGAATTATAAAGTAAATACCAACATTATATAAAATAAGTTCTATATGCAAGCACTTTTGACTTAAACTTGTTTTAAATCAAACTTATCCATGACATTGTTATCTTTATTGTATAAATTAAATCCATATATTCCAACTTCAAGAAAGGGATCTTTGAAGGCAAATAATGTAGTTTATTTGACATATGTGAATATTATTTATATATAAAAGATTCCTAACAATATATTCACTAAAGTGTAGAGAAAATGATTATTGAGGAACTATACACTTTGGTGTATGACTTCCTTTCTAATGAATGTCTATGATTAAGCACAATATACAACCCGGTAGTACCATCTAAAGCCTTCGTGATGATAAAGGGTGAATTAAACTTTACTTCATATAGTTTACTTTCTAATCGGTAGAAATGTCCTCCTTTTAACCTTTTTGGGATTATACTTCAATCACTATTAATTGTATCTAGAATACGAACACCAACTAATTACATAATTGTAGAATATTCTAAAAAGGCATTTAGATTATGATATACAAACCCATCAAGAATAAGTTCATTTATTCATCTAAAAGCTGAGTTAGCAGAAAGCAAGCTCCTAATGACAAAGCAAGTGGGAGGCACGTGAAACTTGAAGCAACTTAAGAACCAAAGCCGGATGTAACAATTGTTGGCACTAGTTTCAACATGGAATTGTTGAACATGAGTAGCTATTCATAAACACAAATTGTTCACAATAATGGTAGAAATCATCTATGACTTGAGAAATGTGGAATCTCTCATTGATGAGTTCATGATGGTTTTTAGTTAAACCATCAACTATCAAAATGTTATATCAAATCTTGGATCTGACAAATGACTTAGAGTCATGAACATTGAAATGTAATCCATGTTTAATAATCAAGTGTGGGCTTGATTAATCTTCCTCTCTATAGCAGGCTAGAAGGAGTAAGAGATTCTTCTACAAAGAATATATACATACATATATATATATATATATATATATATATATATATATATACACACACACACATATTTAGTAATACTTGTTATCTAAGGATTTTCCCATACTCATGTGATTGACTATGGTCCTTATCATACTCATGACATTGACTATGATCAAACATTTTCACAAGTAGCTATGATTAGATCAACAAGGATATTATTTACTGTAAATTCATATTCTTAATATGAGACATAGCAAATAGATTTCAAGAAAGACCGCTTTTTCTTAATAGACATCCACTAGAAGATATCTATATAACTTAGCCTGGAGGTTTTCTTAATCCATGTTATCCTAACCAAATGTGTAACACTTAAGATCCACTTGTGGATATAAAGCAAACATCTCAAGGTTGGAATATTCATTTTAATATAAAGATACAAGGTATGCTTTTATATCAAAAAAAAAAAAAGAATGTGTGCGTGTTTACTAAAAACTAGTAGGAGGATAGTGATATTCCTAATCTTGTATGAAAGAGACATACTTAATCATTTGAAATGACATTCCAACTATGCAAGGTGGCTTTCACCTTGAATCGGAAAGTATTTCTAAAATGAAATACTTAGGAATGACAAGATGCATTCTTGGAAGGTAAAATCTATAAGAGATAGATAAAGACGAATAAGGTTATAAAATTCTTTTTGTATGAAATGACAATATATTGAACGAGGTGAATATACATGATTCCTTTGGATGATTCTTTGCATTGTTACATGACACCTCTTGAGTCTGTCTCAAAGGATCTAGCACATAGGTTGAACTAGATGAAATGATTTATATTCTATTTACTTGGCAAATGAATCCATCATTTATGTCATATCATGAGATACAAAATTGAATACATGGTTAAGTCACTAGATGACTGTGAGAGCATTCTAAGAGTACTTAAGAAGAGCTAAGAGAATGTATATGAGAAAATTAGTTTAGAATAAAATCTTAATGTAAAGAGCTACATAGGATTTTGATTTATAAATAAATATAAACAATTATGAACTATAATTGGATTATGATTTCATTATGGAATGAAGAGTAATTTTAGTTGGAATGAGATCCAAGAAAAAAATAGCACAATCTACTAAATAAGAATACACTACTTTTCAAGAAGTTGAAATCAAATATAATTGGATGAACTAGATCATTGAAAAATTAGGTTGAATCCTTCCATTAAGGGATAACCTAGAAACCTTTTGTGAGTAATATAGTGTACTTAATCAAGCTAAGAAACTCTAGGTCACATAAGAGCACCATTTATATTCTCCAAAATATGTAACTATACTTAAAGTGATGTCAAATATGGAGATGGTTGTATTAATAGAATTCACACAATTAAATTTAGTCGAACCCATTAATAAAGTCTTTCCTTTTAAGCTAAGTATGAGTTGTCACACTTTATCCATAAGACTTTTATTATTCTAGTAATGAGATTTTAATTTGAATTTAGTATTTGGATATTGGAACATTGTAACAACAACTATTAAATAATGTTTTGATATACTGGATATGATCAACACATTAATACTTGTTGTGTTCTATATTAACATATTTAATCCATGAATAATCTTATTATTCTAAAGGTTCATAATTGGTCATGATTGTGGGAGAAATTATGAAGTAAGACTAATATGAAATGGATTAGTTGACTCTCACTAGATGATAGTAGGCAAGTGGTTGTAACCAAGTTTCATAGGTACTTGTCAGAGAACTAGTACTGAACGGAACCGCATCAAGATCATATCATAGATCGCAGTTATGAGTGATACTTGAATAAAGGTACTATATTTGTATCCTTAACACCTGAGATACATAGTGGGACTTAAGTGTAGGAAGTGTTGTTCTTTGACATGACTAAATACTGTTCCTTGACCATGCAGTTATAAAAGTCATTTTCGGGTATGGTGTGAACTATACAAGAGGCTTATGTAGTCAAGATGGAATTTATTCATCTTATGTGTTGAGAGTTAGACATCTAACGCGCGTTACCCAAAGTTAAATTACAAATGAGATTGATTGCGATCCAAGGTTCATGTTCAATAGGATGTCTGTAACAAAAGGATAATTGATAAAATTACCTTAATACATCAATTGAAGCTTAGAGCTTTGGGGAATTGGATGTTGATGAATGGAATTCTTCGTCATATGTTATTGGGGGCAGTGAAATGTTGTTAGACGTTCACCACTATCTATATCAATCTATGATGAGTCTTGTGCAAGTGGGAGATTGAAAGATCTTGTATGCCTAAGAGTCATTATAGAATGATATTTCTAATAATATATGATCCTATAGGGTCACACTATATAGCAAGTTACCGTCAATTGATTATTTATTAGTATAATTTGATTATTAATAAATATATCAGCACTTGTATTTAATTGGAAAAATTCATGGAAATAATATTTTACTAATTGGGAATTTATTATTTGTAGACATAATATTTATTGGAGAAATAAAAACTTATGAAATATATCATAAAGTATGATTATTTATAAGTTATATTTATATCATAATAAACTAGGTCAATTTATATAAAAGATAGTTTTATATAAAATAAGCTAGTTACAATTTATATAAAAGATAGTTTTATATAAAATAAGATATTTATATATGACTAGTTATATAAATATTTATATATGTTGGGAGCTCTTTATAAAAACAATTGATTTTATAAAGATAACATGCATGTGTATATAAACTAGCCATGAGACAACTTTTGTCTTCTTTTGTGCATGCTTTTTCAAAAATTGTAAGGAGACCAAGCATGGTCTTCTTTTGCCATGCTTGGGATAAAATTGTCTCTCCTTTAACTTTATGGTCTCCTTTCACTTTTTGGCCATTATATAAGAGAGAGCATGGCAGGGTTTTTGAAACACTTCTTGCAAGCTTCTTCTTCTTCTTCTTCTTCTTCTTCTTCTTCTTCTTCTTCTTTGGAGTCCCAAAACCATGAGCATGAGAGGCTCAAAGGGTCTGCCAAATTTTGAAAGTTCAAGCCCTTTTTCTCCTCCATTCTCTTGCATTTTGATGCTAGACAAAGTCCCATTGTTTCTTCACCTTTGAACATATATTTGGTATATATTTCAAAGGCTTATGAACAACAAATTACAAGTGAATAGTAGCATGTTTTGATGGTTCTACTATTGCTTGGTGGATACTTATAGAGAACTCTTGCTTTAGAGTTTCATGCCACACTTCATCAACTTCCAACCTCCCATGAGGATCAAAGTCTTCAAAGGTTGTTATGCTTTCCCTTCTATGGTTCTTTTAATCTTTCTAACTCTTGCAAAATGATCTTTGGTGGGTAAAATAGTTTTAGTTTTATTCAACATTTTTAAAGCTTCCGTAGTCATTTTTACCGGTTGTGGAACCGGATTTTTTGAATTAAAACCCCAACAAATCGATCCACGATGACCCAAATCAAATCCACCCCGTGCACAGTCCGAGGAAACTTCATAATGAAATCCATGTTAATATCCTCCCATTTCCACACGAGAATATCCAACGGCTACATCTTGCCGTGAGGACATTGATGCTCAACATTGACTTTCCTACAAGTCAAGCACCTATCCACATACCAAGCTACATCCCACTTCATGCAGTGCCACCAATTATCAAGCGAAGATCTCTATACATCTTCGTTGCCCCGTGATGAATGGAGAACCTCGATTTGTGCGCCTCCTCCATCAGAACCTGAAGCGCACTGCCCCAATACGGATCCCATACTCTCCGAGGAAGAGTCAATAACCCACGGCTATCATAATCATAAGAAGCTACTTGACCCACTATGTGCTCACTCTTTCCAGTATTCTTCTTTTATAGCCTTGATCTGAGCCTCACGAATCCGCTCCAAAAGTGGAGTAATCACGATCATCCTCAAAAAAATATCTCTGATCGGAGCCGCGAATGCCTTGCGGCTAAGAGCATTGGCCACCACATTGGCCTTCCTTAGGTGGTAAAAGATCTCACAATCATAATCCTTCACCACATCCAACCACCGGCGCTGCCTCATATTTAGATTCGGCTGATCCATCAGATATCTCAGGCTCTTGTGATCTGTGTAAATAGTATAACGGACCCCATAAAGGTAATTTTGCAAAATCTTGAGGGTGAAAACCATATCCCCCAGCTCCAAATCATGCGTTGGATAGTTCGACTCATGAGGCTTCAACTGCCTTGAAGCGTAAGTGATCACGCGATCCCTTTGCATCAGAACTACCCTCAAACCCGTGATCGAAGCATCACAATAAACCACGAAGTCCTCAACACCCTCTAGAATGGACAAAATTGGCTCCTCACACAATCTCTGCCTCAGGGTCTCAAAAGTTGCATGTTGCTCAGGCCCCCAGTGAAAACTAACGATCTCATTCGTCAACCGAGTCAGA
Organism: Lactuca sativa; assembly: GCF_002870075.4. Classification (NCBI taxonomy): domain Eukaryota; kingdom Viridiplantae; phylum Streptophyta; class Magnoliopsida; order Asterales; family Asteraceae; genus Lactuca; species Lactuca sativa. The sequence continues at coordinate 106,447,142 of NC_056623.2, read as the reverse complement.
GGAACCACTATCTCGGAGAAATACTGAATGAATCTCTAATAGTAACCTGCTAACCCTAGGAAACTCCAAATCTCAAATGGAGATCTCGGAACCTCCCATCTCATCACAACTTCGACCTTGGTCGGATCGACCATAATACCATCCTAGGCGACAAGGTGCCCCGGAAACTGCACCTCACGCAACCAAAACTCACACTTGGAGAACCTTGCAAAAAGTCCCTCCCTCCTTAAAGTCTCCAAAAACTCCCTCAAATGCTCCTCATGCAACTCCCGTGTCTTGGAATAGACCATGATATCATCAAGAATAGAATCACAGACTGATCCAACATTGGCCTACATATGCGGTTCATCAGGTCCATGAATGCGGCTCGAGCATTGGTGAGCCCGAAGAGCATCACCACAAACTTGTAATGACCATAAAAAGTCTGGAAGGCCGTCTTCTGCATATCCTCTTATCTGATCCTCATTTGATGGTAACCGAATGCAGACCAATCTTGGAAAACCAAGATGCACCTTAAAGTTGGCCAAACAAATCATCAATCTTCAGGAGTAGATAACGGTTCTTCCACTGTTAGCTTATTTAACTCCCGGTAATCAATACACATCCGATGAGACCCATCATTCTTCTTCACAAACAGTTGCGGTGCTCCCTATAACGAATTTCTAGGTCGAATAAACACTTTTATCTAACAGCTCCTGCAGCTGTGTAGACAACTCCTGCATCTCTGGAGGAGCTAACCGATATGGTGTCTTGGCTATTGGAGCCGCACCAGGAACCAGGTTAATCCTAAACTCCACCTGCCACTCTGGAGGCACCACAGGAAAATCCTTCAGAAACACATTAGGGTACTCCCATACAATCGACACATCATCCACGATCACCTTACCCTTATCCCGAATATCCATAATATAGGCGACAAATCCAAAACAATCTTGATGAATTTAACGTCTGAACCTAGTTGCTAAACATAAAATCAGCCCATGCTGAGCTCTCTTTCCCTAAATCACAAACTCTCCCCCACTCGGGGTCTGGATTCACACCAACGGATTACAATCGATCACTGCCCCATTGGGGCTCAATTAGTCCATCCCTACGATAACCTTGTTCCCATGCAAAGGGATGGGAACCAAATCAATCAGATACTGCTCGCTGAACATCTAAAGAACACAACTATGATAAACCCTCGATACCTGGGCAAATTGATCATTTGCAATCTCGACGTCTAAAGGACAATCCAGCTCCCCTAGAGCTCCAACAAACCTCTTGCTAAGTGCAAGTGATACAAAAGATCGGGCAGCCCCCGAATCAAACAATACCAAAGCAGAAATATCGTTCACAAGGAATGATCCTAAAATAAAATACATAAATATAAGGAGACCATTCAATATAAATAAACTGATAAATAGAAGATATATACCTGTCACCACATCAGGTGCTGTGCGAGCTTCCTTGGCCGTCAGATGAAAAGCCTTGCTCTTCACCACAGGCGCATCCACCTTGCCCTGGCGACCATTGGTGATCCTCAACATCGCTGGAGCAGGTGCTACCACTGGTCCCATTGCTGTCAAACTCGTAAAATAAGCCTTTTTGTGGCCCCTCTTATTGCAATGGAAGCAAATCAGATTAGATATTGGGGTGGTGGTGGTAGTAGTAGTAGTACAATCCCTGCTAATATGACCCGTCTGACCGCACTTGAAGCAGCCATAACCACCCTACAAGCCCCATCGTGCATCTTGCCGCATTTGCCACAGTGGTTCCAGCCCTGCTGGCCTCTCGATCTAAAATCAAATATATACCATAATGACAATATTAATTTCTAATTTCAAATTTCAAATTATAATTTCAATTTCTAATAAATTATAGTTTAAACCTTCGTATTTAACATTTTGTTATAATTCACATATGTAGTACATGGGTCTGACAATTAAATACGTAATTTTAATTTATTTATTTTTCACATGTTTATTTATTTTTAATTTTTTTTCTCATAATTTTCACTTATTTCGAACTTTAAATACAAATAAACTTCCCGTTAGTCCTTTGTATTTAACATTTTGTTTTAATCAACCCATATAACGTCATGTTTTGCAAACATTTACAATTTTAAAGTTGCCATCTGCAAAATTCATGACTATTTTGATGATTGAGCCAATTTTAACAATTCTTAGAAAATGATTTGATGAAATTAAATATATTTGTCTTTTATTTTTTTATTTTTAAATATCACTAACTAGTGTTATGATAACATATTAGCTAGTTTACTTGTTGGTAAATATTATTTGTTTGTACACATGGTACATATATTCAATTCAAGGATACAATCCAATAAAAAAAACATATTTCCTTCCTATTATATAAATAGGAGTATGTATATGAGAATAAATATAAAAAAAAATATAGAAACATATTTAATTTTTCTTTCAAATAATATTTTGGGTTCTTATCAAACATATCAATGTTTTATTTTTTAAATGAGGTTACATTAACATATATGAAAACATTGTTAGATGCATCCAAAGATATAAATCTTTAATTAGCATGCACTTATACTGTTATACAATCAGTTTACCAAAAAAAAAAAAAAAAAAAAAAAACATACATGAAACACATTGTTAGAAGCATCCAGGATTAAAAAATCATGTTGCATTTTGCAAACAAGAAATTGTAACTTTGTAAAAGGAAAAAGACATTTTCACACCCACATGAACCACTTATTATCATTAATTTATTGGTAGATAATAAGGATATCATTTTTTTTTTTCTTTTTGGAATTTCTCTTTCATATTTTATATATTTATTTTCTTAATAGATCTAAAATTCCAATAAAAGTAGTTGTGATTCATAATTTATATAATTTTTTTTAAGGAAAATTTAGTATGTCTCCATCAATTTTTTATATTAAATGTTAAAAAATTATTATATTTACTAAACAATAGAATATATCATGGACTCTACACACACACACAACCACAACCACCAACACCGCTCCTATAAATACAGCAGCCAGTTAGTTGAAGGGTCACGTTAACAAGTCTCCCACTTCTCCATTCACTCTTTCTCCTACCACAGACTACTCTCCTTCACGAAAAGTCGAAAACACAGAGAATTAATGGGGATTTTGAAGGACAACGGTGTCGTTTATGAACCTATCAACGAAGTTGATCTCAGCCCTAATAGCGATCAGCTCTACCTCCATTCTGATGTCAAAGGTCTCTTCATTCACCTTCAATTCAATTTCATCTCGTTTAATTTCTCCATGATCGATCTTCTCCAATCTCCATTTCCATCAATACACACAGTTTCTATATCTCTCTCTCTGTGTGTGGTGAATTTGATCATTAGATTAAATTTATGATCAATTATACATATTACGTATGAATTTTAACTGAATTTGCGATCATCAACTAGCTTTAATTAACTGATGTATGTATATATCAGTATAAGATTGCGTTATGTATGTAGATACAGTTTCTGTGTGTGTGTGTGTGAATTTGATTGTTGACTAAATGTGTGATTATATATATATTATGTATGAATGTATGACATAATTTGATTAATGTATAGATATATGATTGTATATGTATAAACAGCTCCTCGAATGGCTGGATTTCTTGCGAAGGTATTCGTGTGGTTTTTGGAGATGAAGATAATCGGCAAGATTTTGCTTTACTTTCTGAAGAAGAATAACCGAATTCAAAAGGTATGTAATTGTTCTTTTGTTAATGTAGTTTTCGTAATTTAGAAAATTTGGATTTAACGTATATTGTTGGCATTATTTTAATTAACAAAATCATTAAAGAGCATTAAATTTTGGTTCATATAATGATTTATTATAAATTAAACAAATTTAAATGAATATATCTTTTATAAACAATAGGTTTATTATTTTTGTTCCAAAGTTTAATTAATTAATGAGTTCAAAACATGCATAAACACTCCAATGAACATTTGTCAATATGTTTAACCTTTTAGTAGTTAAATCATTAATTATTATGTTTTTTGAATCAAATTCATACAAACCGGTTTTTGCTATAAAAAATATACAGTTTTAATTTTATTGTGTAAATAATACAATAATGTGAAGTAATTTAAGATAAACATTGTATATAATATACATCTCAATAAACTTTGAAGTATGGTGATTCTTATGGACAAAGGGGGTAAGAAGTAGGACCAAATAAGTATTCAATTTTGAAACTTCTAGTGCCTTATAAATTGGAAATTGACAACTCATTTATGTTTGTAATTTAAAGAATACTATTTTTAATAAAGTTTTTTATTTGTTTGAAATAAAACAAATGTATCATCTTTGATTTTTAGATTTACTTTTATATAATTCTTTATATGACGTGAGAGGAATAAATAATGTGGAGGAATAAGTACATTGTGGATTTTTATAAGAGAAGTATTTCCCCACTCAATTAATCAACGAAAACTAGCTTAGGCCAACTTTCTTCTTTAAGTTAAGTTGTGAATTGCTTCCATTACACCTTTGCTTGATTTGGATGTGTAATAATTGTTATGACTAATCAAATAACCATAACTAAGTAATATATGTAAATTAAAATTCAGGAAATAGTTTTGTAAAACAACATATGATGGTTCCGGTCATACATTCTAAGTGTCAAAAAAAAATAATGTTTTTATTTGTGTCCTTTTAACTTTAAAAAAAACACCTTTCTAGTGACTATTTTTAGTAAAATATTACTCATAAAAATATATTATTCGGAATATTATATTAGAATATCATTAAAGATTTTTTTATTAAGGATTTAAAAATTTTATACATTGTAATATTCTAATAGAATATATTATGCATATTATATTATTATGAGAATATTTTATTTGAATAATGCACTAGAATGATGATTTATTTATTTGAAATAAAAAGTTGAAGGTTAATGATAATTTTTTTGACAACTGAAATATGTATCTAAGATCGTTCACATGTGTTAAAAAATCTCATTGTCTAATATAAACTCGACATATATATATATATATATATATATATATATATATATATATATATATATATATATATATAATTGGTTTTAATTTTAATAATTTTACCTTCTTATATAGTATACTATATATTATACTGAATAAATTCAACTTCTAAGTATTTAGAAAATTTTGAAGGTATACCTAATTTGACCTATATTTAACCTTAAAACAATTATACGCTTGAAATGTTACATATAATATCGTTTTTTCTTATAATTGAAGGTACATTTAATTGATAAAGAAGAAATTAACATAATTTGTAAAGATTAACTTGTGATTTTTTCTTCATAAAATTAATTTTTTTTACAATACTTACTACAAATTTATTGTAAAAAGTAATTAATTAAGGTAGGTAATTAATTTATATTTCACAAGTTCAAAAATTCAAAGTTATATTTATTTTGACAAAGTTAAATATTTGTTTACTTGATTAATAATTGAACCTTTTTAATTAGGCTAACTAACTCATTTCATTCAGTTACATAAATGTCACGTCACTATTTTTTCACTCCTCTAAACTTAGGAAATAATTAAACAAAACAAATCAGTGTAAATATGTGATTCTTTAAGTTAGGTAGTAGTGTTTAACTATGTCTATTTTTTTTTTTTTTTTTTTAAACACTAATGTGTTTTAAGACATGAATTGATATCTTATTAGTATTGCAATTCAAAGGAGCATAGAAATAGTCCTTACATATAACAATTTCATGTAGTGAATATTCAAAATTTATGTCTTTAAACGTATATAATACCTTTTAAACATCCAAATTTTCCATTAAACTAAAAATTAAAATATGTTAACTGGTATGAAATATTCAACTTACATCATCACGAAATATTCAAATTAATACATTTTGTAATTCAAAAGTTTAGATGTCGACAACAATTTATGTCATGAAGAAACACTTAGAATAATACATGAAAAATAAACATTTATAATAATACATAAAATAGTCAACCACGTAATCGCTTGGTTGGTAAAACTTTAACTTTGTCAAGTTCAAATTTTTGGATGATCTTTTACGTATGCACCAAATGCAATCTCAAATTGAATGTAATATATATATATATATATATATATATATATATATATATATATATATATATATATATATATATATATATATATATATATATATATATATATATATATAATGAGTTAAAGTTAAGACTTTGAATTTGAATATTTTTCCTTGAAACTTTAAGACTTTTAGGTGGGATGAGATTTGAGAGTATGGAGTATTGAGTATGGAGTAGTGGGACCAACTTTAGTAATGGTAATTTTGTGGACCAGTTTATTTATTATTGGATCTTCAAATAATCATCCACATTGTGGAATAAACAGCTATCATACTATCAATCATATCATATACTCAGAGTTATAGAGTCACAGTGTCATTAAACCATATTAAAATAAGTTTGCTAAGATATAAGTGACATTAATAGACCTTTGAATTTAGTTAGTTCAACTCAACATTTTCTAAACATTGAATATATGCTAGTAAATAAGTGATATTATATAAGAAAATAGGTAATTGTTAAAGATAGCGTTAAGTATATAGGTCTTTAGACTATTATTATTATTATTATTCAAATAATTCAATATTTCTTTGTAATGAAGAATCAACTACTATTATGTTTCTTTTTTTTTTTTTTTTTTTTTTTTTTTTTTTTTAATTCTTAGTCTATGTTTAGTATGTCACAGCTAGCTGATAAACTAGTTTATTTTTTAAGGTTTTTTTTTATGTTGTAGTGTTTGACAAACCAAAAAGTAACTAATAAGCTAGTTTTTTAAAAAGCTACTTATACTAGCTTTTTGAGAGTTTTTTTAAAATTTTTCAAAAATACCACCAAATTAATTATAAAAACACATTCATTTAAAATGTCATTTTATATCTTTCAACTAGTTTTACCAAGCTTCGTTTTTTATCAGCTAACTTTTCAGTTATCAATTAGCTTTTTATTTAACAGCTAGTTTTTCAACTAACAACTAACTTTTCAGCTAGTACGTCAACCATAACTTTAATATCATCCAAAGTAAATCGAATAATCTTTATGTACTAAAAGTTACTCTTTTGCTTAGGTAGGCAAATTAACCTGTTTATCTTTGTTTTTCAAAACAACTTATTAAATAAAGTTGGATTTAGGTTGATCAATTTAAATTGCAAAAATTATAAAACAAAATAAAAATATCACTCATAGTTAAAAGTTAAAACAAAATACAAACACAAATAATTTAAATTTCAGATTGGGTCATAAAGACTGGGGTGAGTTTTACATTAATGACTTCAAAAATGATCAAATCTAATAAAGACAGTTCATTTTAGAATGTAATAAGAGATAATAAAATAATAATTACAATAATAACAAAACAAAAAAAATAAAGTACCATATATTTCTTAATTCTTAAATTAAATTAGTACCTTGTTTTTTTTTTTCGTGCAGTTAGTTTCATATGCGGTGTTGGAAGAATCACCTCTATACGTTCCTTTGCACCCTTATGAAGGTCAGTTTCAGTTTCATTAAATTAACATCGCTCTGAATCATATCATAAATCATAATACAATATTTATAATTTATTTAATTCAGAATTTGAAGAACAAGAAGAAGAAATTGAATGTCTAAATCGTGGTTTGTCAGCATCAGAACAAGTTCAACATGCTGTTGATTGTTTACAGTCTTCAGATTCTTCTATTCTTGAAGATTCAAACTTCAGTTTTCGAAGATGGACGATTTTGGATTATTCTAGAGCTTACACATCACGACAAATAACTCCTCTTATGGTATGTCAACATTTTCATAAGGAACAAGATAGGAGCGACTTCTGTTATTTGTGAAAAAGACAGTTATACCCCTAGAAAGCTTTTTAGTCCCAATCATAGGAGAAAAATATAGCGTGAATGCCTTTCTTATCTTCAATATCAAAATTGGCCTTGTTAGTCTCAACTCTCAATCACCTAAAGTACCAAAAAAGGTGTAACATATCATTTTTTTTACTAAAGTAAGGAGACAATTTCTTTTTTTAATCCAAAAAGGTTTTATAGGTTAGATTTGTGACTAAAGTACACAAAATTATACCAAAAAGATATAACAGGTAAGATTTGTGAGTGAAGTCAATCATGATACAACAAATTGTACCAAAAAATGAGTAAAGGTTATATTATATTTGTGAGTAAAGTCATTGGACAAAAAGTTATACTCAAAAACATGTAAAAGGTCAGATTCGTGTGATTAAAGTCAATAGGACAAAAATTGTACCCAAAAAGGTGTAACATGTTATATTTGTAACTAAAGTCAATAGAACAAAAAGTGTACCCAACATATTTGTGACTAAAGTCAATGGGACAAAAAAAATTGTACCCAAATTGGTGGATTTAGGTGGAAAGGGCATCATTCTTATCTTTCATTTTCATAAAAGACATGAATGCCCTTCTTATCTTCATCATTGAAAATAGCCCCGAAAAGCTTGTTTAGTCTATGCCATTAATCATCATTTTTTTTTCAGGTTGCAGAGCGATTAATATCAGCAATCATGCAATCTTCTGGTCCAGAAATGGATATGTCATTCTTCATTAGTTATGATACTCATGATATTCTAAGGCAAGCTACTGAGTCAACTCTACGTTATCAAAGAGGTATGTACTATGGGCAATTACGTAATTTAACCTTATCTTAAAATCACTTTCAATCAGGGAATTTAGATATTCGCTGTTTATGTATGTAGGTGAAGCGATTTCTGTTCTAGATGGAGTACCTATTGCAGTCAAGGATGAAATAGATTGCATGCCTTATCCAACTACAGGTAATTTATCTCTTGCTAATATATATATATATATATATATATATATATATATATATATATATATATATATATATATATATTCTGGAGAATATACATTACTTTTTACCTATAAAAGCAACATACTTATATATATATATATATATATATATATATATATATATATATATATATATATATATATATATATAATATAGTGATAATAACATTATTTACATTTACTATTATCGGTAAAGAAATGCATGTAAGTTGCTATATGGTTGAGGATGTCTCTTGAAAAAGGTTCAATGAAGACTTATGTGTTAATATATATATATATATATATATATATATATATATATATATATATATATATATATATAAAGTTGATCAAGGATATAGTGGTCTTTTAATAAAGGGTAGATTTATTTCTTTATGTTTTGAGTTGCATTACTTACAATTGTTTGTTGTAGGAGGTTCAAAGTGGCTGCATAAAGTAAGGCCTTGTAAAGAAGATGCTTGTTGTGTTCAGAGGTTGCGTGCATGTGGTGCCATACTTGTTGGAAAAACAAATATGCACGAGCTTGGTGCAGGAACCAGTGGGATAAATCCTCATTACGGGTAAACAAAAAAAAATTGCATTTCCATTTATATCCTTGGCCAGGGCTATTTTTTATGAGGAGGGTATTCATGTCTTTTGCACAGATGAGAGATCGAGAGCAAGTCCATGTCCCACCTTTTTCAACCTTTTTTAGTGGAACAAAAAATTGAAATTTTTGTCTGATTGACATCATTCCTGGTCTAGTCCAATGCATGCCAAACGCAGTACAATCTGTTCTGTCATGTCATGTCTTGTCCTTGTTGGACACTCCTGGTCCAGTCCAATGTACAACAAATGCAGTACAGTCTGTTCTGTCATGTCATGTCTTGTCTTGTCCTTCTTGGACACTCATAGACTCATATATTTTTAATTTTTAATGTAGGACTTCACGAAATCCATATGATCCCAAACGGATCTCAGGTGGTTCATCTAGCGGATCTGCTGCAGTTGTATGTGCAGGGTTGTGCCCAGTAGCCCTCGGTGTTGATGGGGGAGGTAAAGTTACTAACAAACTAGTCTTAATCGGTTTAGCACTTAATCCAAACAACTATACATAATCGTTTCTTTTTTACTTAATCTAGACAAAATGACTTAATGAATTAATCCAAAAAAACCTTCTTATTTCCTCCCAACTACTCTTCTTCTAAAATTGAAAATCGATTAATATGTTGCAATTTGTTTTTTCGAATGTAAGGGTAAAACGGTCACTTACACGGTTTATTCGGTCTAGAAAAGGAAAATAACTTACGTATACAACACTTTTTTCAGACATACATCATTACCCATTCAACCACTTTACCTAATAGAAAATAAAAAGAAACAAACCAAGTTTTGGTTTTTAATTTTCATTATTTGTCTAGGATCTGTGAGAATGCCTGCTGCTCTTTGTGGTGTTATTGGGTTAAAACCGTCTTTTGGGCGCATACCACACACAGGGTCAGTAAACTTTTTGTAACCTTATATACATGATATTCATCAAGAATACTGAGTTATTTTCTTTTCTATCTTTTTTTTTTTTAGGGTTCTACCCTTGAATTGGACAGTTGGAATGGTTGGCATATTAGCAGGAACAGTTGAGGATTCTCTTATTGTGTTAGTGTTCTTCATTTCTAAAATGTTTTTCACTCTGTTAGACTTCTATAATTTTTTTTTTTTTTTTTTACAACTTTCCACTTTGTTATATATTTTCAGTTATGCAGCCATCAGTGGTCCAGCTGAATCACACAAACCAAAAATTGTACTTAACTCATCCTATATCACCATTATGTCAGAGTCTCCTTAATGTGCTTATCAGTTGTTTTTCTATACTTTGAATTTAAGCAACAAAAAGAATCGATAAGCACATTAAGCAGAACATTTATTCTAGACATAGTGGACTCATAAACTTTTTTTTTTCTTTTTTTTTTTTTTTTTTTTTTTTTAATACAGCCTAGATTGAATTTACCAAAGCTGAATCTTTCTAATATGTCTAGTATCAGGATGGCTAAATCTAATGAGGTTCTTACTTCTTACTTCACCTTTATGTTTAATTTTAATTTTTTTTTTCCTTATGATAATTATAAACTTTCTGCTTTCTAATTTCATATATCAGTGGTTCAATGATTGTTCGGATGATATTAGAGCTTGTTGTTCACGTGCGTTGGCTAATCTTCATAAGTTGTATGGATGGGAGGTACTCAATGTTTATTTTCTTTACTCTATATTAATTTGTTGAGTAAATTACACGAATGGTCCCTATGGTTTGGGGTAATTTGCAGGTTTGGTCCCTAACTTATTTTTTTAACTCGAAAGGTCTCTACAGTTTGTTTTTGTTGCGCGCTTGGTCCCTGTCTTACCTAAAAAGACTATTTTGCCTTTGATTTTTTACTTTATTTAAATAAAGTGGGGTAGGTAAGGTAAGGTAAGGTAAGGTAAGGTGGAAGTGGGGTTGGGGTGTGTTTATTTAAAAAAATTAAAAAAATCAAGGGCAAAATAGTCTTTTTAGGTAAGACAGAGACCAAACATGCAACAAAAACAAACTATAGGGACCTTCCGAGTTAAAAAAATAAGTTAGGACCAAACGTGCAAATTACACCAAACCATAGGGACCATTCGTGTAATTTACTCTAATTTGTTTAACTAAATAGAAAAAGGAAATGTCGAGCTTCTTTACTTTTCTAAAATACAATGTCGTAATGTACATAAATGAAAGTAAGATGTTACAATAAACAAATTAATGAAAATATGTTGCTATTTTTTTTCTATTTAACGATAAAACTCCCACAATGTCTTTTTACTTTTCTTCATACAGACAATCGAGGTGACTTTACCAGATATAGAAGTGATGCGTTTGGCACATTATGTTACTATTGGTTCAGAATGTACAGCATCTATTGCTCATCATTTAGAAAAGATGTAAGTAAATTTCCAATACACACCAAAGTCAACATTCAATTAAAAACAAAATACACAAAACACAATTTTATCCATTTATCCATTAATCTATTGTCTGCATTCTGCAATGATGCTGAATTGCTAAAATTTTTAACTTGAAATGAATCAGGGGAAAGTCAGAATCTGGATGGGATGTAAGAGTTGCACTTTCTATATATGCTTCTTTTAACAGTAGGGATTACTTGAATGCACAAAGGATCAGGTATCAAATAGCTTAAATTCTCCCAAATTTATATTTTTCTTTTTTCTAAAATTTCATGGATATGTTTATTGTAGAAATCGTCAAATGAGGTTCCATGAAAAGATTTTCAGCATGGCTGATGTCATTGTTTCACCTATGGTTGGGTATGATCTTGTGTACCTTAAAAATCTGGATAAGTTTTGTTAAAATATATTTAAGATGTAAAGCCTCCTTTTTTTTTTTGGATAAAGTAAAAAAAAAAAAATATAATTTTATTTATGGTTTATGGTAGTGTAACTGCATATGAAATAAAGGATGATGTAAGAGACACCGGAGAATTGGACTATGTTAATGGAGGTAGTAATAGTATATATAATATATATGATATATGATACTTTGCCTTTAAGGCTTGTTTTTTGTTTTTCTTAATTTTTCACTTGGTTTTTAATTTCTATCTTTTTTGTTTTTTTTTCTCTCAGCTGCACTCGTTCGATATTCAATAGCTGGAAATTTTCTTGGATTGCCAGCTGTGACTGTTCCCGTAAGTTATATAAAAAATTTGGAAAATGATAGCCCTGGACTGGACAAAGTTTCTACAGCTATTTTTTACCAAATACAGTACAACTTGTTTTTGTCCAGTAGTGATAAACTGGGCCTTAGTGGGCCAAGTGGGTTAACAATTTAATTGTTTCTGGTAGGTTGGGTACGATAGACTTGGGTTGCCTATTGGGATTCAGTTTATCGGGAAGCCATGGTCTGAAGCTAAATTGATTCAAATTGCTTATGCTATGGAGGTAAATTGGGAAAAAAAATTTAGTTTTATATATTATATTACTCTTGAGGTTGGTTGTGTTTCTTGAACTAATTCCTACTTGACATGGTTTGTTTTTAGGCGTTGTGTAAGGCTGAATACAAGAAGCCACATGTTTTTTATGATATACTAGCACCTAGCTAATGTTGTTAGAGATGATCAAGATTCAAGATACAACAACTTCCATCGTAAATCAACAAAATATTAGTTTTATATTTGATTTATTGAATGTGTGCATGGTTCGTTACCCGATCGGCCACATAAAAGTATGCAATAGGTTACCATTTACATTTTTTTATGTGTATAGTTTGTTTGCTGCTGGTTACATTTATCTTCATTATATGATCAATTTGAAGTCCAATATTTCATTTCTCAAAATAATTTTTTTGTTGTTTTGTTATATGTAAGCTTTGACACAATGCGATGTTAAACAAACCAGTAAAAACTTCATTGCCGATAGACCTGACAATCCGTGTCTGTATGTCGTGTATTCATGTCAGACACGAATTTGTTAAACACGACACGAATTATAAAACGTGTTTAGGGTGTCAAACACGAACACGACAAGTAAAAAATTTGTGTGACACGTGAGACGACACAAATAGACACGTTTTTTTGTCGTGTTACACGAAAAAACACCAATAGACACGTTTTAAATAGTTTTTTTTTTTTTTTTTTTTTTTTTTTTTTTTTTTTTTTTTTAAGTTGGGGCTATAAACTAATTATTGACTTTTACAAAATTGGTCTCTAATATATTATAAATATAAAATTTAACCCTAAAGTATATATGTGTATATATGTGTGTGTATGTGTCACGTATCAACACGAATTTGTATCGTGTCTTAGACGTGTCTAGGTAAATTCGTGTTTGACATGTATAAGACACGAAACTCAAATTTAAAATACGTGTCAGAAATGAGTGAACATGAAACACGAATTTCTAAAACACATACATGGAAAACTCATATCGTGTTCGTGTCATGTATCAAATTGCCAGGTCTAATTGCCGACACTCGAGAATACGTGTCGTTCGATGCCATCCCCGCCAATAATAGGTATATAACGATGACAATTACAATTAACGAAATTTCTCTTCAGGATATGTCGTTTCAATGATATATTTATGTTTCACAACTAACTTAATTTATGAAACAATTAGTGTTTATATATATATATATATATATATATATATATATATATATATATATATATATATATTAATGAAATGTTAAAGATTTTTATATTAATATTATGAAAGAAGACGGCCAAAAATTATGTTGAAAACTATTTAAGATCAACATTTAGTTGTAACATGAAACAATAATTCAAAGGAAAATAGAAAGCCTTAGATAGGAATATAAAATTGGGTTGCTCGTATCTAGTGGGGCATTTATAACCAAAACTTAATCTAGGGCCAAACATATATAAAAGATAAATATAATGAAATTAATAAAAAGGATATGAATTTAATCTAGGGCCAAACATATATAAAAGATAAATATAATGAAATTAATAAAAAGGATATGAATTTGTAGGTTCTTGTTGGTGGATTTCAACAACAATGGGTGCTAAAAAAAAGCTTAAAAGGGGCCAATTATATAATTTAATAATATATATATATATATATATATATATATATATATATATATATATATATATATATATATATATATATATATATATATATATATAGTTATTACTAAAATGTTAGATGCAGGCTAATTTAAGTGGGTCTATACACCCTACTTATGATACACTAAGAGGTTGTGTCTGACCGAGTCAGATAAAAACAGTTTGTCGCCACAATTAGTAGTCTATGATTCGGTAGAATGATATAGTTTATATGATATGCACAATTAAATCAGGTCTTGATTCGATTAGACTCAATCAACAATTATCAAACAACCCCTAATAAGACTCAATAAACAACTATCGATCAACTCATATATGCATCTCTGCTTGTATCATCCACTGCAATGTCCCTAAATTTTGAGGTTCTCGGGGATAGGCGGTTAAGTTGTTAATATGCATAATGCATAGTCAATCTCAAGCCACATCTAAGTTAACACTTGTCGAGATTTTGAACTCATGACCTCCCCTGGGGAGTTTATCATTATCCTTCTCTACCAATACATCTCTCTTTAAACTACTCTAAGACGGTTTAAATAAATATGTTTGACAATGTCAAACATATAATTGGAAAAGAAAACAAAATTAGTCACTTTTTAAAGCTTTTTCCAAAATATTAAACAAAAATTAAAAACAATTTCCCACTAACAACCATTTTCGAGGGCCCATCGTGACATGCGAAAGACCTTAAGTAATTGGTGCAAAATCTTTGTTTTGCCATTTTACAAAAAAACGTCAACATTGAATATTTCAGATTAAATATTTTTGTCCGGAGATGAAAATCAAGAAACATGTTGTGGGAGGATGTTTAACATCTTGTACTTCACACAATGAAATAAAGAATAGTGATCTTTGGCACCCCTATATTTCTTTTAGGTGTAAATTGTGAACTTTTGAGAAGAATTTTTTAAATTTCCACTCCAATCATGTCCTTAGATTTATTTTGATTTTATTTCTAGAAAATTTTGATCTTTTTAGGGATTGGAAAGCTTCAAAGATCACATAACTACCCTTGGAATATCAATAAGTGAGTTTGTCACATGAAAAGTTATATATTAATTTTTTTTTTTAAAGTTATTTAACCACGTACCATATACCATTCGTGTTGTGGCTTTCAAGTTTCTAACTTCCAATTGTGAGCGTAACAAGCACCAGAACTCAACGTGGAAGTGAAACCACCACATCTACGCCCAAATCCACCTTCTTCTTCTTCTTCTTCTTCTTCTTCTTCTCGGTCTCCTCTCTCCAACGTTAATGGCACATCTTAGTGCGGCTGCCGCCTCCCTATCTGCTTCAGCAGCCATCCCTCCTTTTAACCGTAAGTTTTCCATCTTGCACTTTACAAAAATCCTATAACCTTCTTTACGAATCTCCGATTTTCGAAGTATGTTCCAGATTTCACTTGTAGTTAACGAGTTCTTACGGAATTCACCATCAATTTTGAAAATTCAAATTAGGTTTAACATAAATCAAATACGTAATCGTCAAGAGTAACTTACAAATTGAAATGCGAATCACCAAAAGATAAATTCTTTTACTGAAACTGACAAATTCTGTATTACGTGTATTTCAGGTACAATTGTTCAATTGGGGAAACTGTTCCATGGTTCATCTTTGCTTAAATTCCATTCTAATTCGTTATTTTTCTCGAGTACACCAAGGAGTAGACAATTACGCCTTGTTAGCTCTGCAATTGAGGGGAGAAATTTAGGGAGCAATGAAGTTTCTCAAGAGGAAGCTATGACGCCTTATTCATGGCCTGATAAAAAGGTTTATCTAATTGTCTTTCTTCTTCTTCTTATATCTTAGATGCATCATTATCCATACATCAATTAATCATTTTGACTAAAGTCAAGGAAATAGGGCTTATTATCATTACCAAAACTGACATTTGATTCTTTTTTGTTACAGAGGCCAAGGGTGTGCATACTAGGTGGAGGATTTGGAGGTCTATATACTGCTTTAAGATTGGATTCACTAACATGGCCAGATGACAAGAAACCTCAGGTAATCATAATGAATCACATCATATATAAATTAAATAATTGCTACTCATAAGGAGCTTAAAAAAGTTTTAATCTCTTATATTATCATGGGAATGGTTTTATGAATCAATGTAATGACACCTTTACCCTTCATGAAAATGCAAACAGGTGATACTTGTTGATCAATCTGAGCGTTTTGTCTTTAAGCCCATGTTATATGAGCTTCTAACAGGAGGTACATATTACACAACTACACACTTCATTTTTATGGTTTTAAATTTTAATTCTTGTCCTTGATTATTGTATACTAATTGGTTTATAAATTTTTTTGAAGTGTAGAAGTAGATGCATGGGAAATTGCTCCAAGGTTTTCAGATTTGCTTGTGAATACTGCTGTTCAATTTTTAAAAGATAGGGTGAAAATACTGAGTCCATGTGATCATTTGGGAATGAATGGGCCTACTACTGTATCTGGTAGTGGAGGAAGTGTTCAACTTGAAAGTGGTCTTGTTATTGAATATGATTGGTATGAATTTTGTATTTTTTTAATTGAGATATTTACTTTAGTTCCTAATAAGTTAATTTTGGGACCCACATTCAGTAATTAAAGTGTGAGTATGAAAGAACAGGTTGTATTGTGTTTGATCTGCATTAGACTCGGACTCAGATTGAGACTGAAACTGATGTCAATGGGACATTGATTAGCTCTCGATCTATTGTTTATGTAAATTACGAAAATACCCTCCTCATTCTCTCATTCTAACTCTATGATTTTGTATTTGGGCAGCCAGGTTGGTACTTTCTTTAGGAGCTGAACCTAAACTTGATGTCATACCAGGTGCTGTTGAGTTTGCATTTCCATTTTCGACCCTGAATGATGCTTGTGTAAGTTTCTCAACATATCACATTAGATTCTGTTTCTTTTTTACTTAATGGACTCAACATATCAGTTGTATAAGCTATATATGATATGAGTGTTTTTTTTTTGACTTAATATAGATCAAACAACTTAGTGGATAAAGTAAGGGAAACGAGGCTTTCCCCATTAAGGTTGTGTTTTGCAAGCCTAAAAGTAGCTTATAAGCTAGCTTTTTAAAAAGCTACGTAGACTAGCTTTTCATTAGCTTTTTTTAAAAATTTCCAAATATACCCCTTAGTTAATCATAGAAAACATATTCTTTTAAATGCCCTTTTATGACATTTTATATCTTCCCAGCTACCTTATCAACTAGTTTTACCAAATGTTATTTTTTTATCACTTAGCTTTTCAATTATCAGCTAGCTTTTCAGCTCTCGGCTGGCTTTTCATATAATAACTAGCTCTTCAGCTCTTAGCTAGCTTTTCAGCTATCAGCTAGTTTTTCATATAACATCTAGCTTTTCAGCTATCAACTACTTTTTATATAACAACTAACTTTTAATCTCTCAGCTAGGTTTTTATATAGCAGCTAGCTTTTTATATAACATCTAGCTTTTTATATATCAACTACTTTTTATATAACAACTAGTTTTTCATCTCTCAACTATCTTTTTTATCACAGCTAGCTTTTTATATATCAGCTAGCTTTTCAGCTATCAACTAGCTATCAGCTAGTTTTTCATATAACAACTAGCTTTTCAGCTATCGACTACTTTTTATATAACAACTAACTTTTCATCTCTCAGCTAGGTTTTTATATAGCAGCTAGCTTTTCATATTACAACTAGCTTTTTAGCTATCAGCTACTTTTTATATAAGAGGTAGCTTTTCAATTTTCATCTCTCTGCTTACTTTTTATATAACATCTAGCTTTTTAGCTGGTAGGCCAAACATAGCCTAAGTCGTAACTTCTAACAAATGAGTTAAATGGAAGAAATAGCAATGTACTTTCATTGATATGTCTATTATATTTATAATATCCTACTTTCATATCTTGATGCAGAAAGTAAATGAGAAATTAACAAAACTAGAGCGTGAGAATTTTGGTAAGAAAAATCCGATACGTGTGGTGGTGGTTGGACTTGGTTACTCTGGTGTTGAACTGGCGGCAACAATATCAGAAAGACTAGAGGGTAAAGGAGTTGTGCAAGCAATCGGTGTTGACTCATCAATTTTACCAAATGCTCCTTCTGGAAATAAGGAAGCTGCTTTGAAAGTAAGAGACTCTATCTTCATAATCAACTCAAATTGGCTACTAAATACATTACCCTTGTGACTTTTTTCATGAACTTTAAGCACTAATAGACAAATGTTCTATAAGAAATTCGACAATTTGACAAAAAACTATGTGGAAATTTTGAAATTGACTACAAACTTTGCCTATTTGTTATTCCAAATGCTTATCAATTGGAGTATAGAGCTAAATTTTTTGATCAAGTTGGTAAAGTTATATGGTTTAATGCAAGAAATAGCAATATCCGTTCATTGATTTGTTTATTATGATATCCTGCTTTCTTTTATTCCTATTTGTTAGGGCAATGAGATTTTCCCTATTAAGTCCTTTTACAAATTTACTCTAGTTTATTTGTTTTACCTTCTATTTTCACATTTGTGCCTTTATTTTTCAAATATCTTTTAAACATCATTTATCACTTAATGAGGAAAAACAAAAACAAAAAGTTATGTCTATCTTGAGTAATTTCTGTATGAACATTAAACGAGAGATTAAATGACCATTTTACCCTTCACAGGTTCTCAACACGAGGAAAGTAGAACTTCTACTTGGTTATTTTGTCCGGCGTATAGGAAAATCCGGTGATTTCGGAAGCTCTATTGAAAATTCAGAAGTCGAAGAAAAAGTCAATGATTCTGAAAAATTAATCGTTGAGGTGCAGGCTAATGAAAAGGGTGCAAAAAGTCAACTTTTAGAAGCTGATTTGGTTCTATGGACTGTTGGGAATAAACCTTTACTTCCTGAATTGGAACCAAATGGATGGCCTTTTGAGCTTCCTGTTACTGGTAGAGGACAAGCAGAAACAGACGAAACACTTCAAGTGAAAGGGCATCCGCGTATTTTTGCTGTTGGTGATTCTTCTGCTTTGAGAGACTCAAAGGGAAAAGTGCTTCCAGCTACTGCACAGGTACTTATAGATAACAAATTGGTATTTGTGTTGGAGTTTTGCATAGTTATAAAGTCCTGCTTGTAATTGTTGCGTAAGAGTAGATATGACAGAAAAGATTGTACTGCATTTGGACTGGGACTGAGACTGATCACTCATGCCAATGGCACAAAAAAATTGCAATATTTTTTCTAATCTAGAAAGGTGGGGTTGTCGGAATAATGTCAATAAGACAAAAATTGCATTTTTTTTGTCCTATCCAAAAAGGTGGGACAGGGACAGGGACAGAGACAGTCTGCATTTTTTGTCCCATCTAAAAAGGTGGAACAGGGACAGGTGTCAACATGATAAAAACTACTTTTTTTTGTCCCATCCAAAAAGGTGGGACGGGGACAGAGACAAGAGACAGGTGTCAACATGATAAAAACTGCATTTTTTGTCCCATCCAAGGTGGGACAGGGACAGAGACAGTCTGCATTTTTTGTCCCATCTAAAAAGGTGGGATATGGACAGGTGTCAACATGATAAAAACTACATTTTTTATCATGTTGACACCTGTCTATAAAAATTGCAAATTTTTGTCTCGTGGGACGAGATAAAAACTGCATTTTCTCTCTCTTCCCAAAAGGTGGGACATGGACAGATGTCAACAGGATAAAACTTGTAATTTTTTGTCCCATCAAAAAAGGTGACTGAGTATGTGAAAAGACATGAATGCCCTCTTCGTCTCATCATAAAAAAATAGCCTTAAAAAACTACGACATATGTTGTTTTACTGATTATTTAATACGCCATGTAATTTGTTTTCAGGTTGCATTTCAGCAGGCTGATTTTGCTGGTTGGAACATTTGGGCTGCTATCAACAACCGTCCTCTTTTGCCATTTAGGTTCAATACCAAAATTTAAATACTACTTCCTTTTCCCAATTTATCATAATTTGAAAAAAATAAAAAAAAAGTTTTATATTATTTATGAAATATCTAAAATATAAAGTTAAAATAACTTACTCTTACACTTGTATTGTATACAGATTTCAGAATTTGGGTGAGATGATGGTCTTAGGGAGAAACGATGCAGCAATTACACCGAGTTTCATCGAGGGTATAACATTGGAGGGTCCTATTGGTCATACTGGTAATTAATTAATTAATTAATCAGTCTTCACTTTTTGTGATATTACCGTTTTGCCCTTGAACCTCACATGTTGATTCATGATAAAATTTGCAGCTAGGAAACTAGCCTACTTGATCAGGTTACCTACTGATGAACATCGCGTTAAAGTTGGAATCAGTTGGTTGGCAAAATCTGCTGTTGACTCCATTGCAACTGTGCAAAGTAATATCACCAAAGTCCTTTCGGGTTCTTAAAACTCTTGATATTTTCTGTAAATATATTTATATAAACTTATTTTATACATCCATTAAGTTATGTTATACGTCTGTTTCATTTGTGCTTTCTACTCCATGAGAAAATAAGAAGACTTTTGTTGCACTTTTTTATGAATAGTAGAATTTGAAATTGAATTATATCATGAAATATATTGCAATAGACGTAATGTATAACATCATGTTTAGCATGCATTAGATATAGATTGAATGCCAATGAGAAAAAATTGTGATTATTATTATTTTTTATAAGTTTGATCTTAATAGAAATGAATGCTAGAAATGCTCTAGCACAAGTCCACGAAATTTGAAAATTTCAGGAAGTACATTTCGTAAAATAAAATTGACATTGTGCTTTATACGATTGTACTATTGGGTAGTGATTAACTTTTTCATTCAAATACGTAAACATTGATGAAGAATGAAACATTTTTTTTTTGTTATTACATAAACAAACTTGAGTGAGGTGTTTTTTATTTTTTTATTTTTTTTAAACATTAAGATTGAGGGAGTTAATTGGAATGAAATCTAGTGAATCTCTAAAAGAGAGAACATTTTGGAATATAGTTTGTGATTTTAGTGTCACCTGCCATTTCATGTAATTGGAATAAATAGAGTGCTAGTGAGGATTTAAACTATGATATGGGGGTGATCTTATGAAAAGAAGATCACTTAGATGTTATATTTTTACCCTTTTTTAGATATGTTATAAGTTGGAAGTCAAGGTTACAATTTTTTCATTGGTTACAACCGAAGAAGAGTACATGTCAATTACCGAAGGTATACTTTAATACATATGGTTGCATGGTCTAATTCAAAGTATTGGGTTGAAGGTGGAGAAGCATGTCTTATTTTGTGATAGTCAGAGTGTTTTGTGTCTTGCAAAGAATATGAGAAGAAAAACGTATTGATGTAAAACTAAATTTCAACATGGATTTGAAAAAGAAAGGTTTTCTATCCAAGATATAGATACCAAGGAGAACCTGATATGTTAGAAAAAGCAAAGTGATTTCCCATGGAAAAATTCAAGATTTTCTTGGACTTAGTATATGTTCATAGGAGTTAAAGTATGTATTAAGCAAAATGGTAAGAGGTAGCGGGAAGTTCTTGGTTTCTAGAGTTTGGAGCATACTCAACTCAAATAACCTGAATGGATATCGATCCATTTGAGCAAAGTAAAGAAACCCGACATTGAATATCAACGATACAAGTGTTTGGAGTAGTTTGGATTTATGTAAAGAAACCTGATTCTAGTTATGGTTTATGTTTATACTTTTGCATATATATAACGACTGAGAGTCAGGGTTTCAATTGTACTATTCTATTGTTTTAAATTTTGTGAGTAAGAATACTCTCTCTTGTCTTGTGGACATAGGTCAACCGAACCATATTAAATATTATGTCTTTGTTTGTGTGATTTTCTCGTTAATTCCTAACAAATAGAGCTAATAAAATTTTGAGAACACAAACATGTCTATCAAACATTCTTATGATTCCATCCATATATCACTAAATCAGATAGATCATGAAATTTTAAAATCACAAACATGTATATCATTGATTTTGTCTGCAAATAGAAACATGTTTGAAAACAATCAACACAAACATACCTAGAGAATGGAAAGGGTAGCATCGTCGTAGAGTCCTTCGAGTGCAAGGGTCTAAGGTTTGATCCCTTCGAGTCTTTGACTAACGGAAAGACACAATGTTTGAAATTTTTTGAATACCGATTGGGCTGAAGCATAGGTCAAAGACAAAATATAATATATATTATTAGTATTTTAATAATATTTATTTTATTAACACTCGATGCGGTTCGGTTTTTTTTTCTGGCTTTGTTTGTTGTTGTTGAAAACCATACAAAACCGTTGAATTTTTGTTTTTTTGCAAAATCAAAATTTGGACCGTCAACTTTTGTCTCAGTTTCATCTTATTGTGTTTTATTTTGCCATTTTTAATCGGTTCGATTTTCGCTTAAGGTGAACTTTTAAAGGATAGAGGTGGTTGAAGTCATCTAATTCCAAAATCAAACTCCCAAAATAGTTTGAAAACTGCCTCATAGGTTATATGTCTACAGGCAAAATTCTTGTTTGGGAGATGCGTGTATGGCATTGTCTAGTTCCTATTAGTTAGTTTTTACAAGTATAACAATCTTCAATGACTTAATTGTTTATCTACTACAAACATACATAAAGTTTCTTAACAATAAGGCATTCAATGAATGCATATTGAGATAATGCATATAGGAACCTCATAAAAGTAAAGAACATTGAAAATACAATATATATATATATATATATATATATATATATATATATATATATATATATATATATATATATATATATATAGGTTATAATGTGGATAGACAACTATTGTGCAGACATATGCACACTACTATTCTATGAGAACTACTAAAAGAATATGTTGTTTAGTAATGTGAAAACATTCAACCTTACACAACTATTGATATTTGTGTGGATTCTTATTAATTAATTATTCATTTTTGTTTTCACACGTCGTTTTTCACTTGTTTTTATTCTTATAGAATACGACTCAATAAACATTCTGACAGAATGAGAATAGTAAAAGAAAATTCTATAATAACCTTATAGACGATTTAATTAGGGAGAATGAGTGATAATGATAATAGTGATGTAAGATTGAATGTATTCACATAATTAAATAACATATGTTCTTTGTCATTCTCACAGAATAGCACTGTGCACACGTCCGCACAATAGATCTTAATCCACATTTGAACCTAGCTCTCTCTCTCTCTCTCTCTCTCTCTTTGTGTGTATGTGTGTGTGTGTGTGTGTATATATATATATATATATATATATATATATATATATATATATATATATATATCTTAACTATATTATAAAGCATATTGAACTTTTTCGTGAAATTTAAGAGGTACATGTTTGATAACTTAATGTACAAATTTGTTATGCACAAATCATTCATCTTTTTATGAACAAAAATAATTATGGTAAAGAATAATCAACGAAAATATTTAAGGAAAGAAACATCAATTAAATTTTGTTTTTTTTAACATGGATATAATATTATATGAAAAAGTCAACCATCAAAATTGTAGAAGTTGACTAAAAAGTAATAAAGTTGAGATATTTTATTGTTTCACATTCTTGTCACTTGATTCACCACACTTCACGATTTCATGTTCTTTTAACATATTTCAGCTTCGGTTTTAATATTTTATTTTATTTTTTTTCTTATTCATCTTTGAAATCGAAACTTCATAGGAAGGATTTCTTGTAGATTTCGAAGGGTGTTTTTGGTTTTAGAGGTGGGATTATCACATAATGGTGGGTCTCTATATCCTTGATTTTCTATTAATTATTTGTATCATGACTAAGCATTCTTTTTATTTATGATTTTCCATATATCTATGTATATTTTAAGGTTTTGGCATGAACAAATTGTGTATTTGTATTCTTGAATTTCTATATGTTTGTGTATACATTAAATTTGTATATGGTGAGCATATTCTCTCCTTTTGAGTGAATTTTATAGAAAACTTGAAGTTGATTTTTAATAAACTGCATCAATATTAAAACAATAGATATTATCTATTATCTTCTTCAAAGTATTGATGGGTTGGTCACTTCAAGCTCCTCAAGAACAAGGATCTCTTTTTATTCATAAAATATAATTATTCTTGGTTGTTACATTTAAGTCTATGTATTTTCTTGAAACCTTTTTTTTTTCAGGTTGCTCAATATCAAGAATATGTTTCATGAAACTTATTTCGGTTTATCTATTTTTATTAATAAGAAAAATTAATTTTCGTTATCACTATAATTCCACATAACTTTTTTCATAAATTGGTTCATTTCAGGTTCTCATGGTTCCTTTTAGGTATATGATGAATGAATAAAATGACATGTTTTGAATTTTGATTTCTTTGTTTTGGTATTTTTGGTCAAGACTACAAGAGTTGCTTGTGATTTTACCATTGATCGAGAGGTAATTAAATATAGTATGTTTCCAACCTTAATTTCTAATCTTCTTTGTTTGTTCTATTTACGGCTCTCATGTTTTATTAATTTCAAATAATTTAACCAGTTGTGCACGACAGCCTCCATGTCCAACTTAGCTGTAAAATTTCACCACCTAATTTATAGAATTTGTATTTGATTGAATGTTAATTTAAAAATCTCATATGGATTGTGCATGGTGCAAGACTAAGGTCCCGTTTGATAGTTTCTGTTTGAGAAAGTGCTGGTAAAGTGCTGTCTAGGAAAGTTTTTTGTCTGGGAAAGAAACCATGCAGTTTGATTGTACATCTGATTGACTGTGCTGAATGATAAAAAAAATAATAATTCAATAAAAAATAAATTTTAAAAAAGTTATTTAAAAAAATTAACAATCCAAGAAAAGAAAGAAAGAGGCGGCGTTTGGTGCATAATTGTCTTTCCAGCTCATTCAGCCAGAAAGATATGATTTTGGAGTTTTCTGGGAAAGACATATCTTACCGGGAAAGACCCATTTTTTTGTGCAAATCAAACGGTCTTTCCGGTCCATTCGGCCAGAAAGATCTGTTTGAACCTGGAAAGATGCGTATCAAACGGGACCTAAGTTGTTCGGCTACTAAATCCTATTACATTTCCATGTATGGTTAATTATTAACTTACATTGATCATCTTTGTCACATAACATTACATAAAGTATTTTCCATATCTTATGTGAAAACCTAAAATAGATAAATATGTTCTTTTTAAGAATTTTTATATGTGTTGGTTTTGTTGTTGAAAGTGTAAATACAATATAACAAACTACATATTGCACAATAATATTCATAAAGTAGAAAATAAAGAATGTATGGAAAAAAAAATAGTGCCCCAATTTAAAGTGGTTCAGACTTGATGAAAATTAGTTTTGTGCCATCTTGAGTGACTTCTTCCTTTAGATAACAAATTTACTTAGGACCAGTTTTTTAAGTAGTACACAACAAAACAAGATGTACTATGTTTAGTGTGTATTCGACTACTGGTAATTGGACAAAAATGCATTTTCTTTTTTCCGCCCTTTTCTTTCTATCTCTCATCGATCCAAGAGATAAGAGTTCCCTTCTCATCCGTACTATTTAAAATAGTACAAGATAAATTGTCAAAGATAAAACTTTCAAAACATTCTCTGAAAAAGCTTCGATTTTGAATTAATTTCAATCATCTTCTTAAGACTCGACGTGGAGAAGCGATTTACATGTGACATCCCCATTTTCATGGCGAGAAAATACCGATTTTTTAGTTTATGCTTTATAAAAATCAGAGTATCTCTTTTAATAAAAATGTTACGGAATTTGTTCCCAGTAAAACATGATAAATACGTTATCAAAACATTTCCGAAGAAAAGTATTTTTATTCATTTTAAAACATTTGGGATGTCATTGTCAATACAAAAATATAAGCATAAACAGAACTTACATTCATTATCACTAGTGATTTATATCGCCTTAATCTCTTAGTGTAATGTGACTTCATATCGACACCTGTGATATAAATAAATTGAGTGGGTCAGGTTGGAAAACCTGGTGAGTACATAGGGATTTCAATCCCAAAATGTTATATCATACATATAATTTAGATCTCACAAAATATACAATTTCACCATATATATATATATATATATATATATATATATATATATATATATATATATATATATATAAAAGCAAATTTTACCCCACCCCGTCGATCCTCTCAACGACACTATCCATACTCTTGGACCTTAAATTTTACCTCCTACTTAATCCATACTCTCGGATTTAATCCATGCTCTTGGATCAATAATTGTGCCCATTCCATACTCTCGGATTAGAGACAAGTGTCTATGTGTAACTCCATTCTCCTAGATTAACAACGAATAAATATGTCCTATCCATACTCCCGGACTAAGGACGAATGACTATGTCTTAATCCATACTCTCGGACTAAGGACAACTGTCTATGTCTTAATCCATACTCCCGGACTAAGGACAACAGACCATGTCTTAATCCATACTCCTGGACTAAGGACAACTGACCATGTCTTAATCCATACTCTCGGACTAAGGACAATTGACCATGTCTTAATCCATACTCCCGGACTAAGGACAACTGACTATGTCTTAATCCACACTCCCAGACTAAGGACAATTGACTATGTCTTAATCCATACTCCCAGATTAATGACAGTTGACTATGTCCAATCCATACTCTCGGACTAGGGACAATGACTATGTCTAATCCATGCCCCCAGATTAATGACATATACTAAAGCTCTCTTCTCTGAGTATAAGTCAGTTGTACCCATAAGAAAATACTACCCAATATTCCTCATAATTAATTTATGTTTACTCTTTATCCTAAATCATCATATATAATCAGGTATGTGCTTTAACTAGACTTGGCAATGGGGCGGGTTTGGAGCGAATCGACCTTGATCCAAACCATTTTAACAAATTTCAAAATCCGATCCAAACCCACTCCGTAACCCGCAGGGTTTTGAATAATCAAACCCATACCCTTATCCACCGAATCAACAGATATCCAAACCCGCCCCGTAACCCATAGGTTTTTTTAATAATCAAAAACATTTTACTTAAATCATAAAATCACATTTATTAAATAAAACTAAGTTTTGATTTATAAAACACATTATGTACTCGATGACTTTTTATTGGCATTAAAATCATTATTTTAGTTACTTCCAATTGGTTTTTGATCGTCGATTGCGTTGATAGAGAATAGCAACTACAAACTTTCTTTCGGTTGATAAATGACCTTATTGATTTATAAATCAAATTGGTGATTACATGATGAAATATAAATGAATTGAAATCATGACTCTTGGGAGAAGACTGGAAGTCTAGATGTTGAGTCCTCGAATCCTATGTAAAAACAATTTAGTCTTTGGCCTTTTCTCTTTGGACTTCTGATAGGAATTTAATGTAAACTTTAGGTAATATAAAATATAAATTTATATTTCTAAAATTTATATGGAGCGGGTTATAAACGGAGTGGATCGGTGATGATCCATACCCGACCCTTTTAATAAAAGGGTTAGCGGGTACGGGTCGTTAACGGGTAAATGGATCAAAAACTATGCTCCAAACCCATATAATGGTTAAGGGTTTGGATCGGATCAGGGTCAAAACCCGCTCCATTGCCAGGCCTAGCTTTAACACGTATTTCAAGCAACATCAACTAACCCACACATAAACATATAATTAATACTTCAATCAATACTTGTATTAACATCATGTTCATGAAAGGGACTATACACTCACCTAATAAGGTGGTGACTTTGAATTCAGACAGCGCTTCGTTACTCTTAAAACAATTTCCCTCGACAAAACCTACTATCATTACCACTAGGGTTTAGTTTAATATTCACCGAGACTAATTAATAGTCTAGCTATTATTACTATTATATAAGCGTTAAACAGTACTTATATAACCCATAATAATAGCCTAAGTATTTATTATAAGTTCCTAATAACATTACTATAATTAAATAAAAGCTATATTAAAAATAGCGTAGGCGTAGCTCATTTACAACGGGTTTTTTCTCAAAATCGGGCGCCGCTGGAGCAGCATTCCCGAGCCGAAAGGCTCTTCTTCTCGGAGCCGTCGGGCACTCCGGAGCTTCCGCCTCGTGCTAGGGAGGTTCCCAAGGCTTTTCGGGGGGGGGGGGGGGGTGTTTGGAGCTAGAGAGAAGTTCTAGAGAGAGAGGGAAGTGATGGGAGGTGTGAGGAATAAAGAGGGCTTCACCTCTTATTTATATGAGGCGGGAGGGCCACTCACGTCGTGAGTTTTAAGGTGCTCACATCGTGAGCCATGGCATTGCACACAGGGTGGAAATCAGCCGATTTTCAAAAATCCACGCGTAGGTAAAAATAAGATCTACAACTTTCATTTAGACTCCGTCGGCTAATTCAGGACCGATCTTAAATTTAACAGTACAAGGATATTAGACTGTTAAATGACCGCGAAGAATTCATAACTCCTTCATACAGACTCCGTTTTTGTTTGTCTTTTTACCGTTGAGTTCCTATTAATGATATCTTCAACTCTCATTTAGGTCGTGTAGGCCAAAAACTGTTCGAACTAGAATTCGAGTTTCGGGTCGTGCACTGCTAAGCCAAATCTTAGAAAAATCATAACTTTCTCATACGAAGTCAGATTTAGGTGTTCTTTTTATGGACACTCTCAGGTTAACATATTCTACGACTTTCATTTAGATCACTAAGGCTAAAAGTCGCTCTATCATAAATTCACTATTTACGTCTTCCCAGTGTCGTGCCACTTCCGTCGCGAAACTTCGACGGGTCATAACTTCTTCGTTATAACTCGGATTTCAGCACTCTTTATATGTACGGAAACCTTGAGACATATTTTACAACTTGGTTAAGATTATTTATTCTAAATAATCTGTTGTCGAAAAATCATTTTTGATCCCTATTATCTCTAAATTGACTAGCCCGAATCTGCGGGTGTTATATTACATTATCTCAACTTGGGCATGATGTTTTTCCAAAGATTAGGCATGGAATTTTTCTAACATACCAGCCAAAAAATTTGTAGCCATTGAAACAATAAAATATCATTTTCTAGAAAACAAAATTTGTCGAAACGGTAATAATGGTTGCCGCCACTTTGCGTGGGTGCACACCTAGTGTATGTGTGTGTGTGTATATATATATATATATATATATATATATATATATATATATGGGAAAATTGAATATATGGCTGTCATGTATGTAATATTAGGTATAAAACCATAAAAATTGATTTCATTTTGATTAAAAAAACACAAATTTCTTTCATTGTTAACTCCGTCCTACTGCTTTTTAACTCATATTATTTTTGATTTCATGATTCATCCCTAACATTTATGTATTCGAATGTTTTTTTTATTAGACCAATAGTAGGCTTCATATCTTCCTTGGACACCTTCCTTATATACAATTACATGGTTTTTTTTATGGGTTATGGAAGAGGTTTATTTTGTTTTTAAATTATCACTTTCAATTTTTCACCATAGTTTTCTATAATAAGATTCAATATGGAAACCTTCATGTAGTTGGTAAAAATATTCTTTGGTTTTTTTATGGGATATGGAAGAGGTTTATTTTTTTTTTTCAAATGAACACTTTCAATTTTTCACTATAGTTTTTTATAATAAGATTCAATATGGAAACCTTCACGTATGTTGTAAAAATATTCTTTTGCACGGTTTGTGGTGCAAAATTAAACTTAGAAAACTCTATAAAAATATATACAAAACATAGGATAAGCTCTAATAAAGGATGTAAGAAAGATAGTAGTGAGATTTGATTGTATTTTGTTAAAACTATGTCTTTTTTTTTTCTGGTTATATACCTAATATATATATATATATATATATATATATATATATATATATATATATATATATATATATATATTTCAAACAAGTGATATAAATTCAAAGTTGATCCTTCATTAACATATTTGAAACTCTATGCATTGTTGGTCTTTCATGTGGATTGGATTTCAAACATGCTCTTGAGAGACTTAGTACCGACTTAAGTTGTTTCTCAACTTGTGATGAGGGAGGTGGTATCCGACTATCTCCTATAATTCCTGGCACTAGATAATCAACAGACAATGTTGGTAAAGATGTTATGAGTTCTCCTGGGTGCTTTCCCATGATCACTTCTAGTGCAACAACTCCAAAGCTATACACATCACATTTCTCAGTTGCGATCATCGTATAAGGAAGCTCTACATCAAAAGAAACATACGATAAAAAAATGTATTAACCCCACAAGATAACAGGCACAAACGATCACACACATACATATTTCTGTACATAATTTATAAGATGTAAAAAAAAACATCACAAAGTTAAGTTACCTGGCGCAATATAACCATAGGTGCCTGCAATTGCGGTCCAGTTTGATGAGTCTAGCTTTAAAAGCTTGGACGTGCCAAAATCAGAAATATGTGCCTCATAATCAGAATCAAGAAGGATGTTGGCTATGGAAATGTCTCTATGAATTATAGGAGGTGAGCAATTATGATGCATATAAGCCAAACCATTAGCTACAGCCTTTACAATATTGACCCTTTTCAACCAATCCAATTCTTTTACTAAAACATCGCTTCTTAAGATTGATCCAAGGCTCCCCTTTTCAAGGTATTCATAAATCAAAAATGAGTGGTGGGCATGGAAGCAATATCCATAGAGTTTCACTATGTTTCGATGCCTTATGTTCGTCAATGCTCGTACCTCATTAAGGAAACCATTGCGATCAACATTCTCAGGTGAGGAGTGAAGTTTCTTGACAGCTACCACATTGTTAGGTTTTAGCTCGACTTTGTACACAATACTGTATCCTCCGGTCCCAATACAATATGCTTCATTAAAATTATTTGTTCCCATCAAGATATCATCATACACTACTCTTCCACCCAAACTTTTTATGAAGAAGTAATCACCACTTTCTTCATCCAATCCTTTCTGTGGAACTTTTTTCTTTTGTTGTTGATAAGCAATGAGGCGACACATGAAGAAACCAAGTAAAGCTGCTCCAAGAAGAGGGAGCATAACTACAAGAATGACCCTATGATGAAATGGATGATTTTTCTTCATTATAATTTGACTTGCACAAAGTTTCAGCCCTGTAACATCTCCACACAAACCTGGATTGCCTTGTAATAGTTGTATGGACGCATTTACAAAGACAGCATAGCGGGGAACTAGACCTGACAGCTCATTATACGCCAGGTTGATATCAATCCCACGTGGCAAATTTGCGAATGCATTAGGAATTGAACCAGATAGTCTATTGTAAGAAAGGTCTAGTTTCTCCAAATTTTGTAGACTTTGAACTTCAGATGGTATTTGTTCCATGAGCGAATTGTGAGATAAATCAAGTTCTGTAAGTTGCTTTAATTTACCTATCTCATATGGAATTTTCTCACTGAGCTTGTTATTACTAAGATTCAAGTAGTGGATTTGAGCCCATTGACCAATACTTTTTGGTATGGACCCATTCAATCTATTCCTTGAGAGATCAAGTACTTCAAGGAGTTCATAGAACCCAAGCTCCAGAGGTATGGTACCTGAAAGTTGGTTATCAGACAAGTATAAATACAACATACTTTTCATCTTCCCAAACTCCTTTGGAATCTCACCAACCAAATGATTCAAAGACAGATCAAGCCTTTGTAGTTGAGTTAAATTACCAAACTCCTGAGGAATGGAACCACTAAGTTGATTGTGGCTCACCTTAAGATCAATAAGACACTTCAAATTCATAAGTTCAATAGGAATAGGACCAGAGAGCTGATTTTGCTGCAAATAAAGGTGATTTATCGATGTCAAATCACCCAATGAAGATGGAATAGAACCACTAAGTTGATTGCGGCTCACTACAAGATCAATGAGAGACTTCAAATTCTCAAGTTCCATAGGAATAGGACCAGAAAAATTATTATCTTTGAGGTACAACCACTGTAGGTTGGTGAGGTTTCCTAAGGATGAAGGAATAAAACCACTAAGTTGATTCTCACTCACCTCAAGATCAGAGAGAGACTTCAAATTCCCAAGTTCAACAGGAATAGGACCAGATAGTCGATTCTCATAGAGGTACAAAAGTTGTAGGTTGCTTAGGTTTCCTAGTGATGAAGGAATAGAACCACTAAGTTGGTTGTTGTTAACCACAAGATGCATGAGGTTCTTCAAATTTCCAAGTTCAATAGGAATGATCCCAGCTAATTTATTCTCATAGAGATGCAAATATTGTAAGTTGCTCAGGTTTGCTAGTGATGAAGGAATAGAACCACTAAGTTGATTGTGGCTCAACTCAAGAATAGAGAGAGACTTCAAATTTCCAAGTTCAATAGGAATGAGACCACTTAATTTATTCTTATAGAGGCGCATATACTGTAGGTTGCTCAGGTTTGCTAATGATGAAGGAATAGAACCAGTAAGTTGATTGTTGCTCACCTCAAGTTCAATGAGAGACTTCAAATTCCCAAGTTCAATAGGAATGAGACCAGATAATTTATTCTCATCGAGATACAAATATTGTAAGTTGCTCAGGTTTGCTAGTGATGAAGGAATAGAACCATTAAGAAAATTGGTGTTTGCCGAAAGAATAATGAGAGACTTCAAATTCCCAAATTCAGTAGGAATGAGACCAGATAATTTATTGTCATAGAGGTATAAAAACCGTAGGTTGCTTAGGTTTGCTAGCGATGATGGAATAGAACCACTGAGTTGATTTTCGCTCATTGCAAGTTTAGTGAGAGATTTCAAATTCCCAAGTTCAATAGGAATGGAACCAAAGAGTTGATTCTGATGCAATGTAAGAACATTCAAAGATGTCAAACTACCAAATGATGAAGGAATTGAGCCAGATAGATTGTTTGAGGAGAGGCTTAGGAGTTCAAGTGAGACCATGTTTCCTATCTCAGGTGGGATTACTCCAGAAAACTTGTTCTTTTTTAAATCAAGATAGACAAGTTTGGACAGAATTCGGATTTCAGTTGGGATGGGGCCAACAAAATTGTTTACACTGAGATCAAAATGTGTAAGATTGTGTAGCAAAGAGAATGAAAATTGGTGAAGAGTACCATTTAATCCAGATGAACTGAGGTTCAACTTTTGAATGTTCCCATCAGCATTGCAAACCACTCCAACCCAAGAAGTGCATGGAACCGAAGCACTGGGATTCATAGGGAGTGGAAGCCATGAAGACACGGAGGAGTTGTTTGGGATTTGAAGGCTTGCTTTCCATTTTAGAAGAGCATGAGCTTCCTCCAAAGAAGCATACACAAAATTTTGTAAGAGGAAGAGCGTAATGATTACTAGAGTTGGAGAGAAAAGTAAGAAATTTGAAGATGCCATTATTTTCTTTGTCATTTTGTTTCTTGAAAAATGGTGATCTGTGCCCGTAATTATAATAGAGGTACTCTTTTTTTTTTTTTTTTTTTTTTTTTGTTTTCTCTATTTTCTACAAAGAAAATTTGACTTTCATAAGGGGTGTCTTTTATGTTAAGTCAGTGTCATATTTTTCCACAAAGAAATGTATTACACTTTGAATTGTATTGTGTCTTTTATGTTATGTCAGTGTCATATTTTTCCACAAAGAAATGTATTACACTTTGGATTGTATTGTGTCTTTTATGTTAATTGTTAAGTCAGTGTCATATTTTTCCACAACGAAATGTATTACACTTTGAATTTTATTGCTTACCACAATCTAGTAAGAAGAAAAAAAAAATGGAATGTTCACATTGTGTGTATGGGTCAGTAATGATGAGCTGGGAAGGTCCTACAGAAGAATTTAAAGTGAGCGAATGTGGTGCAGTGACTACAAAATTTGTTAATAAAACAAATTAGCTGTTCACATTTGACTTCTTTCACTAGTTGAAAATCTTGAAGCAGAGAACAAGTCATGAACATGTCTGAAAGAGTTTCAGAGGAGGTCTGACTAGTAATCTCCACACAGAGAAAAATTCCTCAGCGGATGCTTTAATGGGATTAAGAAATTAGAAAGAGTGCAGGAAAGCGAAGTTGATTATTAACCTGTGCAAGGGATTAAAAAAAAATCGAATACCACATAAAACAAAACCTTGAAGATGAAGAATACCAAAAAAACTGCAATATGCAACAAGATATTATGAGCATGTCTGACCTGGTATCCAACAGGTGCAAGTGCTACCGCATCATCTGAAACACTGTTATGCTCTGGTGGAGCAGGAAGATCTTCAATAACCGAGTTTTTTTTGCAAAAATAGGATTGTTACTGGTTGGCTTTGTAAAAATAGGGTCTTTTAGGATCCATTTGCAAATATAGGGCCGTGGCCACACTCAATCACCGATATTTACTTTTTTCATTTCAAAAATTTATATTTGAGGCCCTTAAACTATCATAACGGATTTATACTCTTTGTTAGTATCTTTTATTCATATTTTATATTTATTATTATTTACTAATTTATTTATAAACTTATTTCTTTAAAATGTATACTTTATTATAAAATTTTGTTGTATCTTCAATTCAATATTGATTCTTCGTATTATTATAAAAGTATAAATTATAAACAAATAGATATATATTATATAGTATCCGTTCTTTAGCCAATTTTTTTTCTTCCAAATTTATATTCAAACTTTATCTTTATTATGAATTTAGTGTTTACTTTTTAATTTCTTTTTTCATAACTTTGTGTTTTATTTTTTTTACGAACTCCTTTTTTGTTTTATAAAATAAAGTTGTTTGTTTTAAATATTTTTACAACTTTGTTTTTATATATCTTTTAAGAAATTTATTTTCACAAAATTGTTTTCTATGAGGTTTTTTCAAGTTTGAATTTTATATTTAAAAAAAATCATATAAAAATGTAAAAAAGTTATAAAAACATGCTAAAATATGTGAATATATTGAGTTAAATAACTTTTCTTTAAAAATAATTAAAGTCTTAAAAAAATTAAAAAATAAAACTAAATAATGTGATTTCTGAAGTAGTGAATTTATATTTAATTTTTTTTAATGAATTGTTTTTCAAAATATTTAAAAGTGGTTAAATTCTAGATACTATATAAAATCATAATAACCTATTTTAAACAGCTTTAGCTATTTATGATTTTATATGCTTTCATAAGTAAACAAAAAAAAAATGATTTATTTAGCACTTACAAAATAGTTTTATTTTTCGCTTTAATTAAGTGGGAATCCATAACATCATCTACTTGTTTATAATTTATACACTTATAGTAATATATAGTAATAATATGAAGTATCATATTGAATTGAAGATACTAATGAAAAAATTATAATAAAATAACTAAGTAAACATTTTAAAAAAAAATTTATAGATAAAATATTAAAGAAAAATAGAGATATAATATGAATAAAATATAACAAAGAATATAAATATAATGTATTAATATTTAATACACTTTAAGGGTCTCACGTATAAATTTAATAGATGAAAAAATACCAATAAAAGTATTAAAAATTAAACATATGCATATAATATATTATGATAGTTTAAGGGCTTTAAACGTAAATATTTGTAAAAATAAAAAAAATATGCATATAATATATTATGATAGTTTAAGGGCTGTAAACCTAAATATTTGAAATGATAAACGTAAATATTTATGATTGCCTGGCCATAGCCTATATTTGCAAATGGATTCTAAAGGGCACTATTTTTACAAAGCAAAATGGGAACAACCCCATTTTTGCAAAAAACTCTTCAATAACCAGTGGAATTATAATACCCCCAACCATATTAGCAGCAGGAGGAGACTGAAGATGTGGGAGCTGTGAATCAACAACACTCAGTAGTCACTTTTAACAAAGTTGCGGACTATATATATATATATATATATATATATATATATATATATATATATATATATATATATATATATATATATATATATATGTCACCTCGTCGTCACCAACGTATTTATTACATTATAATGTGCTACACATGCGTGGGTGTGTACGTACATGCATACATACATACATATATACATACACAAACAAAAGAACAAACACACATACATGCATGATTAATACACACATACATCATTGCATGCATGCATATACAAACATACTACATAGATATATACATACATCATAAACACACACACACACACGTAGACACATCACACATGCATACACATACAAACATACACATAAACACACACACACACGTAGACACATCACACATGCATACACACACATACATACACATAAACACATATATACATACATACATTGTTAGGATGAAGGATTTCGATAAACACAAAACAAAATAATGCACAGGCTAAAGAAACATAAGAACACAAGGATTAAACATGGTTCAATTCATCAAAGTAATTAGGTTATGCTCAAAGGCAAACTAGAGAATGACCTGAGTGATCTATTTATTACACCAACGGTCTAACCTAATTTTTTTATCGACTGAGGCTCATAGTTATATGACATTACCAACATAAGTTGGCCCATAAGTTGGCCCATTATAGCATACTTAGGCCCAGTTAGTATCGGGTCGGACTCAGGGGGGTTTAGGGAGCTTCTCAAGGTCCCAAGCCACTACTCA
Organism: Lactuca sativa; assembly: GCF_002870075.4. Lineage (NCBI taxonomy): Eukaryota > Viridiplantae > Streptophyta > Magnoliopsida > Asterales > Asteraceae > Lactuca > Lactuca sativa. The sequence continues at coordinate 106,410,166 of NC_056623.2, read as the reverse complement.
ATTTCGGCTTATATATATATATATATATATATATATATATATATATATATATATATATATATATATAGAGAGAGAGAGAGAGAGAGAGAGAGAGAGAGGGGTGAGTTCAACTGAGAAAATAAAAAAAGTTGAGAATGGGGGAATCATTCTCGGCCACTCATTTAATCTAAGCATAAAAGGCACGGTGGAAAACTTGTAAATATGTTAATAACCTTCAATCTCAAATACGTAACTATAGAGAATTCGATAACAGTTCGTTCATCATCAAAATTTCTCCTCCAACCTTCAACAATCATCCAGATTTCTTCAACTAAACCATCATCAATGTCATCCAGTGTTAATCAATCATCGATATTCGTGGCTGGGAGGTTCGCCGTTCAAGACAGATTCTCAACCCAAATTTATCAATTTCATCGATTTTTTGTTGAATACTCTGGATGTTCGTAGCTTGCAAGCATTTGTTAAAGTTCATAACGAATTTGGAACTGGAATTTCCCAGATTCGCAAACGAAATCAGTTGGAATCGGAATTTCTTCGCTATTCATGAAATTGGAATCAGAGTTCTGGACTCGCAGTCACAGTCGACATTGAAGGACTCAGAATCGGTACTCACAGGTTTCCAATCGGATTTTCGGAAATCAAAATCAAAATGAGAAATCGATCAAAAATAGGATGTCGCATCTGAAGTCGAAATCGGAAGTATATGATAATTTGGAATTGATAACTTGATGTTTTTAACATTTATAAAATAGTTAACTTGTATACACTCCAACTGTTTGATGAAATGCATAAACTAAATTACCATGTTATATTCACATATAAATATGTTTTTCTCACCTGAATCAGTATATGATTATTAAAAACACAAAACAAATATGCAAGTCTGTATGTTATTCATATGTGAATAATATATAAAAATTATATATATTTGTCAAAATACCTTCTAATTGTTGGATTAGTGTCTAAGCCAGTAACCATATTTGTCAAGTACTTGACCCGATTGTGCATGGTCCTTTTGGGTTGCCTTCACCAAAGCAACTTGACTAGAGAAATAATAGAGAGAGAGGTTATTATGATTTATTAATATGTTATAAGAATAATATATTAAAGGAGAAATCATATTTGTTTAATTAATATCGGTCAATAATTAATTAAGAATTAATTTTGTGATCAAGTGTAATTAATTAAACTAGAGGGGCTGAATTGTAATTATGTGATAGTTACCAAATATGGTAATGGTTATCCTATATGTGGGTTGAACGAATTCAAGGAGATAAGGATCCTTGAAATCGTCCAAAGGATAAAGGATAAGGGTTTTCAAGGCTTATCTTATTGTTACTTGGTGAGCAAGCAACTAGATAAGGATAAGGACTGAAACCCTAACCCTACACCTATATAAAGACCCCTTGGCTAATGAAATTCGTCCATGCCTTGTCCATGCCTTGTCTAGGGTTCCTAGGGACGAATTTCACACCTCTTCCCTCTCTCTATTACCTCTCCATTTGCTCTTGGTGTTTGTGAGCCATTAGAGGTACTACACTTGTGGTACTTGCTTTCAAGACTTAGGGTTTGAAGATTTGAGTTGTTATTTCACTATAACAACAAGAGGTATGTGATCTAACCTTCTATGTGTATTTCAAAAATACTAGGGCATATTAGCATTTCTTTATGTGTTCATAATGTTGTGTATCTAATAGTGAAAACATAGATCCAATTCTAGGGTTGCATGCACACATAAGATTGTTTGTACGAAACACATCAGTGGTATCAGAGCCTTTGGTTAACTTGTTTTCAATTAGTATTATACAATTGTATGAACTTGACATATTAGGGTTTATAGCCAATAAAGCCTAGGAGGCTAGAAACTTCGAGATTAGGGTTTCTATATTCTAATTTGCGAAAATTTGAAAGGGTTTTCAAATCCTTTCCTTAAGCCTCAAGATTTCGAAATCTAGGGTTTGAAAAACCCCATGATTTTCGAAATTGGCCTCCTCCCCAAGATAAGATCCTAAATTTTAGGGATTTGGATTATCCTATATCTTGTAATTATCCTTTAATGGTAATATATGTTAATTAAAGATTTTGAATTATCCTATCCCATGATTTTCGAAATATAAAGGGATTAAAAGCATTAGGATAAATTAATTGTCTAATTGGTAATTATCCTTTATGATCTAGATAATCCCTTATGATTTAATAATTTAAATTGATAGTTTAATTCAAGATAATTATTAAGTCAAGAGTTTTAACATTTAAAATTTTAATTTAAATAGTCTTAAATTCGAAAATTTTAAAGTGAGATTAAAACCTAAATATTTTGAAAAGTTTCAAAACCTGCCCTGAAGTTTTGGAATTTAAATTGTTAGATTAAAAGTTTAATTTTGAAAGTCTAAATTCTAAAACCCTAATTTTGAAAAGTTCAAATTACACCCTTATTGTTTATTAAATTAATTAAGTGTATAATTAAAAGAGAGTTAATAATCCATAATGATATGGTTTATATTTTAAAAGTGTAATTTATAAAATTTAAACCACCTAGTATCTTAAAAGTGTAAAATACACCCTTATACTATGTATAACATTAAAAGTCTAATATTATATATGTATAACTAAAATGCTAGTCTTACCATTAGTAGGCCTCATTCACGAAGCCGATCTATAAGGGGGGTATAAGGTTATGGCCTATAAAATGGCCGTTTAATGGGTATCCACTCTTACCCACCGCTTCCTTGATTGATGGAGGGTCGTTAGCCGAACGGGTAGGATAGGGCAATCTTCTCTTCATTAATAAGTATAATGAATCTATGTAAAGTAACTAAACGCTTTTGCAAATTCTCAATCCTAGTTACTTTAGGCAAAAGTGAAATTGATGCAATCCCATGAAATTACACTTTGCACCCTTGCTAAGAAGTTAGTGGAGCGTGTGTGGTTAACCGGCACACTAATTGGTTCTAAGAAAAGGTGGCAAAGGGTGACTCAATGTTTTTCATAGTTCGATGGAGCGTGTGTGGTTTACCGGCACATCGAATAGGTGACTGTAACAATGAGGGAAACATGTAGATTTGCATGGTTATTCACACCCACTTTGTGATCCTCGACATCCCAGTCACAAACGAGAGGGGCATATCGAGATTTAAACATGCCAATGAAAAGTTCAATGAATCTCAAAGGAAATCTAGGAATTCTTAATACATTTAAACTTAAGCCTTTATGTTTTCATGGTGAAGAATTAGTGAATCGTCATTCACTTACCTCCGAATTATTTACATGTTGGATTACGGCATCCCTCTTCTAATGTGTAAATAATGTTGTTGGATCCTAGCCTTAATGTCTCATTTGGGTGTTTCATTAAGGATTCAATCAACTAACTTGAAATTTTTTCCGTTTTGTAGATGTCTGATTCTAACCATGGTCTTCCCGAATCCCAAGGAAAAGGTATTCCTGTTAAAAGTGAACGCTTGTTCCAAAGTGAAGGATCAATGTGGACTAGCTTGATTTCACTCCCTCCTCCTCCTCCCGTTGTTCTCCTTGACCCACAAGATCGAAGATTTGAAAGGTTCACGATCACCGAAACCCTATTGGCAATGGAACATGAAGATGGTAAACCCATGTGTGCTCACGTCCTAGGGATGAAATCACACATTAATAGGTTGATTATGTTGGGTGCGTCTTTCCCCAATAAGTTGGTTGTAGACTGGGTTCTTCAGTCACTCCCTAAATCATGTGATAAGTTCATAAGAGAGTATTATATGATGGATCTTGACGCGACCCTCATTGACTTAACTTACATGCTTATTGCTGCTAAATCAGAAATGATTTGGCGAAGTAATGGAGCATATTTGTCTAGTAATTCAACCAACCATGCTTCCATGGACACTCTAGAAGAACCCACCTGTTTCTGCTGCCAAGAGAAGGGGAAATGGATACGAAGCTGCCCAAAGGACCTGAAGAGTCTAAGAGATGGGAGAGTCAAGAAGTATGGCTCTACTTCAGGTATAAAATCCACTATCTAACTCCATTAAATTCCTATTCTTTATACATAATGTGATAAGATTACATTTGCATGTTTTGCAGGATTAAAGAAAAGAGAGGAAGTTTGATGGAAGAGCAAGATGAGTCTGATCACGAAGAAATGGATTACGATCGCATGGATTCGAAGATCAGATTTTGAGCTTAGGAAGTTATGATAGATTTGTTAGGAGTATTTGATTACATAGTTTTTCAGTTGAATTTTGCATTGTAAGGACATGTTTTCCGCTGCTTTTATGAATAAAATAAATTTTGGTTTTATCTTATTTGTTTATCCTTACAATGGCATATATGAAAATTTTATGTTTGTGTACTTCTATTATTAGCAAAATGGATTTGATTCTTGATTAGGTTATTTGTGGAAGTGTCAAGAATTTACCAAATAGGGAAAGTTTCTCATCGCCCAAGTTTCAAGTGGATAGGAACTTGGAATCATGCAACAAGTATCGTATGATGAATGAGAACTTTCATATTTGGGAAATTTAGACTAATTTTTGACAAAGTGTCAAAATAAAGGACTAAGAGATCGAGTACACTAGGTCGTATGTTGATCAAGTCTACCACAAAAGTGACAAAGACATTTGTTATGATTTACCAAAGTTTAGTGAATATGATTATACTTATAAGATTGAGTATAATTCTGGGTTGATTAAAAGAGTTTCAATCAATAGCAGAACGAATAAGAAGAATCAAGGAGGCAGAAAGATAAAAGTTTCTCTATTCTAAGAAGAAGGGAGAGTACATTTTGTTATGTTTTATGATAAGTCTTAATGATTAAGAACCTTATCTCAATTGATCCTCTAAGTGAGTCTTCATACAATTTGTATGTCTAAAAAGAGGAATCGAGAATTGTGGAAATGGTTAAATCAAGAAGTCAATCATACTTCGTTCCAGTATCAAGTCTTAGAGTAATACTCCAAGATTGTGAATTGAGTGACAAGTCTTAAGAAGGTTTATAACATTCATCAAATGTGGAATTTGGGAAAAGGTTTTCTTATTCTTGCACATTTGAAATTGGTAAGTTGTGATGTCTTGGATAAGACAAAGACCAACTAGGACCAATCATGTGAAATGTTTTGTATTGATAAAACTACACTAACTCTTGAATATTTGTTTGTAAAGAAATGTTTCTTGACAAGAGAACCTTATATGTCAAGGAGTCAGTGGGAGTCTTAATGGTCTTGAAAGGTTTCAAGAACAAATCAAGAATAAACCTTATCAATCATCACTAGCACACGACTTGAGGTTTACAACCTATCGTGTTGACACTAATTTTGTTTCTGTGTCATTCCAATTGAGTTAATTATGCATGTGAGTTCTACGAGTTCTCAATGGATCGTATAGAGGCAAGACACCTTGTTCAATGGAAAGTACATTGAAATGAAGGGGTGAGCTGCTCAATAACTTGGAAGTAATGGTGGGACCCTTGATGGCAAGAAATTAAGAAGAACAAGTTCTATCCATAAGAGTTTGGATTTGTCACTGACATTATCTCGTGATTATGGTTATGACGAATTCACATGGATGGGAATGTATAAACCATAAAATCTAAGTGTCATAAGGTTTCTCTCATTCTTGAAAATGGTTGTGAGGAAACGCTTTCACTAAGAGAGATTTTGAAGATAGCATTATGTAATTTGGGTTTCTCAAATTCAACTATGATTACGGCATATCTATTCATAGTTCGAATTGTGGGAAATGGCAAATGGGTCTGAACATTTTAGACTTATTGAGATGAGTCCTAGAATCGTTTAGACATATACATATGAGTTGTCCAAGGAAAAGTGTATGAGTTTGAGAAGCTTAGATAAAGTCTTATCAAAGCATCTAGTATTAGAAATATGAACTTAAGAAATTGTTTTCTAGAAGTTCAGCTGATTTCTGAATACATGTCGAAGCTAGTGGGAGCATAAGTGTTATGCTGGTAACGAAATAATCATCATGTAAGTAGGAGCATGATTATTATGGTAAGTATTGCAAGTTAGCAATATTAATTATAGAAAACAAGAGTTATACTTTGCAAAGTCGTAAGGGTTGAAAAATTGTTTTACTATAACTAAGGGAGAGAATATTATACTTCGTTCAAAATCTAAAGCTTAGATTGAGAAATTTTAATAAATTTAGTCAAAGGATACATAATGTGTTCTTAAATTTCGATTATGATTATGGTATCCCTCTTCATAGTTCGAATTGTAAGAACATGACACATAAAATATTATGGCAGAAGATTGATAGAGTATCATATCTTTATGTAAGACATTATGCATCGTGTTCCATACGCTTCGGGTAAAGGATTGATTGCAAGTGCTATAATATTTGACCATTCTAAAATTTTCCAAATGTCTAGCGCATTAAGAAGGGAAAAGGACAAGAATTGGCATTGACTAAGATAATTAAACAACTATCAAAGGACGATCTAAAGTTCGCTGATAATTGGTCGCTTGTGAGTAGTTGGAAGTATGGCATTGAATGGACCATATCGACATTATTATGAATAGATAAGATTCTATTAAGAATGATTTTTCATATGGTAAATATGGAAATGTTTCCATATTGGGAGTTGAAAATTAAGAATTTATGTCTAGATTAGAAAATTTTATGCAAAAGGATGTTCAAAGGAATGTACTTTGAGTGAGAGACATCACATCTATAAAACTGTTTTGTAACAATTTTGAAAGAGTACCTTGTGATTTCGTTGGCCGAGTCTTTGTGATTTTTGTGTCGTGACTTCACAAGAGGATCAGTGCATAAAATATTAGAATTTGACATATTCTAAAAGATGGCAAGAATTTGGTATTCTTACACTAATTATAAGGATTGGGGATTGTGAAATGAGTTGCATTTGAAAAGTTTCAATTGATCTATTTCACAAAGTATGGACCATGGGAAACCAAAGTGTGCATGCTTTGAGCATGGGACAATTGTGGTTATGATTCGAGTTATAAAGTTGATTATCTTAAACATTAAACAATGGATAATGAGTAATCGATATGGTGATAAATAAAAGGTGTTTTATTTATACTGAAAGGTTTGGGACCATATAGGATTAGTATTATTCTTGTGTTTCACTTTGCATGTTTTGACTTCCTGAATAATTAATTATTTCATAATAATCGAATTATTCGAATGGTCCACAGTCGTTCATATGTTGGAAGTAGGTATGAATGAAGACTGTCATGAATTGGTTTGTAGATTGTCTAAAGTGTATTAGGCATAGCAAAGGTTTGCTGCAACATTCATGAGTGCTTATGAATATGATTTTGAGCATTGGATTAAACCCACACTCACTTGGATCGCTTCATGGATTTTATCACGAGCGATTGGTGAGACGATAATATCTTGTATTCTTGAAACCGAGATGTGTGAGTTATATCTTGTGAATCGGTTGCACATTGATAATATGTAAACGCACCAGTAACTTGGTGTTATAAAACTTATTGTTGTGTGTGATTTGGTGAGTGAGTGCAAGCAAACATTGAGTCGAAGTTTATCCGTTCCTTTTACCCAAAGTGGGATAAAAGCGATATATGTGGGCCCCTCGATGATTTAGTGATGACAAACGTAAATGCTCGACCGGGCTAGGGCTAATTTGATTTGTTCAATTAGTCAGTCGTCGTAAATCGGAAATCGGGAAACAACACATAGACTGAGAGAATGATTTCAATCCATGTCTCACGTCTATACGATATCTAGAATGGAGGAATATATGATCCCTTATCTAAAGGACAGGCCCCTGATAAGATCAGAGTTCGACAACGTCTTTGAGAGCTACAATTGCTAATCGATTTGTACTTGCATTTGTGGTTACTAGACTTATCCAAATGGGAGACTGTTGGATTAGTGTCTAAGCCAGTAACCATATTTGTCAAGTACTTGACCCGATTGTGCATGGTCCTTTTGGGTTGCCTTCACCAAAGCAACTTGACTGGAGAAATAATCGAGAGAGAGAGGTTATTATGATTTATTAATATGTTATAAGAATAATATATTAAAGGAGAAATCATATTTGTTTAATTAATATCGGTCAATAATTAATTAAGAATTAATTTTGTGATCAAGTGTAATTAATTAAACTAGAGGGGCTGAATTGTAATTATGTGATAGTTACCAAATATGGTAATGGTTATCCTATATGTGGGTTGAACGAATTCAAGGAGATAAGGATCCTTGAAATCGTCCAAAGGATAAAGGATAAGGGTTTTCAAGGCTTATCTTATTGTTACTTGGTGAGCAAGCAACTAGATAAGGATAAGGACTGAAACCCTAACCCTACACCTATATAAAGACCCCTTGGCTAATGAAATTCGTCCATGCCTTGTCCATGCCTTGTCTAGGGTTCCTAGGGACGAATTTCACACCTCTTCCCTCTCTCTATTACCTCTCCATTTGCTCTTGGTGTTTGTGAGCCATTAGAGGTACTACACTTATGGTACTTGCTTTCAAGACTTAGGGTTTGAATATTTGAGTTGTTATTGCAATATAACAACAAGAGGTATGTGATCTAACCTTCTATGTGTATTTCGAAAATACTAGGGCATATTAGGGTTTCTTTATGTGTTCATAATGTTGTGTATCTAATAGTGAAAACATAGATCCAATTCTAGTGTTGCATGCACACATAGGATTGTTTGTACAAAACCCATCACTAATATTCATAACTGAATATATTCACAAGTGAATATACCTTGTAATATTCATATTCATAAGTGAATATATCATCTAATATTTACAAGTGAATATACTATGTAATATTAACATGTGATATATATACCATGTAATACTATGTAATATTCACATATGAAATATCATTTAATATTCATAAGTGAATATACCATCTAATATTCACAAGTGAATATACTATGTTAATATTCACAAGTGAATACATCGTCCAATATTTAAATATGAATATACTATGTTTATTATATGCTATATTCATATATGAATGATACTTAAATTGTAAAAAAAGACTCATACTTTTTATTCATAAGTGAATAACAAATGTACTGTAATAAATCTTGATACATTTTTATTCACTTATGAATAACGATAGCTGAAAATATAAATTTTTTTTTTATTTTATCTTAAAACTATATCAATATGAATGTCTATTTGTAGAGAATAAAAAATCATGAATTTTGGTATATTTAAAAGCATTTTTTGATAAAAATAGCTTCTAAAAATTAAAAAAAAAAACGAATAAAACTATGTTTTTGTATATATTAAGGTAATGATTGACATAGTTTAAGAAAATATGTTTTGTTGAAAAACACATGTCTATTCATTTCCCATTTCCGCTGGTATGACGGAGGTTTTTGCGGCAAAAATAAATGAGTGGCTGAGAATGATTCCCCCATTTTCAACCTTTTTTTCTCAATTGAACTCTCCCATATATATATATATATATATATATATATATATATATATATGTGTGTGTGTGTGTGTGTGTGTGTATGTATGTATTAAGGTGCAACGAGTAATATAAATTTGTTTTGCAAATTAATAACAAAAGCATCAAGTTGTTGAGTTGGTTAGCATGGCTATTTAAACCCAATTTCTTAGGTTTGAAACATAGAAGATACATTTTTCTTGATTTATTTTTCCAAAAAAATTTAACATATATATATATATATATATATATATATATATATGTGTGTGTGTGTGTGTGTGTGTGTGTATCATGTGACTTATAAGCATAAATAGATTTATGATCTGTTGGTTAAGTTGTTGGCTATTTATTCATGAGGTTTTAGGTTCAATTATCCCTCCTTAATTTTTGTTTATTTTACCATGCTCACCCCTAAAAATTACTAGTATATGTTCAGTGAAAAAAAATTGGTGCCACTAATCCATAAATTCCTGTGTGTCCTCCACTGGCTGGACTGATATTTACAGTCTGAGATTCTAAATACCAAAAGTCAAAGTAAGGAATACACTGAAAGCGAGGTCGCACTTCGGTAGAGTTTTGATCCCATGCATGAGGTTTTGGTCTCATTTTCACCATTTTAACAATAGCTTGAGCTGAAGACATGCATTGGAAATGCATTTCTATAAAGCAATGATTTTTATGATGCATTAGGTGTAAGAAGGTCTTCTGGAAAATATGAATGAATAACTTGATGGATTAAGAGCTTAATGCATTTAGTTGTCCTAAGCAGTTTCCACGATGTGGTAGGTTGGTCACCACGATGTGGTGTTGACCAGTCTTTATGATTTTTTTGTTGTGTGGTTGCCATGATGTAGCTAATAGGGGGGACACAATGTGGGTGTCAGCTGTGGTTAACTTTGACCATTGATGTTGGCTGTTGACTTTGACCGTTGACTTTTTCACCATTGTTTACTTTTGGTCAACTTAAAGGTTTTTAGGGTGTAGACTGAGAGGTCACTTCGATACTGTTGTTTAGGTGTCTCGTAGTACTGTACTTCACTGTTTGAGTGCTATTGTGTCTAGCTGTTACTTGCGAGGTGAGTCTTCTCACTATATTACATATGTCATAGTGTGTGTATGTTGACCAATTGGGTCTTATTTGTTGATTATTTTTGTATGTGTTACTGAGTTGCCGATAACTCCAGGGTGTGCTATTAGCCCACCGGGACTACTGATAGTCCCCAGGGTTGTTGATGACACATAGGGTGTGCTGTTAGCTCATTAAGACTGATGATAGTCTCCAGGGTTGTTGATAACCCATAATTGTTTATTTTATGTTGTGATTGTTAAACCGCTGTCACGCACAATTTAAGCAAATAAAATTTCACTGCTCGAATGCACTAAAGGATAACACAAGGAAGCATGGTCGAATCCTCAGTGACACAACATAATGGCCAATGCCTCTTTACGTAAGTGTCACACCCCCAAACAAGAATGGTGGAAACATTCGGGGGTGGATGACTTCACATAGTATCACAACCATTGAATATTATAAAGAAAGTAACACAACCATCATATATATAATGAAAACGTATCTTGTTGCGTTATACATATTAGCAAAAGAATATTACAATAAGATGATAAATGTTCAATAATAAAACATCCTTAGTGTTCCCTTCTCCAAAAGCTGGTGGTTACCTGTATTACTGATTCCCTGAGAAATACAAGTGGTTTCGAAAAAGTGTCAACAATTAAGTTGGTGAGTTCATAAGTGTTTTGCATTGAAAAGTATGTCCTTTTTGATGGTAAATCGATGAACGAGGTTTTCAGAAAATCCAATATTTTCTATAAATGATTTGAAAAGTTTCCCGTGTTGGAGTGCGTTAGTGTTTTCCATACTTGAATAAAAATGACAAAATTTGTGTTAACAATAAAATGGAAAACTGGAATGCATATATGAATCTCGTAAATCAAACTTGTTTTTATACTTTAATGTGAGTTTTATAACCATACTATTGACACTGACGGCCTGTAACAACATTCTTCAGGTGTTGTAGTGTTATGACATTTGTCACCCCAGACCTGCCGGTCTAACTATAGCTAATAGTTTAGGTGCGGGGTTGTCAATCCCGTATAGATCTATACACAAGTATCACGCTCTCTCTCCAAGAGATTATGGTATATAATACAGGACTTGAAATGCAGACATACGAGTACGTTGAAGTTTAAATGTCTCACATTACTTGGTATAAACAGATTTACGATAATAAAGACTTTACTTCTTTTGAAAGTATTTCATTTGTCGAGATGTATATGTAAATGTATGAATAACTGGAATACTATACCCATTATAGTTTCTCAAAAAGTATGTTCCCATTTGGTAATAACAACTTGGTGATATAATAGCCCTTTAAACATAAAGTTATTTTTGTATCAAAACCCTATAAGAACGATATTATAATTATGTTTATAAAATGATACTTTGATTTGTAATGTACTTGTATTCCCCCCCTAAAACGTGAAAAGAATTGAAAAGTAGGGGTATGAATTCACTCGTTAAGTTTGAAGAGAGAGGCTCGAGTTGAGCAGAGCTTCGACCGCGGAAAGTTGCGTCTTCGGGTTCTCGGGAATCTCTGCAGCGTAGATCCTTCGTCGGGGGCTCGAGTGCGGAAATCAAGGTGAGGGAATGGTCTCCGGAGCTGGGAGAATGGCTGAGGAATTGTGAAAGTGTGCCAAAACTCGAAGCTCATGCCATCTATTTATAGTGCTGGAAGAGTGAGTAGCGGGGCGTAATTTTGGAGTATGCGGGGCGTACTCACGTACGCGGCGCGTACCTCGTTACGCTGGGCGTAATATGGCGTCATGGCTTACGACTCCTGGCTAGCTAAGCGTAGAGGGGGCGGGCCGATGGGACTCGACTCTGGGTCTAGTACACGGGGCGTACTCCCAGAGAACGCGGGGCGTAATCCGGCCTGTCCTCTTCTAAATTCCGTAACTTTCGCGTACGAGCTCCGTTTTTCGTGTTCTTTATATCCACGCGTAGGTGAGATTATGCTCTACAACTTTCATTTAGACTCCGTCGGCTAGTTTTGACTTTATTTTTAATGATATATTTTTAATAGGCCGGGCCTCCTAAAGTTCGTTAAAAATTCATAGGTTCTTTATTCGACGTCGGTTTTCGTTTGTCTTTTTATCTTTTTATTACTACTGAGGAGATCTTCAACTTCCGTTTGGGTGGTGATAGCTAATTAACACTCGATCTTCAATCCGAGTTTTTAGCCCTCTACTACTGTTACGAAACTTTGAAAATTCGTAACTTCTTCATACGAGGTCCAATTTGGGCGATCTTTTTATGCACGCTCACCTTTCAACGAGATCTACGACTTTTGTTTAGATACTTAAGGCTAAAATGTATTTTATTGAGATTTTACTTTTTACGTCAAATAATGTTTTAACGTCGTGTCGTAAATATACGAGTGGTTATACTTTCTACAATATACCCCGATTTTGAGCGTTCTTTATGTTTTTGGAAACCTTGGCATGATATCTAATATTTGAGGCATCCCAACTTAGATACTTGAACATTTTATTTTCGAGGTTAATTTCGTTGTATTTGACTTTCGAGTGTTACAATGCTTTTGGAAAATATTGGGTTGTCACATCATCCCCCTGTTAAGGGAATTTCGTCCCGAAATTTAATCTAAGATAGAGTTTACAGTTTTAGGAAAAAGATGCGGGTACTTTTGTTTCATCTGATCTTCGCGTTCCCAGGTGTATTCAGGTCCTCGCTTGGCGTTCCAGCGGACCTTTACAATGGGTATGCGGCTTTGTTTAGTCCTTTTGATTTCCCGATCCATGATCTCTACTGGTTCCTCCACAAATTGGAGATTTTCATTTATTGCAATTTCGTCTAGAGGGACGACACTCGTCGGATAAGCACTTCTTTAGGTTCGATATGTGAAAGGTAGGGTGTACGTTATGGAGCTCCTGAGGTAGTCTAAGTTTGTAAGCCACTGGACCGATCCTGGCAAGGATCTCGAATGGTCCGATGTATCTAGGGTTCAGTTTCCCACGTTTTCCGAAGCATATTAATCCTTTCCAAGGCGAGGCCTTTAGTAGGACACGGTCTCCAACCTGGAATTCCAAGGGTTTTCGTCTCTTATCTGCATAACTCTTTTGTCTATCCCTTGATGCTTTTAGACATTCTCGGATTTGAACAATCTTCTCCGTAGTCTCCCTTATGATTTCTGGCCCAGTGAGCGTGTTGTCAATTGCTTGCCCTTTTGCTAGTTGAGTGTCCCCTACTTCGGCCCAGCACAAAGGTGACCTGCATTTGCGGCCATAGAGGGCTTCGAACGGGGCAACTTTGATACTGGTGTGGTAGCTATTGTTGTACGAGAACTCGACCAAGGGTAGATGTGTGTCCCATGCTTTGCCAAAATCGATTATGCAAGCTCTCAGCATGTCTTCTAGGGTTTGTATTGTTCTCTCGCTCTGGCCGTCGGTTTGTGGGTGATAAGCGGTACTCATGTCTAGTCTTGTCCCCAAAGCTTTTTGTAGCGACTGCCAGAACCTTGAGGTGAATCTACTATCTCGGTCCGAGATAATGGATATGGGCACACCATGCAGTCGTACAATTTCTCTGAGGTATGTCCTTGTTAACTTCTCCAATTTATCCGTCTCTTTGATCGGTAGGAAATGCGCTGACTTAGTTAACCTGTCGACAATTACCCAAATGGTGTCGAGTCCGCTTGTTGTTTTGGGTAATTTTGTTATGAAATCCATGGTTATCCGCTCCCACTTCCATTCGGGTATTTCTGGTTGTTGTAATAAACCCGAAGGCTTCTGGTATTCCACCTTGACTTTGGCACATGTCAGGCATTTGCTCACGTAGGTAGCAATTTCGGCTTTCATGTTTTGCCACCAGTACAACTTCTTGAGGTCGAGATACATCTTATCGGAGCCGGGATGTATGGAGTATCGTGTTTTATGGGCTTCGTCCATAATGATTTCTCTGAATCCACCAAACTTCGGTATCCAAATTCGATCCATGAAATAATGAATTCCGTTGCTCTTGGTCTCAAGGTTCTTATCCATTCCCCTTAGGGCTTCTCCTGTCACATTTTCGGATTTCAAGGCTTCTATTTGGGCTTCCTTGATTTGCGTGAACAGGTGTGAATGGATCGTCATAGTTAGGGATTTTACTCGGCGACCTGAGTACTCCTTCCGACTGAGTGCATCAGCCACTACATTAGCTTTTCCAGGGTGATATCGAATTTCGCACTCGTAGTCACTTAGTAGTTCTACCCATCGTCTCTGTCTCATGTTGAGTTCCTTCTGATTGAGGATATGTTGGAGGCTTTTATGATCAGTGAAGATGGTACATTTTGTGCCATAGAGATAGTGTCTCCATATCTTCAGAGCGAAGACGACTGCTCCTAGCTCAAGATCGTGCGTTGTGTAGTTCACTTCGTGCGTCTTTAGTTGCCTTGAGGCGTAGGCGATGACCTTCCCTCTTTGCATTAAGACACACGTAAGTCCTTGGTTTGATGCATCACAATAGACCACGAAGTCCTCCGTTTCCTCTGGCAGGGTTAGGATGGGCGCACTACATAAGGCTCGCTTTAGTGTTTGAAATGCGCTGTCTTGTTTTTCTCCCCGATCGAAGGTCACATTTTTCTGGGTTAGAGTGGTAAGTGGCTTGGCAATCTTTGAAAAGTTCGGTATGAATCTTCGGTAATACCCGGCGAGTCCCAAAAATTGTCGGATTTCTGTAGGGGTTCTTGGAGTAGTCCAACAATCTATTGCCTTTATCTTGGAAGGGTCCACGTGTATTCCTTATTTGCTTACAACATGTCCTAGGAAATCCACTTCCCGAATCCAAAATTCACATTTGGAAAATTTTGCGTAATGTTTCTCTGCCCTTAATGTTTCCAGTACTTGGCGGAGATGTTGGCTGTGTTCTTCCTGGCTTCTTGAATAGATGAGTATATCATCTATGAACACGATCACGAACTTATCCAGGAAGGGACGACATACTCGGTTCATCAAGTCCATGAACACTGTTGGAGCATTCGTCAATCCGAAGGGCATTACCACAAATTCGTAGTGACCATAACGTGTTTGGAAAGCCGTTTTGGGGATGTCTCCTTCCAGTACTCGCAGTTGGTGATAACCAGACCTTAGATCGATCTTTGAGAAGTAGCTTGCTCCCTGTAGTTGGTCGAATAGATCGTCTATGCGCGGTAAGGGATATCGGTTCTTGATCGTGAGTTTGTTTAGTTCCCGATAATCGATGCACATGCGAAAGGATCCGTCCTTCTTTTTCACGAATAGGACTGGCGCTCCCCATGGTGAGAAGCTCGGTCTGATGAATCCCTTGCTCAGCAGCTCGTTTAATTGACTGGATAGTTCCTGCATCTCGGCTGGGGCTAAACGGTAAGGTGACTTTGCTACAGGGGTAGCTCCGGGGATTAAGTCGATTCTGAACTCGACTTGACGTTCCGGTGGGATTCCTGGAAGATCTTCTGGGAAAATATCTGGGAAGTTGCAGACTTCCGAAATGTCTTTAATGTCTTTCGATTCTCTTTTCTTGTTTACTACGTGGGCTAGAATGGCATGATATTCCTTACGAAGATACTTTTGTGCTTTAATACAGGAAATGATTTGTAAACTTGAACTAGGTTTGTCGCCATAAATGACAAGAGTTTCGCCGTTTGGCAGATTTAGGCGAACAGCCCTTTCGTGGCCAAGGATATCGGCATGGTGAAGGCTCAACCAGTCCATACCGATAATGACATCGAAACTTCTTATGGAAATGGGCATAAGATCGACTCAAAACAAGCGCTCGTTTAAATTTAGTGTGCACCCTACGTACAAATCGTTTGCGTGTTCTGTTTTACCGTTTGCCATTTCTACAGTGAATATTTTATTGAGTGGTTGGGGTTTTTGATTAAGTAGGTGTTTGAATCTATGACTCACAAAACTTCTCTCCGCACCGCAGTCAAAAAGTATGCATGCATAAGTGTTGTTGAGTAGGAACGTACCCGTAACCACCGTGGGGTCCGCTATTGCTTCATTCTGTCCTACTGCCAGCACTCTCCCCACACCGCCAATATTCCTTTCCTTGGGACAATCCCTCCTGAAGTGTCCAGTCTCTCCGCACCCATAACACGCCCGGCTTACTCCAGTGCCAGAAACTTGAGTGATTGGTCGTGCCGGTGCTTTACAGAAACGGACTGTGTGCCCTTTCCTGTCACAGTTCTTGCAGTGCATCTCGCGACAAATACCGTGGTGATGGTAGTTGCACTTGCTGCACTTGGGCAGATTCCCCGCATATGGTTTTGTTGGTGCAGAGGTAGCAGGAGTTGTGGTGGGGGTAGTAGCAGCATAAACCGCAACCAGTTGCTTCTTTGAAGGTTCTTGCGAAGTTTGCCCCTTCCTTTTGTTCCAAAATTTCTTGTTGTTGTTGTTGTTGGCATTGATCTCATTGTTGCTGTTCCCTTTGGTTGGTTCATCCATAATAGCCGCGACTCCTTGACAGACACCATGATCAACAAGAGATTGCGCTAGTTCCTTGGCGCTGGCGAAGGTCAAGGGTTTGGAAGCTAATACACTTCCTCGAAGTTGGGGTGATAGTCCCCAGATGTATCTCTCGACCTTTTGGCTTTCCAGGGTTAACATTCCTGGGCAAAGTGTTATTAAGTCACTGAACCTGTTGGTGTAACCTGCTATGTCTGAACCTACCATCGAGAGGTTCCACAGTTCCTGTTCAAGCTTCTGAATCTCGCCTCTTGGGCAGTATTCTCGAAGGAGCATTCTTTTCAGGTTTTCCCAACCCATGGAGTTCGCCACCACCAGGGTTAGTGTTTGGACGTGGCCGTTCCACCATGTCAGGGCGCGTTCAGAGAAAGTAAAAGTGACAAACTTTACTTTGCTTTCTTTAGGACATGCACAGATTTCGAATACAACTTCCGTTTTCTCTATCCATTGAGATAGAGCCAATACTCCCCCAGTCCCGTAAAAGGGAATAGGTTTTCCGTTGGTGAAGTCTTTGTAAGTGCATACCCCTGAACGGCTTTGACCTTGGCCATTTGTAAAACTGTTTGTTCCTCCCCCCGATCTGTTGTTGCTCATTTGTGCCATTGCTGCAGTTACAGCAGCGATTACAGCAGTCTGGAACATAATGGTGTCCATAATTGGAGGAGGTGGTGGAGGTGGTGTTGAAGTTGAGTTTCTGCGTGTTGATCTACGAGGAGGCATGTTCTGGTAGAGAAAAATAAGAATGAATACTATAAGTTTCTAATGTTTTGACAATCGTGTGTTAGTTGTATCTTGTAATTTGTTTTGACTTTAGTTTATGTTTTCAAGGTAGGCATAGAAATTTAAAACTCATAATTTTTGAGAGGTATAAAATAAGAAATACTTCATATTCATACATATAGGTCACACCTGAGGTGTGTTACATTACTTGTTTTGTTTGGAAAATTTGATCCTCCTAGAGGTCTCCGATTACAGATACAACAGGGAAAATAAGGGAAGTAAGGGAAAAACTTTTATCCGAAATCCTAATCTACAACAAAATTGTTGGGGCTCGAACAAGTTCTACTTGCGGCGTTTGGAGCTAGATTCGGCATCCGACCGTTTGACTCCCATCAGTCGCCTCTCGAGATCTGCTTGTTGTTCCTTCATCTCTCTTATTTCTACCAGAGCCGTTATCATTTGGTTCTGAAGTGTTCCCGTGTAGATTTGGGTATTCTCATGTAGTCCTTCCAAACGGCAGATGTCAGCAGCGTTACCTTGGGTAGCAGCATTGATCTCGCGAACTCTGGCTGCTTGTTGGTCCGCCTGGTAGTTCTGGTTAGCTATAGCATTCACGACGACAGGAAGTGCTCGATCAGCTGAGCCTCCCCCACTGACATTGTAAAAATCTCGGCACATGCCGAAAGGAGGGCGTACACCTTGCTGGCGGCTCCAGTAGTAGAGGTGGCTTCCCCAGATGGGGATGGGTCCCGGTTGATATGGTCTGATTACGGGAGGATGAGGGATGGGAGGGTCGATCACTTCCGGCTCGGAGTCTGTCCCGCTAGAAATCTCGTCGATCTCTTCGTCGACTTCGAATTCCTCTCCGACTTCGACTTCGAATTCTTCCTCGATAACCCCTTCGGGTTCTTCCTCGACCTCTTCTTCGATTTCCTCTGGGTCTTCCTCCGGGTCTTCTTCTATCCAACCGCCGTTGCCTTGGTTTGGGTAGTAGGGATCTCCTGGTAAATGGAATCCGGCCATTTGTCTGTACTAGGATAGATGTATGAGAACTTTATAAGAAAAAAAAAATTCTATTTAACGACTTACTATTTTTAACTATAATTTTTATTGTACAACTTTTTTTAATAATACTCCTATAATATTTCAAGTTGGCGAAACTAAAATAATTTGTATTTGGTAAGTTCTTGGCTTGTTGTCGACTACGACCATTCCTCGACGTACGTTGGTCAAATCCCGGATAAATATAGTTGATCGTGCTATATTTATTCTCGACCTGATTACATACCCCGAGGCTCAATCGTAATGTCGTAACTTGCCTTAATACTTTTTAGTAAAACTTGTTATGATACGAGATTAATGCATGCTTGTAAAAATGTATATCTTTAAAAGAAAGTATTTTGTTCATGAAAATGTTTCGTCAGAGGGTTTTTGGTCCCCTTTGCATTTATAGTTTGTATATCGTATGTGGTTCGATATACTTAGTTCACTATAAACAATGCTCTGATACCAATCTGTCACACCCCCAAACCAGAATGGCGGAAACATTCGGGGGTGGATGACTTCACATAGTATCACAACCATTGAATATTGTAAAGAAAGTAACACACCCATCGTATATATAATGAAAACGTATCTTGTTGCGTTATACATATTAGCAAAAGAATATTACAATAAGATGATAAATGTTCAATAATAAAACATCCTTAGTGTTCCCTTCTCCAAAAGCTGGTGGTTACCTGTATTACTGATTCCCTGAGAAATACAAGTGGTTTCGAAAAAGTGTCAACAATTAAGTTGGTGAGTTCATAAGTGTTTTGCATTGAAAAGTATGTCCTTTTTGATGGTAAATCGATGAACGAGGTTTTCAGAAAATCCAATATTTTCTATAAATGATTTGAAAAGTTTCCCGTGTTGGAGTGCGTTAGTGTTTTCCATACTTGAATAAAAATGACAAAATTTGTGTTAACAATAAAATGGAAAACTGGAATGCATATATGAATCTCGTAAATCAAACTTGTTTTTATACTTTAATGTGAGTTTTATAACCATACTATTGACACTGACGGCCTGTAACAACATTCTTCAGGTGTTGTAGTGTTATGACATTTGTCACCCCAGACCTGCCGGTCTAACTATAGCTAATAGTTTAGGTGCGGGGTTGTCAATCCCGTATAGATCTATACACAAGTATCACGCTCTCTCTCCAAGAGATTATGGTATATAATACAGGACTTGAAATGCATACATACGAGTACGTTGAAGTTTAAATGTCTCACATTACTTGGTATAAACAGATTTACGATAATAAAGACTTTACTTCTTTTGAAAGTATTTCATTTGTCAAGATGTATATGTAAATGTATGAATAACTGGAATACTATACTCATTATAGTTTCTCAAAAAGTATGTTCCCATTTTGTAATAACAACTTGGTGATATAATAGCCCTTTAAACATAAAGTTATTTTTGTATCAAAACCCTATAAGAACGATATTATAATTATGTTTATAAAATGATACTTTGATTTGTAATGTACTTGTATTCCCCCCCTAAAACGTGAAAAGAATTGAAAAGTAGGGGTATGAATTCACTCGTTAAGTTTGAAGAGAGAGGCTAGAGTTGAGCAGAGCTTCGACCGCGGAAAGTTGCGTCTTCGGGTTCTCGGGAATCTCTGCAGCATAGATCTTTCGTCAGGGGCTCGAGTGCGGAAATCAAGGTGAGGGAATGGTCTCTGGAGCTGGGAGAATGGCTGAGGAATTGTGAAAGTGTGCCAAAACTCGAAGCTCATGACATCTATTTATAGTGCTGGAAGAGTGAGTACGCGGGGCGTACTCACGTACGCGGCGCGTACCTCGTTACACTGGGCGTAATATGGCGTCATGGCTTACGGCTCCTGGCTAGCTAAGCGTAGAGGGGGCGGGTCGATGGGACTCGACTCTGGGTCTAGTACGCGGGGCGTACTCCCAGAAAATGCGGGGCGTAATCCGGCCTGTCCTCTTCTAAATTCCGTAACTTTCGCGTACGAGCTCCGTTTTTCGTGTTCTTTATATCCACGCGTAGGTGAGATTATGCTCTACAACTTTCATTTAGACTCCCTCGGCTAGTTTTGACTTTATTTTTAATGATATATTTTTAATAGGCCGGGCCTCCTAAAGTTCGTTAAAAATTCATAGGTTCTTTATTCGACGTCGGTTTTCGTTTGTCTTTTTATCGTTTTATTACTACTGAGGAGATCTTCAACTTCCGTTTAGGTGGCGATAGCTAATTAACACTCGATCTTCAATCCGAGTTTTTAGCCCTCTACTACTGTTACGAAACTTTGAAAATTCGTAACTTCTTCATACGAGGTCCAATTTGGGCGATCTTTTTATGCACGCTCACCTTTCAACGAGATCTACGACTTTTGTTTAGATACTTAAGGCTAAAATGTATTTTATTGAGATTTTACTTTTTGCGTCAAATAATGTTTTAACGTCGTGTCGTAAATATACGAGTGGTTATACTTTCTACAATATACCCCGGTTTTGAGCATTCTTTATGTTTTTGGAAACCTTGGCATGATATCTAATATTTGAGGCATCCCAACTTAGATACTTGAACATTTTATTTTCGAGGTTAATTTCGTTGTATTTGACTTTCGAGTGTTACAATGCTTTTGGAAAATATAGGGTTGTCACAGTAAGGAACATACTAATCATAAATAAAGTATATAAAATGGGGGTTTTGATTATTAATTAAACTAAAAATAGAATTGAAATAAAATAAATGAAATCATTAATAAAAAAAAAATAATTTAGTTCTTCTGCGACTTTCCTAAGCATGTAATCAACCTGTATCAGATTATTTAGAATGTGTTCTATCTACGCTAGTAGTAAGAACAACTAATAAGCTCTAGTACATTCTTTTTTACCTAAGTATTTTATCAAACAAGCTCTTCAATTAACCCTAATTTTTTACCGACGTATTAAAAAAGCTCTTAATTAAATTCAAAAAAGTTGCATTAAGATCTGTGTAAAATTCCCAGCAATATCTAATACTTCTCACAAGCTCGGAAGTAAAAATATATTAAATTTCAGTTTATAATAAAATAAAATCCAAACGTAGAAGAGACTGGTCTAGTATCATGTCTTTATGTAAGACATTATGAATCGTATCCCATATGCTTCGGGTATACGATCGATTGCATATGCTATAATATTCACATGTTCTAATTTTCCAAATGCCTAAGGCATTAAGAGGGAAAAAGGACTAGATTTGGATATGACTAAAGTTGTTAAACAACTGTCAAGGATAATCTAAGGTTCACCGATGTGACAACCCAAGTTGTCCCGTTACATTTCCCCGTTACCGTTAACGGAATATTCCACTGTATAAAAGTTCCGTTAATTAGAGGGCGTCAATTTAATAAACATTCCATTTGATTACCTTTAGCATGCCGTTAAGTCGTGATAAAAGGAAATAAAAACATAGGACACACATTTCCATTTATTTGGGGAAAATGTCAAGTTTTATTATTACGACCACTAAATCGGGTGCGACCAAAAGCCCCGTTTAACGGCAGTATCGGGTAAAATTCCACTGAGCCCCGACTGTGAAACCTATATAAGGGTGAGTGGAGTCCTTTGGAGACTTTTTACACTCTCTCTTTATACTCTCTCTCTAGACCCGTTTTCGCCCCGAATCCGCAACCAAACGCTTCCATATTGTAAGTCCGCTTACCCTAGCCTATTCTAAACATATTGATTCATGTTTATGGTCCAAAATACGGACTTAGAAGCAATGGAAAAGGAGTTTACGGCCTAAGCTTTTTCTTAGGCCGTAAACACCTAAAACAAGGCCAAAACGACCCAAACTTGTCCCCAATGGCTAGGAAATAAATTGAGGTAATAGCCTAGGAGTGTTTTAACACAAAAACTCATGGATTTAGAGGACAAAGGAGAGTTTACGGCCCAAGCACAAGCTTAGGCCGTAAACACCTCAAAATCTTGTATTAAGGTCCCAAATGCACTCCAAACTCATCCTAGGGCTTCATACATAATTTAGGGACTTATCCTCTTGAGTTTAAACCATTGAAACACTCTAAAATGATTTAATGAAAGGAGTTTACGGCCCAGACAATGGTCAAGGCCGTAAACACCCTTAAACATGCCCAAATTAATTGTTTTGTCCCCCAAATGGCCTTATACACTTACCATAAAATACAAGGAGGGGATTTAAGGGCTTAAACTCAAGAAAATGAGGGATTTCTTGGAGTTTACGGCCCAAGCATTTATCTAGGCCGTAAACTCCCCAAAACCCCCTCAAATGTTGGTTTTAATCACCCAAAATAGCATCAAACTTCATAAGAAAATTCTAGGAAGGCAATAGGGGCTTAAAACTTCACTAAACTCAAAGATTGAGAGTTTACGGCCGTAAACTCCCTTGGGAGAGTTCCTAGGCCATAAAATCCTATAAAATGCCCTTAGGAGCCTCAATTCCACTCATGCCTTTTGGGAAAAATGCTTAGGATAATTCAATGAACAAGCTAGAAGCATCAAACACCCAAGAATAGGACCTTGGGAGTTTACGGCCGTAAACTCCCTTAGGTTGGGCCGTAAAATCCTTGTTTGGTCCATGTTAATGCTTTAAGTCCATTCACACACTTAATATTTGAGTTTAGCAAAGTTCCACAACTGATAAGAAACCCTTAGCACCCTTAAACGCTACCCGGGACCCCAAACACTCAACCAAAAGTGTTTTCCGCTCCTTTGAGTGTGTATAATTGTTTAATTAGTATGTTATATGCTAATTGTATGTGAACATATGTTATCATATGTTAAAATAGGTCCTTGTGTGTGTTTAAGTCCTTGCGTGACACCGAACGCCCAAACGGCACTTTCGTCGGACCTACTTATACCAGGTGAGTTCATACCCCTGAATGAACCTTTTAAATGCTTTTAAATGTTTTATAGGGGGGGATTACAAGTTAAACATGCCAGTTATCATATCAATCACATGTGATTGATAACCCGCATGCACAAGATTTTACCACTCTTTACACTGTTTTATCGAGTAGGACACTATAAGGATTTTTACTTGTTTTTAAAACTTTCACTTACACTGATTTATCCAAATTCAATCTAAACTGGGTTATGAAAGACTTCCAAGGAATTTTAAACATATTTTACGAAAGGATACAATTTGTGAAATTTTCTGTTCATAAAGGATTTTCATCAAAAATTCCCTTTTTCGATGTATATTTTACGTGTTAATTATTGCACTTCACTTATACTTGATAACAACTCTACTTCACTTATACTTGATACGCTTTTACTTCACTTATTGTCGCGTCTACTTCATGATACGCTTATACTTGTTCGACACTTCTACTTCACTTGCGACCGCTTCTACTTTACTTGATAGACACTTCTACTTCACAAGGATCACTTCTACTTGAAACACACTCAGTCTTAGTTAGATGTATGTCCGTACTTATATAAGTATATATAAGTAATGATTGAAAGACTTAGGAAGGCTCGTCTGCCCTATTTCCTTTTCTTCGTTGAGATGTGGTCTGGTGGGATCGGGTAGCCGTCCGAAGGTCGTTTGGTTCATTAGTTATATACTATGTATATGAGTATGGACATACAGGAAATTCTCTAGTCGAGTCAGTTAAGAGTCTCTACCTCTATTCTACACTTACTTAGAAACACACTACCCACTGTTTGGAAGTCTCTACCTCTAGTATATCACTTTCATTAGAAACCCACTATTTGGGATGCATCTTCAGGACACGGCCTTCTCCGTTGTCTAGTTGGTAACCAGAGTCTCCTGTAGGGAGAGCAGACATTGTGTGTATAGATCTATACGGGATTGACACCCCCGCACCCTGACTGCTAGCTACAGTCCACGGCTCACCAAGCCAAGGGGTGACAAATGTCACATTATATAGATGCTTGTAGGGCGTCTGGAACTCTAGTCAGTATGGTTACGAGTATCCTGGGTTACCTTATAATTCATGGCTTTAAGGTAACGGTATTTTCGTCAGCAATTTACTCACTCTTCAGAGTCACACTGTTTTGACCTTGCTAGACGTATCTTTCATTTGATACTATCTGGGGTCTGTAGTCTCTGTTTTGACCTTGCTAGACGTATCTTTCATTTGATACTGTCTGGGGTCTGTAGTCCTTGTTTGACCTTGCGAGATGTACCTTTCATTTGGTATCGTTTTCGGTCTATATTCACTGTTCTAGACCTTACCAGCTGTACCTTTCATTTGGTACCTTCTGGGGTATGTGCCTCCCCTTTGTTAGATTGAACCAGGCGTGTCATTAGTTCGATACCTTCCTGGAGTCTATGATTCTTTGCCTTAGTCAGCAGTCCTCACTGTTGAGGCATATGTTATTCCCTGATGTCTCTTGCTTTCTTTAATAATCAAATTCAGTATTTTGATAATAATAGCAATTGAGGGAAAACTACTTTTGACCACATTACACTGAACAGTCTTGGTAGAAGGCTGCTTTATTTAAAGAAAATATAGGATTTTCTGGAAAGAACATTGATGCACTGAAACCACTTAAACTACTACTTATTAAAGTTATTTGACTAAATGACACTAAATACTTATGAACTCACCAGCATTTGTAAAAATGCTGATACTCGCTTTTCAAATAACTTGTAATCTCAGGTCAGCAATTAGACAGGTACATCCCCAGAGTTGCTGATGAAGATGGCTTAAGTACCTTGTTGCACTTTATATATGTTGCTTGTATTACTTTGATACTATGTAATGTAACCATGTAAAATTTTTACTATTAATGCAATGTTTTGTTGTACTTTGATTACTATATGCATGTGTTGTGATACTTGACATGACGTCATCCACCCCAGAACGTTTCCGCCGTTCCGGTTTTGGGGTGTGACAACCGAAGATTGGTCGCTTATGTGTTGGAGGTATAGTAATTGATGGACTATATTGATATAATTCAGAATAGATAGGATTCTGTTTAGATAGTCATATGGCAATTATGGAAATGTTTCCATAATGGGAGTTGGATATTAAGAATCTTTGTGTGAGTTAGAGAGTTTAATGCAAGAAGGATGTTCAAGTAATGCTCTTTGAATGTGAGACTTCAATTTTAGGGAATTGTCTTGTAACATTCTGAAATGGAATATTTTGTAATATAATTGGCCAAGTCTCTATGATGTTTGTGCCTAGACATTACAAAAGGAACATTGCATAAAAGTTTAGACTCTAATGGATTCTATTAGTGGCAAGTATTTTGTATTCTTACACTGTAACATCCAGTTTTAAATAGAATAATTAAAATAATAAACTCGGAACCCCGAGAAGTAATTTTATTTTTATTTTAGATTATTGTAGCCCAAAAACAAATAATAATTATCAGGATGTAGTTTCGAGGGTTAAAGCGTAATTAAGGGCTTATTTTGAAAAGGTTTTGTAAGAGTAGGGGGCCATTTGGTATCATTTGGACCTAATATAAAAGAATTTATGGAAACAAGGGGATTAAAGAGTAAATATCGGGCTTATTTTGTAAGGATTTTAGAAGGCATGGTAGCAATGGTAATTTCTGGATCAAAATTGAAAGAAGAAGGATAAGGAAGGACAAAAGGTGTCATTATGGGGAAAGTTTGAAGGAGGCGGTATTTAATTGTTGCATTGCCTCGTTTAACCCTAACCCTAAACACCAAATTTAGCCGCCACCACCCTCCTTCTCCACCTCCGCCACCGACCTTATATCCCCATCGTCGGCCGCTGCCGACATGGCGTCCACCGATGACCGTGAGCCCTCATCTTCATTCCTTTCTGTCGGAGCTAGTGTCGCCCATCAGCACCACCTGTCTAGAAGACGTCGTGGTGGACCCGCTGCTGTTCGAGCAACTATTTCCTGCGCTCCGATTGCCCTTCATCGTTCTCACTCCACTATTGCATTGATACCACGGTCGCTGCCATTACCGTTGAAGACCCAACCGTCGTCGGACGTTAGGTCGCTGTTGCTGTTGTAAACCGTTGTTGTGGCTGCCTCCTAATGCCGCTTCTCGCTTCTTCTACTGTCCCGTCGTCAGCCACGACCATTCCGCCTAACGCCATCGGTGAACGCATCGCCTGCTGCCTAGTCGATGGTTTGCAGCGACGGTCTCGTGTAGTGAATAAATATATGTTGCTGCTGGGGCTGTAAACCACCAACCATCGTCGTCGCACCGCCGATGTAGCTGTTTGTCAGTCCTTTCGCCGCCACCAGCCACCGTGGAAGGTGGTTGTGTGCGAGTTTTGCTATGTATTTAGGTGTGTGTGTACTGTAGCTTTATTATGTTAAGTGTGTGTATATTGTGTAGCCGAAATTCGTAGA
Source organism: Lactuca sativa (assembly GCF_002870075.4). NCBI lineage: Eukaryota > Viridiplantae > Streptophyta > Magnoliopsida > Asterales > Asteraceae > Lactuca > Lactuca sativa. The sequence goes on along the minus strand of NC_056623.2, from coordinate 106,383,157 downwards.
AAGGCCACCGCTACCACTGTGAGGTGGTGACTGCCACCATCCAACCACCACTAGCCACCACAAGGGTGGCTGTGTGTATGTGTGTTTATTTAGTATGTGTGTGTTAATTGGGTATTTCGTTGTAAAAATTTGTAACCTTATCGGAATAATGAAAAAGAAAACTCTAAACCACCACCGTAAGTTGGTGGTTGCTGCCTCTTGCCGCCACCGACTGCCTTGTTGGGTGGCGGTGTGCCTTGTTTGCATTTTTGGACTCGTTTGGGATGTTTGGAGTAAGTGGGCCCAATGAAACCCTAGTGGGCCCAATGAAACCCTAATGGGCCTAATGAAGCCCTATTTGGCCTAAAAGCCCAACCAGTTGATCAATGGTCTAGTAGTGGGTAGAAAACCCTAATTAGGGACACTTAACCCTAATTGTCATTTCATGTGAAAACCCAATATATTTTCACTTGGGCCTTGAGTTGGCCTTTCTATTGGGCCTTGGTGATTGGACTATGGATGGGCTATCCAAGAACAAGTAAATGGACATAAATAATTGGATGAACTTTAGGGTAAGGCCCATGTGAGAGACTTGGGCCCAATTGGAAAATTGGGCCATAAATGGGCCATATCTGGGCCTTGATGATCATGTGATATTGGGCCATGGGAATACTAAGAGTTTGGGCTAGAATAATTGAATGGGCCTAATGGTAAGACCTTGTAAAGGTTTGGGCCCAATTTGAAAAATTGGGCCATATGTTGGGCTTCATCTGCAGGACTTCAGTAGTGCCAGGTGAGTTATCCTCACTATACTCAAGGGTTTAATGCCCATGGTCGGTCCTTTGGATTGTTATCTGGTTATGTTGTGCTAGTATGATCTGTTAGATCGGTATCCTAGAGGGTAGGATAATATTATGTGTTATGCTAGTGTGATCTGTTAGATCGGTATCCTAGAGGGTAGGATAATACTATATGGTATGTGGTATGATCTGTTAGATCGACATCCTGGTAGATAGGATGGTATTATGTGCTATGTTGTATGATCCATTAGATCAGTTGTTATCTATAGACTGTTATGTGATTATCTGTTATATGTGCACATGTTTGTTTGGCGGTTGAGGCTGCAACTATATTAGGCAAGTATTTGACCTGGTTGTGCATGGTCCTTTTGGGTTGCCTTCACCATAGCAACTTGACAGGATGATTTATTATGAGAGAAGAAATATTATTAATATATTATAAGAATAATATAAGGAATAATAATATTATTATTTGATTTATATAAGTCATAAATTAATTAGGAATTAATTTGGTGACTTAAAGAGATTAATTGAATAAAGGGGTATAAACTGTCAATTGTTTGATAGTTGCACTTTGGGCTATAAATCCCTTATGGATAAGGGGGACAATTTTGGGGGCTTAGGATAGCCATAGAAATCATCCAAAGGCTTATCAATTAGGGTATTGGATTGCTTAAGGCCTAAGTTATCGTATTAGGGTTTAAGGGTGAAACCCTAGGAGCCTCACTAGTATAAATAGACCCTAGGGGTCAAGGGAAATCGAAACTTGTGCTTTAGAAAGAAACCGTAGCTGATTTTGATCCCTTCTCCTCTCTCTCAAATCATCCTCTTGCTAGTTGGTGTTTGTAAGCCATTAGAGGAGTGACAATTGTGACTCTAAAGCTCCAAGGACAAGAAGATCAAGCAAGTGATTGAAGGTAAACTTCTAATTCTGAATTCATATTGTTATTATACTCTATTAGCCATTAGAAGTCTTGGATTCAATGTATGTTCAATTAGAGAAACCTAGATCCAATCATTAGGGTTGCATGTGCACATAGGAATGTTCATATGGCTAAAACCCATCAGTGGTATCAGAGCCTAGATTGGTTTCTATTGATTTGATGCATTGGTTGCTTGTTTCATGCTTGTTAAATTCGAATTTTATGTTTCTGTCTGATGGACTCGGCAAGTCCCATAGTGGACTCGGCGAGTAGGCTAGACTCGGCGAGTCCATTGGGGTACTCGGCGAGTCCAAGCGTCAGAAAGACGTAACTTCGGGATTTCTTGCTGTTTATCTTTGAGATACTTGCCTTAATCATATTAGATCAATATAAATCCGATTTTATGATATATATGAGTATATTCTTGACCTAATTGAAGATATTTATTAATTAATAAAATATTTATTTCCTTATGTGATAATTGATTAATTATTTTAATTAAATTGGTAAATTGTTTTGCAAGAAATTATTAAATAAATCAAATATGGATAATTATGTGATTAAATGTTAATTTAGATTATTTGTTATTTGATCCCCTATGTTTTGAAAAGTTTAAAACTTGCCCTCAAGTTTTGAAATTTATGTTTTGTGATTAAAAGTTTAATTTAGACAATTTAACTTTCAAACCCTAGAATTTTACAAGTTTAAAATTCAACCCTATACTAATATAATATTACAAGATTTATATATATATATATATATATATATATATATATGTGTGTGTGTGTGTGTGTGTATAATTAAAATGCTAGTCTTACCGTTAGTAGGCCTCATTCACGAAGCCGGTCTATAAGGTGGGTATAAGGTTGCTGCCTATAAAATGGCGCTTAATGGGTGTACACTCACACCCACCGCTTGCTTGATCAGTGGAGGGTCGTTAGCCGAACAGGTAGGATAGGGCAACCTCATCTTTTCATTAAAAGTATAATATGAAATACAAAGTAACTACATGTTTTCAAAAAATTTCCCAATCCTAGTTACTTTAGGAAAAGTGAATTGATGCAATCCCATGAAATTACACTTTGCACCCTTGCTAAGAAGTTAGTGGAGCGTGTGTGGTTTACCGGAACACTAATTGGTTCTAAGCAAAGGTGGCAAAGGGTGATTCATTGTTTATCATAGTTCGATGAAGCGTGTGTGGTTTACCGGCACATCGAATAGGTGATTGTTACAATGAAGGCACCATGTGAATTTGCATGGTAATTCACACCCACTTTGTGATCCTCGGTATCCCAGTCACAAACGAGAGGGACATATCGAGATTTAAACATGCCATTGAAAAGTTTCAATGAATCTCATCCAAACCTAGGAATTCTCAATACATTTAGAACTTAAAGTTATGTTTTCATGGTGGAGAATTAGTGAATCGTCATTCACTTACCTTCAAATTGTTTGCATGTTAGATTACGACATCCCTTTTCTAATATGTAAATATTGTTGTTGGATCCTAGCCCTAATTTTTCTTATTGGGTGATAATTAGGGATTCAAATTCTAATCTATCTTTGTCCTTTCTAGATGTCAAACGCAAACAATGCTACTGCTAGTTCATTCACATTGATGAGCCTTTGTCAAAAGGTGACTTTCGATGGGACGAACTTTAGCGAATGGATAAGATACATTCACACAATTGCTCGCTACGAGGACAAGGAGTATGTCCTCGATGAGAAGCTTGAGAAGATCAACCCAGAAATCGCTACTCCGGTTGAAATGACCGCTTTTGAGACTCATGAACGTGATGCAACGAAGGTACATTGCATCATGATAGCCACAATGAACGCCGAATTCCAAAAGTCCTATGAGGACATGTATCCGTATGAAATGCACCAAGACTTGTTGGAGAGATACCACCAAAACGCAAGGCAAGAGCATTACGAGATTTTCACTAACATGATTTCCGCCAAAATGCGTCATGGAGAATCTCTTACCGTGCACCTGCAAAAGATGCAAAGGTATGTCGATCGTCTTCGCAAGTTGAATGTTGACTTTGGGGAAGACTTAGCGATCGACATGGTGCTTCACTCTTTGCCTCCGTGTTACAATCAATTTAGGATGACCTACCGCATGAACAAAGAAGAGGTCACCCTAAGCAAGCTCCAAGGTCTCCTTAGGGTTGCTGAAAGCAACCTCAAGGACAAGTCTGTTGCACCCACTCCCAATCCACCCGCTGCTCCTGTTTTGGCCATTGGGCAAGGAAGAGGCAAGAAGGGGAAGGCTCCATCTAAGAGCCACCGCAAGGGAAAGTCCCGAGATGGTTCCTCTTCTAGTGGGACCAAAGTTGATCCCGCTAAGCCTAACCCTAATCCGAAGGAGGCAGAGTGCCATCATTTCCATAAAATAGGGCATTGGAAGAGAAGCTGCCCAGACTACCTGCAAGCCATCAGGGAAGGAAAGATCAAGCCATATATATACAATTAAATCTAATGATTCATCTCATGCTATTTCTTGGGTCCTTGATACCGGTTGTGGTTACCACGTCTGTTATGAATTGCAGGGACTAAGAAGAAATAGGGATGTGGAGCATGGAAGAATAAATCTAATCATGGGGAACAGAAGATCGTCGCCTGTGACCAAGATTAGAGTGTATTCTTTAGTGCTTAGGAATGGTTTATGTTTAGATTTGAACAATTGTTGCTATTCTTCAGAAATCGCAAGAAACATCATTTCATTTCATGGTTTGTTTAGATAAGGTTTTAGAATTTCTTTTAATAATGACAATGGTTCTATTATTGCTTATCTTAATGGTGTCTTATATTTTGAAGCAATACCGTGAAATGGAATTTATGAAATTGTTATGATTGTAGATAATTTAGGAAATGATGTTTTATGCATGGATTCTTCCAATGGTATGGATAGAACATCCCTATGGCATTGTCGTCTTGGACATGTCAACAAGAAGCGCATAGCCCAACTCCAAAAGGATGGAGTGTTGGAGTCATTCAACCTTAGGGAAGATGACACATGCGAGTCTTGTTTTCTTGGAAAGATGACTAAGTCACCCTTCACTAGTACATGTGAAAGGGGTGAGGGTCTATTGGACCTAATACATACCGATGTATGTGGACCGTTTAGATCAACCACAAAGGATGGGAACCGCTTCTATGTGACTTTTACCGATGACTATAGTAGATATGGGTATAACTACTTAATCAAGCAAAAGTCAGAAACGTTTGAAAAGTTCAAAGAGTTCAAGAATGAAGTGGAGAATCAATTGGGCTGGAAAATCAAGATGCTTCGATCCGATCGAGGAGGAGAGTACCTAAGTCTTGAATTCCACGACTATCTCAAGGAGTGTGGAATAGTTTCACAATTGACGCCACCTAGGACACCGCAGTTGAATGGTGTGGCAGAAAGGCATAATCGAACCTTGTTGGACATGGTTCGCTCTATGATGAGTCGTGCTTCACTACCTATCTCTTTTTGGGGGTATGCTTAGAGACTGCCGCCCACATCCTTAACCGAGTCCCTACTAAGAAGGTTGCCAAAACACCTCACGAGATGTGGACATGGAAGGCTCCCTCGTTAGCACATATCAAGGTTTGGGGTTGCGAGGCTTTCGTAAGACGGGATACTCACGACAAGCTCGAACCTCGTAGTGAACGATGTATTTTCATCGGCTACCCGCAAAAATCCTTTGGATATCTATTCTATAGACCGAAGGACAATGTTGTCTTTGTTGTGAGGAGAGGAGTTTTCCTAGAGCGAGAACTCATAAGCCAAGGAGACGGTGGGAGGCAAATCGAGCTTGAAGAGATTCAAGAGTCGATAGATGAAGGAACCTATACCGCTGGCACTCAACCCGAGGAGGAAACTCCGGTTGAACTGATTAACGAGTCCTTACCTATTAGACGTTCCGAAAGAGTTAGAGTTCAACCCCAGTTCTATGGTTTTCATATTACTACCGAAGGGAACACGTATATTAGTGATGGTACACTAATAAATTTAGATGAACCTAATAGCTATAAGGAAGCCATGGCAGGCCCGGAGTCTGCGAAATGGAAAGAGGCAATGGACAGCGAGATCCAGTCCATGTATGACAACCAAGTTTGGAATTTGGTAGATAATGTGCCTAGACGTAAGACCGTTGGGTGCAAGTGGATCTTCAAGAAGAATACCGACGTGGATGGAAACATACACACATATAAGGCGCGATTGGTTGTGAATGGCTTTACTCAAACTCCCGAAGTTGACTATGATGAGACCTTCTCACCAGTTGCGAAGATAAATTCTATTAGAGTGGTGCTAGCTATTGCCGCATTTCATGATTATGAGATTTGGCAAATGGATGTCAAAACCGCTTTCCTTAATGGGAAGTTGGTTGAGGATGTTTACATGGCTCAGCCAGAGGCTTTTGTCGATCTGAAGCATCCTAATAGAGTGTGTAAGCTTGAGAAGTCCATTTATGGACTTACGCAAGCGTCTCGCAGATGGAATCTTTGCTTCGATGAGAAAGTCAAAGAGATTGGATTTGTACGAAGCGAAGATGAATCATGTGTATATGTCAAAGCCAGTGGGAGTATAGTAACCTTCCTCATTCTGTATGTCGATGACATACTACTCATAGGAAATGACGTCCCGACTCTGCAGGAGGTTAAATCCTAGCTCGGGAAGTGCTTCGCTATGAAGGACCTCGGAGAGGCTTGCTATATTTTGGGAATAAGGATAGTGAGAAAAAGAAGTAAGAGACTAATAGGACTTAGTCAGAACACTTACTTAGATAAAGTACTGAAATGTTTTAGTATGGAAAACTCGAAGAAGGGAGAATTACCGACACAAAGTAATGCCAAGTTGAGTAAGACTCAATGTCCGAGTACCGAAGCTGAAATAGCAAAAATGAGCCGAGTACCATACGCTTCTGCAATTGGCTCAATCATGTATGCTATGACTTGTACTCGCCCTGATGTAGCCTTTGCTTTGAGCATGGTTAGTAGATATCAAGGGAACCCTGGAAGAGCCCATTGGATTGCGGTCAAGAATATCCTTAAGTACCTTCGGAGGACGAAGGAATGGTTCTTAGTCCTCGGAGGGAGTGATGACTTGAAGGTATGAGGGTATAGTGACGCCAGCTTTCAGACCGACAGGGACAACTACTGTTCACAGTCGGGCTGGGTCTTTACCCTGAATGGAGGAGCAGTAACTTGGAAAAGTTCCAAGCAGGAAACCGTAGCTGATTCAATGTGTGAATCAGAGTACATTGCAGCGAGCGAAGTGTCGAAGGAGGCAATATGGTTGAAGAACTTCATCGGTGATCTTGGAGTTGTACCTACCATAAAGGAGCCCATGGAGATTTTCTGTGATAATGAAGGAGCGGTTGCCTTGACCAAGGAACCGAGGGATAATGGTAGATATCGACATATCGACAGAAAATATCACTTTATTAGACATCATGTAGAAGAAGGACAACTCGTGGTTAAGAGGATATCATCAGAAGATAACCCAGCAGATCTGCTTACGAAGGGACTGAGTAGGGTTAAGCACTTGCAGCATGCTAGGAGTATTGGGCTAAAGGATGATATTAGTATAGATTAGATAGTAGTAGAAACGTGTAATTGATAAATGTAATTAACATTTGATGATTAAATAAAAGAGTATTATTTATGAGTAATGTTACTGTCTTATGTTAATTGTTTAACTATTGTTTCTCTTTGCATGTTTTGACTTCCAGAATAATTGAGTTTATTAAGAATAATCGAATTGTTCAAATTGTCCACAATCGTTCATATGTTGGAAGTAGGTATGAATGAAGATTGTCATGAATTGGTGTGTAGATTGTCTAAATGGTATTAGACATAGCAAAAGTTTTCTGCAACGTTCATGAGTGCTTATGAACTAGTTTTGAGCATTGGAACAAACCCGCGCTTGCTGGAATCACCTTATGGAATGTGATAAAAAGGGTGATCGCAAGACGATAATATCATATAGTCTTAAAACCAAGATATATGGTTTGTTATTTGTTAATTGGTTGTACATTGATAATGCAAAACCTCATCAGTAACTTAATGTTATAAAACACATTGTTGTGTATAGTTGATTAATGAATAAGTAAATGCATATAAGTCGAAGTTAATCTGTTACTTTTATCCTAAGAGGGTAAAAGTGATATCTCGGCCGCTCGATGATTTGATTTGACTTATGTGTCGAGCCTGGTCAGAACTGAATTGATGTGTTCGATTAAGTTCTATGTCAAATAAGTCGGAGATCGAGAAACCAAATGCTAGACAAATTGGTTCCATATATATGTCTGCATGATATCTGAACAGAGGACTGTACGATCCCTTATCTGAAGGACAAGATTGATTAGATCAGAGTTTGACAACATCTTTGAGAGCTATGATTGCTAATCAGATTATACTTGTATATATAGTTACTAGACTTATCCAAGTGGGAGACTGTTGGAATAGTGTCTATGGCTGCAACTATATTAGGCAAGTATTTGACCCGGTTGTGCATGGTCCTTTTGGGTTGCCTTAACCATAGCAACTTGACAGGATGATTTATTATGAGAGAAGAAATATTATTAATATATTATAAGAATAATATAAGGAATAATAATATTATTATTTGATTAATATAAGTCATAAATTAATTAGGAATTAATTTGGTGACTTAAAGAGATTAATTGAATAAAGGGGTATAAACTGTCAATTGTTTGATAGTTTCACTTTGGGCTATAAATCCCTTATGGATAAGGGGGGGGGCGATTTTGGGGGCTTAGGATAACCATAGAAATCGTCCAAAGGCTTATCAATTAGGGTATTGGATTGCTTAGGGCCTAAGTTATCCAATTAGGGTTTAAGGGTGAAACCCTAGGAGCCTCACTAGTATAAATAGACCCTATGGGTCAAGGGAAATCGACACTTGTGCTTTAGAAAGAAACCCTGGCCGATTTTGATCCCTTCTCCTCTCTCTCAAATCATCCTCTTGCTAGTTGGTGTTTGTAAGCCATTAGAGGAGTGACAATTGTGACTCTAAAGCTCCAAGGACAAGAAGATCATGCAAGTGATTCAAGGTAAACTTCTAATTCTGAATTCATATTGTTATTATACTCTATTAGACATTAGAAGTCTTGGATTCAATGTATGTTCAATTAGAGAAACCTAGATCCAATTATTAGGGTTGCATGTGCACATAGGAATGTTCATATGGCTAAAACCCATCAAGACCGATATCCTAGAGGGTAGGATAATATTATGTGTTATGCTAGTGTGATCTGTTAGATCGGTATCCTAGAGGGTAGGATAATACTATATGGTATGTGGTATGATCTGTTAGATCGGCATCCTGGTAGATAGGATGGTATTATGTGCTATGTTGTATGATCCATTAGATCAGTTGTTATCTATAGACTGTTATGTGATTATCTGTTATATGTGCACATGTTTGTTTGGCGGTTGAGGCTTATCTGTTTTGTGGGCATTTCAACCCGTTGGTTGTGGGTCGTGAGTATTCCATCCCGAGGATGATTGGACTGATAGTATGTGCGCATTCTAACCTGTTGGTTGTGGGCCTGGGGTATTCCATCCCGATGATGATTGGACCCATAATATGTTGGCATTCCAACCGGATGGTTGAGGGGTTGGGGTATTCCAACTCGATGGTTGACTGGACCCATAGTATGTTGTTTATGATTATATGTGTATTGTTGTGGGTATGGGTATTTTGGGGGAACTCACTAAGCTTTCGAGCTTACAGTTTCAGTTTATTGTTTCAGGTACATTAGGGGATCGTGGCAAGACAAAGGTGTGATCATACAACTCCTCACTTTTTATGACTTTGTTTCTGGGATACTCTGATATGATACATTTTGAAAATAAGTTTTGTAATGGTTAATAGATTTGAAATGTTTTTTAAATTTTAAATTCGGCATGATTTTTATGGGTGTTACAAGTTGGTATCAGAGCCTTGGTTTGAGTGAATCGGAGGAACACTCGTGTGAATCCTGTCTCAAATCAAGGAAAGATTTTCTAAATGATTTCTAAATGATTTCTAAATGGTTTTCAAAATAAGTAAAGGAGGATGCAAGGTGTACGATCAGCCGGAGCCATTAAGTAAACCCCAAAATACATACAGTTATTTGATTATGTAATATGTTAGAACAACATGCTAGTGCTAGGCTAGGGATCTTCCGGAATTGCATGATAGAATTGTCTGATTACATGATGCCTGCTAGCCTAGGGTTTCCTTTATTTGAGATTGACATCATTAATGTAGTTGCTTAGTGTATGCATCACGGTTATACATAATTAAGATCTTATAGCCTGAGAATGTTTGATTTAACCTTATGTTCTATTCTTGTTTGATTGTGAGCTTAGGGAAGGATTGGATATTCGAAAGTCTATGGGGTCCAGCACTATGTATGGCTAGCATATACTAGTGTTCCAGGGTTGGTGGAAGTTTCATGGATGGGTGGGTTGTGTGAGGCTGGGAGGCCAGTTATGAGATATTCAGTATTCCTCTAGGATTGAGGATTGAGCGCTTGCCAAATTATGTATACGGTTAGGGCGTTGTGGTGGTACTTGAGACAAACATGGGTAGGTGTGGAAGGTAGTATGGGCTCGTACTATTGAAAGCACAGGACCCATACGCGTACCAAGGATGTCACAACCCTTGGGGTTTAGTTGAGAGTTGATTTCCTGTTGTCATATAGGTTATCAAAGATCTTTCTGGTGTATTATCATAATGATGGTTATGATACGTCTTGAGGCCGGGTCCGGATCATAACCGGAAGCTGACAGCCATGATAGGCCAGCATTGTTAGAGGATCATGTCAGTGAGATCATCCGAGAGGAGGTGATCGATATTGTTCAGGGACAATTGTCGTAGATGTTGGGTCTATTAAGACCGCCATGGTTGAGTATTTTGATGAGCGATGTGCAACCCTTGCTAAGACGGCTGCCGCAGCAGCTGCAACGGCTGTAACGACGGCAGGAGGAGGAGCTGGTCAAGTTTCCAGTACCGAGACTTATTATTGGGACATATTTTGATGAGTAGAGGGATATAGTTATTTGGGATTAGGGAGATGTTTTGTCCATGTTACATTCCGCAAGTTGAGCGGGAAAGGCTAGCACGTGAGTTTCTGGATTGAGGCTTCGGGGGTTTTGCTCGAGGTCGGGATGCAAGTCGCGGGACTTAGGAAGAGGGTGATGATCACGACTAGCTTAAGTTTTGCAGATGGAAGTAAAATGGTTGACTGATAGATTGGAATGTCGTTTTCTAGGGCAAGGATTTTGCCCTTTCAGTTTCGAGCTCGAAGGAGTGAGCAGGCATGTGACCCCAGGATCAGGTTGTGTTCTAGCTCGGGTCAGTTAGTCGTAGGGGCTGGCGATAGTATTTCAGCGTTGGTGAGCATAGGTGGGTCGATGTGGTATAATTATCTCGCGAAGCGTACGCGATTACCATTCCGACGCATAGGAGCTAAGATCCGATTCGCCTTAGATCTCTCGTATTAGGAGGTAAGGATTGATTATGCGATCTATTTCACTTTCGGGATTGGAGACTATGTCTTGGGTCCCACAGGATGGTTATTCAGCATTGTCAGGATTCAATGGTTTTAGTAAACATTTTTGATTTGCGGAGGAAGGCGCCAAGGGAAGTAGCTCGTCGTTGAGGCATTAGTTGGAGCATCTTTCTTTGGACTTCAAGATTTGGGTGTGGGATCATTCGAGCATTAGGGATTGTTGGTTTCCTTGGGATTCAGGAAGTGTTCATCTAGTTATTAGAAGCGTGTGATCATTTGGGGTTGGCTAGTTAGGAGTACTAGTTGGAAAGGTCTGGTTGTCATCAGATCGATCGTTGGAAGTAAGAAGGATTGTGAATTCTCAGATTCCCATGTATTGTGAAGACATAGTTGAATCTAAGTGGGGGAGAATCGACCTAGAATGCAGAAGTAGGAGCGGTTTGGAAATGGGATAAGTTTCGCATCGTTTTCAGGAAGGAAAACAACCCAAGTGGTTGTTTGGTTTGAGGGTTGTGTGAGTTGGGAGTTCGGTAAAACTCTCCATCTTGTGAATCGCGTCTTCTCGGTTCTTGATAGCAGAGAGTGGGAATTCTCAGGTTAAGCGTCATCCATTGAAAGTTTTGTATGTTGCTATTCAGATTGCGGTTTTAAGAAGGGTCGGACCGGCGTTAATCTGTGAAACTCTTAGGAAGCGGGAATTCTACGAAGGAATTCAAGAGGCGACAGTTGAGAAGCTAGGAACTCGTCACCAATTTCCTTGTGCAGTGTGCTTATATTTCCTAAGTCTTTGGTGTATGTTTCCCCTCAATGGTGAAATAGAATTTTGATTCGTATCAGATCGTGTCTCAGTAACCTTCGGGATAATTATGGAAGTCTTCTCGGACTCGTTTTGTATTAGTAGAATCGGACCAGTCTCGAGCAAGTATGGGCATTGTGGTGAGTAAGTATGGAGTTAGGGATTCCCAATTATGTGCATGGCGGTGGTTCTTCACGTGTATCTGTGGGTATTTAAGGTGGCAATAAAGTTGGTTCGGCTTACATGTGATCAGGTTCGGGTTATAGTCTGCAAGTTGGATCTAGAGTTCAGCTATCATTCTATTCTGGGATCGTGTGCGACCATGGTTTGTAGGATTTTGTTTGGATAAGCAACTTGTTCTATAGGTAGATCGAGCATAGTGGGATTTCATCATTGTGGCGTTGGTTGGTGTTGTGAAGGACGTTGGTTAGGCCTTTCTTTTGGACAAGGTTGATAGTTTATTAGGAGCTTTCTATTCATAGGCTGTGGGCCTGGTGATCTTAGTAGTCAATATTCTTCTGTTTGAGCGCTTTCGGAATGGACATATTGTTAAGATTCGGGCCAGAGGTAATCGGTCAGGAGGAATCAGAAGATTTTGTGAGAAATACAAGGGTAGGTCCTTAAACTTCAAGTTATGAGTTTAAACTCGAGTTTCGTATATAGTGCTATACTGATTTAGGGTATTCCATCCCGAGGATGACCAGAACCTTTGATTGATTGGACTTGATATGTTTGGTATTCCAACCCGAGGGTTGATTGGGCCAAACATGTGCATGATACAAGCGTATTCCATCATGAGGATGACTGGACCCGTCGTGGGCATGCCTGGTATTCCAGCCCGAGGCTGACTGGGCCAGGTATGAGTGTTTGGGCTTATGAGCCGATTATTATATGTATGTTGTTCAGGAACCAAAGGGGACATTGTCGTGCTGATCCCAAAAGGTTTCATCTCCCAGTTTACATCTCATTGTTCATTATATCGCTAGGAATTGGTTATCAAAACGAATTTCTCTTGAAGGAGTACCTAATCTCTTGTCAAGAAGAGAGTTATAGGTAGCACTGTGGGAGTTATGATTCTATTTTTGGGTGGGTACCCCAGGTTATTAGCAGTTGAGTAGCCAGTTGGGAGATAAGTGCACTAAATTCAACAATAATGATCCAGTACGGGTAATCTGTCAAGGTGCTAGACCATCTTGAGACTACAAATTTCGGCTTGAGTATGATGATCCTATTGTGAGGAATTCATGTATCATCAGGTTTCAGAATCGTACGAGGGTTGGATACGGTTGCCTTGGAAAGGCTGGGGTATGCTTTTAATTGTGGCCTTGAGGTTCAAGTTGTCTAGCGTGTAAGGGATGATAAGAAACGATTTCGAGGACGAAATCAAATTTAAGTATGGGAGAGTTTTAACATCCCGTTTTAAATAGAATAATTGAAATAATAAAACCGGAGCCTCGAGAAGTAATTTTATTATCATTATTATATCCCAAAAACAAATAATAATTATCGGGATGTAGTTTTGAGGATTAAAGCGTAATTAAGGGACTTATTTTGAAAAGGTTTTGTAAGAAGAGGGAGCCATTTGGTATCATTTGGACCTAATATAAAAGAATTTATGGAAAACAAGGGAGTTAAAGAATAAATATCGGGCTTATTTTGTAAGGATTTTAGGAGGCAGGGTAGCAATGCGGTAATTTCTGGATCAAAATTGAAAGAAAAAGGATAAGGAAGGACTAAAGGTGTTATTATGGGGAAGGTTTGAAGGAGGCGGTATTTAACTGTTGCATTGCCTCGTTTAACCCTAACCCCAGACACAAACTTCAGCCGCCACCACCCTCCTTCTCCACCTCCGCAGCCGACCTGTATCCCCATCGCCGGCCGCTGCTGACATCGCGTCCACCGGAGACCGTGAGCTCTCGTCTTCGTTCCTTTCTGTTGGAGCTAGTGTCGCCCATCGCCACCACCTGTCTAGCAGATGTCGTGGTGGAGCCGTTGCCATTCGAGCAACTATTTCCTGTGCTCCGGTTGCCCTCTGCCGTTCTCACTCCATTGTTGCATTGATACCACCTCCGTTGCCATTGTTGTTGAAGACCCAGCCGTCGTCGGACGTTAGGCCGCTGTTGCTGTTGTGAACCGTTGTTGTGGCTGCCTCCTAGTGTCGCTTCTCGCTTCTTCTGTTGTCCCATCGTAATCCACAACCATTCTTCCTAACGTCATCCATAAACGCGCCGCATGCTGCCTAGTCGATGGTTTGCAGCAGTTGTCTCGTGTAGTGAATAAATATATGTTACTGTTAGGGCTATAAACCACCAACCATCGCCGTCGTGTAGCCGCTGTAGCTGTTCGTCGGTCCTTTCGCTGCCACCAGCCACCGTGGAAGGTGGATGTGTGTGAGTTTTGCTATGTATTTAGGTGTGTGTGTGTGTACTGTTGCTTTATTATGTTTAGTGTGTGTATGTTGTGTAACCGGAATTCGCGGAAAGGCCACCACCACCACTGTGAGGTGGTGGATGCCACCATGCAACCACCACCGGCCACTATTTAGTGTGTGTGTGTGTGTGTTAATTGGGTATTTCATTGTAAAAATTTGTAACCGTATCAGAATAATGAAAAAGAAAACTCTAAACCACCACCGTAAGTTGGTGGTTGCCGCCTCTTGCCGCCATTGGCTGCCTTGTTGGGTGGCGGTGTGCCTCGTTTGCATTTTTGCACTCGTTTGGGATGTTTGGACTAAGTGGGCCCAATGAAACCCTAGTGGGCCCAATGAAACCCTAATGGTCCCAATGAAGCCCTATTTAGTTTAAAACCCCAACCAGTTGATCAATGGGCTACTAGTGGGTAGAAAACCCTAATTAGGGTTTGGAAAACCCTAATGCCGTGAAGCACTAATTTTAGGACTTAATCGGGACACACACACGGGAATTATTTTATAAACTTAAAATGTTAATTAATAATCATTTGCAATTAATCTAAGGCAATATTAGACTTAATGAATTAAGTCATTAATGGGTTAAGTAGGGAACTTCACCCTAATCGTCATTTCATGTGAAAACCCTATATATTTTCACTTGGGCCTTGAGTTGGGCCTTTCTATTGGTCCTTGGTGATTGGACTATGGATGGGCTATCCAAGAACAAGTAAATGGACTTAAATAATTGGACAAACTTTAGGTTAAGGCCCATGTGAGAGACTAGGGCCCAATTGGAAAATTAGGCCATAAATGGGCCATATCTGGGCCTTGATGATCATGTGATATTGGGCCATGGGAATACCAAGAGTTTGGGCTAGAATATTGAATGGGCCTGATGGTAAGACCTTGTAATGGTTTGGGCCCAATTTGGAAATTTGGGCCATATGTTGGGCTTTGGCCCATTATTTGACTTTTGGGTCTTTGGAGTGTGAGTTGGACCTTGGGCTTGGTACCCAATTATTAATTGGGTATTGTTTGATGTTGACAGTTTGGGAATCTATCAACCAGCAGCTGGAGCTTCATCTGCGGGACTTCAGTAGTGTCAGGTGAGTTATCCTCACTATACTCAAGGATCTAAGGAACCAAGGTCAGACCTTTGGATTGTTATCTGGTTATGTTGTGCTAGTATGATTTGTTAGATCGATATCCTAGAGGGTAGGATAATATTATGTGTTATGCTAGTGTGATCTGTTAGATCGGTATCCTAGAGGGTAGGATACTACTATGTGGTATGTGGTATGATCTTTTAGATCGACATCCTAGTAGATAGGATGGTATTATGTGCTATGTGGTATGATCCATTAGATCAATTGTTATCTATAGACTATTATTTGATTATCTGTTATATGTGCACATGTTTGTTTGGCGGTTAAGGCTTATCTACTTTGTGCGGAGGCCAATAGACCTGGGCATTTCAACATGTTGGTTGTGGGTTGTGAGTATTCCATCCCGAGGATGATTGGACTCATAGTATGTGGGCATTCCAAACTGTTGCTTGTGGGCCTGGGGTACTCCATCGTGAGGATGATTGGACCCATAGTATGTTGGCATTCCAACTGGATGGATGAGGGCCTGGGGTATTCCAACCCGATGGTTGACTCGACTCATAGTATGCTGTTTATGATTATATGTGTATTGTTGCGGGTATGGGTATTTTAGGGGAACTTACTAGGCTTTCGGGCTTACAGTTCCAGTTTATTGTTTCAGGTACATCAAGGGATCGTGGCAAGACAAATGCGTGATCGTATAGCTCCTCACTTTTTACGACTTTGTTTCTGGGATACTCTGATATGATATATTTTGAAAATAAGTTTTGTAATGGTTAATAGATTTGAAATGTTTTTAAAAGTTTAAATTTGGAATGATTTTTATGGGTATTACATACACTTATAAAAAGGATTAGGGAATTGTGAAATGAGCATCATTGGAAATGATTTATTTCACAAGGTGAGGACCATATGCAAACATCGTATGTATGCTTGGAGCATGGGATAACTGTTGTTTTAATTCAAGTATTAAGTTGATTAATCGAAACATTATACAATGAATAATGTGTAATCAATATGGTTGAGTCGATATTGGAGTGGATTATTCTTGTATTCACTTTGCATGTTTTACTTCCCGAATAATAAAGATTATTCAAACATCCACAGTCAATCATACTTTGGAAGTAAGTAATGAGGTAAGACTGTCATGAATCCGACTGTAGATTGTCTAAGCGTTTAGACTTACACAAGTTTGCTACAGTGTTCATGAGTACTCATGTAATAAGATTTGAGTATTGGATTAAACTCACACTCATCTGAATCACTTCATGGATTTTATCACGAGTGATTGTGAGACGATAATATCTTATTTTCTTGAAACGGAGACATATGAGTTGTATTTTACAAGTCAGTTGCACATTGATGATACGTAAACGCACCAGTAACTTGGTGTTATAAAACATATTGTTGTGTGTGATTTGATGAGTAAATTGAGCAAGCATATGAGTCGAAGTTTATCCGTTCCTTTTCCCTAAGAGGGATAAAAACAATATCTGTGGGCCCCTTGACGATTTTGTGATGACACCCTAAGCGCTTGGCCAAGCCTTGACTAAGTTGATGTGTTCAATGTAGTCTGTTTTCAGTCGTCATAAATCGAAAGTAGGGAAATAACACATGGACAAAGAGAATGATTATAATCCATATCTCAGTCCATATAATATTTTGTAGAATGGAGGAATATTTGATCCCTTATCTAAAGGACGCGTTATTGATAAGAGTTGATAGCGGCTTTTAAGAGCTACAATTACTAGTCGGTTTATAAGTCGTACTGGCAGTTATATTTATTAGACTTATCCAAGTGGGAGACTGTTGGATTAGGTGTCTAAGCCCATAACTATAATTGGTATGTACTTGACCCGATAGTAGCATGGTCCTTATGGGTTGCTTTCACCGGAGCAATTTGATAGGTTGGATATTTGAGAAAGAGGTTATTTGTGATTTATTAATATATTATAAGAATAAATTATTAATTGAGAAATCATATTATTTAATTGGTATTGATCAAAAAGTAATTTGGAATTAATTTAGTGATCAAAAGAGACTAATTAAATTAACGAGGAACAGTAATACGTATAGTGTGGTCTAATGATTCATGTTGATTTAGGATAGACTAATTCTATGTGAGAGTCCATGAAGAGTTAGTCCAAAAGGCCCATCAAATGAGTTATTGGATTAAAGGCCTAAGTGAATGAATTAGGGTTTACCAGTTGAAACCCTAGGAATTCCACACTATAAATGTAACCCCTAGCTTCACCAAAAGAGGCCCTAAGAGTTCCAAGAAGAACCCTAGCCATTTTTGTATGCCTCCTAGCCTCACTCTCATTATCCTCCACTTGCTTTTGGTGTTTGTGACACGTTAGAGGTATCACACTTGAGTTACTAAGCTCTTGAAAGGCCAAGGATTACATGCTACAACAAAGAGGTATTTATCTAACTAGTTTTTTATGTTTCAAAAATCAAAATTGTATGCTAGTTGTAGGTTTCATGCTTTGGATAATTTTATTGCATGTATAACTTGAGAAAACTTAGATCCAAAGAATTAGGGTAAGTTCTTAAAACCCAACAATGGTATCAGAGCCTAGGGTGTTTTATGTTATATTGATGAAATTATTTGATTTTCAAAGCTGAAAAATGTCATTTCTGGCCACTGACTGCTAGACTCGTCGAGTCCCACATGGGAACTCGACGAGTTGGATCATATGAGATGAACTCGTCGAGTCCATGCGATGAACTCGGCGAGTAGGATCCCCTGTTTGCAATTTTCCGAGTTTTTTTTGGCCTGAATTGGATTAGGATCATTACCACAAACTGTTTTGTATCATAAGATCCGTTTTTTTCTAATATGGTAGTGATTATCGTCATGGAATTATAAGACAATTAACAAATTTTAAGATAATTTGATTATATGATAAGTTGATTATTTTATTTGAATTGTCTTGCTATATGAGTAGAATTAGATCAAACTGGTAAATAATAAAAATATGTGATTATTTTACTTGTTTAAAATTTGATCTAAATGGCTTTGAAGAGTTAGAAAACTTGTCATCAAGTTTTGGAATTCAAAAGGTCTTGAAGAGTTAGAAAACTTGCCATCAAGTTTTGGAATCCAAAAGGTTTTAAAGAGTTCCAAAACTTGCCCTCAAGTTTTGGAATTTACAAAAGCTTATTTATGAAACATTAAATTCTAAATTCAAGAGTTTTTGAAGAGTTTCAAAACTTGCCCTCAAGTTTTGGAATTTGAAAAGTCTCATTTATGAACCATTAAATTCTGGAACCCTAGTAATTGGAATGGCTTCAAAAGGTGCAACTCTTGGTTTTGGTAACTTAAAAATTAATTAAATAGTTTTAATTTTGAATTTTCATATTTAGAACCTTGATATTTTGAATAGTTCAAATTACACCCTAATAGTTTTATTAAATTAATTAAGTGCTTCATTAAAGGAGTGAATTAATAAATCCATAATGACATGGTTTAAGTTTAATTAAATTAAAAGTCTAATTTATTAATAGATTAAACCACTTAGTATTTTAAATGTGTAAAATACACCCTTATACTATATAAAATTAAAAGTCTAATATATTATATATGTATAAGTTAAAAGTCAGTCTTACCGTTGGTAGGCCTCATTCACGAAGTTGGTCTATAAGGGGTGTTTAAGGAAGCGGCCTGTAAAATGACCGCCATTAGGTATACACTCTTACCCACCACACCTTTCACCAGTGGAGGGTCGTTAGTCGAACGGGTAGGATAGGACACAAACTTTCATTAATAAGTATAACAAATACAAGTAACTAAATGTTTTATAAATTCCCAATCTTACTTACTTAGGAAAAATGTGAATTTGATGCTAACCCATGAAATTGCACTTCGAGAGTACCAAGCTAATTTGCATGGTTATTCACACCTTGTTTGTGATCCTCAGTATCCCAGTCACAAACTTGAAGGGAATAATTGAGATTAAACATGCCAATGAAAAGTTCAATGAATCTCAAAAGATCTAGGATGTTCATTTAAAACCTAATTTGTTTAAAATTTCGTTTTCGTGGTGGAATTGGTAAATCGTCATTTACCTACCTTCAAATAATTTGTAATTGGATTACGGCATCCCTCTTCTGAATTGTGAATTATTGTGTTAGGTCCTAGCCTTAATATTTCATTTGGGTGTTATATTAAGGATCGAATCAACTAACTTGAATTTTTCCCTTTTTAGAGATGTCTAGTTTTGACAACTATGGTCTTCCCAAGTCTTTTGGAAAAAGCTTTCCTCGTGAAGATGATGTTCCACGTTTTGATCAAGGAACTAGAAATCATACTTCGCTTCCTCCACCTCCTCCAATTATTCTCTATGACCCACGAGTTCGGCGTCTTGAAAAGTTCAAGATCATTCAAGTCCTATTGGCAAGAAAACACCAAGATGGCAGGTCTATGTGTACACATGTCTTGGAGATGAAGTCACACATTGATAGACTAAGGATCTTGGGTGTCGATGTCTCGAGGAAGATGACAGTTCACTTGGTCCTTCAATCACTTCCTAGATCATATAGTGAGTTCATTAAAGATTACTATATGACAAATCACGATATGACCCTTATCAATCTTACCTATTTGCTAATTGCTGCTGAATTAGCAATGATTTGGCGCACTAGCCAAGCAAATTTGATTGGAATATCAATCTCCCAAACTTCCAGGGACATTGACAATAGCAACATTGGAAGTCCAGACAAGTTTTCTCTTCCAAATGGAAAGGCATCGACCAAGGTCAAACCGTTTGACCAAATGGTAAAGAGAAAGACTAAGTCTGAGATTGTCCCGTGTACCATTCCAAAAGAGTCTGTTTGTTTCTATTGCCAAGAGAAGGGGCATTGGATGAGAAGTTGGCGTATCTACCTGAAAGATCGCAAGGATGGTAAAGTCAAAATGTATGACTCTACTCCAGGTAGTCCATTATCTAACTCTATTAGGTTCCCATTTATTGATTCTTGTTACATGATGTAAATTTACATTTTGATGTTTTGCAGAATCAAAGAGAAAGAAGGAAGCTTAAAGGAAATAGCATGCTGAGTCTGATCATGAAGAAGTGGATTCCGATCATATGGATCGATGATCACATGTGTGAGCGGCTGCTTAGGAGTTATGATAAATTGCTTAGGAATATTTAGAAACATAGTTTTCATATGTATTTGCATTGTAAGAACATGTTTTTCGCATTTTATAAATAAATTAAATTTTGATTTTATCTTATTTTATGTTTCCTTGCGATGACATTTGTGAAAATTGTTGTTTATATGTTTCTATTAATAGCAATGTTGAAAATGGTTTGATTCTTAGTTATATCGATTGTGGTAGTGTCGTAATTTTCTAAGGAAAGATTCTCATCGCCCAAGTTTCAATTCGACAGAAACTTGGAATCATGTGATTTGAAGTATATGAAGTATGAAAATCTTGGTACTTGATAAAATTATGACTAATTCCTTATTCGCATATCTATGTGAGTCAAGTGAAGGACTAAAGGGTCTAGTACACATTGATGTGAACTGGTCAGACCCACCACAAAGAAGGATAAAGACTATTCGTCATAATTTGCTAAAAGTTTAGTAAATATGGTTATACTTACAAGATTAAGTGTAATTCTAATACTTTGAAAAGTTTCAAAGTATAGAAGAACGAATAAGAAGAATCAATTAGTCAGATAGATAAAAGTTTTCTCCAATCTGAAAGGAAATGAGAATACTTTAGTATCATCTTTTGTGATCATCCTAATGATTATGGAACCATGTCACAATTGATCCTATAAAGATACCTGAGTGCATTTATATGACTAAGGGGAGGTATCGGGAATTGTTAAAATGGTTAAAAGCAAAAGGATGAGTTATACTTCATTCAAAAAATCAAGTCTTAGAGTCACACTCCAAGTTATAACTTGAGTAACATGTTTTAAGTAAGTTTATAGCACCTCATGAAATGTGGAGTAGAAATGTTTCTTAATCTTGCACATCTGGAATTGGTAGTTGTGATGTTTTGGCTAAAACAAAGACCAACTAAGACCAATTAAATGAAGTTTTTTTATTGACAAGAACCCGCACTAACTCTTGAATATTTGTTTGTCAAGGAATGGTTCTTGACAAGAGAATCTTATATGTCAAGAGGCAGTGGTTGTCTTAATGATCTTAAATAGCTTCAAGAACTAATCAAGAATAAACCTAGTGTTTATCACTAGCACACGACTTGAGGTTTGTAACCTATCGTGTTGACATATTCTTCTTTCTATGCCCATTCCAGTTAAAGTTGACTATGCATGTAAGTTCTATGAGTTCTCAATTGTTTGCATAAGGCATAGCACCTGGATCAGTGAAAGTACATTGATCAGTAAGGGTGAGTTGTTGAACAACTTGGAAGACATGCTAGGCCTTTGTGCTACCATATGACAAGAAATTAAGATTGAACAAGTTTAGTCTATATGAGTTTGAATTTGTCATAGACCTTGTCTTATGATAATGATTGGAAATGACAGATTCACATGGATAGGAACACATACACCATAAAATCTAAGTGACATAAGGCTGCTCTGTGCTTCATGAAAATGATTATGAGGAAGCAATTTCACAAGTAGATTTAAAGAGATAGCAGTTGTGGTAATTGCATTCTCAAATTCGATTATGATTACGACATCCCTCTTCATAGTTCGAATTGTGAGAAAATGGCAAATAGTCTGAACATTCACCACTTACTGCTATAAGTTCTGAAATAGTTTAGACACACATATGAGCTATCTAAGGAAATGTATATGAACTTGAGAAGCATAGATAAAGGCTTATCGAAGTATCTCGTATCAGAAATCTGAACTTTAGTAAAAAAGCCAATAAGTATTGATTTCTAGAAGTCCAGCTGATTTCTAGGTACATGTCAAAGCTCGTGGGAGCATAAGGCTATGCGGAGTCGAAGTGCCAAGCCAAGTCGCCATGCTCGCCAACTTTATTGAAACACCACCCCTAGCTCTCGCTAGGGGGCTCGCCATTGTTGATTCGTCATAGTCTTAGCGAGGTGAAAGAAAAAGCTTGCTTGGTTCTGATTGGATGCATGCATGTTCCAGCTTTACCTTTTTAGTTTGCATGCGAATAAAAAACAAAATATTTTTAATATATATATACTCAACTAATATAAATCAAACACACTCTCACCAATTTACACACAAAAAATCATATCTTTCACAAACATTCTCTATCAATTCACCAAGGAATCATGTCTTCATCTAAAACAAAGAAAAACCTACGAACCAACAAAAAAAATCTTCAAACCTTCCATCACTACACCTTCCAACTCCAAACACACAATCAACAAACCTTCCATCCCCAAACCTTCCATCACCACCATGTTATCGACCATCATTTGATCAACCAATTCAATCTCCTTCTAACTTCTACTTTCCTACAATGGCTCTGCAAATGTTTCCATTTAATCATTTCTCTTCTCAACCAATGGGATTTTACCACAACCAATCTTAACCAACACCTCGTCTAGATATGGATCTTGATCCGTTTGAAACGGTTCAAGAAACTCAATTCTTTTATGAATCCCACAACAAACTAACTTTCAAACTCAACCACGCCGCCTACTCGCCAAGTCATCCGATTCTTCTAATGAAGCCCCCATTGCAGATCCAGTTCAAGCATTTTTTTCAAGAGCCCGAAGTGGAACAACACACACAAAAAAAAGGAAAAGGGAGGGCTAAAAGTAGAGGGTGGACGGATGATGAAGAAAGGGCACTAGCTTAATCATGGCTAGATGTGTCGGAGGACCCGATCCACGGGAATGACCAAGACTCAACAACCTTCAAAAAAAAATTTGGAATAACTTTTGCAACCACATGAATAAGAAGGACCGCAACCCCGATGCACTTTACTCGAAGTGGAGGAACACAAACCGAGCCGCAATGGAGTTCAACGACATATACATGAACGCGATAAAAAATCCCCAAAGAGGTGCAACTGAGGTGGATGTCATGGATAAGGTGCAAAAGATTTACAAGGCCAAAGTCGGAAAACCTTTTGTCAATGAATCATTTTGGGAAGTTGTGAAGGGCAATCAAAAATGGCTAAATCTAAAAAGTCTAGACGATTACGTGGGGATGTCCAAACGAATCAAAACTTTGGAGTCCACCCACAGTCAATCTTCTGATGCACATATCGGGGGGATTGACCTCAACAACGATTGTCCTTATGAAGTTCCAACTCGTCCTATGGGACGAGACAAAGCAAAAAGAAAGTTGAAAGGAGTACAAAATTCGTCGACTGAAGCGGAGGAGATAATAAACACAATGAAAGGGTTAGACGATAAGCTTGAGGGTTTTTTGGAAGTGGGAAAGTTAAGAGAAATAAACCGTGCTAGAAAGGCAAAGAATCATGCATTATAACTTTACTTAAAACCCATGTGTCACACCCCGAAACCGACGGCGGAAACGTTCCGGGGCGGAGGATGTCATGTGTAGTATCACAACCAATGTACATAGCAAGCATAGTAAACACAACCATTACATTACGTAAGAAAATTTACATTTTTTTGAAAGTAAGGAAATACATGTTTTATATATATACATCAGTATAACAAAAGTATAGAGGAGACTTCTATATGCATCGTCTTCTCCAAAAGAACGCAGAATACCAGTCGAACGAGAACTTGAGAATACAAGCAGTTTTAAAAATATCAACATAAAGCTGGTGAGTTCATAAGCAGTTTGTTTCTGGTAAAAGAATAAGTTCCCTTTGGTTTTATGAAAAGTTGTTTCCCAAGAAAATCCCATATTTTCTTATAAAAGTAGCTTGGTTATTCATTTGTTAAATACCCTATTCATGAAAAGTAAAGTTATCCCAGGAAAAACCCTTATTTTCCTTAAAAGTTGGTGGTTGGTTATCGATTCGGAATGAAGTGTACAAGTATCTACCATACTTGTATTGTTAAGTGAAGTTTCCCAGAAAGCTTGGTTATCCTTGAAAAGTACATTAGTTTTAACACTTATATAAAACTAATAAGTAGGTAGTGAACTAATTCCTAAGGGTATCACTGACACCCTCTAGTAATCAAAACAGTTATTACTTTGAGGTTAGTTCACTAGGTTTATTATTATTAAAAGTAAATCTCCATTATCTAAGTTGCGATTTCCATAACCATAATAAACTAGATATGGCACGTAACGGGGCCAATATCATTTTATGACTTTGTCACCCGTAGACCTGCCGGTCCCACTATAGCTAGCAGCAAGGTGCGGGATGGTCAGTCCCTTATAGATCTATACACAGAAGTCATGTTCTCCCTCCAGGAGATTCTGGTTACAGGGGTAGTCCTACACTCTCGTACCAGTGGAGTGTAACACGAACACGACACGGCACGATGTCGTGTTTTTTTCACTAACACGAAAACGAACCAATTAAAAAACGACAATACGAAATGACATGACAAAGATAATATTACATAACTATTATTTTATTTAATTCATATTTAATCATATATAACACGATAAAAATGACAAACACGACAAACACATGCTCAATCGTGTCAATTTCGTGTGGATTTGTAAACACGGACACAACACGACACGACATCGTGTTTTTTATACTTGACACGAACACGACACGAAAACGAATTCGAATTTTGATTTCGTCCCGATTTCGTTTCGTATCGTGTATTTTTTTCGTGCCGTGTCATAAATTGACACCCCTACCTCAAGTGTTGTTTGTGATCTTCTTCGCTTCTGGAATAGACAAGTATGTCGTCAATGAACACGATAACGAACTTGTCTAGAAAGAGGCAACATACCCGGTTCATCAGGTCCATGAACACTGCCGGTGCGTTGGTTAGACCAAAGGGCATCACTATGAACTCATAGTGACCATATCGAGTCCTGAATGTTGTCTTGGAAACATCACTCTCATGAACTCGCAGCTGATGGTATCCTGATCTAAGGTCTATTTTCGAGAAGTAACTAGCTCCCTGAAGTTGATCGAAAAGGTCGTCTATTCGCAGAAGAGGATAACGGTTCTTGATGGTCAACTTGTTCAATTCACGGTAGTCTATACACATCCGAAAGGATCCATCTTTCTTCTTTACAAATAACACTAGGGCTCCCCAGGGTGAGGAACTAGGTCTGATGAACCCTTTGCTGAGTAGCTCATTGAGCTGACTGGATAACTCTTGCATCTCTGCTGGCGCTAATCGATATGGAGACTTGGCTACGGGGGTAGCTCCGGGAATTAGGTCGATGCGAAACTCGACTTGGCGTTCGGGAGGAATTCCAGGGAGCTCTTCGGGAAAGACATCAGGAAAGTTGCAGACTTCAGGGATGCTCTCGAGGTCTTTAACTTCCTGTTTCTCGTTAATCACATGAGCTAGGAATCCATGGCACTCCTTTCGCAGGAGCTTTTGAGCTTTGATGCATGAAATGATGCGAAGATTGGAACTAAGCTTATCGCCGTAGATCATGAGGGTTTGGCTAGAGGGAAGATTGAGATGAATAGCTTTTTCGTAACAAATGATATCAGCATAATTGGGACTCAACCAATCCATGCCAATGATAACATCAAATCTCTTTATGGACACTGGCATAAGGTCGATGGGAAAGGAATGATCGTTTAGGGTAAGGGTGCAGCCTAAGAATATATTGTTAGCGTTCTCTTTCTCACCGTTAGCCATCTCGATGGTAAATGTTTCGGTTAATGGTTGAGGACTATGTTTAAGAAGATGTTTGAATGAATGGCTAACAAAACTTCGTTCCGCACTAGAATCGAAAAGGATGCATGCATAAGAGTTGTCGAGAAGGAACGTACCCGTGACAACGGTGGGATCGGCGACTGCTTCCTCTTGCCCCATAGTTAGAACTTTCCCGGTGTTGTTGGTTGTTGTTGCCTTGGGGCAGTTTCGCTTGTAATGCCCGACCTCACCACAGCCGTAACAAGCTTGACCAACACCTGCTCCGGAAGCTTGATTGGTTGGTTGGGCTGGTATTTTGCAGCTCCGAGCAGTGTGGCCCTTTTTGCCATAGTTGTTGCAGAGCATCTCACGGCATGGGCTGGAAGTGAGATGATGGTAGTTGCACTTGTTGCACCGAGGAAGGGTACCAGCATATCTACTGGTAGGTGCTTGAGTGGCAGGAGCAGCAACAGGGGTAGTAGCAGCGTGGACTGCCACTGTTTGTTGTTTCTTTGAGGGCTCTTGCGAAGACTGACCCTTTTTCTGTTTCCAAAATTTTCTTTTCTCACCACTCCCTTTAGCCGGTTCAGGAGTGGTGGTCACTTCATCGAGATCGACTCCATGATCGATCAGAGTCTGCACCAGGCACTTTGCGCTGTCGAAGGTGTTTGGCCTAGCAGCCAAAACATTTCCTTTGGTTGGCTGGGTCAGTCCGCAAATGAATCTTTCAATCTTTTTGCTTTCCGGGGTGACCATTCCTAGACAAAGGAGCGTTAGGTCTTCAAACCTAGAAGTGTAAGCGGCAACATCTGAACCCTTCATCTTTAGGTTCTAGAGTTCGTGCTCCAGTTTTTGCAATTCGCCCCGAGGGCAGTACTCAGCAAGCATGAGCTCCTTCAAGCTCTCCCAACCCATAGTGTTTGCCACTGGTAGGGTTAGGGATTTGACCCGACTATTCCACTAGGTCAGCTCCCTATTGGCGAAAGTGCAAGCGGCGAATTTTACTTTGTTGACTTCAGAACAGGAACGGATTTCGAAAATGGACTCAATTTTCTCAATTCATTGAGTCAGGGCAATAACACCTCCAGTGTCGTCGAAGGATGTGGGTTTTGCATTCATGAAATCTTTATAGGAACACTCCTTCTGGTGTCCTTGACCACCTTCCTAATTTTGGGGCTGAGTACCACCTCCTAGCCCGCCAGAAACGCCGGGGTTCATTTGTGACATTGCAGCAGCTACAACAGCAGTAACGACTGCTTGAAACATGACGGGATCAAATGGAGGAGGTGGCAGAGGAGGATTATTGTTCTTTGAGCTGGGTCTTTTCTTTGGAGGCATCTTGATCTAAAATGATCAGGAGAGAGAGGATGGTAAGTCCTCTAAATAGAATCAAGAGATATAGAACAAGAGATATCTCATTATGGCAGATAGAGTGTTCTACTAAGCGATAAAACAGAAAAGAGTTACTAAAGCAAGTAAACTATTGCTAAGGAAAGAATGAGTAGCAACACTTGGAATGAATTTCTACAATGTATTCGGCTCTGACTAAAATACTCCTATAGTGTTTTATGTTTTGTGACGACGATGACTCGTTATTTGGATATTTGGTAAGTTTTAGGCCTGCTGTACACCACAATCACTCCCAAGCACATGTTGGCCGTGTCTCTAATGAATAAAGTTGATCAGGCTATATTGACCCTAGACACGACTACATAACTGCCCAGGTTTAACCGCAGTGCACAACACCCAATTACTTATGTTTTGTTCTACTCATGGTTACAGTTTCTGGCGTTTAGGTATTCTTGTATACTTTTGAAAAATACTTGTATTTTAAAGTATACTTTTAGTTCAGAGAGCTTCGGCCCCTTAGTGTTTATAGTTATATACCATGTAAGGTTCGGTATACTTAGTTCACTATAAACAAGGGCTTTGATACCAATCTGTCACACCCCGAAACCGACGGCAGAAACGTTCTGGGGCGGAGGACGTCATGTGTAGTATCACAACCAATGTACATAGCAAGCATAGTAAACACAACCATTACATTACATAAGAAAATTTACATTTGTTTGAAAGTAAGGAAATACATGTTTTATATATATATACATCAATATAACAAAAGTAAAGACGAGACTTCTATATGCACCGTCTTCTCCAAAAGAATGTAGAATACCTGTCTAACGAGAACCTGGGAATACAAGCATTTTAAAAATATCAGCATAAAGCTGGTGGGTTCATAAGCGGTTTGTTTCTGGTAAAAGAATAAGTTCCCTTTTGTTTTATGAAAAATTGTTTCCCAAGAAAATCCCATATTTTATTATAAAAGTAGTTTGGTTATTCATTTGTTAAACAGCCGGTTCATGAAAAGTAAAGTTATCCCAGGAAAACCCCTTATTTTCCTTAAAAGTTTGTGGTTGGTTATCGATTCGGAATGAAGTGTACAAGTATCTACCATACTTGTATTGTTAAGTGAAGTTTCCCAGAAAGCTTGGTTATCCTTGAAAAGTACATTAGTTTTAACACGTATATAAAACTAATAAGTAGGTAGTGAACTAATTCCTAAGGGTATCACTGACACCCTCTAGTAATCAAAACAGTTATTACTTTGAGGTTAGTTCACTAGGTTTATTATTATTAAAAGTAAATCTCCATTATCTAAGTTGCGAGTTCCATAACCATACAATAAACTAGATATGGCACGTAATGGGGCCAGTATCATTTTATGACTTTGTCACCCGTAGACCTGCCGGTCCCACTGTAGCTAGCAGCAAGGTGCAGGATGGTCAGTCTCATATAGATCTATACACAGAAGTCACGTTCTCCCTCCAGGAGATTCTGGTTACAGGGGTAGTCCTACACTCTCGTACCCGTGGAGTGTTACCAAGGACGTGTCTCCAATCTTAAGAATAATGAATTTACAAGTAATAATATGGAAGTTCTCGTTTTATAAATGGTATGAATCCTTGGTAAAATATAAAATATAACATTTTATGATAAGATTCATAGGTTCCTTTGTTTTAGTCTTGAAAACTAACTCAACAGTTAATTTCATAGTTGGTTGGTAAAACGGTTTTCTGTGTTAAAAGCATGATGAACATGTAAACATTTCATATGAAATAATAAGTTTTGAGTACAAATCCCCTTGTACTCTTGCTTGTATTCTCCCCCTGAAAACATGAAAAACACGGAAAAAGGTGTAGGGGTATGAACTCACCTGACGTGTGTGTGTCGGGTAAGACGTTAGGTGTCAATTTAGGACTTGAACACGTGTGAGGATCCCATGTAACATGAAGTGATACACAATTGTATCTAATTAGACATTGAACCACTAATTAAGTAAGATAATACACTCCGATGCGCGAAAACACTTTATCTCAAGTGTTGGAAGTGATACGGGTTGCATCTAAGGAGTGTCGGGCCTTGATAAGGAGTTTATTCTTCAAGTGTAAACCCTTATGGGTGTTTACGGTCCACAGACCATATCCCCCATGAGTTTACGGACGTAAACTCATGGGTGGGGTGTTTTGGGTGCTAAAAGGTCTTATGCTTCACAAAGCAGGGTCCTAGGGTTGATTCAAGGGTTATGGAAGTGTTTGGAGCTTGGAAAGACCCTTGGATAGATTTTACGGTTTATGAATGTGTTCTTGATGAGTTTACTGCCGTAAACACATGATTTTACGGCCGTAAACTCATGCTTGGCCCATTCTTGCATGATTTTGGGTTTCAAATGAAAGGGTACAAGGTTCTAGGCACTTATGAAAGCTTTTGGAGGTGTTTAAGGGCATTTTAACACCTTAAAAAGGTGTTTACGGTTCATGAATGTTCATGGACCGTAAACTCATGTTTACTCCCATAAAGACATGATTTTGGGGTTCTAAGTTCATGCATGCAAGTTTCTAAGTCATAGATAAGCATTAGAAGGGTTTTGGAGGGCTTTTGGGGCTTCAAAACCCACTTATGGGTGTTTACGGTTTTGGGAGGTGTTGCCCAACCGTAAACACAAGTTTTTGGGGTACTTGGATGATTCTACCACGAATATGCATGAATACAAAGCTAAACAACAAGCTAGGAAGAATTACTTACGATTTTGGAGCTTGAATGGGGTGTTTCTTGACCAAAACCGACTTGTAGAGAGAGAGTAGAGAGAGAAAGTTATAAGGAGGTGTGAAAAGGCTCAAATGAAGGCCACTCAACTCTTATATAGGGTTAAGTTCACGGCCAGGTGGGGATCCACCCAATCCCGACATAAAACAGAGTTTTAAGATTATACCCGATTAAATGGCTGTAACCCGACTTGGTCGTAAACTAAAAACTTTTCCAAATGAATTCGAGGGCGTTTCACGTGTTTTTAATTCGTTTCGACACTTATAAAAATAAAATAAAAACATTAATTGATTTGCCTAACCCAAAAGTTAACGGAAAATTTCAATAAAAATAAACTTTATTAACGGAAATGGGTTACAGCGATGGAATAAATTTCGGGTTTTCACACCATGGGAGATCAATTGTCCGAGGAAGAACATCGAGTTATTAACAAAGCCAAGCAGGATCTCGCTAAAGAATACAACTGGGATTAGTTGTAGTTTTTTTAGTCGTGTGTTTCGTCTACTATTATTAATTCGTAGTTTTTTTAAGTCGTATGTTCCGTGTACTATTATTATGTCGTAGTTTTTTAAGTCGTATATTTCGTCGACTATTAATGTAATCTTTTTTAATGTTATCTTTTTTATTTAAATTTTAAGTGTTTGTAACATTTTTTATTTAATATATATATATATATATATATATATATATATATATATATATATATATATATATATATATATATATATATAAAAGGTATTGGTAAATGAATTATATATAAAGTTTTGTGTTCATATACATAAAAAATATATATGGAATCGTGTATACAAAAAGGTAAATGAATTATATATGTAGATAAATTTATGCATGGAATCTATGCCATTTTGTCTTCATATATATGTAATTTGTGCAGGAAATCTATGCCACTTTGTCTTTATATGTATGGAATTTATGCATGAATCTATGCCACTTTGTCTTCAAATCAAAGAAACAGTTGATATATATATATATATATATATATATATATATATATATATATATATATATATATATATATATATATATATAAGACATTAATTCCAGGCAGTAGCAAAGCACCATGTCTTCAAATCAAAGAATCACTTCAATGTCGTCTTCGTCATCTTCATCGGACGATGTTCTTGATAATGTAGTGCATTCGGTTGTTTCCATACGTAATATGCTACAACAACGTCTTAAAAACATTGGATCAAGCAACGATCAACGTAAACGAAGAAGATATATTCAAAGACAGCATGAAGCGGCCCACCAACATCTCATGCAAGATTATTTTGACGAGAATGCTCTCTTTGAAGGATATTATTTCCGCAGACGATTCAGGATGCATAAAGATTTGTTTATGCATATTGTAGAAGGTGTGACTTCAGTGTCTGAGTATATGCAACAACGCGCAGACGCAAGAGGTACATTAGGCTTTGATCCAATTCAAAAATGTACTGCTGTATTTCGTATGTTAGCATATGGCACCCCCTGATGCACTAGACGAGAGTTTTAGAATGTATGCACGTACTGCCCGAGATAGTCTGATCATGAATTTTTCATAGTTGTCATGTCTTTGTATGGTCCACGATATTTGCATCGGCCTACTGCTTGTGACATACAACAATTGTATGCTCATCATGGAAATGTCCATGGTTTGCCTGGGATGTTAGGAAGTTTAGATTGCATGCACCGGAGATGGAATGCGTGTCCTAACGCATATCAAGGACAATATACAAAGGGCAATTATCATTATCCCATGGTCGTACTTGAAGTTGTAGCGTCACAAGATTTATGGATCTGGCATGCCTTTTTCGGTAGTGCCAGTTCGCTTAATGACGTTAATATTCTCAATAATTCACCAATATTCAATAAGGTGTATGACGGTACTGCCCCAAATTCGTCATTTGTACTGCGAGGAACAGAATACAAATTTGGGTACTATCTTGTGGATGGGATCTATCATGACCTTTCTGTTTTCGTTAAAAGTTTGTCATGTACGGATGACCCTCAGAGAGCCAAATTTAAGAGAGTTCAAGAAAAATCAAGATATTGAACGAGCGTTTGGAGCACTTAAAAAGCGTTGGCAGATAGTTGCAAAACCATCCATGTTTCCTGATATTTCTAACATGACAGAGGTGATGTATACATGTATCATATTGCATAATATGATATTAGAACATGAAGGAAACGCAATATGTGAGTATGATGAGAATGAAGTCATCCCGGAGACACAACCACTAGAATATGGTGGTCAAGAATGGATGCAAAGATTGAGGATAATTCGGAGTGCAATAATCCATACCGATCTTCGCCGCCATTTGACCGGTCATCTTTGGACGCTGGACAATCTTGATCTAAATATGCCACCAGAAGAGGAATTGGACAGCCAATATTCGAGGAAGACTCGTTGTTGTAGTGTGTGGTTTTTTTGATGAAGTGATTTTTAATAATGAAGTGTGTTTTTTTATGTATTAAATCATGTTTTAATAATAAAGTGTGTTTTTTTGTGTATTAAATAAAAATTATTTGTTTATTAAAATAAAGTAATTAAATTAAATTACATAAAATAAATAGATAAAATATATTTATTAAAATATAGTAATTAAATTAAATTAGAAAAAACAAAATACAAAAAATTGAGTGCTAAGAGTATTACCACATCTTACAAAATGTTAAGTGTAAGTGTTAAACAAAGAAAAATGATGTGGCATTAAAAGTACTTATGTGGCAAGGTGCCAAGAGTGTCACCACCCCTCTTAGTCTAAGTGTTATTCTTGTAAGTATGTAATCATTATGCTAATGGGAGCACAATTATTACATTGAGTACTGAAAGTTAGCAATGCTATATATATAGGAAACAAAGTTTTATTTGCAAAGTTGCAGAGGTTGGAAAGTTGTTTCGCTATAGGAAAATTTAAGGGAGAGGGCATTCATACTTCATTTCGAATCTAAAAGCATAGATTGAAATTTTAATGGGACTTAGTCATGGATATATATATATATATATATATATATATATATATATATATATATATATATATATGAATGTAATGTTGTTCAACATTTGAAATTCTATATATGGAAATATTATAGCAAGAGACTGGTCTAGTATCATGTCTTTATGTAAGACATTATGAATCATATCCCATATGCTTCGGGTATATGATCGATTGCATATGCTATAATATTCACATGTTCTGATTTTCCAAATGCTTAGGTCATTAAGAGGGGAAAATGACTAGAAACGGATATGACTAAAGTTGTGAAACAACTGTCAAGGACAATCTAAGGTTCACCGAAGATTGGTTGCTTGTGAACAGTTGGAGGTATAGTAATTGATGGACCATATTGATATAATTCAAAATAGATAGGATTCTATTTAGATAGTCATATGGCAATTACGGAAATGTTTCCATAATGGGAGTTGGATATTAAGAATCTTTGTGTGACTTAGAGACTTTAATGCAAAAAGGATGTTCAAGTAATGCTCTTTGAATGTGAGACTTCAATTCCAGGGAATTGTATTGTAACATTCTCAAATGGAATACTTTGTAATATCATTGACCAAGTCTCTATGACTTTTGTGCCTAGACATTACAAAAGGAACATTGCGTAAAAGTTTAGACTATAATGGATTCTATTACTGGCAAGGATTTTGTATTCTTACACTTATAATAAGGATTAGGGAATTATGAAATGAGCATCATTGGAAATGTGTTCAACTGATCTATTTCACAAGGTGAGGACCGTAGGCAAACATAGTATGCATTCTTGGAGCATGGGATAACTGTTGTTTTAATTTAAGTATTAAGTTGATTAATCGAAACATTATACAATGAATAATGTGTAATCAATATGGTTGAGTCCATATTGGAGTGGATTATTCTTGTATTCACTTTGCATGTTTTACTTCCTGAATAATAAAGATTATTCAAACATCCACAGTCAATCATACTTTGGAAGTAAGTAATGAGGTAAGACTATCATGAATCCGATTGTAGATTGTCTAAGCGTTTAGACGTACACAAGTTTGCTACAGTGTTCATGAGTACACATGTAATAAGATTTGAGTATTAGATTAAACCCTCGCTCATCTGAATCACTTCATGGATTTTATCACGAGTGATTGTGAGACGATAATATCTTATTTTCTTGAAACGGAGACATATAAGTTGTAGTTTACAAGTCAGTTGCACATTGATGATACGTAAACGCACCAGTAACTTGGTGTTATAAAACATATTGTTGTGTGTGATTGATGAGTAAATTGAGCAAGCATATGAGTCGAAGTTCATCCGTTCCTTTTCCCTAAGAGGGATAAAAGCGATATATGTGGGCCGTTTGATGATTTAGTGATGACACCCTAAGCGCTTGGCCAAGCCTAGACTAAGTTGATGTGTTCAATGTAGTATGTTGTCAGTCGTCATAAATCGAAAGTCAGGAAATAACACATGGACAAAGAGAATGATTATAATCCATGTCTCAGTCCATACAATATCTTGTAGAATGGAGGAATATTTGATCCCTTATCAAAAGGATGCGTTATTGATAAGAGTTGACAACGATTTTTGAGAGCTACAATTGCTAGTCGGTTTATAAGTCGTACTGGCAGTTATAGTTATTAGACTTATCCAAGTGGGAGACTATTGGATTAGGTGTCTAAGCCCATAACTATAATTGGTATGTACTTGACCCGATAGTAGCATGGTCATTTTGGGTTGCCTTCACCGAAGCAATTTGATAGGATAGATACTTGAGAAAGAGGTTATTTGTGATTTATTAATATATTATAAGAATAATTTATTAATTGAGAAATCATCTTATTTAATTGGTATTGATCAACAATTAATTTGGAATTAATTTAGTGATCAAAAGAGACTAATTAAATTAGCGGGGACTAATTAGGTAAATCAGTAATACATATAGTGTGGTCTAATGATCCATGTTAATTTGGGATAGACTAATTCTATGTGAGAGTCCATGAAGAGTTAGTCCAAAAGGCCCATCAAATGAGTTATTAGATTAAAGGTCTAAGTGAAAATATGATACATGTG
Organism: Lactuca sativa; assembly: GCF_002870075.4. Lineage (NCBI taxonomy): Eukaryota > Viridiplantae > Streptophyta > Magnoliopsida > Asterales > Asteraceae > Lactuca > Lactuca sativa. The sequence goes on along the minus strand of NC_056623.2, from coordinate 106,347,789 downwards.
TTGGTGGTTGGACTTGGTTACTCTGGAGTTGAACTGGCGGCAACGGTATCAAAAAGACTAAAGGGTAAGGGAGTTGTGCAAGCAATCAATGTTGACTCATCAATTTTACCAATGCTCCTTCTAGAAAATAAGGAAGCTACTTTGAAAGTAAGAGACTCTATCTTCATAATCAACTCAACTTGGCTACTAAATACATTACTCTTATGACTTTTTTCATGAACTTGCTATATTAAGTACTAATAGACAAATTTTCTATACGAATTTCGACAATTTGACAAAAACTATGTGGAAAATTTGAAATTGACTACACATTTTGCCTATTTGTAACGCCAAATGTTTATTTATTAGAGTATAAAACTAAATTTTTTTTGTCAAGTTGGCAAAAGTTATATGGTTTAATGCAAGAAATAACATTATACACTAATTGATTTGTTTACTATGGTATCCAACTTTTATTTATTCATATTACAATATTGTACTTTGAAAAATGTACCCAAAAATAGTCTATAGCCATGTCATCCAAATATAATGAAATTTTTAATTGGTAGATTTTCAAAGTACATTGAAATTTTTTTTAAAGTGCAATGTGGTAATAGAAAGAAACGAAAGTGGAAGGGTATAGCTACAAATAAATGGAAGTACTTTGTTATTTTCTTGCATTTAGCCCTAAGTTATATTACACTATTAAACTACTAAATATCATGTAATAAAGAAAGTGAAGGAAAAGAGATTTTCCCTATTTAGTCCAAACATTTTATAAATTTACTGTAGTTTATTTGTTTTACCTTCTATTTTCACATTTGTGCCTTTATTTTTCAATTATCTTTTAAACGTCATTTCTCCAGACAACATTTAATGTAAAAAAAAAAAAGTTTTGTCTATCTCGAGTAATTGCTGTATGAACACTAAACGAGAGATTAAATGATCATTTTACCCTTCATGGGTTCTCAACACGAGGAAAGTTTATCTTCTTCTAGGGTATTTTGTCTGGCGTATATGAAAATCTTGTGATTTCGGAAGCTCTATTGAAAAGTCAAAAGTTGAAGAAAAAGTCAATGATCTTGAAAAATTAATGGTTGAGGTGCAACCTAATGAAAAGGGTGCAAAAAGTCAACTATTGGAAGGTGATTTGATTCTATGGACTGTTGGGAATAAACCTTTACTTCCCCGATTAGAACAAAATCGATGGCCTTTTGAGCTTCCTGTTACGGGTAAAGGCCAGGCAGAAACAGATGAAACCCTTCAAGCGAAAGGGCATCTGCATATTTTTGTTGTTGGTGATTCTTCTACTTTGAGAGAATCAAAGGGAAAAGTGCTTCCAGCTATGCACAGGTAGGCAAGAAATTTGTAATGGTGTGGAGTTTTGCACAGTTATAAGGCCATGATTGTGGTTGTTGGGACTGATGTCAATGGGATAAAAAATTTGCAATATTTTTTTCCCATTTAGAAAGGTGGGATTGTGAATGTGATTGGGAATAATTTTAGTGGGACAAATATTGCAATTTTTTGTCTCATACAAAAAGGTGGGATAGGGACAGATGTCACAGGATAAAAACTGCGTTTTTTGTCTCCTCCGAAATGGTGGAATAGGGACAGATGTCAATAGGATAAGAACTGCATTTTTTGTCTCATCTAGAAAGGTGGGAGATAGACAGATGTTAACAGGATAATAACTACATTTTTTGCCCCATCCCATAAAGAAAGTAGGACATGGATAAAAATTACAATTTTTTGTCCTATCCAAAAAGGTGGGACAGGAACATGGAAAGATGCCAATAGGATACAAATTGTATTTTTTGTCTCATTCAAAAAGATGAGACATGGACAGATGTCAACAAGAGAATAACTAGACAGATGTCAACAAGACAATAACTACATTTTTTGTCCCATGTCAAAAAGTGGGATATGGATAAAAATTGCAATTTTTTGTCATATCTAAAAAGGCGGGATTGGGATTTGGAAAGATGTGTCAACAAGATAAAAACTGCATTTTTTGTCTCATCCCAAAAGCTGGGACATGGCCAGATGTCAACAGGATAAAAATTGTAAATTTATATCCAATCCAAAAGGTTTGGACAAGGACAAGGATAAAAGGGTGGGACACGGACAAGGATAGATGTCAGCCGGATAAAAACTGCATTTTTGGATTGGGACTGTCCTACCCAAAAATAGTAGGACAAGGACTTGCTCTCCATCTTTTGTCTGTGAAAAGATATAAATGTCCTTCTCATCTCATCATAAAAAATAGCCTTAAAAAGGTTTCTTATTCCTACTTATAATTTAATACCCCATGTCATGTGTTTTCAGGTTGCATTTTTTGCTGGTTGGAACATTTGGGCTGCTATCAACAATCGTCCTCTTTTGCCATTTAGGTTTCATACCAAAATTTAAATACTACTTCCTTTTCCCAATAAAACTGCAATCATAATTTGAAAAAAAAAATGTTTGGTTTATTTATGAAATATCTAAAAAGCCCTTTAATATAGATTTCACATACTTCCTCTTACGCTTGTATTGTATACAGATTTCAGAATTTGGGAGAGATGATGTTCTTAGGGAGAAATGATGCAGCCATTACACCAAGTTTCATAGGGGGTCTAACATTGGAGGGTCCCATTGGTCATACTGGTAATTAATTAGTCTTCACTTTTTGTGATATTACCATTTTGCCCTTAAACCTCACATGTTGATTCATGATAAAAATATGCAGCTAGGAAACTAGCCTACTTATCAGGTTACTTACTGATGAACATCGTGTTAAAGTTGGAATCAGTTGGTTGGCAAAATCTGCAGTTGACTCCATTGCAACTGTGCAAAGTAATATCACCAAAGTCCTTACGGGTTCTTGAACACTACTTTATGCCCTTATTTATTAGGCTCTTGATATTTTCTGTAAATATATTTATATTAACTAATTTTATACACTCGTTTCATTTGTGCTTCCTAGTCCATGAGAAAATTTATTGCACTTTTTTATGAATAGTAGTTTTCAAATTGAATTTATATCATGCAATATATTGCAATAGACATGTATATACATACATATGTATAATATACATAGAACATGACATGAAAGGGCAGAAATGATCTAGCACAAGTCCTCCATGAAATATGAAACTTTCAAGAAATGCTTTTCAAAAATAACAATGACATTGTGCTTATGATTGTACTATTGGGTAATAATAAATAACTTTGCCAATCAAATACGTAAACATTTATGAAGAATGAAACATTTTTTATTTTTTTATGACAAACAAACTTGGGTTTTTTAATAACTTTTAAGCGTCACAAGTTGGAATAAAATCAAGTGGATCTATAAAAGAGTGCAAATTTTGGAACAAGGGTTTTAGAGACGGAAGTATCCGTCGCTATTCCGTCGCTAAATGTTGTTTGCAATGGATCAGCGACGGATTCACTCCATAGGTAATTAATAGGTGGCTAATTTCTCGGCGAGGGTTTTAGCGACGGAGAGGTTTTTCCTTGCGACAAATGTAGCGACAGAATATCCGTCGCTAAATGTCACTCAATACATTTACTCAGGGCATTAGCGACAAAATTTGATAAAGTCATTCCGTCGCTGTTCTGTCGCAAATTTCCGTGATCAGTTTTTTTTCGTAGCAAATCCCTTGCAAAATTATTTTTTTTTCGTCGCTGATCTATCGCAAACTTTAGACATAGTTTTTTTTCCATAGCTAATCCCTTGCAAAATTTATACATTATTTTTTTTTTGTTCCGTCGCTGATCCGTCGCAAACTTTAGACATGATATTTTTTCTGTAGCTAATCCGTCACAAAATTGATGCATTAAAATACTTTTTTTATTCTCACGAATCCGTCACAAACTTGTAATATCATTTTTTTTATTATGATTCTCAAAGAAAAAAAATACTACAATCATCAAAATTTTATACTAAAAAACATCAAATAACCATACAACCAAACATTACAATACCAAAACTATCAAAGTTTACCAAAGTATCATTCAAAAAACATCCAAAACCAAAACTATCCATATAACATCAAACTCCCAAAGGTTTAACTTCAAAATAACATTTTAGCACCAAGAAATCCAAAGTATGCATCGAGAAATGAGTTTTCACAAAACATAACTTCAAAATAACATTTTAACTGTTCTCTTCATTTCATGTCCATCCAATCATCTTCGATTCTCATTTTGTGGTGCACCCAGCACTACAATTCACGTACAAAAGGAGAAAACAGAAAAAGATGCTCAAAGGGCAGGGGACCACTACCAATCACAATGATCCTGCTAAAGTGGAGGAATAGCAGGGGTATATTGGGAATTAACAGCCAAAGTGGGCAGTGCGGTTATAAGAAGTGGGGGGCAGAGCATTTTAGGCAGGCAGAATATTTTTAGAAGATTCATCTTCTTTTGGGAGACCATAGCATCTCGAATCGCTATATCTATCCTGTTCTTCATTGGTTTCCAATTGTTCTTATTTGTCCCTGTTGTTTCTTTGAACATTGTGTAATAGAAAGTTGATTCCGTTGTCATTACTGTGTTCTATTTATCAAGTCAGTAAGTTCATAACAAATTGGTATCAGAGCCTTTCCCTGGGGTCATGGTTGGAGGAAAAGAGACGGGATGAGCTCCACTCAAACGGGTGGAATCATTGGAAAAAGAGTTGGGGCACCTGAATGATCAAATGGAGATACAAGGGCATCAGATCCAACATCAGGCGGACTCCCTGGCGTCGATGCAGATTAAGATGGACCAGAAGTTTGAAGAGATTTTGAGTGCGGTCATCAAAGGAAAGAAAACGGGAGAAGAGTCGATTGTGGATGAGCCCGTTTTCTCCGTGTTGGAGACGCCGAAGGATGATAGCGGGGGTTCACGACAGGGCAGCATGGGAAGATCTGGTGGACATGGGGACGGAGGCGGCCGAACTTCGGGAGGCGAGTACGGTGGGGTGACGAATTGGCGATTTCGGAAATTGGATATGCCATTGTTTGACGGCGAAAACCCGGATGGGTGGATTTTACGAGCAGAACGTTACTTCAACGTTTACAAACTTTCTGAAGCCGATAAGCTAGAAGCGGCGGTGGTAGCCCTTGAGGGCGACGCTTTATTGTGGTTTCAATGGGAGCACAAACGACGTCCAGTGACCAAATGGCAAGAGATGAAGTCCCTTCTCTTACGTCAATTCCGTCCAACAAATGCAGGTACGTTGCACCAGCAATGGTTAGACCTAATACAAACCGGGTCGGTTTTAGAATATCAGCGATCTTTTATCGAGTTACTTGCCCCGCTAAACAACATACCCGATGATATTACTCTGGGCCAATTCATCAATGGGCTACAAGAGGACATTAGGTCGGAAGTCCAGCTCTTGAGCCCAATCACAGTGGACCACGCCATGGCCTTGGCCATTAAGGTTGAGCGTAAGCTCCAATCCCAGCAAAATCGGAAATCCGCTCCCACCACTAATCATCGGAACAATTCTCCGGGAACCCTAACCGGCACGCCCTTAATCACTCCGATTAAGAAAACTTTCTTTTCTTCTCGCTCTTCACCAACATCTTCCCACCTTGCAACCACTAAGCCAAAGACTACCAACAAGTTGGGTGGAGAGATGAGGAGGTTAACTGACAAGGATTTGCAGCAAAAACGAGCCAAAGGGCTCTGCTTTCGATGTGATGAAAAATGGGGAGTAGGGCATAGATGCAAAAAGAAAGAACTCAGTGTGTTATTAATTCAAGAAGAGGATTTGGAGGAAGGGGATAGACCAGACGAAACTGATGATGAACCTGTTCTAATCACTCCGGAATCACCAGTGCTATCTGGAATATGCTTGCATTCAGTGACTGGTAACACCAATCCAAAAACTCTCAAACTCAAAGGAATGATTAATGATAGAGAGGTGGTGGTGCTCATTGACCCTGGTGCCACCCACAACTTCCTTTCCCTGGCAACTGTAGAGCAACTCCACATACCTGTTAGCCCAACTCCCCCGTTAAGAAATTATCAACATGCTATCAACCTTAAGGAAGGGACAGAACCTATCTCTATTCGTCCTTATAGATATTCACATGCACAAAAAGCTGAAATCGAAACAATGCTTCAGGATATGCTCGCTTCCGGTATCATCCAGCCATCCCATAGTCCGTTTGCCAGTCCAGTGTTGTTGGTGAAGAAGAAGGATAACTCTTGGAGGTTTTGTGTGGATTACCAAGCCCTTAACAAGGTCACGGTTAAGGACAACTTCCCAATACTGGTGATAGACGAGTTGTTAGACGAATTACATGGATCACAAGTTTTTTCCAAGCTAGACCTGAAGTCAGGTTATCATCAAATCCGCATGAAAGCAGAAGATACCCCAAAAACAGCCTTCAGAACACACGAAGGACACTATGAGTTTAGGGGCATGCCCTTCGGCCTTACCAACGCCCCCACCACCTTCCAGTCAGTCATGAATGAAATTTTCCGACCCTATCTTTGGAAATTTGTGTTGGTCTTCTTTGACGACATCTTAATTTATAGACGTGATGAAGGTCAACACCTTTCCCATTTGAGGACGGTATTGAAAACATTACAAAAACACGAGTTTTATGCGAATCCAAATAAATGCGAATGGGGCAGAAAAGAAATAGCATATCTGGGCCACATCATCTCAATGCATGGAGTGGCTGTAGACCCGGAGAAGATCAAGGCGATAAAAGATTGGCCAATCCCAAAAACTCTACGGGAACTCAGGGGTTTTTTGGGCCTCACCGGATATTACCGGAAGTTTATCGCCGGTTATGCTAGCATGGTGGCGCCAATGACGGATCAGTTACGCAAGGATTGCTTTGATTGGTCACCACTAGCCACAAAGGCTTTTAACAACCTCAAGTCAGCCCTCCGACAAGCACCGGTCCTCGCCATGCCAGATTTCTCCAAACTCTTTATCATTGAAACAGATGCGTCCGGAAAAGGTTTAGGGGCAGTTTTGTTACAAGATCGACATCCAATTGCCTTTTACAGCCAAGTTCTTGGGGTTAAAAATCGATTGAAATCAATTTATGAAAAGGAGCTGATGGCCATTGTCTTGGCTGTTAAAAGGTGGAGGCACTACTTAATGGGTCGACACTTTTTGATCCGAATGGACCAACGTAGTCTTAAGTACTTGATGGAACAACGGGAGGTAGGCCCGGAATACCAAAAGTGGATGTATAAACTTTTGGGGTTTGACTTTGAGATTTAGTACAAACCAGGAGTTGCCAATCGAGTCGCCAATGCTCTATCACAAGAATGTACAAAATCAAAGATGGAAATGTGCAATCTTATCTCTAGTTGGACTTTCCCTGTTGATGAATTAAATCAAGAAATAGCGGAAGATTCGTTCATTCAACAAGTTAAAAAAGACATAACGGATGAAGGGAAACATCACGTGGGTTATACCGTGGACAAGGGAAGGCTGTTGTATAAGGGTAGGTTGGTCATACCCCAAAAATCTGAGTTGATTCCTAAGTTGTTAAATGAATTCCATGACTCCGTAGTAGGCGGACATGCAGGAGAACTTCGAACGTATCAGAGGCTAGCAGCTGAATGGTATTGGGTGGGAATGAAAAAGAGTGTCCAGAAGCATATCCAAACATGTGCCTTGTGCCAAACACAAAAAGCTTTAACAACCCACCCGGCAGGTCTCCTACAACCGTTGCCCATTCCAACCCAAGTTTGGGACGAGTTGTCCATGGATTTTATAGAAGGCCTTCCTAATTCGCACGGTTACAATGCTATTTTGGTGGTGATTGATCGCCTCACCAAATACGCTCACTTTATAGCAATCAAGCATCCCTTTACCGACACCTCCATAGCATCAATATTCATTAAAGAAGTCGTTCGCCTACACGGGTTCCCATCTTCCATTGTCTCGGACCGGGACAAGGTCTTTATGAGCTTATTTTGGCGAGAGTTGTTTAGACTTCAAGGAACGAAGCTGCTGAGGAGCACGGCCTACCACCCACAAACAGATGGGCAAACAGAGATTGTCAACAAGTCCATCGGGTTGTACTTACGGTGTTTCATTCAGGGAAAACCGCGTTCATGGTCACAGTGGTTGCCTTGGGCAGAATTCTGGCATAACACCTCTTACCACACCACCAGCAAAACCACTCCCTTTAAGGCTTTATATGGTCGTGACCCACCGTGAATAATTCGGGCGCAGACAGGGCAAACAGGGGTATCAGCCATGGAAGATCAACTCATGGAGAGAGATGCCATCTTGGATGAGCTTAAAGGCCATTTATTGCAAGCTCAACAACGGATGAAGACCCAAGCTGATAAACATCAGAGAGAGGTGTCTTATGCGGAAGGGGACTCAGTTTACTTAAAATTGCAACCTTATAGACAAAGATCGGTAACCAACCACCCCTTTCAAAAGCTGGTGGCTAGATTTTATGGACCGTTTTTGATCCATAAGAAAATTGGGGCTGTCGCATACCACCTACAATTACCGGACACAGCTAGAATACATCCAGTTTTTCATGTCTCACAACTAAAGAAGGCCATCGGTAACCAGCCCGCTCACCCAGAACTGCCAATTGACTTAACAGACGACTTGAGGCTCAAGTGGGAACCAGAAAACTGATGGGAGTTCGATCCATGAGAGAAGAGATGGGTCAAAGAATAGAGGTTTTAATCAAATGGAAGGGGGTGCCAGAATTTGACGCCACCTGGGAGGATTTCCAAACTGTTAATGGCACATTTCCCGACTTTGACCTTGAGGACAAGGTCCTTCTTTGGGGGCAGAGTAATGTGGTGCACCCACCACTACAATTCACGTACAAAAGGAGAAAACAGAAAAAGATGCTCAAAGGGCAGGGGACCACTACCAATCACAATGATCCTGCTGAGGTGGAGGAAGATCAGGGGTATATTGGGAATTAACAGCCAAAGTGGGCAGTGCGGTTATAAGAAGTGGGGGGCAGCGCATTTTAGGCAGGCAGAATATTTTTAGAAGATTCATCTTCTTTTGGGAGACCATAGCATCTCGAATCGCTATATCTATCCTGTTCTTCATTTGTTTCCAATTGTTCTTATTTGTCCCTGTTGTTTCTTTGAACATTGCGTAATAGAAAGTTGATTCCGTTGTCATTACTGTGTTCTATTTATCAAGTCAGTAAGTTCATAACACATTCCTATAAAACATTATTCAAAACAATCAAAAGTATCAAATACAAAAGGTTAACAAGTCATTCAAAAACATCAAATACTAATGGTTAACATCATATTACCTCTAATTTTCAATTTCCCATCATATTTTGCAAGGCTGCATACATCTTCTCCGTTGCTTCATATTTTGCATCAATTTGTTGTTGTTTGGCATCTATTGCTGCAGCTTTGGCATCCATTTCCAAAAATATATTACAAAACTTTGTCATTGTGGTTTATTAAAAAAATACATAAATGTGGGCAAAATGATAATTTTACCAGGATTGGATATGCTTTAATAAAAAACCGTAAGGGAAAAATGTAAATTCCATCGTCCCTGAACGATGACCATATCAAAAAAAATTGTTGCTAGATCATGGCAAAATGACCATCTTATCCCCCCCCCCCCCCACTAGGCCCTTATCAAAATTCTATTAAAAATACAAAATTTAGGGCAAATTTGTCATTTTACCATATAAATCCAAAACAATATGAAACCAGGGGCAAACAAAACAGAGCACAGATCACTTCAAGATTTTTCAATAAAAGAAAGGCAAACCAAGGGTAAAATGGTCAGAAAAGAGAAAACCAAACCAAGGGCAAACAAAATGAACATGAAAAAAGACATGGTAAAGAAAAGAAAAGCGACATAAATTGAATTTCCAGCAAGCAGAGGAGTATATGTGCCCACGTGTTTCTTGACAAAATCTACCACCTACACATCATATCAGGTGTTTATTAAACAATACTTATTCATGGCAGAAAGAGGAAATAAAAATACAAAAAAAGCTATACTTTATTTTCCCTATTTGAAAAATTTTCAAGTAAGCTAAACAGTTTGCAACTATTATAAATTAATAATGTTGATTTATAATTTACATGATTCCCTATGTTATGTAAAATATAGTTGTTTTCATAAAAAGTAACTAAGGACAAGAGTTAGATTACCATGACATGTCTTAAAACTAAATTCTATTAAAACGTAACAATACTTTAATACAAATCAATGAAAAATAGATAAAAGTAAATTGTTGTTTCTACATCCAAGATTTGTTACCTAACTTGTAATTGATATCTATGACACCTGAAGTATAAGTATAACAGTAAGTAAAGTGGCTTAAAACTATAGTCTAGGGCCTGTTTTGTAAATAGGGAGATGACTTTGACCCATACAGAAAGATACGTGTAAGTGATTTGCAATCAAGGTTAAGGGCTGAAACTTGAAGACTTTGAAGCTGTTCTATCACATGAATCTAATGATCCTTCTGCAGTGCTGAAAGAGAGGTCAAAAAGAAGGAAGAACAAGGCTAAGAGAGTTAAGGACAAGAAGGTTGATTGCAACATTGATTTGGTAAGAGAGTTAATGTTTTTTTGGAAGGAATGGAATCTGTCTAAAGAGTTGGTATCGAAGGAATTGGAATTGGAATTGAAATTGAAATTGAAACTTTTCTAGTGAAATTGTAGGGTTAAAGGGGTATTTTAGTATTTGTTTGATGAGAAAGAAATGTTGGAGTTTGTGAGTTCCGATTGAATTGAGTTCCATTCAGATGCCATTGAATTGAAATTGAAATACCCTTTTTTGATGAGTATTTGTTAATTTTTATTGGTAGATATTCAATAATTAATAATAATAATAATAATAATAATAATAATAATAATAATAATAATAATAATAATAATAATAATAATGTTATTGAAGGTATGGAAAGTTGTTGAGGCTCCAGCAGATGATAAATTTCAGTACACATATTTTGCACATAAAGTAAAGAAGCTATTAGCATCGGATTCCCGCTTACAGCCTAATAGATATGCCCTTGAGATGGGTGACATGTCAAAAGTTGGTTCAGAAAAAAGCATATAAGACGTAAATGCCCTCCAAAACGTTGAAAAGTACTATGAAACTAATGTTTTTTTTTCTTTTGGGAAAGTCTGGAAGAGAAACAGAGAGCTGAAAAAAGAATAAGAGAAACAATCGGGAAAGAATTTGTGCCAAAGTGGTTTGACATGACAGACCAAATTGCCCCTACACCAAAGAGCTGAAGCTGATAAGTCAAGTAGTGTTGAAGATGTTACCTACACCAAAGTGGTTTGGAAATGTTGCTCAAACTGATTGACTCATCATAACTTTCTCTCTCTTTAATTTTGACATAAAAATGTTTTTTTTTTTACTTTTTCTTTTTCAAGTGGTAGATTTGTTTGAAAGTTTTGGTGGTTTTGTGACTTGGTAAGATTGTAATTGTATTAAATGTTTGTGTCACAAGTAGTAGATAAAAAAACTTGTTAGTAGTTTTGAAGCTTTTGCTATATATTTAATCCTTATAAATGATATATTATTCAACTCAATCAAATGTTGAGATATGTTTCAAATGGGGATTCACCATAAGGGATTCCCAACATATCAATCATAGTATACTTATTATGTATATAATCTCTATTTCAAACAATCGTGGGTCACTTAATAAAATATAAAGATTATAAGCAAACTTTATAATATTTTAATAAATTAAAAACATAATAAACAAATAATAAACATTGTTATAATCAAGCTTTTATAAAACAAACTTTTTAATATCTTATAATATCTTACAAACGGAAATTAAAATACATAATTTTTCAAACATAATACTAATCAAAAAAGGACGTAAGGGGGTTCCTTTAAAAGTAAAAATAAATAAAAACTCATCAAAAAAGGGTATTTCTTTCTCATTAAACAAATACTAATAAAAAAGGGTTCCTTTAAAATTAAAATACATAATTTTTAATATCTTATAATATCTATCTAAAGAGTTCCGATTGAATTGAAATTGAAACTTTTTGTGTGAAATTGTAGGGTTAAAAGGGTATTTTAGCCCATATACAACTGTCCTGTTTAATTGCTTAGCCCATTAAGTCAAAAAAGAAACAACCCCTCAATTAGAAAATAAAATTTTAATCTAATTAAAAATCATAAAATTCCTCAATTGTTAAAATATTTATAAAGAAAATGGGTTTTACCACATTTTTTAATTTCAAAAACTTGAGTAATGGAAGGTATCAGATTCCATTCCATCAAGAAAAACAAACAACTTTTCTTAATTCCAATGGAATGAAACTTTCCATTCCTTTTCTAATTCCACCACACCAAACACTACCTAAGTTATTATAAAATTAAAAACCAAACATACATAAAATAAAAAAATAAAAAAATAAAAAGGTGAAGAGTATCATACTCCAGAAATGGTATCTATTGAAGGTGTCCCAAGAAGATCAGGTATTAAATCCAACTGATGAACAACACTTTTACCAAGGAAAAGTGGTTTTCCAGTTAATACTTCTGCAAATATACAATGCAATTAAAAAGGTTACAATTAATTATTTAAATAGAAAAAAAAAACACACACAATTGGGATATCAGAAAACATAAAAGTGTTCATGATAGCAGTTAAAGATTGATTTTAGATCTAAAATTAACTAAAATCAGATAGAAAATGGAATTAACAGTGTTCAAGATTGACTCAAAGAACTTGGAAAAACATAAGGGTATATCTAGAAATGAACCATGACTAGGTAAATATAAGCTTTAAAACAGAATGTAAAATTGAGGAAGAGTTGTGGAAGCAATATGGAATGCTATTCTAGTCTACTGGTATTTATAGTATTAAGGTGCATCCAGGTTGTTATTAAGGAAACTCACAGCAAAATGGAAATCCCATGTCTTCTCTAACCGAGGTTCAAATTCTCAACAAATTATGATGAATTCAATGCAGCCCACTTCTAGTCTTGACCCAGGTCAAAGTATGAGTGGGAGTGGGGCCCAACAAGTGAACATGAATCCTATGGGTTCCCTACAGCCGAACCCAAACATGCTTCATATTAAACAACAAGAACAGCTTCTTCAAAGCCAACAACTGAAGCAATTTCAAAATCGCCAAATGCTGCAACAATTTCTTCCGAAACAACAACAACAATTCAGACAATAGGGGACTCAAGTTAACCAAATGACTCAGCTTCATGATATGAAACTCAGACAACAACAACAGCAAATGGGCGGTGTGAAACCGGGGACTTTTCAACAGGTGGCGGGACAGCGGGCGGGGTACCACCAACAAATGAAGCCAGGTGGCAGTCCGTTTTCACCTCAGTTAATCCCAGGTGGGGTCCCCACAAATTTCTCAACACGCTTCTCCACAGATTGAGGGACAGAATATGTTTAAACCTGCTAACTCGCCTTTTACTGTTCCTTCACCTTCAACTCCTGGAGCTTCTCCTTTACCAGGGGAGTTAATGGGTGGTGTTAGTGTGTCATCTTTGAGTTAATGTGTGTGTGTGTGTGTTTATGTGTCTGTGTATATCTCTCAGTGTAAGAGCAGAAGGTTTTTTATGGTCATACCAAAGTGCATTGATTTCTTTGAATTACATAAGCTGTATATTCAGAGAGGAACAAAACTTGAAAGACTCCAATGGCTATCAGAGTAATAATGCCCCTGCCTATGCTCATAATGTCCATGTTCCTCTTCTGCCTCCTTTCCTATTTACCTCTAATTCACTCAAACATTCACACTAACTAGCATTGTGATTGGAGCTTGCAATATTACGCCCAAAACACCTTGGGATTTTCCAGCTTTAACAACTTTGCATATTAGGGGCATTGTATTGTGTGGAGGAATGACGATTCAAAAGGAAAAAAAAATGGAGAAATTAAACCCTAACGTAATATATTGTGCAACTAAATCAAACCTAACCTAATATATGACTAAAGCAAATAAAATCAAGAGATTTACCTGAATCGGAAGTTAACGAAGAATAATTTCAGATTTTAAAATTGTGGAGGCTGTTGGAATTGGAAGCTGCAATGGTCCGTTCTTGTCGTTATTTGTTTGAACAGAGAGGGTGAGATTAGGTTAAGCAAGCTGCAACTCAATAGTTTCGTCAATTTCAGATTTGGGTGAGAGCGTGTTCAATTGGAGTGACAAATCCGATTTGGGACAGAAGAAAACTTACACGAAGTTTGGAATTGGAGCGTCAATTTCAGCGAGAGATCGTCAATGTTAAAAACACAACGTGTATATGCTCTGTCGGTATTCTCTCGCTAAACAAGTACCAGATGGCCAAAAAGTCTATCTTTTTTCCCTCGTTGAACCCTCGCCAAATTCCTTCGTTTTCCACCGATTACCGAGGGATAAGAGTCCGTCGATAAATACTTGTGAGATCTGTAGTTGATCCCTCGCTAAACACTCTCTAATATGCTAAATGTTGAATAAATAAAATAATTGTTTAAATCATCGCAGATCTCTCGTAATTCCCTCTCTATAAGCCTAAAATTTGCTACAGATTATATCCCTCTCTAAATCCGTAGCTGAAACTCAAGTTTCTAGTATGCTATTAAAAACTATGATATGATACAAGTTAGGGGGAGCTGATTTGTTAGAGACGTGAAGAGTGTAAATATATTGTTTGATGAGATCATGCAAGCCAAACATTGTGATTGTGGTTTATCAATGATAGAGCGTATTTTTCCTGATTCTCTTCCCTTTTTGAATAAATAGTGTATTGCTCTTTTAATATTTTTTTAGGTTTTCCCCCATTGTTTTTTTTTAATATATATTTTTTTGTGATTATGTATGGTTATGGAAGAAGCATCTTTGTGATTTTATCAATATAAACAAAAGTGATTTTGCTTTGAATCCCCAACCTTTATTGCTCCTGGCTTAAAGAATATTATAAACATTGACCATAACCAAGTCCTTGTGGGAATTCATAGACCTGTTAATATTCCAGCAACCATGTATACTACCTACTTTGCATAATATATACCGTTGAACACATTCTTATTCCCTGTATTAAATTTCAACTCTACTAATTAATCAACATAGATCTGGCCATATAATTGTAAATTAAAAATAGAATAGTAGTATTAAACTCTCTTTTAATCAATAATAGTGACAGAGAAAGCATTACAAAGCACTCAGCTTTTATAAGTTTTTTCCTCAAATTTACACTTTCAGCTCTTCCAGATCTTGTTTCTTGTTTATTTTATCTCAACGCTACAGAAAACAGATTTACAGATTTTCCACAGAATCCTCAAATGAGTACAACCAACCTCAAAAGCAAGTATACTTATCTAATAAATACGTTGTATTTTTTTATAGAGAGTATGTTACTATTATGGACGAAAAAAGAAAAAAAAACATACGAACAGTATAATACGTTGCTATGATGGATGAAAAATAAAACATGTTGCTATTATGGAAAAGCAACCACCTACGTCGATAGAGTGAGAGATAGGTCTCATACTGCCTCTTAAGGTTAGTTCTATGCCTCACAACAACTACCTCATATTCTAAATCCGTCTTTAGATCAGAAGTAGATGCCTCTTCCAGGGCTCTGTTTAGGCCTTTCTCGTATAAGCAGATGAAAGGAAGTTGAGAAGCTTGTTGACTAGGCCGCAATTTTCTTTAAATCGTCTTGGTTAATCTTTGGCCACTCCACTAGTGGCTCGGCTTCGTCCTAGAAGCTACTGCTTCCGCCTCTCTAGGCTTTGCTATCGCTCATGACTGGTATATGGATCTCTCTATGTAGTGGTCGGCCTTCTAGAAGCTATAAAAATAGAGTCTTGCAACGATGGACATAAAAAGTAAAGTACATTTCTATAATTGCTAAACAAATAAAGTATGTTTCTATCATATATATAATTACATTGCCTATATCGGTAAAAAGTGTATAAGTTGCTATTGTGGACAAAAATAAAGTATGTCGGTATCATGTATATAAAAATGTGTCGCTATTATGATATATAATGTAATGTACATACCTATTAGGCCAGAGGGAGTGGCTTGCTATTGACGCTCGCCTCCAGCTCACCATGGACTCACTATACCACCCCCTCACCTTCGCTAGCGGAGTCGCCAAAGATGGGTCGCTACACCCTTAGCAAGATGAGAGAGAAAACAAGAGGAGGTTGTGATTGGTAGTTGGGCTTTTGTACAAAAATCGAAGAATCCTATATCAAAATAATAAGAAAGACGATGAACCTGTGGGTGATTTTGAGCCTTCAATGGACAATAGTCGAAGCTATATTCTTTTAACATACAATTAAGGGAGAAGATAAAGAAGATAAAGAAGTTAAGGGAGAAGATAAAGAAGTTACATATTTGGTCCCTAAAGTTTCAGCAACTTAGTATTTTTTGTCCAAAATGTTAGGGTGTCATGTAGACCCACTTGCATGTGGTAGAGTAGCCTTGTGACATGAGAGAGAGAGAGAGAGAGAGACATGTAAACACCTCTATATAAGGTGGGTTCCATACTACTTATAGAGGTATGCTTCAAAGATGTAGTTCATAGTGACTAGTGCGTGAGATATTTATGAAGTTCTAGATCTAGTACACTTTTTGTACTCATTTACTATGATCAAATACATCTTTTAGCACCCAAATCACCGTGTTCTTTGTGTTCTTTAATTCCGCATGCCAAATTAAATACTCATAATTCACATCAATTGGTATCAGAGCGGGTGTTCTTGATTTAATCAAGAATAGATCCATGATGACATTCTTGATTTGGTGATTCTTAGTTGTGTTTTGATCATCGTGTTTTAGAGAGTTTTTGGATTCTAGAAATCGAATTGTTCATTGATTCTATTCATAATTTGTTTTTCTTCACTAGAATTCAAGTGATTTTTGCTTTCTCTCTTTAGAAAACCCATTCAAAATTACTTTCTCTCTCTAGAAAAACCCAAGATCTTATCGATTGATCAAAGATGGTGGACTTGAAGTATGATTCTTCGATTGTGATCATTCAAGATGTCAAATACAAAGTCAATGAAAATCAATTCTACGGATTAATATTGAAAGGCGGGTTGATTTCATGGAATACTTTGGTATCTTATGGAGGTTTGAAGGATGATGATGGTGATGGGTTTTGAGCATAACAACATTCCTATGTGATCATACAACCCTAATTGCTTTGCTTCTAAGTTTTTCTCTAGTTATACATGCAAATAGAAATTCCAAAGCAACAACCCAAATACTAGCATACAATTCGGAATCTATATGAAAACTAGGGTTAGTATATTACCTTGCATGCTATCTAGTAATAACAAGGATTCCTTGGATGATCTTGACTCTTGAAAGCTTTAGTGCCTCAAGTGTTGCACCTCTAATAGAGTCACAAACACCAATAGCAAAGGATGAGAGGAGAGAGGTGATGAAGCACTATGAAAATCGGCTAGGGTTTCTTCTGGAAGCTTAAGGACGAAAATCACATGCCAGGGGGGTCTTTAAATAGCTGAGGTTGTTAGGGTTTTCAGGTGGAAACCCTAATTTCCTTGCTTAGGCCTTAAGCAGTCCATGGACCTCCACATTAGAAGCCTTGGGCGAAATTCTATAGGGCCTCCTATAGATTTCGTTAACTCCCTTCTAAAGGAGTCCATCAGCCCAACCCTGCAACTATCATTGATTAGCTTAACCAATCCCCGCTCTTTTAATCAATTCCTTTAATCCCAAAATTAATTTCCGATTAAATACTAATTAAATAATATGATTTCTAGTTAATATATTATTCTTATAATATATTGATAAATCATTCATTAACCACTTTCTCCAAAAGCCATCCTGTCAAGTTTCTATGGTGAAGACAACCCAAAAGGACCATGCTACTATCAAATCAAGTACATACCAATTATAGTTATGGGCTTAGACACGTAATCCAACAGTCTCCCACTTGGATAAGTCTAATAACTATAATTGCAAGTATGACTTCAGAATCTGATTAGCAATCATAGCTTTCAAAATCTGTTGTCGAACTCTGACCTAGTCAATGATGTGTCCTTTAGATAAGGGATCAAATAATCCCCCGTTCTTCAAGATATCGTGTGGACAAAGACATGGAACATAATCATTCTCAATGTCCAACAATTTATTTCCTGATTTCAGATTTGTTTGACAACGAACTTAATTGAACACATCAATTCAGTCCTAACTGGGCCCGACACATAAGTCAACACAAAATCATTGAGGGGCCCAAGATATCGCTTTTACCCCTTGGGATAAAAGGACAGATAAACTTTGACTTATATGCTTGTACTATTTACTCATCAAATTGTACACAACAATACGTTTTATAACATCAAGTTATTGATGCGTTTACGCATTATCAATGCACAACCAACTCGTAAACAACAACTCATATATCTCAGTTTAAAGATTATACGATATTATCGTTTCATAATTACTCGTGATAAATTCCATGAAGTAATTCAAATGAGTGTGGGTTTAATCCAATACTCAAATCCTATTTCAGGAGCACTCATGAACATTACAGCAAACGTTTGCTATGTCTAAGCTCTTAGACAATCTACAAGCCAATTCATGAAAGTCTTAATTCACTACTTACTTCCAAAGTATGATCGACTGTGGATAATTTAAACAATCCAATTATTCAGGAAGTAAAACATGCAAAAGTGAAACAATAGTAAACAATTGACATAAGATAGTAAGCATTACTCATAAATAAATCTCCATTACTTAATCATCAAAGGTCAATTACATTTATCTATTACAAGTTTCTAAAAATATCTATCTAATCACTAAAACTAATATCGTCCTTCAGACCAATGCTCCTCGCATGCTGAACGTGCTTAATCCTAATTAGACCCATAGTGAGGGGATCTGCAGGATTCTCTTATGATGATACCCTCTTGACGACGAGGAGTCCTTCTTGTACCCGATGTCTGATGAAGTGGTATTTTCTGTCGATGTGTCTGAATCTACCATGATTGTAACGCCCGTAGATCCGGGCTAGTCAATTTAGAGATAATAGGGGTCGAAAACAACTTTTCGGCAAAAGATTATTTAGAATAAATAATATTAACCAAGTTGTAGTATATATTACAAGGTTTCCGTACATATAAAGAGCGCCGAAATCGGAGTTATAACGAAGAAGTTATGACACGTCGAAGTTTCGCGACGGAACCAACACGACACCGGGAAGATATAAATAGTGAATTTATGATAGAGCAACTTTTAGCCTTAGTAATATAAATGAAAGTCGTATAAAATGTTAAACCGAGAGTGTCCATAAAAAGAACGCCCAAATCTGACTTCGTATGAGGAAGTTATGATTTTTTTAAGATTTGGCAAAGCGGTGCATGGCCCGAAACTCGAATTTTAGTTCGAGCGGTTTTTGGCTTACGCGACCTAAATGAGAGTTTAATATCTCATTAATAGGAGCTCAACGACAAAAATACGGATGAAAACGGAGTCCGTATGTAAAAGTTATAAATTTTACGCGGACATTTAACAGTGTAATCACCTTCTATTGTTAAATTTAAAATCGGTCGAGAATTAGCTGACGGAGTAAAAAGGAAAGTTGTAGATTTTATTTTTACCTACGTGTGGATATAAATAACGTCAAAAACGAAGCTCGTATGTGAAATTTATGGACGAAGCTTAGTCTCTACTTTTCGAGCGCGACGAATTCGATACAGTTTTGTAAATCCGAGATAGAATGAGAATTAGCCAACGAGGTCTAAATGAAAGTTGTAGTACACATAAATACCAACGCAAGGATATAAATAACATCGGAAACGGAGCTCATATGCGAAAGATATGGATGAAGCTTAGTCGCTACTCTTCGTGCGCGATAAATACGATACAATTTTTGTAAATCTGAGATAGAAGGAGAATTAGCCGACGGGGTATAAATGAAAGTTGTAGTACTCTTAAATACCAATGCGTGGATATAAAGAACATAGAAAATGGAGCTCGTACACGAAAGATACGGGCGAAGCTTGGAGACTACTTTATTCTAAAATTCCTATAAATAAGAGATGAACTCTTCATAAGTTTTTCACACCATAAACCTTTCTTTCTCTCTCTAACTTCTCTCTAACCTCCCTAAACCCCTCCCAATTCTAGGGAACCTCCCTAACACGAGAAGAAAGCCCCGGAGCGCCCGACGGCTCCGAGAAGAAAAGTTTTCGGCTCGGAAACGCTGCTCCAGCGAAGCCCGGTTTTAATAAAAACTCGATGTAAGTGAGCTACGCCTATACTATATTTAATATAGCTTTTATTTAATTATAGTAACATTATTAGGACCTTAAAATAATTATTTGGGCTATTATTATGAGTTATATTGAGTGTGATTTAACGTTTATATAATAGTAATAATAGCTAAACTATTAATTAGTCTCGACGAATAATAGACTAAACTCTACTGGTAATGATACTAGGTTTCGTCGAAGGAAATTATTTTTTTTAAGAAGCGAAGCGTTGTCTGAGTTCGGAATCACCACCTTTTCAAGTGAGTGCATAGTTACTTTCATCTTACACATAGATATGAAGTATTTTATAGTAACTACGTGCTATGTGTGAATATTATCTGTATAATTGCTATCTATGCTGGATGAACGATTTTATACATGTTTTAAATGATTTAAATTGTATATGCATTTTATATCTACGATAATGTTGGGGTAAAACATGGGTAGATGTAATAGATGGAGTATGAGTTGGATGATGCGTTAAGAGGTGAAATAGACCGTGAGGTGAGGGTGAGAGGTGGACGATGTAAGAAGCCTTTTCCCAAATGATGGCCCCGTCATTCAACAGAGTATGGATGACAACCACGGACTATTCTAGACAGTCCAGTGGAACACTAGCAGGCTCACTACCTGTAGGTGTTGTGAACGATGTGTTCACCGGTGTACTCTAAAAACCCATTGACATGTATTGCGAGTGGATACTGTCGATAAACGAAATAGCCCTTGCAGCTATGGATTTAGTGTATGTTGAGTAAACCCTGGCAACAATGGATTTCGTGTCGATTCCTTACGATGATCCTTAGGAATGAATTAACGAGGAGTAGTTGATTCTTAGGGTAGACCCTTAAGAGTAAAGAAGATAATGGGGATGGGTAATTGGGTTAACTGTTTGACGATTAAACATAATAATTATATTATTGTGGGTTGAAAACCCTATGTACTCACCAGGTTTCCCAACCTGAACCACTCAGTTTATTTATATCACAGGTGTTGATATGAAGTCACACTACACTGAGAGATTAAGGAGATATAGATCACTAGTGATAATGAATGTAAGTTCTGTTTATGCTTATGTTTCTTTATTGACAATGACATCCCAAATGTTTTAAAATGAATAAAAATACTTTTCTTCGGAAATGCTTTGATAACATATTTATCATGTTTTACTGGGAACAAATTCCGCAACGTTTTTATTAAAAGAGATACTCTGATTTTTATAAAGCATAAACAAAATCGGTCTTTTCTGGCCGTGAAAATGGGGATGTCACAATGATCCCTTGGTTCCTTGGTCAAGGCAACCGCTCCTTCATTATCGCAGAAAATCTCCATGGGCTCCTTTATGGCTGGTACAACTCCAATGTCTCCAATGAAGTTCTTCAATCATATAGCCTCCTGCTTGGAACTCTTCCAATTCACTTCTCCTCTATTTAGGGTAAATACCCAGCCCGACGGAGAGCAGAAGTTATCTCTCTCGGTCTAACAGTTGGTGTCGCTATACCCTGACACTCTCAAGTCATCACTGCCACCAAGCATAAGGACCCAATTCTTAGTTCTTCGTAGATACTTAAGAGTCTTCTTAACTGCTATCCAATGAGCTTTACCCGGGCTCCCTTGATATCGACTGACCATGCTCAACACAAAATTCACATCAGGGCGAGTACATGTGATAGCGTAGATGATCGATCCAACGGTGGCAGCATATGGAACTCGACTCATTTCCGCTATCTTTACATCGGTACTCGGACTTTGAGTCTTACTCAGCTTGGTATTGCTCTGGATAGGTAACTCCCTTTCTTGGAATTCTCCATGCAAAAGTATTTTAGCACCTTGTCCAAGTAAGTACTCTAACTAAGTCCAATTAGTCTTCTACTCCTATTTCTCAAGATCCTTATTCCAGAATGTAAGTAGCTTCTTCTGGATCCTTCATAGTGAAACACTTCCCAAGCTAGGATTTAACTTCCTGCAAGGTTGGAACGTTATTTCCTATGAGTAGTATGACATCAACATATAATACTAGAAAGCTAACTATACTCCTACTAGCTTTGACATATACACATGACTCATCCTCACTCCTAGTGAAACCAAACTCTTTGACTTTGTCATCGAAGTAAAGATTCCATCTGCGAGAATTCAATCCATAGATGGATTTCTCAAACTTGCACACTCTATTAGGGTATTTAGCATCAACAAAACCTTATGGCTGACACATGTAAACATCTTCAGCTAGCTTCCCATTAAAGAAAGCAGTTTTGACATCCATCTGTCAGATTTCATAATCATAAAATGCAGCGATGGCTAACATAACCCTAATAGACTTGTTCTTGGCCACTAGTGAGAAGGTCTCATCATACTCAACCCCCAGGGTTTGAGTAAAGCCCTTCGCAACTAGCCATGCCTTGAACGTGTGCACCTTTCCATCCATGTTGGTCTTCTTCTTGAAGATCTATTTGCACCCAACTGTTTTTCGACCTGGTACATTGTCAACCAAGTTCCAAACTTGATTGTCATACATGGACTGGATCTCGTTGTCCATTGCCTCTTTCCATTTGGCAAGCCCACCATGGCTTCCTTGTAGCTAGAAGGCTCATCCAAATTTACCAGTGTACTATTACTGATAAATGTATCACCATCCGTAGTAATATGAAAACCATAAAACTTCGGTGTCATTCTAACTCGAGTGGAACGTCGAAGAGGTAATAACTCGTCAATGGGCTCAACAAGAATCTCTTCCTCAGGTTGAGTGCTAGTGCTAGAGATTCCTTCACCGCTTGATTCTTGAATCTCTGCAAGATCAGTTGTCCTCCCACTATCCTCTTGGCATATGAGTTCCTTCTCACGGAAAAGTCCTCTTCTTGCTACGAAGACCACGTTATCATTAGGCTTGTAGAATAGATATCTATTGGATTTTTGTGGGTAGTCGATGAAAATACACCGCTCACTTCGAGGTTCAAGCTTGTCATGAGTCTCTCATCTTATGAAACCTTCACAACCCCAAACCTTGATATGTGCTAACGAGGGAACCTTCCCTATCCACATCTCGTAAGGTGTTTTGGCAACCTTCTTAGTTGGGACTAGATTAAGGATATGGGCGGTAGTCTCTAAGGCATACCCCCAGAATGAGAACGGTAGCGAAGCTCGACTCATCATGGAACGAACCATGTCCAACAATGTTCGATTACGCCTCTCAGCCACACCATTAAGTTATGGTGTCTTAGGAGGTGTCAATTCTGAAACAATTCCACATTCCTTAAGATAGTCGTGGAACTCGATACTAAGATATTCATCACCTCTATCTGATCTGAGCATCTTTATCTTCATGACCAATTAATTCTTCACTTCTTGCTTAAACTCTTTAAACTTTTCAAGGGTGTCTAACTTATGCTTGATTAAGTAAATATATCCATATCTGCTATAATCATCAGTAAAAGTCACATAGAAGCGGCTTGCATCCCTTGTAGTGGATCTGAAGGGCCCACACACATCTGTGTGTATGAGATCCAACAATCCCTCACCTCTTTCACAAGTACCAGTAAAAGGTGATTTAGTCATCTTTCCAAGCAAACAAGACTCGCATGTGTCATCTGACTTAAGGTCAAATGACTCCAAGACTCCATCCTTTTGCAGTTGGGCAATGCTCTTCTTGTTGACATGTCCAAGATGATAATGCCACAAGCATGCTTTGTCTAAATCATTAGACGAATCAGTATGCAATACATTATTTCTTAAGTTATCTACAACCATCACAGTTTCATATGCACCATTACAAGGAAATGCAATACATTATTTCTTAAGTTATCTACAACAATCACAGTTTCATATGCACCATTATAAGAAAATGCTTCAAAATAAAATGTACCATTATAATAAGCATTTATAGAACCACTTTAATTATTAAATAAATATCTAAAGCCTTGTTTGTACAAACCATGAAAAGAAATAATATTCCTCATCATCTCTGGCGAGTAGCAGCAATCATTCAAATCTAAACCTAACCCACTACTAAGCACTAAAGAGTAATTCCAATCTTGGTAACAGGAAATGATTTCCTATTGCCCATTATCAGGTTCATCTTCCCATGCTCCACACCCTACTTCTTCTTATCCCCTGCAAATTAGAACAAATGTGAAAACCATATTCTCCTAGGATCATATGTTCTCACATTCTCACTTAATCTGGTGTACTCACATGAACCATCCCATATATATATATATATATATATATATATATATATATATATATATATATATATTGATAACTTAGGTGTAATATTAGAGTTTTAATGTGGATTCAAAGGTTCTCCTAGAGTTACAAGAAACACAAGGAAGCTTCGATTTAGGTGTGAGCTTACTGTATCTTGTTCCGCAGTGGACTATATATTTTCATCATCTTCCGGGAATGCTTCTTCTATGTTGTTGATCTGCAAACATTTACAACAAAGGTACATAAGTTATATATATATATATATATATATATATATATATATATATATATATATATATATATATATATATATAAAATAGTAATATGTGAATATTTAGAATTTACTCTATGTATATTAGAAAACTAGTTTGTTTGTATCCAATAGGTCTTGTTGGCTTGTTGGTACTGAAAACCAACCAATATGGTGCCAACTTAACCTAAAAAGTTGGTAGCAAATATGTTTGCTAGCCCACATGTTTGTTTGGTAGGAACATACCAATTGAGTAATCATGGTACAATAATAGTGTAAAACTTCAAACAACATAGTAATATCGTACCAATCATTTTATTTCTTATATATATATATATATATATATATATATATATATATATATATATATATATATATATATATATATATATATATATATATATATTGCCAAATATGTTTGGTGTTTAAAATTTTAAGAGCATGATATGAGTTATTTAGCCATAGTCAATAGTTAATTAAAAAACTGAAAAGTTATTTCAATAGAATATTTAGTAAACCGAAAGTATTACTTCACAAATTTTTTTAGTAAACGACAAAATTGTCTCATGCATTCGTTGGTCTTGTATTTATTATAATTGAAAATTAAAAGAAATTTGTGTATATATCATTACCAATTTTGTACCAACTAAACTTGTTGGTAGCTAAAAAAAATCGGTACACTTGGTACGGTATGTTTTGATAACAAGAGGTGCAATTCAAATTCATCCGTTACAAGTTATTGCAAAAGGATGTATATAAGTATTTAAATTTGGCTAATGTAAAAATAAAAGGAACATTTATATTTTTTTTCTTCTTAACTTATATCATAGTTACAAGAAGCGCAAGAAAGAGTTGTAGTAAGTGAAAAGAACTCACCGTATCCGTTAAGTCTCTGCCGTGGTTCAACTGTAAACACCAAAGGCACGTGAGACATATACATGGTACTGACATATAGAACTTTTCAAAATGGAAAATCTATGAAAAAAATTATCACTTATTGTAGGAGCTTTTTTTTAACGAGTTTTCTCAAATAAGCTTTTTTACAATGAATTGTAAAATCGTTACAACTTACAAGTCCTTGTAGAGAGCTTTGTTAATCATTTTTATGGGTCCATATATAACTTTCAACCAATTGTTTTGTAAATTGTAGCCAACTTATATAAAAACAAATGATATAAAAACTAATTAGTGCGCCCCATAAACAAGCCAATGATGCAATTTCCTTAAATTAGATAAAAGACTTACTTGAATAATTAACGCTTTCTCAATCTTGGCGATGATCTTATCCATCGTAGGACGTTTCTTCGAGTCCAAGTTAATACACCGGTGTGCAATATCGTTAAACATATGAAAAGATTCCATATCAATACGATCTTTAATAACCGGATCAACTAGCTTCTTGAATACACCCGATTCATCTTCATCATAGTAGCTTCGGACAAGGTCCAGTAGATATTGTTCCTTATCATCTACAAAGCACCTTGCACGATAAGCTGGCATCCCACTTGAAATTTCAAAGAGTACCACTCCAAATGAGTATATGTCTGATACTTTCAAGGCTTCGTCTCTTTCATTGTAAATGGGATCAAGGTAAAACGTCTTACCCGAAGCCTTTGTAACAAGATGGGTATGTGGCCGATTTCTTGTACCAAATCTTGACAAACCAAAATTAGAAATTTTGGCTTGCAGAATCTCATCTAACAATATATTTGCACTCTTCACGTCTCCGTGAATTACTGTGTTCTTCCCTATATCCGAATGAAGGTACTTGAGCCCTTTTGCTGCTCCTAAGCAAATCCTTAATCTTTGTGTCCATGTTATGCAACGCCACTTATTTGGGTCTTGGAGATGGCTATCAAGGCTTCCATAGATAGCATACTCATAAACTATGATCTTTTCATTGGCATCATCACAGTAACCAATGAAGGGAATGATGTTTGGATGGTGGAAACTAGAAACCATGTTGAGTTCCTTATAGAACTCGCTGTTTCCTTGATATCCATTCCTGTTAAAGCGTTTGATGGCTACTGTGTGGTTTTTCCGGTGTTCAGAAAGTTGTCCTTTGTAGATCATACCAAATCCACCATCTCCGATCTGAGTTTCTGAGCTGAAGTTTCTTGTGGCCCGAATAATCTCCTCTAGTGGAATTCGATACTTCTCTAAGTCTACCCTTGAAGAAGACATTGCTTTTCGATATATTTGATGATTAGGTATGTATGGAAAAAGCAGTTTTGTGATTCTGTTTATATAAACAAGACCAAGTTATTGCTTTGAAGCGCCTATCTGTATTGCACTAGGCTTAAAGAATATAATTATAAACCTTTGACCATAACCGTGTCCATGTTGGAACACGTATATTTGTTCATATTCCTGCCAACCATGTACATTACAATTCGCACGTCAACTTTGAACAATCAACAAAGAATTAAGAAACCATACACTTGTAAATCAACAATAGAAAATATATTAAACATCCTTTAACGAGAAAAGAGACAGAGATTGCAGAACAATCGGCCACTTCTAGACTTCTAGTTGAGTTTTTTTCTAAAATATATTCGACTGAAAATATAACAGAAATGAGCTTAATATTTTTTCCCACGAATTTACATTTTCAGCCCTTTCAGTTTTATTATTTTCACTGATACACCTGAGACCAAAAGTATGCCAACAGGAAGTTGTCCACTTGTCCTTGACATCGTTCTCTTCCATTTTCATCAACTCAGTCTCAGCATCACTTCCATTTGTTCCAAACAAAACAATTAACCAACAGCCATAAACTTTTTCCCCGAAATTATTCAACACAAGCTAGAGTTTGAGTGCCCAATTTTTAACAATCCTTTAATACTAAAATCCCCTAATGCAGCACATGACATTTCTTTTTTATGCAAAATGCAAGAGTTGTTTCTGGACCTCGTAGATGACCAGATGTGCCCTCATCCAGAATAAGTAGGTCGTTCACGTGCAAAGGCCCGGCTAAAATACAACTTGGTCCAACATACATATCCTCCTTTAATTAGGAAACCACCTTGGACCACAATTCTCAACTACACAAGAGTTTTCAATCTAAGCATATGTAACATCCGGTTTCGGGATGTTTCTTATTTCAGAATGACGAACTTTAATTTGATCAAGAGAAGGTCCAGGGCTTTTAAGGTTGAAGTTTGGACCTTTAAGAATAATGTTTTTGGGCTAAGAGAGTATAAGACTTTAAGACTTAAAGGGTTAGTTTTGGCTAGGAGCGATTTAGGCCTATATTGTTTTGGGCCTTGCTGGATCAAGCCATTCACGACGCAAATGTTGTTGTAGCCCAAACCATGTAATTAGGGTTTTATCCCATAATTAAAGGTGTTACCACCGTATTTTTGGCCATTTGCAGCCCACGTCACATCAAAGAGCCTCCTTGGAGTAAACCTAGCATCCATATTGTCCGTCCTCCATTCCCTTGCAAGTTTTTATGATCTTGGTGCTTTGTTTTTAAGATTGAAGAAGAAGAATGATCTCTTGGTGTTAGAGAGTTGTTTTCCCTGGAGTTCATCTTCATCCAACCATTTATGGACTTTGGTATGATGCAAAGCT
This sequence comes from Lactuca sativa, assembly GCF_002870075.4. Taxonomy (NCBI): domain Eukaryota; kingdom Viridiplantae; phylum Streptophyta; class Magnoliopsida; order Asterales; family Asteraceae; genus Lactuca; species Lactuca sativa. The sequence goes on along the minus strand of NC_056623.2, from coordinate 106,319,593 downwards.
TCAATCTTTATGCTTATTTCATGCTAGATCTAGGTTTTGGGTTATTTTGTAGTATCTTCTTGGTCCTTTTTATAGTGTTCTTAGAGTTTGGAGAACTTCAGAATCATATAAATGAATTAATCGACTTCTAGACTTTCTTAGTGATGGAAAAATGGTTGTGCTTGCTTGCGTCCTTAGGCATGCATTAAGTTTTGGCATTATAAGTGGACTTTGGGACTTATGGCTTGAGATTTAGAGTTATTAAGCCATTGATATAGATAAAATTGAAAGTTTTATCCAATAACTCATTATAGGGTACTAGATTTGACAATTGGAACCTCTAAAGTTAAGGATTTAGAGCTTAATGAGTTAAGTTGTTGTTGGATTAGATGTCTAGGCCCATAACTATATTTGGTATGTTCTTAACCCGATAGTAGCATGTTCCTTTTGGATTACCTTCACCGGAGCAACATGAATGGATGATTAGTGGAGAGAGAGGGTAATAGGGTTTATTAATATATTATAAGAATAATATATTAAAGGAGAAATCATATCAGTTAATTAATATGTTGGTCAAGAATTAATTTATAAATAATTTTGTGATCAAAAGATATTAATTATAATTAGGGGACTGGAATTGCAATTATAAGATAATTGAATTATGGGTTGTGGATCCTTAGAAAGGAGGTGGACGAAATTAAGAGGGAAGCCCATCTAAATTTCGTCCAAAGGGCCTCATTATGGAAGGTTCTAATGGACAGCTTAAAGGCTAAGCTATCCAATTAGGGTTTTGACTGAAACTCTAATAGCACATCTATATAAAGGACCCTAGGGCTTGAGATTTCGGCTATCCTTGCTTCCTAGAGATTCATAGAGCCGAAATTAAGCCTCCATCTCCTCTCTTCAAGATCATCTTCTTGCTTTGGTGTTTGTAAGCCATTAGAGGTATTACACTTGTGATACTAAGCTCTAGAAGTTGAAGATTCTTGCTACTTTGAAAAGGTAATCATCTAAACTTGGTTTTAGTTGTAGATTTCGAATCTGATATGCTAGATCAAGGGGTTGCAAGCTTTGGATGATTTGCATGTGTAATAGAGAAACCTAGATCCAAAGCTTTGGGTTTTGCATGTACACATAAGATTGTTCTTTTGTGTAAAACTCATCAGTGGTATCAGAGACTTGATTGGTTTCTGTTGTATTTGATGCATTGTATGATCATTCTATGCTTGAAATCAAAAATGTTGCCTTCTGCCTGACCAACTCGTCGGGTCACCTGATGAACTCGACGAGCCAGGTGAACTTGACGAGTCCAGAAGTGACTCGGCAAGTCAGAGGGTCAGACAGAGGAAATTTTGGGATTTTGACTGATTTTGTGTTTGGATAATTACCAAAAACATTTTTGATTAATAAATATGATTTTCATTAATATGTCGTGATTATCCTTACCAAAATAAAAGATAATTATCATTTGATTAGATAATTATTGTCTTATATGATAAACTTTAATTATTTAAATTATCTTGCATGAAACAGGATTAGGTCAAATTTAGATAATCACTAATTAAATGTTTAATTAAATTATTTGCAATTTGATCTTGTATGTTTTGAATAGTTCAAAAACTGGTCATCAAGTTTTGGAATTTAAATGTTTGATTAAAAGTTTAATTTTGAAACATTTAAATTCTAAACCCTAGAATTTTACAAGTTTAAAATTCAACCCTTATACTATTATTATATTATAAGATTAATATATATATATATATATATATATATATATATATATATATATATATATATATATATATATAAGATTAAGCTAGTCTTACCGTTCGTAGGCCTCATTCATGAAGCTGATCTATAAGGGGTGTTTAAGGAAGCGACCTATAAAATGACCGACATTGGGTATCTATTCTTACCTACCACACCGTTGACTAGTGGTGGGTCTTTAGCAGAACAGGTAGGTAGGGAATCTAATTCCTCATTATAAGTATAATGATTAATAGAGTAACTAGATGTTTTTACAAAATTTCCAATCTTAGTTACTTTAGGAAATATGTGAAATTGTATGCTATTCCATAAAATTACACTTTGCACATTGCCAAGTCATTAGTGGAGCGTGTGTGGCTAACTGGCATACTAACTTAGGGCTAGCTTAGGTGGAAAATGGTGGCTCGATGTTTTTCATAGACTAATGGAGCGTGTGTGGTTTACTGGCACATTGGTTAGGTGATACATGACATCGAGAGCACCAAGTACATTTGCATTGTTATTCACACCTTGTCTGTGATCCTCGGTATCACTGTCACAAACTTGAAGGGCATAATCGATATTTAAACATGCCATTGAAAAGTTCAATGAGTCTCAAAAGAATCTAGGAATTTCAATACATTTAAAACTTAAAGTTCTTTTCGTTTTTCATGGTGGAAATTGGTGAATCGTCATTCACCTAACTTCAAATTATTTGCAATTAGATTACCACATCCCTTTTCTAGATTGTGAATAATGTTGTTGGGTCCTAGCCCTAATTTCTCATTTGGGTGTTTAATTGGGGATTTTCATATCTAATCAAAACTCTGTCTCTTTTTCAGGTGTCTACTCAAAACAACGCTTCAGGTTCCAACGCTTCTGGCTCCTTCTCCCTAATGAACCTATGTGGGAGAGTAATCTTTAATGGCAACAACTTTAACGATTGGATTCGTAATATAAGGATGGTCACAAGATACGAGGACAAAGAGTATGTTCTCGATGAGGAGCTTAAGGAGGTTGACCTTAACACTGCTACTCTTGAAGAGATTGCTGCCTATGAGGCACATGAGAGAGATGCAACGAAAGTACATTGCATCATGCTCGCAACCATGACTCCAAAGCTCCAGAAGTCCTATAAGGACTTCTATCCCTATGAGATGCACCAGGACTTGATGGAGAGGTACCATCAAAGTGTTAGTCAAGAGAGGTATGAGATCATCGTCTTGATGATCACTACCAAGATGGAGGACGAAGAGTCTGTCACGGCCCACCTGCAACAAATACAGAGGTATCTGGACCGCTTGCTGAAGTTAAATGTTAACTTCAACGACGAGATGGCGATTGATATCATTCTCCACTCCTTACCTCCTTGTTTCAACCAGATTCGTATGACCTACCATATGAACAAGGGGGAGGTCACACTAAGCAAGCTTCAAGGTCTCTTGCGAACTGTTGAGAGCAGTTTACAGAAAAAGTTTGTTGCACTAACTCCTACTGCTGCCCATGTCCTGGCTATTGGGTAAGGCATAGGAAAGAAGAGGAAGGCTCCTCACAAGAGCTTCAAGGGCAAGTCCCATGATGGATCCTCTTCTAGTGGGACCAAAGTTGGTCATGCCACTCCTTCGGGCGATCCCAAAGAAGCAGAGTGCTTCTACTGCCATGAGAAAGGGCACTAGAAACGAAGTTTCCCAAAGTACTTACAGGACATCAAGGATGGGAAAGTAAAACCCACCGATGCGGGTATTTATACTATTCAATCTAACAACTCATCACATGCTATTTCTTGGGTTCTTGATACAGGATGTGGTTTTCACATTTGTTCTGACTTGTAGGGCCTAAAAGGAAGTAGGGATGTGGAGCATGGGAAGATGAACCTGATCATGGGAAACATCAAAGTGTCATCTGTCACCAAGATTGGGACTTATTCTTTAGTGCTTAGTAGTGAGTTAGGGTTAGAGTTGAATAACTGTTGCTACTCGTCTGAGATGGCGAGAAATATTATTTCTTTTCATGGTTTGTATAGACAAGGTTTTAGATTTTTGTTTAACAATGAAATTGGTTCTATTAATGCTTATTTTAATGGTGATTTATATTTTGAAGCATTGCCTTGTAATGGAATATATGAAACTATGATGATTGTTGATAACTTAGTAAATAATGTATTGCAAATCGATTCGTTCAATAGTTTGGACAAAGCATGCTTGTGGCATTGTCGTCTTGGACATGTCAACAAGAAGAACATAGCCCAACTCCAAAAGGATTGAGTATTGGAGTCATTTGACCTTAGGGACAATGACACGTATGAATCTTGTTTGCTTGGAAAGATGACCAAGTCACCCTTCACTGGCATTTGTGCGAGGGGTGAGGATTTATTGGATCTCATACATACCGATGTGGGTGGGACCTTTAGATCCACCACAAGGGATGTTTGCCGCTTCTATGTGACTTTTACCGATGATTATAGCAGATATGGGTATATCTATTTAATAAAGCATAAGTCAGAAACCTTTGAAAAGTTCAAAGAGTTCAAACAAGAAGTGGAGAATCAGTTGGGCAGGAAAATTAAGATACTCTTATACGATCAAGGTGGTGAGTACCATAGTCTTGAATTCCACGATTATCTCAAGGAATGCGGAATTGTTTCGCAATTGATGCCTCCTAGGACACCACAATTGAATGGTGTAGCTGAGAGACGTAATCGAACCTTGTTGGACATGGTTCGTTCCATGATGAGTCGGGCTTCGTTACCTATCTCATTCTGGGGGTACGACTTAGAGACTACCACCCATATCCTTAATTTAGTCCCTACGAAGAAGGTTGCCAAAACACATCACGATATGTGGATAGGGAAAGCTCCCTTGTTGGCACATATCAAGGTTTGGGGTGTGAGGTTTTCGTGAGACAAGAGACTCACGATACGTAGTGAGTGGTGTATTTTCATCGGCTACCCACATAAATCTTTTGGATATCTCTTCTATATACCGTGTGACAATGTTGTCTTCGTTGAAAGGAGATGAGTCTTTCACGAGAGAGAGGTCATATGCCAAGAGGACAGCGGGAGGCAAATTGATCTTGAAGAGACAAGCGATGAAGGAACCTCCAACACTAACGATCAACCTGAGGAGGAAACTCCTGTTGAGCCAGTTAACGAGTCCCTACCTCTTAGACGTTCGAGTAGAGTTAGTGTTCCACTTGTGTTGTATGAGTTCCATATAACATCTGAGGGTGATACATTTATTAGTGATAGTACACTAGTAAATTTGGATGAACCTAACAGCTACAAGGAAGCCATGGCAGGCCCGAAATCTGCTAAATGGAAAGAGGCGATGGATAGCGAGATTCAGTCCATGTATGACAATCAAGTTTGGAACTTCGTTGACAATGTACCAGGTCGTAAGACGGTCGGGTGCAAGTGGATCTTCAAGAAGAAGACCGACATGGATGGGAAGGTGCACACATATAAAGCACGATTGGTTGCAAAGGGCTTTACTCAAACTCCTAGAGTTCACTATGATGAGACCTTCTCACCAGTTGCGAAAATAAAGTCTATTAGGGTGATGCTAGCCATAGCTGCGTTTCATGACTATGAAATTTAGCAAATAGATTTCAAAACTGCTTTCCTTAATGGGAAGTTGGTTGAGGATGTTTACATGAATCAACCAGAGGGTTTTTTCAATGCAAAGCATCCCAATATAGTGTTCAAGCTTGAGAAATCCATTTATGGATTGCAACAAGCATCTCGCAGATGGAATCTTTGTTTCGATGAGAAAGTCAAAGAGCTTGGCTTTACAAGGAGCAATGATGAGTCCTGCGTATATGTCAAAGCTAGTGGGAGTATAGTTAGCTTTCTCATATTGTATGTGGATGACATACTACTCATAGTAAACCATATCCCAACCTTGCAAGAGGTTAAGTCCTGACTTGGGAAGTGCTTCGCTATGAAGGACCTCGGAGAAGCTGCCTATATCCTAAGGATAAGGATTGTGAGAAACATGAGTAAGAGACTAATTGAACTTACTCAAAATACTTACTTAGATAAAGTGTTGAAACGTTTCAACATGGAGAATTCCAAGAAGGGGGAGTTATCGATCCAAAGCAATACCAAACTGAGTAAGACTCAGAGTTCGAGTACAAAGGCTGAGATAACAGAGATGAGCCGAGTCCCTTACGCTTCCACAGTCGGATCCATCATGTATGCTATGACTTGTATTCGCCCTGATGTGGCCTTCGCTTTGAGCATGGTCAGCATATATCAAGGGAACCCTGGTAGAGCCCATTTGACCATAGTCAAGAAAATTCTTAAATACCTACGAAGGACCAAGGAATGGTTTCTTGTCCTCGGAGGGAGTGATAACTTGAGAGTACTAGGGTACAGTGACCCTAGTTTTCAGACATACTGAGATAATTATCGATCTCATTCGGGCTGGGTCTTTACCCTTTGATATTGCCATATTTATACCTATTTTTAGGCAATATTTAAGTACATTTTTATTAATAAGTTGATAATATGTTTAGAATAATAGTACTTATGACTTTAAATTGTTATTTTCAGTCAATTAAAAGGATTTTCGAAGAGAGGGACCAAAAGTGACAATAAGTAGAACATGGGAGACTTGGAAAACAAGAGATGAATAAATCCACGAAAGTTACTAAACCCACGACGTGGCAAAGTCGGCCACGACGTGGCCAGGGAATTCTAGAAGATAAAGATCGCGATTCGGAGGAATCCTTGCCCGGTATGGATAACTTGGAGCCCACGACGTGGCCTGGATAGCCACGACGTGGCGCGGGATTTTGGAGTCTATTTAAGTGTTCCTGATCATTACGAGAAAAAAAAAACTTTTGGCCGAAGGAAGGAGTTCCAGAAGACAATTTGGAGCGAAAGAAAGGTTCTGGAAAAAGGTTTTCAACACCAAAAAGAGTAAAGGTCTATGTTTTAGTTAATTAAGAACATGTTTTGTATTACTTCAATTTGTGTTGGTTTATTAGTTGTTATGATGAGCAGCTGAATCTAGCTACTCTTGTTTAGCTAGATGAAGCTTCCAACTTCTGAATAGCTCAATTTTTATGGATTAAGTTTAGTTGGTAAAAATTGCTTGTGTTTGGTTGGTATTACCTAGCATGCTTATGTTTGTTTTTCTAATTGCTTGATTGCATGTTCTGTGTAGCTTAGTGACCATTAACTGCATGAACTTGTTTACCTAATGATTTAGTGAACATTGAATTGTTAGAGCTAGGATTGACCAATCTTAGTTAGTAATTAGAGTAAATAAGATTAGCTGTGCTAGAGAACGTTTATTGTGACTATAATTGCATTTATATAACAAATCTTACATAGCATATTTACATTTATAATTAGTTCTGTGTTTAATTATGTGTGAACATACATGGTTTGATATGAATTAGTTAATTATTGGTAAAGTTAGAACTAAATTACTAATACAACTAAAAACCAACTTAATAATCCGTAATCATTAGCTAGCCATAAGGAAGAAGTGGATTCAAACTAAACAAGAGTGTGTTTTTACTTATTGAATTTGATTTAAGTTCATCTGATCTTGTAAAATCAGATAAAACCCGTTTTAAACTTGTTAATAATTAGGTTAATTTTATAGTAAGTAGATTAATTAGTAACACCGTTCCCTATGATCGACACCCGACTTACCCAAGCTATACTGTAATCTGATTAGGTACACTGCCTATAAGTGCATAGTTAGTTTATGTTAGTTAGGTTATAAATATTAAAATTAGTGGGTACTTTTGTGCACATCAAGTTTTTGGTGCCGTTGCCGGGGAACGGCACGTTTATTAGTTTATTTAGTTGCATTAAATTAATCGACCCCTTTTTGTGGAATAAAATCTGCAAAAAAAGGTTAATTGGTTATTTATTTTTGTTTATTAGCTTAGCTTAGTTGATTAGCATAAATATTTTAAAAAAAATTCACAGAGTCCACGACGTGGCCAGATACGTGCCACGACGTGGTTTCTGAAAAATTTTAGTTTTTAGTTGTTAGTTAGTTTTTCTTATTTTAGTTCAGTTTTACGTTTTTAGTTTAACAAGTTGCAGGAGTTCATGACCAGAGGCTCAAACACACCCTTGGTGCCACCACTTGAAGATCCTGAGTCTGCAATTCACAAGAAAAAGACGCCCTTACAAGAATTGAAGTCAGCTTTTTCAAGGAAGTCAGGAAAGAAGACAGGAGAGTCAAGTTCATTCGCGAGGCACAAGATCAAATTTGAGCACTTGGACCAAACACCCGTCCAAACCGAGTCCGAATACGATACCGAGCCGGAATTTGAAGAACACACGAGCGAACCCGAGAACGAGCCAAGGAACGAGATGGCAACAATTGAAGAGATGTCCATGGGAGCTTACAAGAAGCGGATCCGAGTAGATATGGGTCCCGGTTTAGTCCAGCCCGCATTACATGCCACTGCCACATTCGAGTTGAAGGGGCACATATTGACTGCACTGAAGGATATCCCATTTTTTGGGAAAGATCATGAGGATGCTTTTAAGCATCTAGATGAAGTCAAAGACATTTCGGATTACTTCAATGTCCCAAATGTCAACAGAAACACAGTCTTGCTTAGGATGCTTCCCATCACTTTCAAAGGAGCTGCTAAGGAATGGTTAAAAGCACTTCCACCGGGTACAATTACCACTTGGGCTTAAATGCGTGAGCAAATCCTGGACCAGTTTTGCCTGCCATCCAAGATAGCCAAACTCAAGAAGGCAATAGCCAACTTTGAGCAACAGCCGGGGGAGTCATTATACAAAGCATGGGAGCGGTACAAGGGCTTGCTCAGAAATTGCCCTCAGCATGATCTAAATGTGCAACAGGAGATGTCAATCTTCTATGATGGGGTCAACGTTATGACAAGACAACTCCTTGATTCTCAAGGACCTTTGACAAAGAAAAATCCAAGGGAGATCAAGGAGCTGATTGAAGAATTCGCGAAGCACTCTCGCGAATACCACAACCCTAGGCAAGATGGAATCAAAGGCAGTGGAGGGACCCAAACTGAAGAAATAGCAGTTGCAATGGCCATGCTGAATAATTTGGATCGAAGGATAACACAAATGGACCAGTCAATACATGCCATAAGAGTGGGTTGCGAAAGATGTAGTGGTCCACACTTGACCAAGGACTGCAATGTAGATGAGTTTGGGAACATAAAAGCTCAAGTGTGCTACTCTAGTGGGGATAAGTTTGATGAGGACTGGAGGAAACCGAAGAAGGAGTGGCTGCCATATGAAGAGTATAAGAAGCAAAAAGAAGAGAAGTATAGGAAGACAGGTCGAGGCTTTTATCAAAAGGAGCAGCCACCAGCCGAGAAGAAACCCGATCTAGAGACCATTTTGATGAAGTTTATGGAAGCTTAGGAAAAGAGACACGATGCCACTGATTCTGCTATTATGGAACAACAAACTTTAATAAAGAATCAGCAAGCCTCCATCCATAACCTTGAAGTACAATTTGGTCAACTAGCCACTCTGGTTCATGAAAAATTGTCCCCGAAGAATCCCGAAATAAAGACTCAATCCCATGTAATGGCCATCGATACTAAAGAAGAAGCAATCTCTGAGTTCCTGGAGGCATTGGAAGAAGAACCACAGCAGCCCGATCCAAAACCCAAGAAGTCAAAGTTCGAAAGTGAAAGGGTTGCTGAAACAGCTTCGCCACGACGTGGCACTCCTATGGCCACGACGCGGCGCATGTCTGATCAAAAAGTCTTTGAACCCGTTCCGGTTTATCAGCCACAGTTGCCATTTCCACCCCGAGTTGCACTTAGTCTACTGGAGAAGGAGCATATAGAGTTTTTCAAGCATGTGAAGGGGATCCCGATTAATACTCCCTTTGTCGAGTCCTTATCCAAAACTCCCGAGAATCAGAAATTACTGCAAGATTTGATAGACACTCGTAGGCAATTAAAGAAGCAGTCTAAGGTGGTTCTAAGTGAACACACCTCAAAAGCCGTGTTGGGAGAAACACCAGAAAAGATGGGGGATCCTGGACGCCTCACTCTTCCGTGTGAGTTTGGTAATAAAATGAAGGTTAATGCTTTAGCCGATTCTGGGGCTAGCATTAATTTGATGCCTTTTTCATTTTATCAAAAATTGGAAATTCAGAAGATAAGGGCAACAAAAATGAAGATTCATATGGCGAACCGTTCAGTGACACAACCCCGGGGCATAGTGGAGGATATTTTGGTAAAAATTGGAAAATTTGTTTTTCCAATAGATTTTGTAGTTTGGATATGAAGGAAGATCCCGATGTCCCAATTATCCTTGGTCATCCATTGCTTAACACTGTTGGAGCTCTTGTTGATATTCGTGAGTCTAAGCTCACTTTGAGGGTTGGAGATGAACAAGAAGTTTTTGGAATACAAGATGACTTTCAAGAGGATCATGTTCAAGAAGAGGTGTTCACAATTAATGAAGACAATGAACTAGAAGAACTGGAAAAGCTTATGGAAGAAGAGATCAAGGCAGTTCATCAAGTCAAAAGAACAAAACCGAGGGCATCTGTTCCATATTTGATTGAAGTCATAACTTACAAGAGTCCGCCTTCTTGGGTGAGCAAAGAGGATGAGGAGATGACAAGTGATGAAGAGGAGGTCACTTCAAGAGTGACAAAGCCGGTGGTGAAAGAAGAGGAGGATGCTATAGAGTGCAAGGAAGAACCCCAGGGCACAAAACGCAAGCTTGAAGAAGAGGGCAAAGCTAAAAAACGAGAATTCAAAGAAGGCATATAAAAGGCGAGTTCAAGCTTACAAGAGGCGATTCAAGGAACAAAAGATTTTAGTGGTGGACTCTTTAGAAGATTCAACGTAGAAGGCACGGAGTCCAGCTCAAGACTCCAAGAAAAAGAAGCACTTCTCGGGAGGCAACCCGAGTTTGGTTTTCATTTTCTTTTCTTTTAATTTTTGAGTTTTTAATTAGGAAAGATATCAACTCATCATCTAATAACTGATACTTAGTAAAGAATTAGCTGTGGGGAGCTTTAATTAATAAATGAAATGCAAAGTGGATAGTTAACATGTATGATTTTACAAAATTTTGCGATCAGGCATTTGCCACGTCGTGGTCTGATAGAGCCACGTCGTGGTAAGAGTGTAATCACAGGATCAGATGACAATTTCAAAGTCCACGATGTGGCATAGCTAGCCACGACGTGGCCTTTAAAAAGTCACGGGGGGGGGCCATTTCTTTAAAACCCTTTGACCAACATTCCCACTCCCCATTTGCTACTGTCGCACGAACGGGAACAAGGTCCCCACAGCTAAATTCTTAATTTGCTTCCAAATTCCTTGCAAGTTCTTGTCATTTAACTCTACTTGGTATGTGTTCTACCCATTAATTGTAGTTATGTCTTACAATTTCAAATTTTCATGATTAGGGTTTATGTGATTCACGAAATTGGTTGAAACTAGTTGTTGATTCTAGGTTGCATGTCCCTTAAATATCCATAGGAACAAACCCCAAGCATTATTTTTGGTTGAAATCGCATACAAACTAACCGATCTATACACAGGTCCCGACTGCGGTCCACGACGTGGCGAGCCTGGCCACGTCGTGATTCCTGACAAACAGTTTTATTTTATTTAATGTTTTGGGTGTTTGCTGCTTTGGTTTGATTTTGTATGCAGAAATGGGACCACGAAGAGCTATTCCACAGGAGGAAAACCCGATTGATGTGGCGAGTATACATCCTTTATATCAGTTTCCTCAAAACATTCCCCGACCATTGTTGACTACATATGAAAATTGGTTGGGATGGTTGTACAATAGGGAATTTGCGATAGCCCCAATTATCAATTGGGGATGGCTCGGTGGTGTGGGAATGGTTGCTGAGTTGGAACGCTATTGGACGAAAACATACGAAGGGGATCAATTTTCTATCACTTGTCACGGGTGGAGGAATTTGTTTGCAATTCAAGAACCCGTATACCGGGAGTTATCGGTGGAGTTTTTCTCTACCGTATGCTTCGAGGAACGCACCATTGATTTTACTTACAACCGGGCACTTGTGTTTCGTTTGGGTGGTGTTTATAGAGAGTGTAGTCTTCGGGAATTTGCTTGGCGGATGGGGCTTTATACTGAAGTGGAGACTCAATCTCCATTTTTCATACCATTCCTACTTGGATGTGTTCGGGATTTTAATCCCGGTATTATGGATGTTCAATTCTAGCGGGGCATTTCTAGCCATGAGTATAATACTCGTGATTCGAGTGAGTCACAAATTCAGAATCCTATTTTCCGATTTCTACATCGCCTGATCACTTTTTCTATAAATCACAAGCATCATGGCGATAAAGTCCCTATTCAGAATTTGTTTTATCTATGGACTCTTATTACCCTGGAGGTTTGCTGTGATTTACTGTATATGTTGGCGAGGTTCATGGGGAAGAAAGCGGCTAATTCTAGGCCCGGGAGTCCGATTACGGGGGGGCATTTGGTTACTCGCCTTGCTAGGTCGTATCATATTTTGACCCATGATTTTGTGAGGAATCTTACTCGATTCCCGGACACTGATTTGACCATTCAAGTCTTGGGAGTTATGCGGGCGGTGGTGAATGTCGGGGGTCGTTTTGTTATACCGCCGATAGATGAGGAGCAAGAGGAGGCGCAGCCAGGGCAGCAACCACCAGCCAGACTGCGGCGTCGGAATGTGCGAGCTAGAGGAGAGATCGATAGAGAGCGTGCTACTTCACAGCATGTACAGGGAGTGCCCACCGACCCTTTTCAGAGTCGGGTAGGAACTTATTTGGATAATCTCCGGGGGCACGCCATTTATCATACCCAACTTACTGAGGGTATTTATTCGCATTTGGGAGTGACCCGACCGCCTTCTATGCCACCACAATATCCGTATTTTCGAACATGGGAGGAGCTTTGGCGTCCACAAAATGACGGGGCAGGACCAAGTGGAGCGCAGGACCAAGGAGATGTTGATTGACTTTCTTTCTATTTTGTTTTGTTTTGAGTAGTGTTTTCTTTTATGTTTGAATTTGGTTTGTAATGTAATACTTTCTTGAACTATGATGTTACTCTTTTATTTCTTTTGGGTTGTTCTGTTTTTCAGATTAGCATTGGAATTCTAAGGAGCATATAAGGTTAACTCTAGAGTTGTGTTTGTCTAGTCAAGTCAAGGAAGCTTAGAGTCATGAGTTGGAACCCACAATTCAAGATAAGTGTGGGGTACGTTAGTAGGAGAGAGGTTACAGTTGGGAAGTATATTTAAATAGAAGAGTCTTAAACCATTTAGACATTGGTCAAGCTGCTAGGATGCATCAAGAAATAAGGCATTTTTGTTGATGTCCAGTTTCCACGACGTGGGCTCCTTACGCCACGTCGTGGCGCTCATGGAATTTGAAGAATACAAAGGAGCCTGCTGTGCGCATTTTCATCTTATATCACGACGTGGTGCTCTTTGCCACGACGTGTATCAGTTTATCCTTTCCCACATTCTTCTACTTACTAGCATCCACTTTGAAGAATTGAAGTTTCGAGTCATGTTCGTGGTTTATTTACATATTCATCCAGTTCTACACCGAGTTTTTATTTTTGGAGGTCCATATTCAGGATGCACGTTTTCCACACTTTTGGAGAAGTTCACGCCACTATCCCAGGGGAGTCTGTTCCTTTTTCTCCCTTTTCTTTAATTTTGATTTATTTTTATGCATACAATGAGGGAATTGTATGAAATAAGTGTGGGGTAAGGGTAGAAAAAGTAAATTTCTAGATAATCATAGAATTTGATAGTAAAAATTGAAAATTTGAAAATTGAAATTTTTAATAATTGAATCTAGTAATAATAATTTGAATTATAATTGCTAGTGTTATGTGGGATGATCCGATGAAAGTTCAAATGTTTAGTTGAGCCAATATACGTTATAGTGCATTTGTGGCCTCCCTTATTTTAGTGAAATCATGGAACAAAAACATAACCCCGCTTGGTTTGAGGGATGCAATATGTTTAGCAGCCTAAACCTGAAATGTATCCAGGAAAATTATTATCATTAACCAATAAAGGTTGAGGTTGAGCGCCTCTGCTTAAGCATGTAGGTTTTGAGTGAAAAAAGTGAGGTACATGTAAAAAAAAAGAGAATTACGAGAAAAGTTGAAGAATTTTGGAGCAAATAAAGTGAAGATCAAAAGATCAAAATTCCAAGAAATGCAAAAAGTTGAAGATACCAGAGATCAAATCAAATAAGGTGGTGAATTCAAAGAAATCAAAGATCAAATGTCAAAGAAGTGAAGAATTCCAAAAGAGCTCCATAGTGGTATCATAAATTGTAATTCTAGATTATGTATGCTTAGGTTGCTCAACTAAAAATACCTTGAGGATAAGGAGGTTTTATGCGGATGGATTCAGAGGGTTGCATAAAATGAGCATTGTTCGGAAAAAGTGGGCGAGTGTTTATGAAGATTGTGAGTATTTAAAGTATGGGGGTACTTTAGGAAAATTTTAGACACAAATATATGCGTTGAGGTCTTGGCATAATGGTTGAGCTAGAGTCGGATTGTTCTATATGATGTTAGTAATTAAGGGTTAAGTTTAAATTTGCTTGAGGGCAAGCAAAGCCTAAGTGTGGGGTATTTTGATATTGCCATATTTATACCTATTTTTAGGCAATATTTAAGTACATTTTTATTAATATGTTGATAATATGTTTAGAATAATGGTACTTATGACTTTAAATTGTTATTTTCAGTCAATTAAAAGGATTTTCGAAGAGAGGGACCAAAAGTGACAATATGTAGAACATGGGAGACTTGGAAGACAAGAGATGAATAAATCCACGAAAGTTACTAAACCCACGACGTGGCAAAGTCGGCCACGACGTGGCCAGGGAATTCTAGAAGATAAAGATCGCGATTCAGAGGAATCCTTGCCCGGTACGGATAACTTGGAGCCCACGACGTGGCCTGGATAGCCACGACGTGGCGCGGGATTTTGGAGTCTATTTAAGTGTTCCTGATCATTACGAGAAAAAAAAACCTTTGGCTGAAGGAAGGAGTTCCAAAAGACGATTTGGAGCGAAAGAAAGGTTCTGGAAAAAGGTTTTCAACACCAAAAAGAGTAAAGGTCTATATTTTAGTTAATTAAGAACATGTTTTCTATTTCTTCAATTTGTGTTGGTTTATTAGTTGTTATGATGAGCAGCTGAATCTAGCTACTCTTGTTTAGCTAGATGAAGCTTCCAACTTATGAATAGCTCAATTTTTATGGATTAAGTTTACTTGGTAAAAATTGCTTGTGTTTGATTGGTATTACCTAGCATGCTTATGTTTGTTTTTCTAATTGCTTGATTGCATGTTCTGTGTAGCTTAGTGACCATTAACTGCATGAACTTGTTTACCTAATGATTTAGTGAACATTGAATTGTTAGAGCTAGGATTGACCAATCTTAGTTAGTAATTAGAGTAAATAAGCTTAGATGTGCTAGAGAACGTGTATTGTGTCTATAATTGCGTTTATATAACAAATCTTACATAGCATATTTACATTCATAATTAGTCCTGTGTTTAATTATGTGTGAACATACATGGTTTGACATGAATTAGTTAATTATTGGTAAAGTTAGAACTAAATTACTAATACAACTAAAAACCAACTTAATAATCCGTAATCATTAGCTACCCATAAGGAAGAAGTGGATTCAAACTAAACAAGAGTGTGTTTTTACTTATTGAATTTGATTTAAGTTAATCTGATCTTGTAAAATCAGATAAAACCCCTTTTAAACTTGTTAATAATTAGGTTAATTTAATAGTAAGTAGATTAATTAGTAACACCGTTCCCTATGATCGACACCCGACTTACCCAAGCTATACTGTAATCTGATTAGGTACACTGCCTATAAGTGCATAGTTAGTTTAAGTTTGTTAGGTTATAAATATTAAAATTAGTGGGTACTTTTGTGCACATCACCCTCAATGGAGGAGCAATGACTTGGAAAAGTTCCAAGCAGGATACGGTGGCTAATTTAACGTGCGAATCAGAGTACATAGCAGTGAGCGAAGCGTCAAAGGAGGTGATATGGCTCAAGAACTTCATCGGAGACCTTGGAGTTATACCTTCCATATAGGAGCCTATGGAGATTTTATACGATAACGAAGGTGCGATGTCCTTAACCAAGGAACCAAGGGATCATGGTAGATCCAGGCATATCGACAGGAAATATCATTTTATCAGACATCGTGTGGAAGAAGGACTCCTCGTTGTGAAGAGGGTATCGTCATAGGATAACCCAACAGACCCCCTTACGAAAGGACTGAGTAGGGTTAAGCACTCGCAGCATGCTAGGAGTATTGGGCTGAAGGATGATATTAGTTTTTGTGATTAGATAGGTTATAGAAACTTGTAATAGATAAATTGTAATCGACATATTAGATAGGTTATAGAAACTTGTAATAGATAATTTGTAATTGACATTTGATGATTAAATAAAGGTGTTTTATTTATGAGTAAAGTTACTATCTTGTGTTGATTATTTACTATTGTTTCATTTTGCATGTTTTGACTTCCTGAATAATAAGATTATTTGAATCATCCACAGTCGATCATACATTGGAAGTAGGTATGAAAGAAAATTGTCATGAATTGGCTTGTAGATTGTCTAAGGTGTTAAACATAGCAAAAATTTGTTGCAATGTTCATGAGTGCTTATGAAATAAGATTTGAGTATTGGATTAAACTCGCGCTTACCTGAATCACTTCATGGAATTAATCACGAGTGATTGTACAACGATAATATCATATAGTCTTTAAACCTAGATATATGAGTTGTTGTTTGCAAGTTGGTTATGCATTGATAACGCGTAAACGCATCAGTAACTTGATGTTATAAAGCGTGTTGTTGTGTACAATTTGATGAGCAAATAGTACAAGCATATAAGTCGAAGTTTATTTGTTCCTCTTACCTCACAAGGGTAAGAGCGATATCTTGGGCCCCTCGATGATTTGGTTTGACTTATGTGTCAGAACCGGTCAGGACTAAGTTGATGTGTTCAATTAAGTTCTATGTTGAACAAATCAGAGATCGAGAAACAAATTGTTGGACAATAAGTATGACTATGTTCCATGTGATTGTCTGCACAATATTTTGAGAATGGAGGACTATACGATCCCTTATCTAAAGGTTATGCCGTTTAACTGGGTCAAAGTTGACAGAGGCTTTTAAGAGTTATGATTAATGATCGGATTCTGAAGTCATATTTGAAAATATATTTATTAGACTTATCCAAGTGGGAGACTGTTGGATTAGGTGTCTAAGCCCATAACTATATTTGGTATGTACTTGACCCGATAGTAGCATGGTCCATTTGGGTTACCTTCACTGGAGCAACTTGAATGGATGATTAGTGGAGAGAGAGGATAATATGTTTTATTAATATATTATAAGAATTATATATTAAAGGAGAAATCATATCAGTTAATTAATATGTTGGTCAAGAATTAATTTAGAATTAATTTTGTGATCAAAAGATATTTATTATACTTAGGGGACTGGAATTGAAATTATAAGATAATTGAATTGTAGGTTGTGGATCCTTAGAAAGGAGGTGGGTGACATTAAGAGGGAAGCTCATCTAAATTTCTTCAAAAGGGCCTCATTCTGGAAGGTTCTGATGGACAGCTTAAAGGCTAAGCTATCCAATTAAGGTTTTGACTGAAACCCTAATAGCACACCTATATAAAAGACCCTAGGGCTTGAGATTTCGGCTACCCTTTCTTCCTAGAGATTCATAGAGCCAAAATTAAGCCTCCATCTCCTCTCTTCAAGATCATCTTCTTGCTTTGGTGTTTGTAAGCCATCAGAGGTATTACACTTGTGATATTAAGCTTTAGAAGTTGAATATTTTTGTTACTTTGAAAAGGTAATCATCTAAACTTGGTTTTAGTTGTAGGTTTCGGATCTGATATGCTAGATCTAGGGTTTGCAAGCTTTGGATGATTTGGATGTACAATAGAGAAACCTAGATCCAAAGCTTTAGGGTTTTGCATGTGTACATAGGATTGTTCTTTGGTGTAAAACCCATCAGTTGTTTCGACGAAAATCACGGTATGACTTGTTGAGGGTTACAGGGAAATTTTGAAGTGTTCCCAACTATTTTTTCGTTTAGTGGATCACGAAACGACTGGTCAAAGGGTCATGGCATGAAGGTCGTTGGCTTTGACCTTGTCTGTTGACTTTTTTTTAACCAATTTGACTTTTAGGTCAAACTTGTAGGTTTTGAGCTATAAACCTATGTTTGGTTTAGGTAGTTCATGTAACTGATCTTTTAGGACTATGAGTAGTCAGATTCAGCTATGGGATTCATGTGAGTTTTCTCACTATACTATGTAGGATACTAGGATTTGGGCCCAATTTAGAAAATTGGGCCATAATTTGGGCCTTAGGTGGTTTTTGGTATTTGGGCATTTTTGGATTATTAGGTTTGGGCCTAAGTCTTGGTACAAACTAGGTAAGGGGTAAATTGGTCATTTACCCTAGTAATGGATTTATGGATATGCATTGGAACCCAAGTGTTGATTGGTGTTGTTTTGATATTGACAATTCAGGGACCAGTCAGCCAGCAGCTAGATATTTATTTGCGAGATTCATCAGTGTGAGGTGAGTTTCATCACTATGTTTAGCGGGTCGAAGGCACCAATGTCGGCCCATGGTTTTTTATGCTTAGTATGCTTATTGTCTGCGTTACTCTTCATGTGTTATGTGTTTCTGTTTACCGAGCGATGATCGATATCAAGCGGGGCCCGATGCCAGGCGAGGGCTGATGAGTATATTGTATGCTAGTTATCTGTATGTGTTTTTATGATTACCGGGTACTACTCGATGTCGGGTGGGACCCGATGATAGGTATGTATGCTATTTATGTCTGTGATTATGGCATGTGTTGTGTGTTATATGTTTTTGTGTTTATATGTTTACATGTTATGTGTGTATATGTATACCAGGCGGGGCTCGATGCCAGGCGGGACATGATGACTTACAGATCTGTATACCGAGCGGGGCCCATTATGTGTTTATTTGTATATGTATGGTATGTGGTATGTTGGGGAACTCACTAAGCTTTATGCTTATGATTTTCAGTTTATGTTTCAGGTACCGCGGTTTTCAAATGGAAGAGCTCGGGATGATTACAGGGCACACAACACATGTTTCCGCATTCCGTGAATTACTTTGATTTAATGATGTTTTGATAAGTCTCGATTAACTTGGTTTTGTGGAAGTGATATGTATTAACGATTTATTAGTTTAAGAACGAAAATTTTATGTCATTATTTTTGGGATGTTTCACTTAATTATTATTCCATCAAAATTTCAGTGATCCAACCATTCCTAACAAGTAATTTCTTATAGAGAGATTTCATTCAGAATCATATCCAACAAATTTTTACTGCATTTCCACCTCAACATCCTGATTTATGTTACTTTTATATTTCTATCATTGTCTCTCTCTATGCAGTTATAGCGGTTCAAAATCAAATATCGGTCAAGGACCGATATTCGATATATAGGTTATCGCGGTGGGATATCGGTATTTTTATTTTATGTAGGGCCTTTGTAACCTTGTCTTTTATTGGATGAATACATGGTCATTAAGTAAAACATATAGTAAATTAGAAAATGTTTGAAGAAAATGTTTATCAATCTCATAAAACCCCCGCCATATATCTACATTTTAATAATAAATGAAGTGACTTAATAAAAAATTTAGCTATAAACGCTATTTCACCGCTATCCCACCAATATTTGTCAAATATCAGTCAAATAGCGGTCAAATATCGGTCACTATCACCGCTATTTGCGGTACCGCTATTTAGTACCGATATTTTACCAGCTACAGATAACCGTTATCCCACCGCTATTGACTGCATAGGTCTCTCTTGGTCGACCACCATTCTGATCTTATATCATGACAAGCGTAACAACTACCCATATATAGTTTATCTTTTAGTTTCAATTGGAACCTTTTGTTGATGATTTTAGTGTCACCGAGAGATTTTGTGTAATTGGAACTTACATGTGAGCTAAGTAGCTTCATAATTTGTACTATAGTATATGTTTGGGTATGTGCAGAGTGGCTTCGAATTAGAAGCTGTTTCGGCAACAATTTAGGGGGGTTTGGGGTAGTGCCCCTATGTCTGGGGTTTCATAAGGGGCAACACTCCTTTGGCTGGGTCTAGGGGCAGCGCCCCTAGCGGGGTCCAAAGGGGTAGATCCGTGAGGGGGATTACGATAAAATTGACTAAGATCATCAATTTTGGAAACCCTTTATTTCCTTATTAATTCTGGATTCCCTTGACTTGTTTCCAAAGGAACGTGTGATGCCCAACCTCAAAAAAAACCCTACATCTCTTTCTCTATATAAACGACTCTCCTTTTGAAGAGAAACAATTACCTTTTTAGCTCTCTTTTTCTTCAAACAAACTCAGAATCTTCTACAAATTTGGCTTACGTTTTCTGTGTCTAGATTCGGAAGTGTCCCCTTGGGATTATCCTAGGCCGAGTTTCTTGTAACCTAGACATATGATAGAATTATTAGTTCAGAAAGTGTTTACTCGATCCAAGGGGTATCCAGATCTCCACCATAAACCCTACCCAATTTCTAACACCTTTCGTTACACAATACTCATGAGGTATTCCTCCACTTTAACTAATCATCCTTAATATGATGGGTGACATCTAACTCCACACCCCTCCTTTTTGTATCATGGATCATAGATACTTGAAGCTCACATTAAAGATAATAGCTTGACCCTAAACACACATCTACTCCTTCAGCATTAGACTCCCCACTAAAATTACCCCAAAGATACTCCCTTTTAACTGTATTGATCTCCCACCCTTTATGTGCTAATATCATACTTTGTACGTCTAGACAAGCATTCAACATAACTCGACAACCAACACTATGTTATCGTTAAAAAAAACATACACTAATGCACCTCCCATTAGATATTATGATACATGTCGTATAAATCAAGGATATTATATAAGGGCCGAGAGTTGAACCCGATGTAGCCCGATTTCAACATAAAAATACGGGAATGAAAAAGGTTACAAATAATTGAAGGGGCATGATTTATAATTTTTAGTATACAACATGGACCATTTATGTAATTTGTTTAAATATTAAGTGAAGGATCCCATCCTAATCAATTAATCTTTCAAACAGAATCCTTGTAGATATCATGATTGTGTTGCCACACCATTATAAACTAGATAAATAGAATGTGTGACTCTAACATAGTGGCAATATTGCCATGATGTGATCAAAATACTGACAAACTTAGGCACGCATTCGAAATGGCTCACTACTCCTATTTAATGCTTCCCGCTTAACGCGACAACATTAAATACTTCCACCACCAACAACAAACTGTGCAACCTCATTTCAAGTGTAGGTGGATAAGAGGATGATAATACGTTATTAGAAGTTAACAAAAAATATCAATATCCAACTGTAACATCCCAAAATTCAAGACCAAAAATTTCATTTTTTTAATTAAGTTATTATAAAACCAATTAGTATAGAAACATTCATAATAACATCCCATTTCAAAACCAAAGTGTAAATAATCAAAACATATTAACATAAAGCAATATCAGAGTGTAATCCCAAAGATCTCATGTGCGGAAAACATGGTATGATGTGTTGCGATCGATTCGACTCCTTTCCTTTGAAAATGAAGTACCTGAAACCAAAACTGAAAACCTTAAGCACGAAGCTTAGTGAGTTCCCCCATCATACCACATACCACATAATGTATCCCTCGGTATCTTTCAGTCGGTAGCTAGCTGGCATACTGGGAGCTAGGCTCCCCTTCGGTATCTTCCAACCAGTAACCAGGAGCTAACCTCCCCTTCGGTATCTTTCAACCGGTAACCAGGAACTAACCTCCTCTTCGGTATCTTTCAACCGGTAGCCGGGAACTAACCTCCCTTTCGGTATCTTTCAACCGCTAACCGGGAACTAACCTCCCCTTTGGTATATTTCAACCGATAATTAGGAACGAACCTCCCCTTCGGTATCTTTCAACATGTAACCGGGAGCTAGCCTCCCCTTCGGTATCTTTCAACTGGTAACTGGGAGCTAACCTCCCCTTCGGTATCTTTCAATCGGTAACCGGGGACTATGTCACCCCTACTACTATCACGCAATAACATATCATAAACATACTGATCACATACTAACATATCATAAACAAACTGATCACATAATAACATATCATAAACATACTAATAGGCATGCATGGGTCCTGTATACCCCTTCGGTATCTTACAACCGGTAACTACCTTCAATATCTTTCAACCGGTAACTGGGGACTATTTCACCCTTACCACTGTCACATAATAACATATCATGATCATACTGCTAGGCATGCATGTGTACTGTCTACCACTTCGGTATCTTTCAACTGGTAGTAGGGGACTATATCACCCCTACTACTACTAACACACAACATCCTAGCACATAAAGCATATCAGACAGTGGCATACCAGACAATCATTACACAGACAATAATCTAACAAACAAATCCTACTAGTGGGCCAACATTGTGGCCTTAGACCCACTTCTACTTGAAGGTAACTCACCTCACACTGCTGAAGTCCCGCAAGCCCAACCCCAGCTGCTGGATGACAGATTCCCGAACTGTCAACATCAAAATAACACCCAATTAATAATTAGGTTCCAACATATAGCCATAAGTCCATGATTGGGGTAAAAGAGTGCTTTACCCTAATCTTAGCTTGATCCAAGCCCAAGGCCCAATTCAAAGGCCCAAGAGTCAACTATGAGTCAAAGCCCAATATATGCCCAATTTTCCAAATTGGGCCCAAACCTCTTCATGGTCTTACCCTAAGGCCCAACCATTTATTCCAGTCCAACATTTGACATTCTAATGGCCCAACATCATATAATCATTAAGGCCCAAACTATGGCCTTTCTATGGCCCAATTTGGAAAATTGGGCCCAAACCCTAATATGGGCCTTACCCTAAAGCCCATTCATATATTCTTAGTCCATAAAGTTGTTCTTGAATGGTCCATTATTAGCCTAATCACCAAATCCCAATGGAAAGGTCCAACTCAAGGCCAAGTGAAATTAAGGTTTCACATAAAATGACAATTAAGGTTAAGTGTTTCTCACTTAACCCATTAAGGACTTAATCCATTAAGTCCATCACTCTACTTGATAAGTCATATGGTATAATTCGGTGTAATTCACAATTCCATTCCAATGGCCCAAATACGGGTCCCGATAAGTCTAAGGCCCATATATCCAAAATTTAGGGTTTTCTAAACCCTAATTAGGGTTTCCAACCCAATAGGCCCAATAGATAAATCCTTAGATCAATTAGGGTTTATTAGGCCCATTAGGGTATTGGTCCATTTGTCCAAGCATCCCAAATGAATCAAACACAACAAGCACACCGCCACCCAACACGGCGGCCGGTGGCGGCAGCCACCACCTCACAGTGGTGGTTTTGAGATTTCTTTTCATTATTCCGACACTATTACAGTTTACAACCCAAATCCCGGAAACACACACAATCACTAACATAAACACACACACACACAACCACCCTTGTGGTGGCCGGTGGTGGCACGTGGTGGCGATGGCTTTTCTATGAACTTCGATTAAATAAAACACCCAAACACACATACTACTAATGGAAATACAACCACACACACCTAAACACGTAGTAAAACACCCACATAGCCACCTTCCACAGTGGCTGGTGGCAGCGGAGGATGGCAGCAGACGACGGCTCGTGGCTGGAACATAGCACATGAGAACGGGCAGCAGCATCATTGGCGGCACAGCCGCAGTGCGGCAACGGAAACGATCGCCAAACAGCTGCTGGAGTGCATAATAGGCGACAACATCCCGAAGGAAAACAAGAAGGTAGCAGCGGTGGCTACATTTGCGCCTACAGCCGACGGCAGCAACAGGAACGACGATATTCCCGTCTGTGACGATGCCTCAACGATGGTTTTCAGCTTTGACGACGATGGAGACAACTCAGTGACGGCGTAGCGACGGGTAAGCAGCAGAGACAGCGAACAAAGCACCCTCCATCGGCAGTGAGACAGAAACGACGGCCTCACGGTGGTTTTATGGCTCCTACGCGGTGGCTGGTGGTCTGAGAACAAGCGAACTCACTGATGGTGGCCGAAGGTTGAAGATGGAGAGGGTGGCGGCTGATAATCGCCGCTAGGGTTAGGGTTTTGGGGGTTATATACTCGATGCCATCCAAACTCATCCCCATAATGACAACTATGATCCCTCCTTCCAGAAATAATTTCGAAATAGCTCCCATAATTAGCCATTACACCCCTACTCCCCTAATTCCTTTAATTTTAAGTTCAACAGTTACCTAACGACCCCTCCTCAACAAATCCTTTTCAAATTAGATCTAGAATTTACTCTTTAGCCCTCAGCATTCCAAATTCTTTCCAATTTAAGTCCAATGATCAAACTTCAGCTATGTTAACATTTTTAGTCCGTCATCCTTTCATTCTTTTCAACTTAAGTTCCAATAATTACCATGAAGCCCCTGTCTTCATAAATATTTACAACCTAAATCCGGATTACACACTTTTAACCCCTAATCTCTAAAATTGTGACAATTAGCTTCTCGAGACCAACACCTCGCTGTATAATTATTGATTTTAGGGCTACTATACATTAGTTAATTAATTTATTTAATAAACGGGGTATTACACCAGCTATAATGAATATAAAAACTTTGATGATTATTTTCACATTATTTTCAAAAAAACTAACCAGTCTAAAACTAAATTCTTACTTGGATAATATTTGATTAAATGCAATTTGAAACAAAATCATTAGAATCTTTACAATACTGAAAGACCTTAAACTGACGATGAGTAAAAGTACAAGGGCCTAAAAGTAAATTGTTATCCACAAAAGGAAATAGCCTCCGGAAGCTTTCGCCCGCTCATTTTCTCTTCATCATCTTTGTCACACATACACAAGTTCACAGTGAAACACACACGCACTCACTCGCAATGATCGTCTCCAAGCAGGCTCTGTACGCCAGCCACCACCATCTTTCAACCCATATCCGCGGTGGCGGTGGTTCAAGTTCCATCAAGCTACGACACCTTTCATCCGGCAAAACCCGCCGGAAAGTCTGTCGGGGCAGCCATATTGATTACTCGAAAACAATAACAACGACTGCACATTCCTTCAAATTCTTAAATCCGAATCTAAATTCCTCAGGTGGTCGTAATTCTACTGGATCGGTTTGCAAGAATGCTATGAATGGGACTATTAATGGTGGGATAAATGCTGAGGAAGTGGTGTTATATGAAGAAGGAGGAAGAGTAAGAAAAGTTAAATGTGAAGTAGAGGTAATATCGTGGAGGGAACGTCGTGTTAAATCAGAGGTTCAGGTAGATGCTGATGTTGATTCGGTGTGGAATGCTCTTACGGATTATGAAAGGCTAGCCGATTTCATCCCCAATCTAATTTTTAGGTATTTATTGTTTTCTTCCTTTCCATTTCCGATTACTTCTAACATAAAAGTTTCTGGCATCGAGAACTGAAATATCTGTATAAGTTTCATCCTTCAAATTCATCAGCTCGATGACAATGATTCCTGTAAACTTCTATTGAAATTCTTGGTGTTGGTTTTGCAATTATATCAAGATGATTGTAGTATCATGTTGCTACTGTTTAATAAGTACATGATTTTGTTTCTGGTAGCGCAAGGATTCCATGTATGCATCCAGGAAGGATATGGTTGGAGCAGAGAGGGTTGCAGAGGGCACTGTATTGGCATATTGAAGCTCGTGTTGTTTTAGATCTCCAAGAATTTCCAAACTCAGTAAGTATCTATTTATCTTCTTATTATTTAATGATATTTATAGTTTTAGATTCAGTTGTTAATTCTAAAAATTTGTCATAGTTCAGGCAAATGGTCATGAACTCCACTTCTCTATGGTTGATGGAGATTTCAAGAAATTCGAAGGCAAATGGTGTATAAAACCTGGGAAAAGGTAGAAACATGTCTGCAATAATATGAAGTTTTCTTTTACTTTTACTTCTACATCTACTTCTACTCCATTATTTACTTAAAATATATAATAAAGAGCAATTCTATTTCTATCTTCTACAGGTCTTCAAATGCAATCCTATCTTATGAAGTTAATGTAATCCCAAACTTCAATCTTCCAGCAATATTCATGGAGAGAATTATTCGATCTGATCTCCCTGTGAATCTTCAAGCTTTAGCACGAAGATCAGAGAGAAATTTTGAAGGAAACGAGAATATAACTACAAAATTTCATTCGGGTTCTGGTTCTAGTTCTAGTTCTACCACCATAGATATTGATGGCACAATTGACAAGAATACCCCTACTGTAGATGTGAAGGAAAATGATCCAAGTTCTAGTTTTAGTCCCTTGTCAAAACCTAGTGCTGAAGTAAACAATAATTGGGGAGTGTTTGGTAAAACTTGTGATATTAATAGCCCTTGCAAAGTTGATGAAATTCATCTTCGAAGATTCGATGGCCTTTTGGTAATTTACTTTCTATAAACTATTCTTAATTTCTTAAAAGATGAGATGTGGACTTGTTCTTGATCTCGTGTTTGTGTAAAAGACAATAATGCCCTTCTTATCCTCAACATCAAAAATAACCCTAGAAAGCTTGTTTAACATCATCTTTGTATTTGAAGGAAGATGGAGGTGTTCATCGATGTGTTGTTGCAAGCATAACTGTGAAAGCTCCTGTTCGTGAAGTGTGGAATGTTTTGACTTCTTATGAGACTCTTCCTGAGTAAGTAACATAATCTCACACGTTGTACTGTGTTTGGTGTGTATTGGATCGAGATTGATGCCAATGGGACAAAAAGTTTCAATTTTTTTGTTCCACCCAAAAAGGTGGTACATGGACCTGCTCTCGATCTCTTGTCTGTGTAAAAGATGTAAATACCCTTCTCATCCTCATCAGATTGGAAGATGTATGGTTTGTGTTTGGTGTGTATTGGACTGAGACTAAGACTGAAAAGTTTTAGTTTTTTTGTTCTACTTAAAAAGGTGGGACATGGACTTGCTCTCCATCTCTTGCATGTGTAAAAGACGTAAATACCCTTCTCATTGTAATCAGATTGGAAAATGTATGCTTTGTGTTTGTTGTGTATTGGACTGAGACCGATGTCAATGAGACAAAAAGTTTCGGTTTTTTGTTCTACCTAAAAAGGTGGGACATGGACTTGCTCTCGATCTCTTGTATATGTAAAAGACATAAATACCCTTCGGAAGATGTATGCTAGACTAGCTTTTACAGAAATACGTTCACAAAAAACTGTTCTATGTTTTTCATTTCTCAAAATGCTATGTTTGTGGGAAAAATTCATTTGCAGGATAGTTCCAAATTTAGCTATTAGCAAGATTTTAGCACGAGAGAACAACAAAGTTCGGATTCTTCAGGTAATTTTTATTTTCCATTTTTAGTTTTCCATTAATATGACATGGCAAAATATGTTGTACTGTGTTTGACATGCATTGGACTGAAACTGAGACTGGAGACTAATGTTAATGGGACAAAAAGAAAAAAACAAGATTGGGATATGGACTCTCTTTCAATCTTACTATTTGTGTAAAAGACGTAAATGCCCTTCTTGTCTGTTGTTTCTTTATCTAGGAAGGATGCAAGGGGTTGCTTTACATGGTGCTTCACGCACGTGTTGTCCTAGATTTATGTGAACATTTGGAGCAAGAGATAACATTTGAGCAAGTTGAAGGTGATTTTGATTCTTTCAAAGGAAGGTGGTTATTAGAGCAACTTGGGAATCACCACACACTATTGAAATACAATGTGGAGTCAAAGATGCATCAAGGATCCCTGCTTTCAGAGGCCATTATGGAAGAGGTATGCTAGTTTGTACTGTGTTTGGCATGCATTGGGCTGATACTGGCATCGAGTATCTCATTTGTGTAGTAAAAGACATAAATGCCCTCGTCATCACCAAAAATAGCCCTAGAAGTCTTGTCCTCTTCATTGAATCTTTTCTTGTAGTTCCTTAAATTTAGCATATGCATTTTTTATTTTTCCATATCATTTATAAATTCTAATTTCATGTGACAAAATTAGGTCATATATGAAGATCTTCCATCAAACTTATGTGCAATACGCGATTACATTGAGAAAAAGCAAACGGAAAACTCGATTAGATCCATTGTGATGCATACTAATGACCTTGTTTCAAATGAGCATCCATCAAAACGAAATGATAAAAATCCATCTAGACAAAGAAACCGAGTTGTTGGGTTGCATAAAGATATAGAAGTGCTCAAATCCGAGCTCCTTAAATTTATTTCAGAACATGGACAAGAAGGGTTTATGCCAATGAGAAGTCAACTTAGGAAACATGGAAGGTTTGATATGGAAAAAGCTATTTCTCGGAGGGGTGGATTTAGAAAATTTGCTTCGTTGATGAATCTTTCACTTGCTTACAAGGATCCTAAACCAAAAGGGTATTGGGATCAACTTGAGAATTTAAAAGAAGAGGTCAGTTTGTGTACAATATACTCCAAATACACTGCTATAATGCACTAAAAGGATAGGAGTAAAATATACTTCAAATATACTGCTATAATGCACTAAAATCATTGAAAATCATTTTCTTGTATTTAAAATCATTGAAATTGTTTTGCCTCTTACAGATTAGTCGTTTCCAAAAGAGTTGGGGGATGGATCCAACATTTATGCCTAGTAGAAAATCATTTGAGCGTGGAGGTAAATGAACTAAAATTTCCATCTATTTTGCTAAGGGCATTTATGTCTTTTTGCACAGACACGAAACCGATGTCAATGGGACAAAAGTTGCAAACTTTTGTCCTAACCAAATAGGTGGAAGAATGACGCACTTTCGAATTTCGATCTCTTATCTGTGCAAAAGATGTAAATACCCTTGTCATACACTCATCACCAAAACTTGAACCATACTAATGTGACTTGTGAGTGGGGACCATTGAAAAAGGTGGGATGTAGATTGGCTTGTTTGTGTAAAAGACGTAAATGCCCTCTTGATTGTGTGTTATTCATTAGGTCGATATGACATAGCACGTGCATTGGAGAAATGGGGTGGCCTACATGAAGTATCGCGTCTTCTCTCACTTAAAGTGAGGCATCCTAACAGAATGAGAAGCATTGTGAATGATGGTGACAAGTCATCATCTAAACATGATGTTTCACAAGACACACAAAAATGGCTTGAGAAACTTAAAGATTTGGATATAAATTGGGTAGAATAATATTAAATGTTTGATAAATCGGTAAATAGTGTCGTCTCGACTTGTATATATATGTTTTTTTATGTAATCTGTACAAAATAACTTAATTGGGTAAGCCAAAAAAACATGGCTTAATGCACCAACTGTTTACCTATCTTCCCTACTTAATCCACACAACCCTCTCGGTCTTAATTGATGGATATCACTAAATTTAATGAATATTAGAAATTGTTTGTTGTAATTGATAAATATCATTAAGTTTAATGAATATTACAGAATTTGGTTGTTGTAATATAAAGGTAAAATGATCATTTAGTCTAAATATATAAAAAAAAAAGTGTATCAAACTTCACCTTTAAACAACTCATCATCTTTAGTGGTATGCAAATTACAAGATTTGTTTTGTATCAAATTAATACAAAAGTTTCATTCGTTTAAGGTTAATATTCAAGTAGACCATCACTATTTTTAAAAGATTTCAAATAGGCCATAAACATAGGACCGGTCCTAGCCGATTTGAGGGCCTAGGCAAAAAGAAAAAAATAATAACTCTTAACAAAAAAAAAAAAAAAAAAAAAAAAAAAAAAAAAAACGCAAAGAAGGGCAACACCTTTGGTAAATTTTATTAAGGAAAAAAGAATTACAAATAGCAAACTAACTGGTCCTAGCCGATTTGAGGGCCTATGCAAAATAAGACAATAAGACTCCTAACAATAATAAAAAAAAAATAGTAAAGAAAGGCAACACCTTTGGTAAATTTTATCAATGAATAAAGAATTACATATAGCAAACTAACAACTCCCCTGTCTATGGAAAAGGAAAAAGGCCCTCACACATGCGTGAGAAGCCAAACAACCTAACAAAAAAAAATTATATTTACAAGCTCTTTAGATACAAAGTCATTAATAACAATATCAATATCAACATTGTACAATATATCTTTTCCGATGTATACCATTCAGTCTTGAGACATTGATGATTTTCAAATAACTTTTTTAATAATTTTAACTTTGAAAAAACTTCCCCGTTGATCTTTTTGTAATAGCATTAGTTTTTTTCGGTATTTAGTTTTTTTCTTCTTATAAAGTAATGCTTTGTTGTATTGAGAATTAATTGAATGAGTACAAGATACGATTGACATATATAGCCAAGATTACAAACTGACTTAGAGATTATCTAGGAATATACAGCTAATTCTATTGACTAGGTTAAATACAGAATATGGCTTGGTAAATATACATATAAAGCACACGTGATAATATATCACTTAATACGCCCCCGCAAGATGGAGGATCCATCGGATACGCCAATCTTGGATCGTAGTCTTTGAAATGGACCCCGTGTGAGAGGTTTGGTTAAAGCGTCTGCAAGTTGATCGACAAAGTTGACATGACGAACATGAAGTGAGCCATCTTGTACCTGTTCACGGACGAAGTGGTAGTCTAAGGCCACATGTTTCATTCTTGAGTGGTAAACAGGATTCGCACATGAATATGTAGCACCGGTGTTGTCACAGAAAAGTGTAGGAGAATGAGGCAGCAAGATACCAAGTTCACGCAATAAGTTTTTAACCCACATAACTTTGGAGGCAGCATTGGCAAGGGCCTTGTATTCCGCCTCTGTAGAAGACCGAGATACGGATTTTTGTCTTGCAGATCGCCAGGAGATAATATTGGAGCCAAGGAATAAAAGATAAGTTGTTGTTGAGCGACCACCACACTCAATACCACCCCAGCCGGAGTCCGAGAAGGCTGAAAGTGAGAGATCTGATTGCTTGTGAAGATATAAGCCATGATGAATTGTACCTTTGAGATATCTAAGAACTCTTTTTAAAGCTTGCCAATGTGTATTAGTAGGAGCATGCATGGACTGTGATAGTTTGTTGACCGCAAAAGAGATATTCGGACGTGTAAACGCTAGGTACTGTAGTGAACCCACAAGTTGGCGATACGGTGTCGGATCTGTACTGGGGGAGCCGTCATGCAAGGTGAGAGTAACTGATGAGTTTAACGGAGTAGTGACTTCTTTAGCTCCATCCATGTGGAATTGTTGTAAGAGATCATGGATGTGACGATGTTGGGAAAGAAAGAGACCAGTAGAGAGTAGAGACAGGAATGACTTCAACACCTAAAAAATGATAAAGTGAACCAAGGTCTTTTATGGAGAACCGGTTGGATAATGTGGAGACGAACTTGTCAAGAAAGGAGTTGTTGTTGCCGGTAAGTACAAAATCATCGACGTACACAAGGAGATAACTAATGATGTTACCGGATTTATAAATGAACAAATATGGATTAGCCTTGGATTTTTGAAAGCCAAACGACACAAGGAAGGAAGTAAGTTCGAGATACCAAGCTCTAGGTGCTTGTTTGAGCCCATAGAGAGATTTACGGAGTTTGGAAACATGAGTAGGGTAATCAGGATGGATATAACCAGGAGGTTGAGTCATGAATACTTCTTCATGCAAGGTTCCATGAAGGAAAGCATTGTTAACGTCTAGTTAACGGATGTTCCAGTTGGAGGAGAGGGCAATGGATAGGACCGTGCGAATTGTGACAGGTTTAGTAACCGGGCTGAATGTTTCGAAGTAGTCTTTGCCTTGTTGTTGGAGGAATCCTTTTGCTACTAAGCGGGCCTTATATTTGGAGATGGAGCCATCCGGGTTTCGTTTAATGCGAAAAATCCATTTTCATCCTATTGGAGTGTGGGAGGATTTGGGTACTAGTTCCCGGGTACCATTGTGTAATAGAGCGTTGAACTCATGGTCCATGGCAGTGCGCCATTGAGGATCCTTTAGAGCTTGGGTATGGGTGGTTGGTTCGATGGTGTTCGGAATGGGGTGTAAAGTGGTGGAGTTAACAAATGATTGGTTGTAGTATTTGGTATTGGGTTTTCTATGCCGATGGGCAGGAAGCGGTGAGGCTGTGGGAGGTGGCTGTACTGTTGGTGATGGTGGATTAGAGTTGCTGGGAGATGGTGGTTGCTGGGTAGGGGTGGCTGGTTCAGCCTCGGGGTGCAGCAGTGGAGTCGGTGATGGGTTCTAGTTGGATAGTATCGGCTGTAGTGGGAGCAGTGAAGAGAGGAGGGGAAGGTGTAGGTGGCGGTGCTGTATTTGGAGAGGTGAGCAGGTCGTTAGTATATAGAGGGTTTTATTCAGGTGTGAGTGAGTCGAGTAGAGTGTCAGGGGTAGGGAGTATTTCAGGAAGGTTTTCGGTGGTATAAGGGAATGTTGTTGGAATGAACGCCACATGTCTGAAATGGTATAATTTTTTGTTTTGAGTATCATAGCACTTGTATGCGGACTTAGATGATGAATATCCGAGAAATAAACATGGGGCGGATCGTGGTTGTAATTTGGAGGTGGTATAAGGGCGGAGCCACGGATAACATAGGCAACCAAAGGGTTGTAGTTTATGATAGTTTGGTGATTGGTTAAAGAGGCATTCAAAGGGGGATTTATTTTGGAGTATAGGTGTTGGAAGGCGGTTGATAAGGTACAGGGCTGTTTGGAACGCATGGGACCAGAAGGTTAATGGCATGTGAGCATGATGGAGGAGAGCTAAACCGGTTTCAACTATGTGACGGTGACGTCTTTCCGCAATACCATTTTGTTCGGGAGTGTGGGGTGGTGATTTGAGCGGTATTTTTGGAAGCCATCGCTGTGATTGTGATCGACTGATTTTAGAGAATAGGGTAGGATCGATTTGACTCGTATGAGCAAGATTGCTCTGATACCATATAAAGTAATGCTTTGTTGTATTGAGAATTAATTGAATGAGTACAAGATACGATTGGCATACATAGCCAAGATTACAAACTGACTTAGAGATTATCTAGGAATATACAACTAATTCTATTGACTAGGTTAAATACAGAATATGGCTTGGTAAATATACATATAAAGCACACGTGATAATATATCACTTAATACTTCTTACTACCAAATAAATGTTTTCTAGGAAACATGTTATTATCTAAAATTATAAAACAATGTCAATGAGAAAAAAATGTAAAAGAAACGAAAACGAAAACACCTAGTTGTGAACTTGTGATATCGAATCTTTTGACAAGGATAATTTTTTTTTGAATCATTTTCCAAGCTCCAACAACAAAGATTTTAGAACTTGTAATGTTGAAGTTTCAAGTTGTATATAGAAAATCAGAAAGAAAACATATAAACTAAATTTTTATCATAAAACTAACATCAAAGAAGTGAAGAACAATAACGAAATCTTACAATTTACACAAATACAAAATCAGAAATCAAAATCGTTGAAGTTGCCTTAAATCAGATTAAGATGAATACAATAAAACAAATACATGCTCAAATTTTTTTTTGAGGAATGCATGAAATCAGATTATCAGAATCGATTTATTAAGAAATATTGAAATAAAAAATCATAAGACAACAACTAAAATCGAAAATCAAAAGGCTACGTGAAAATCAGAATCAAACTGTTATGAATCGGGTTTTTTGTTACCTCATAAAAAAAATTAGAACCGATTCATAGAGTTCTTCGATCGACGGTGGTGAGAGGCTCAATGCGAGATTATTCCAGAAGAATCATATGTCCCTTAGTCTTCTCCACTGATTTTGTTTTTACTCCATTTTCTTTCATTTTTCCGCTCAGAAGTTATACATGATATATCCATTTTTGTCTATGCTAACATAATTACATATATAGAATTGGCTCCTAGAAATTTGGATGTCCTAGGCCATCGCCCAAACTACCCTCCACGTTGACACGTCCGACATAAACATTAAGTAAATCATTACTATTTGGAAAAGATTTCAAATAGGCCATAAACTATAAAATCATCAAAGAGGAACACTATACTTTCAAATTTATCCACCATTGGTAAAATAGCCTTAACATATTTTTTTGATGTCAAAACAACAATAATGCAATTTTTTCGTGACATAATTTAAGAAATGAACTTTGAAAAGAAACATGTCATGGTTGTTGCCTTTGTATGTGTAGGTCGCTCTAATAAAGAACCAAACACAATACATATAGCATACACTATACATAAACATTTGGTATAGCCTTTGTGCCATATTATCCTGTTTGTTTTGTTTGTTCTCTTAGGGCGTGTTTGACAAAAGTTACGGGTAGTGGGTAGCTGGTAGCGTTTTGTTAAACGCCAGCAGCGGTATTTTTTAGATTTGCAGCGTTTTGTTTAAACTAAATGATAAAAGCTTGTAGTGCTAAACGGAGGTTTTTGTTCAAAATGGAGCGTGTTGTCAAACGCTAAAAGCTCAAAAATCTTCCAAACGTTTCGTGCTAAACACACTCATAGTCTAAATAGAAATACATATACATGATTAAATAATTAAACTTTTTTATTGATGTATAACATATTATCAACTATAATAAATAAAGATTCATTTTGACACGTGTCAATCTCTCATGAGTTTTGACACTTGTCATTTTATTATATTTTTTGAATAAATAATATCCACATGTTAATTTGTAGGTTTTTTTAAAATTTAAATTAAAAAGCCACTTAATACTTATATATTTATATACTAGTTTATAACCCGTGAGAACCATGGTTATAAAATTAATTTAACTTTTATAATATAAAATTATAATTATTAATCAATTATTTTAAATAAGTCATTTTAAATAAATTATTAATTAAGAGATATATCAAAAATTTAAAGTTATTATAACTTTAAATTTAACATATACTTAAAAAATGTAAATTTGAATTTTGAAATGAGTTGCCTAATATATCTACATGACAATGACATAATATTAATGATGAGTTGAGTTGTATTAGACCATCTCCAACCCATCTCCATTTTTTCTCCTATAAATGGAGTAAAAAATAGAGTAAACAGGGTTTCATCTCCAACCCTACTCCATTTTCTACCCCATTTTTTACCCCAAAAGTATATTTTTGGAATATTCCATTTTTATAACTTATATATATTATCAAATACACCCCTCTACTAATTAAACTCTATATTTATGATTAATTAATATAAATTAGTATACAACATGATATTATAAATATTAAATATTGCATTTAAATTATAATTAGTAGATAAAATAAACTAGAAATGTATAAAATAAAAATGAGAGGGACTAAAATTGACAACCAAACTTCACCTCCATTTTTGGAGATATGAATAGTATTCCCCCATATATGGGGGAATACTATTCATATCTCCAAAAATGGAGGTGAAAATGGGTTAGGGTTGGAGAAGAATGGGGGGAGAAATGGGGGAAGAAATGGAGTATGGGGTGGGTTGGAGATGCCCTTAGAGTGACATTTGACAAAAGGAGATTAAAACTATTCATTTATTAGAATAGAGAAAAGATATAAAGTATTGAATATAATAAATGTGATAATAATTATAATTAATAGTTTCTTCATTTTTTATTTTAAATTTTATTTTAAAAAATACTTAATGTTTATATTTTAATATTTATTTTTTTGTTTAATAAACCCGTATACTACATGAGTTTTAAACCTGATTGTATATAACTTGTCACAAACATACTTTTTTCTTCAATTAATAATGAAATACTTTTATTAATTAATTTATTTAACCAAACATATTAAGTTTTGACAAAAAAAAATCGAAATAAATATTTTTGTTAATTTGAAGGGTAATTTAGGAAAAAACCAGTTCTCCCAAACATATAAAATGACGATTCTTCTACCACCAACGGCAACTACACACTCCACGACATTCTCCTGTGTTCGACGGCAACCACCTCCTCTTTGCCATTTCCCTCAAATTATCAACGAAATTCAACCCGTATATAATCCATAGATTGTGTTATGATCGCAAATCGAGTTGTTGTTGGTTCATTATGTCGATCGCCACACGTTTTGCGTCGAGAATTTCCAGATCAGCTTCAGCGAACGGGAAATTGAGTATAGGGTTTTGTCAACGGAGGTTTATGAGGGTTT
Organism: Lactuca sativa; assembly: GCF_002870075.4. Taxonomy (NCBI): domain Eukaryota; kingdom Viridiplantae; phylum Streptophyta; class Magnoliopsida; order Asterales; family Asteraceae; genus Lactuca; species Lactuca sativa. The sequence goes on along the minus strand of NC_056623.2, from coordinate 106,283,644 downwards.
TGACGTGTGAGGAACAGGAATTGGTCAACGACAGTGACAGTGTCAAGAACCAGAGATTTGTGGCTGTTTGGGGAAATGGCGATTATGGGAGATTGGGTTTGGGTAGCTTGGAATCGAAATGGAGGCCTGCGGTTTGTTCGGCTTTTGGAGATGGAAGTCTCCGAGAGATCGCGTGTGGTGGAGCTCACACTCTGTTCTTAACAGGTATAGTTGCTCATACTTAATTGCTGCTTCTATGAACGTTGTGCTTAGTATATGATCAATACAACATACAGTGGAATTTTTGAGACATTTGATCCAAAAGTACCAGTAGTTTCCAAAACGCTTCCTTACAGATAAGGTACTGAAGGATTTACTTATCTATATCGATTGTCAAAGTTTTTTCACTTCAGTAATTTAGTACAAGATCAGGGTGACCTCTGATTGTGATCTCAAAGTATCTTATTAGTATGACAATTTACAAGCTTATTTTTTGCTTTTGGCTTTAAAAACATGGATTTGATACTGCATTAAGTCATTATAGGGCTAAAGGCATGAAATATCAATGCAATTTCATTTATTTGTGTATTGTAGCATCTTACTTCCATTTATGTCTCCTACATCATTCTACTTATAATTTTTCTTCTGGAAGACATTGTACTTGAAAAATCTACCCAACTGTAGCAATGCAAATTGCTTTGTATTTGAATGAAGTTCCTATAATTGGGTAGATTTTTTGAAGTATAATTCTGTAACATGAAGAAATGAAAATATGATACTATAATAAACAAATCAATGAAACTACATTGCTATTTCTTGCATTTAACTGTATATAAACCTGCTGAATGAGTCCATTTTCCACAGATTCTGGTAATGTGTATGCTTCTGGACTCAATGACCATGGACAACTGGGTGTTTCAGATGATAAAGGCTACACAATTGTAAGATATCTCATACTTCTTGTCATTTCCCACTAGAATTTCAAGTAAAAAGTCTAAGAAAAAGTTCTATTTTGAAAGCATGCATGATGGAAGAAGCTTTCTAGTTTCTATTTAGGCAAATAATAATCCAGAAATTGATTTCTTACATGCTTTTATCCTGATATTGCAACTCTTATTTTTTCTTTTTCCTCAAACTGTATCAATATATCTTTGTAGTCTGTATTATGCGGTTAAAATTTCATAAATATCTTTTATTCCCTATCAAGGGCTTTTCTTTTCAGTGTTCCCATGCACCTTTCTCATCATTCTCTTTATGTGACATTGATTGTCTTGTGATTGCAGGATCCACTAGAAGTTTCTGGACTTCCTAACAATATAGTGAAAATTTCAGCTGGATATTATCACTCTTCAGCTATTACAGGTTTTTAACTCCCAATTCAGTATATAAATATGAAACTTCAAAGGGTCCTCATATGTTCTTTAAAGATTCTATCTTTATGCACTCTCTTTCTCCACTTCTCTTAATCATGCTTCTGAATTGCAGAAAGTGGAGAACTTTATATGTGGGGAAAGAATTCCAGTGGTCAACTTGGACTTGGAAAGAGTAAGATGCTTTCTTTCAGTATCTGTAGCTCTTTCATTAATTTTCTTGCTAAAAATTACCACATTTATCAAAATTCTGATGGATAAGAACTAAGAAGAATCTTTATTAGTCCTCTTTTATGCAGATGCTTATTCTTTTATGAAATTTAGTCATTTTCTTTCTATAATTTCATTTTTTTAAGCTGAATTCAAATATTTAACTTTGTAGAGGCAGGAAAGCTAATTCCATTCCCAAGTAAAGTGGAATTCCTGAATGGAGTCCCCATAAAGATGGCTGCTTTGGGTTCTGATCACTCTATTGCTGTTACAGGTTACAAAAAATATATAAACAAATAAATTTGTTAGCTTTTTTTAATATGATTTTTGTATATTTTTTTATTCTGATATTTGTTAGAATGTGTTTCAGAAACAGGTGATGTGTTAAGTTGGGGAGGAGGAGAATCTGGAAGGCTTGGTCATGGACACAAATCAAGCCTCTTGGGCTTTTTGAGTTCTACAAGGTTTATCTTAAAAATTGACATTAAGTGTAAAATGACTATTTTGCCCCTTGTTTGACTTTGACCCTCTTCATATTCTTCAGTGAAAACTCAAAGTATTTCTCGTATCCTTCATCTTAAACCCTAAAATCGAACTAAAATTAACCAAAACGCGAAAAATTAAGCTGAATTTATAACAAAATCAAAATCCAAAATTAAAATTAAAATTTAATGTTTTGTTTTGATGCAGTGAATATACACCAAGGCTCATTAAGGAACTTGAAGGAGTCAAGGTAATGCTTATAACATTTTTCATTCACTTTTTTTAAAAAAAAGGTGGTGTTCTCAGAGTATAAAAGATTAGGATTCTTTTTATTGTTTTAAAGTTTTGATACATTGATGTAAATTACTTTTGTCAAAACATCTCAAAAGATTACCTAAAGATAAACTAATAAAAAATATAGTTTCATGTGTAAAATTTATTTTTTGCCTGAATATATTTTTTCATTTTTTCCGATCTGGCCCTTTTAATCATTTTTACCAAAAAAAAATTGTAAAATGTGAGGGTTTTTTCGACAAAAACTAAAAGAGCTAAGGGTTTATTTGGAAGCATTTAGAAGGTTGAGGGTTTTTTTCGAAAAAAAAATGCAAAGTTGAGGGCTTTTTCAGAAAAAATGAAAAAAATACAAGGTCTTTTTCAGGCAAAAAATAAATTTGAGGTTTAATCCAAAAAAAACAAAAAATATAAGGTATTTTTTTGAGATTAACCCTTTATTCTAAAGCAAAAAGCACAAGGAAAAAAGAGTCATTTAAATTTGTATAAAATGCAGATTAAAAGTGTTGCTGCTGGGATGTTACATTCAGCATGCATTGATGGTATACCTTATTTTCCTTTTTTCTTTTATTTTTTTTTTATTTTTTATTTTTTATGTGTTACTTTAATCTGTTTAAAATCAATGTTACAATTTTCATGTTATAACTTATAACCTTCAGTTTTTTAAATCCCAGAAAACGGTTCCGTATTTGTTTTTGGGGAAAAAGCAGTACAAAAATTGGTGAGTCTTGTTCCACTTTTTTTAAGGGCATTTACGTCTTTTCCACATACTAAAATCACAACCTATGAAACTTTATGTAGGTGTCAAGAGAAGGAAGCACTGTTTCAACTCCTTCTCAAATAAAGGAATTACCATTTTCTCAAGAGGTTGCATGTGGTGCTCATCACACATGTGTCATCACAAGTAATTAATTTCAAATTTTCAACACCCTTTTACTCTTTTATTACTTTATCATTCTAATTAGAGTAAATTACACGAATGGTCCCTATTGTTTGGGGTAATTTGTGCGTTTGGTCCTTAACTTATTTTTTTAACTCGGAAGGTACCTGCTGTTTGTTTTTGTTACACGTTTGGTCCCTGTCTTACCTAAAGACTATTTTGCCTTTGATTTTTTAATTTATTTAAATAAACATACCCCTAACCCCACCCCACCCCCTCACCTTATCTTACCTACCCCACCATTTTTCCTTATTTAAATAGAGTAAATTACTGAAATCGTCCCTATGGTTTGATCAAAATTGCACGTTTGGTCCCTAATTTTTTTTTGCTTTCCGATCGTCCTTGTGGTTTGATTTTGTTGCGTTTTTCGTCCCTATGGTTTGGTCAAAATTGTACATTTGGTCCCTAACTTTATGTATGTAAGGGACGAAAAACGCAACAAAATCAAACCACAGGAACGATCCGAGTGCAAAAAAAAAGTTAGGGACCAAACGTGCAATTTTGACCAAACCATAAGGACAATTTCAGTAATTTACTCATTTAAATAATAGTCTTTTTAGGTAATAGATGGACCAAACTCGTAACAAAAACAAACAGTAAGGACCTTCTGATTTAAAAAAAATAAGTTAGGGACCAAATACGCAAATTACCCCAAACCATAGGGACCATTTGTGTAATTTACTCGTCTAATTATTTTCAATCCTTATTTCTTTCTAATTTCTAACTTTAAACATGTTTCATGACCTTTTTATCTACAAAGGTGGAGGAGAACTGTATACATGGGGCTCCAATGACAATGGTTGTCTTGGTACTGGGTATGCATGTATTCAATACTTTATCCAAGATGTTTATTTACTAATATGCCCTCATGTAATAATAATTATTACATTTTCTTGTCTCAGTGATACACATACTGTTCATGTGCCCGAAAGAGTTCAAGGTCCATTCCTAAAACATTCTGTTTCCAAGGTGAGTTTCCTTCTTCACTTATGATGTGTGAAAAAGACGTAAATACCCTTTGCACGTTTTGATTGGTAGGTGTCATGTGGATGGAAGCATACAGCAGCTATTTCTGGTAAATACTTTTATGTTAAGTTATTTTATAAGTAGTTTTATGAGTAAATTACACGAATGGTCCCTATAGTTTGTGGTAATTTGTGCGTTTGGTCTCTAACTTATTTTTTTAACTCGGAAGGTCCTTACTGTTTGTTTTTGTTGCGTGTTTGCCTAAAAAGACTATTTTGCCCATGATTTTTTAATTTATTTAAATAAACACTCCCGAACCCCACCCCCACCTCATGTTATCTTACCTAAAAAGACTATTTTAATTTATTTAAATAAGGGCATAATAGTCCTTTAAGGTAATACAGGACCAAGCACGTGACAAAAACAAACATTAAGGACCTTCCGAGTTAAAAAAAAAGTTAGAGACCAAACGTGCAAATTACCCCAAACCATAGAGACCATTCGTGTAATTTACTCTAGTTTTATTTATTTTGTTTATAATTTATAACATCCAAATTTCATTTCTTCCTACTATGATATTGTAATTTGAAAAACCTACCTAATTATAGCTATGAATTGGTGGATTTTTTGAAAAGAAAAAGATTGAAAGTAAATTATATATATCTTATTGCTAATTTTGGTGTAATGCAGATGGAAATGTTTATACTTGGGGTTGGGGTGGGGCCATGGGGACGTTTTTTGAAGCCGAACATTCTTCTGGTGGACAGTTGGTTTGTTCCCATTTTTCAACTACCATAATTTCCTATATTATCAGTATCTTTTTGACTTAATGTAGAAAGAACGACTTAATACAGAAAGTCAAGAAAAATGAAGCTTTCCAAATTAAATCCTAACTTTTTTTTACAATAATTTTAACTTTTCACTCAAAACTTGTGTGTGTAGGGCCTAGGAGATGATGTAGACTACGTTGAACCAACGTTGGTTGACTTTGGTGAGAATGTGAAAGTAGTACAGATCTCGTGTGGGTTCAACCACACGGGCGCTGTACTCGAATACAACTAATACTCCAGTGATCCGATATTCATATCAGATGATAGTATCGGATGACTGATTCGATCAGTTAGTCATCCGATACTGATATATCGGATGACTAGATCAGTCATTCGAATAAGAATCGAATGCATTGGTGCAAATCAAGAGTAAATAACCATAATACAAAATAAGGCTACACGTACATTTATGATTCTCAAGAGTATAGTGTTGTATATGAGGTTCTTGTTTATTCTAAAAAACAAACGTGTTATGGTTTTGTAAGTGTATATTGATGTTTAATCTAAAAATAACCTCATTTGTATGTATTTTATGTTCTATATGTCTTTGCATCAAAAACAGTTCATGGCTTTAAGGTGGCATCATCTTTGCAAATTATTAGTTAATTTGTTTATATTGATTCGCATGATATGCGGTTTCATCACATGATATCCATCTATTCTTGTTATGATGCTTTAATCTTGAAGGAGAGATTGTGGGACTGATTAGTGGTGTTCAAGGAAAAGAGTAAATTGACCCTTGTAGACTAAGGTAGATATATTCCAGATTACATTAAGACTAATAATATACATGTGAGTAAGCGCATAACCAAAAGAATTCATAAAAAAATTTGATTTTAAATAGCCACATAAACATTACATACAAGTAATAGTATAGAACATGAAAACTACATATAATTATACAAAGTAACCACATGGATCAAAATAACCGCATTTATCAAAATAACCATATAGAATTCTTTACCATTCTCTCTATCTAGACAAGACTATATTTTGGTGCACACTAAATAAAGGACCACTTCCGCTCTATTTATAAGAGAAATGAATCTTTCCTAAACACATACATAATATTTTGACCTAGTTATAATTGAGCATTGTAGAGCATCTCATTCTCCCACAATGATAAAAGGCTAAAATACATAGTATCCGAATACCAGGTGTGATGTTACATGTTGAGATGTCTTTAGAACTCTAATGCTGTGGTCATGAAATCTCTAATCGTCGATGGTGTTTGACTTCAAAGGTACCAACTCTCACATAGAAAATGAGATCCAAATCTTCAAACTGACCATAAACACCAATTATCAAGTGACAAGGTTTTAGAAGATGGTAGTGGTGATGCTCAAGCTGCTATTAATCGTCGCAATATTATAGCAAAAATACGGAGTCTTGATCAGGCGGATTTGAAAGATGCTGTTCAGAAGGCGAAAGTGAAATGGAATATTGAAGTTGATGAAAACTCTATATTTTTTCACGGGCTTATTAATCGGTGACAGCATCAGCTCTCAATTAAAGGGATTAAGAGCAAAGGGGTCTGGATCATGGACCCGATGTCAGTTAAAACACACAGTTTTTTTTTGACTTTTTTTGCAGAGAAATTTCAGCCTGCAATCATGATTACTCAGCGTAGCAGCAGCTTTAGGTCTCTTTCAGCTTCTCAGGCGGCTGCAATTGAAGGTCCGGTTACAGAACAAGAAGTTAGGAATGCGGTGTGGGCTTGTGGTTCTGATAAGTCGCCGGCCCTGACGGTTTTACGTTTGCTTTTTATAAGCGATACTGGGAGTTGCTGAAAGGTGATGTGATGAATTTTGTGGGTGAATTTTTTCAGACAGGGAAGATACCTTCGGGATGTAATTCGTCTTTTATTACATTAATTCCTAAGGTGGTTAGCCCTATGGTTGTTATGGACTTTCGACCAATCAGTCTTATAGGTGGCCAATATAAGATTATGTCTAAACTTCTAACTCTTCGTCTTGCTCCAATAATGAATTCGATCATTAGCTTAGAACAATCAGCGTTTGTGAAGGGTAGACAGATTTTGGATGGTCCGCTTATGGTTAACGAGATTGTCGATTGGTGTAAAAAAAGGAAAAAGAAACTCATGGCGTTTAAAGTAGATTTTGAGAAGGCGTATGATACAATTAATTGGGATTACTTGTGTCAGATGATGATTTTTTTTTGGATTTTGGGTCCAAATGTATCGATTGGATTTGTGGTTGCCTTTTCTCTGCCAAAGCATAAGTCTTGATTAATGGTAGTCCTTCAATGGAATTTAAGTTGGATCAAGGTCTTTGTCAGGGTGATCCTTTGTCCCTGTTACTCTTTATTATGATAATGGAAGGTCTCCATGTGGCCGTGAAGGATGTTGTAGAGGCGGGGATATTTCAAGGTTTTAACATTGGGTCTATTACTCTATCTCATTTCTTTTACGCAGACAACGCGTTATTTGTGGGTGATTGGTCTCGGCGAAACATTAATTGTTTGGTTGATCTGTTGGACTGTTTTTATGGTGCGTCGGGCCTTAGGCTAAACCTTCAAAAATCAAATCTTTATGGAGTTGGGGTTGATTTTTTGGAGGTGAAAGCTTTAGCAGCTGTTACAGGATGTAGAGCGGAGAAGTTCCCTTTCTTTTATCTTGGTCTTCCGGTAGGTGTAAATATGGGTAAAATTAAAGGGTGGAATCCGATTGTGGAAAGGTTTAAAAAAACTTTCCAATTGGAAGGCTTGCTTATTGTCGATCGGAGGTCGATCGGTATTGATTACTTCAGTTTTGGGTTCTTTGGGGAATTATTATATGTCTCTTTTCCCAATGCCAGCTTAGGTGAAAAAACTTTTAGAGGCATTGTGAGCCAAGTTTTTTTGGGGTTCGGGTGAAAACAAAAAGAAGTTGGCTTGGGTTAACTGGAATATGGTGATGTCTTCAAAGGAGAAGGGGGGGTCTTGGAGTTGGGAGCCTAATGGCCCTTAATTGTGCTTTGATTTAAAAGTGGCGGTGGCGATTTGTAAATGAAGAAGGTGCTTTATGGGTTAAGGTGATTTCAGAGGTACATGGGTATAATCCCGGTGATTCTCTTCAGAATGCTAAGATTTATATTTCTGGAGTTTGGTCTTAGATTGTGGGTTCGATAAACATGATGCATGATAAAGGTGTCATCCCTTATTCTTGCATTCGGAAAAAAGTTGGTGATGGTCGAAGTACTTGCTTTTGGTCAGATGTTTGGATAGGGGATATGGCTCTGAATTTGAGATTTAATCGTATTTTTCGTCTTGACCGAAATTCGAACACTTCCATTGCATAAAGGTGGTCCAACGGTTGGTTGTGGTCTTGGAGTCGTCAAATATGTGGAGGTGTTTTGCAACGACAATTTGATGATTTGATAAACCTTATTGGCAATTTCCAGCCCACAACTGAGAAGGATTCTTGGAGATAGGATGTTGATGGTGTCATGGGGTTTTCGGTTCATGATACTAGACAACTTATTGACAAGGTTTCGCTTCCAAATGGTCTGTCAGTTACTAGATGGAATCGATGTGTGTCGCGGAAGGTAAATATTATGTGTTCGCGGGTGTTGCGAGATCGACTTCCTACAAGGTGGAATTTAAGTCTTAAAAGTTTGGAGCTTCCTTCTTTGGTTTTCCCTATGTGTGATGATCATGTGGAGAAAAATGATCATCTTTTTCTCTTATGTAATTTGGCGGGTTCTATTTGGCGAAGGGTTTTTAGATGGGTTGATCTAGTGTTGCCTGGTTGGGATACGTTACAAGACATATTTGATTGGCTAGATATGCTCTCGTTATCCAGCGAGAGAAAAACAGCGTTGGAATCGATTATTCAAACGGTCATTTGGGTGATGTGGAGATTTCGAAATGATATTATATTTGTGAAGTGGTTCCATCTAAAGTTTTTCATTTTTGATGATATTGTTAATATGTCATACAATTGGTTTGTTCATAGAAACAATAAGGTTAAAGCTACTTGGGTTAATTGGCTTCAAAACCCATTATTAGCTATTTCTTTGTAATTTCTACCTTTTTGCTAGTTTCGTGTTCAATTTTAAGCTATTAAAAAAACACCAATTATCAAGTTAAAGATCCAATCAGAAAACACTTCGATTTTAAAAGTCTAAAACATCACTTATTCTCGAATCATAATACATTGAAAATTCTTCAAAAAGATAACCTGCTGTTAAAATGTTAAATATATGAAACATCCAAAAGTAGATTCTTAATAGTAAATAATTTGGATTCATGACACATCTAGCGAGGCAAGAAATTTGACTAGTGTACTTTAATAATATTCTATGTTAGGCATGTCTATATTAGATAAAAGTCATAAAACCAATATGTATGACTATACCTTTTACTATATATATTTTTTATTATCCTTGAACTCATGCCTATCCTTGAACCCATGCCTATAGAGATGATTTGACTTATTACATTTTGTTTGCCTATAAAAGACACGTTGTAATCTAGTTGTAAGACACACCTTTTCTTAATATGCAATATCCCTTATCTTCCATCATACAATATTATGCTTATTATTTCATATACTTTGTGTTCACGTATCCCACTAGAAATACATTAAAGATAACATAACTGCTATCTTTAGGACAACCTAGCTAATGGCCGTGATTCATCCTAGTGCCAAACCTGCTCCCTCTCCTTCACGCTAGGACCTTGATGTTTGGCGCCCTCACGCCCATGTTTAAATTTCTGACAGCAATTTTCGGTCCATAACAAGCCAAAACACAACTGTTCGTTTCCTAGAGTGACAAGTGTAGTGCCCAGAGCCCTGAACTCTATGTATTTTGCACCAATAGCAAACGAATACTAGTGGTGCACGATTCACCAATAGGACTCCTCTACGTCCTGTCAGCCCAGATGGGACAAATGACATTGTTGGGATCATGTGCAGAGAACAACAGGTCTAAAAGGAACCCTTCTTCTCTTGAAGAGGGGATCACCTCCTTACTCTCCAAAACCCTAATCACCTTATTCTCATACACATAGTAATTAGTCTGTCGGAGCTTCGTCTCGGGACCCCCTCCCGGACATCGACTGACGTTAACTCTTCATTGCTGTAACTATAGATGTAACACCCCGTTTATTAAATAAATAAATAAATAAATAAAATTAATGGATGAATAGTAGATTAGTAGCCCTAAAATCCATAATATTTATCGGGGTGTTGGTTTCGGGGAGTCAAATGACATGATTTAGAGTTTCGGGGGTTTAAAGTGTAATTTCGGGACTTATTTTGTAAAGATTTTTAGTAGTCAGGGGGTGTTTGGTATCATTGGGACTTAATATGAAAGGATTTTGGATGGCTGGGGATAAAAGGGTAAATTATGTACCTAAGTTGAAAAGAATTTATCAAGCAGGGGCTGCTTGGTAGAATTTCGGACTTAATTTGTAAGGGTTTTTAGAAGGAGGGGTTTAAATGGTAAATTAATGATTTAAATTGAAGGAAAGGGAGAATGAGGGACTAAAGGTATCATAATGGGAAAAGACTTATGGAGCAAGGTATATAACCCTCAACCCTCCATAACCCTAACCCTAACCAAGCCATCTCTAGCCGCCACCCTCCTTATGCCCCCTTCGTCTTCAGCGCCGTCGCCACCATCCACCTCGTTCGTTCTTCGACTACCTAGCACCATCGAGTAGCACTCGTCACCGAAAACATCGAAGACCAGTGTGGGAGGACATCGTTCAGATGGAGATGAAGAGAAACAAGTCGATAGCGCCTACCGCCGCTATCTTTGGCCAATGGTGCCACTGCTGCTGCTGGTCCATTGTCGATGACGACGAGTGATGGCTGTTTTGTTCCGATGCTTTGCTATTGTGGTTCTAACGACTACTCCAGCCGCCACCTTTCCGTTCGACTGCTACCTTCTTCCACTGTTGCATCATCCGCTGCCGGCTGTCAAGGTTGCTGTTGTTGCCGTTCGTTGTGCGCCACCAGGTGGGTGGCTGGGACCACTTCATAAGCCCAAAATGAGTGTATGTGTGTGTTCTGTTTGATCAGAAAACCAAGATAGGCCACCACCACCACCACTGTGAGGTGGTGGCTGCCACCATCTGCCACTATCGGCCACCACAAGGGTGGTTGTGTGTGTGTTTATCTATTTGTGTGTGTTTATTTTGGGATTTGGTTTTGTATATTGTAATCAGTGATGAAATAATGAAAGGAAAACTCATAACCACCGCCAGCCGCCGTGTTGGGTGGCGGTTTGCTTTGTTTGTGTTTAGATTTCGTTTGGGATGCTTGGACAAACATAGACTAGAACCACAACCACCACCGCAAGCCGCTGTTGACCACCACTACCCGAGGTGGTAGTGGGTGGTGCCCGACTAATGAAACCCTAGCGGGCCTAGTGAAACCCTAATGGATCTATGGACTTAGATTTTGGGCCTATTGGGTTGGAAACCCTAACTAGAGTTTGAAAACCCTAATTTTGGATTTCATGGGTTATAGATTGTCGGGACCCGCATTTTGGATGATCGGATTAGGATTATGTATTAAGCCTGGCCACACTATATGATTGACCTAGTAGATTGATGGACTTAATGGATTAAGTCCTTAATGGGTTAAGTGAGAAAAACTTAACCCTAATTGTTATTTTATATGAAACTCTAATCTTACTTGGGCCTTAAGTTGGGCCTTTCTATTGGGCTATTGATGGGCCATTCAAGAACAATCATATGGATTAAGAATATATGGATTGGCTTTAGGGTAAGGCTCATGTGAGGGTTTGGGCCCAATTTGTAAAATTAGGCCATAGATGGGCCATAATTGGGCCTTTATGATTATGAGATAATGGGCCATTAGAAATGCCAAATGTTTGGACTGGACTAAATGGTTGGGCCTTAGGGGAAGACCATGTAGAGGTTTGGGGTTGATTTGGAAATTGGGCCATAGGTTGAGCTATGACTCATAGTTGACTTTTGGACCTTTGGATTGGGCCTTGGGCCTGAGTCAAGCTAAGTTGGGGGTAAAGTAGCCTTTATCCAAGCATGGACTTATGGGTATATTTTGGAACCCAATTACTGATTCGGTGTTTTTTTTGATGATTAAGAGTTCGAGAACCTGTCATCCAACAGCTAGAGTTTTGTCTACGAGACTTCAGTAGTGTGAGGTGAGTTACCTTCCAGTGGAAGTGTGTCTAAGGCCACAATGCCGACCCACTAGTAGGAGTTGTTTGATAGATGACTGTCTTTGTGATAATTATCTAGGTTTGCTACTACTTGATATGTTTTTTGTGCTAGTATGATATGATGTTATGTGATAGTAGGTAGTAGGGGGAATAGTCCTCGTATTACGGTCGTAAGGACCGAAGGGTAGGTCAGGTACCCCAGATATTCCTGACAGTATGTTATGCTATGTTATTATATGGTAGTGGTAGGGGTGAAATAGTCCCCGTAGCCGGTTGAGATAAACCGGAGGGTAGGTCGGCACCCCAGAATTGCCTGATAGGGTAGGTCGGGCACCTCAGAATTGCCTGGCAAGGTAGGTCGGGAACCCCAGAATTGCCCGAAAGTATGTTTGTTGTATGTGGTATGATGGGGGAACTCACTAAGCTTCATGCTTATAGTTTCAGTTTTGGTTTCAAGTACTTTGTTTTCAAAGGATAAGAGCTGGCTCGATCGCAGCGCATCACACTATGTTTTCCGCATATGAGATCTTTGGGATTACACTATGATATTGTTTTATGATAACTTGTTTTGATTATTGACACTTTTGTTTTGACATGGGATTTTATTATGGATGTTTTATTACTATTGGTTTTATGAATTGTTAAACTAAAAACGAAAATTTTGGTCTCGAACTTTGGGATGTTACAACATAACACTACATAGCCGAAATCATCAAGTGATGGTGTGAAGTCCCAAACACATATCACAACATTTTGCGTCATCTGGGTGTGTACTTAAATTTACACAACCTTGATATGACTCTAGACGTTGGTGATGACGGGAAAATGAACTTTGGCACCTGGCGGAGGAGAAACAAGCCCACATAGATCCATGTCGTCGCTCGATAACATGCAAGTATATGTATCAGAGGGACATGCCTCCACCCAAACGCCAGCAGCACATGCACCAAGTCCCACAACACAAACGACATCGACAATAATAATCGTGCTATGGCGACTGCTACCCGTCACAACAAAGCATCTGGTTACAACTATGACCGTAGCGCCATAAATAACGGTGACCAAGCAGTCAGAGCCACCATCTCAGCAGTTACAACCATCAGCTCAATAGTTGCAACAACTAATTTCTCAGCTGCAGTTGCTGTTACACATACAGGGACAAAGACTTGGTCCCCAGTAACCATACTGTCTTCTGTGCAACATCCACTATCGAACTATCAGTTCTCCCCCCTAGCAGGCATGTCACATATTTTGCTCTTCGCTCAACAACATCCGATGTTCAGTCCCCACTCCCAACAATTACAAGGATCCCTTCCCCAAGCACCACTGTCGTAGGAGTCCAACCCCAATTCGTCATTGACACAAAAATTCAATCCCAATGCTCAAAAGTCACAGGGGTTGAACCTGTATATGCTCCAACAGTTGGGATTGAGTTCACAACTAAAAGAAAGCGCACAAACAAGCTGACAATAGCAGTCGTACATCTTGTAAGCAGTGATGTACAATCAAGCATATGGCAACCCATATTACGCTCAACAACTCACTATGTACATTGGGTTTCCATATCCACATGTGGAAAACCCGGTGAGGAGTACCAATTCTGCTTTTTAACAGGAGCTCTTGCAGTATGAGATCATACACTCGATGATGATACCAAACATTCCAAAATATGATGTCACCACTGATCCAGAGGAGCATATCGACACCTACGAGTGGATGATGACATCGTTGAGGATGGATAAGTTGTTCACTTGCACATATTTCCTTGTTATGCTATTGGGAAATGCGGGAAAATGGTTCAAGGCCCTTCGACCTAGCATCATCTCGAGCTTTGAGCAATTACGACACCTCCTCCTCAATAATTTCATGCAATTATGGAACAACAAGGGGGATGTGATGTGACAACCCGAAGTTCGTTCCGTCATTTGTAACCCTTTCCGTTAATAAATTCGTCGTTTTCAAATTCGTTTCCGATTACGTTATTAAATTAAGTCATTAAATTTAAATCGTTTATTATGACTTAATGGGTGCTCAAAAACGTTAATAATGTAAGTTAATATTCCAAATTATCAATTAGAAAAATTTTAGTTTCGACTATATTGGATTACGACAACTTTATCCGGTGCGACCAAAAGCATCGTATAACGTCAGTATCCGGTACAATTCCACCGAGTCTCAAACCCAAACCCTATATAAAGGTTGAGTAGACAACTTTTGAAGACTTTTGCCCATCTCACAACTTTCTCTCACTACTCTCTTTCGAGAACTCAAAATTGGTCCAAAAATCCTCCTTTCAAGCTACATTTTGGTAAGGAATCTATCCTAGCATGTTTCTAAGCTTGTTTATCTTTCAAATTTGTGTTTAATTTACTCAAAAACACCATGAAAATGTGTTTACGGTTTGGGGACCCTCCCAAAACTGTGAACTCCTCTAAAGAGGGTTTTGAAGCCCCAAAACCCCTCCAAACCTCTTCTAGTGCTTAGATATGGCTTAGAAACTTACATGCATGAGCTTAGGACCCCAAAATCGCACCAAATGAGGCATGGACATGAGTTTACGGTCCAAGAACATGCTTGGACCGTAAACCCTCATTCTTAGACCTTAAACACCTTGTTGGGTGTTAGTTTGCCCCTAAACACCTCCAATGAACTTCCATGAGTGCATAGAACCTTAAAATCCTTTAAGAAATGCACCAAATCTTACATAAATGGGACAAACTTGAGTTTATGGTCCAAGAACATTCTTAGACCGTAAACTCATCTCCTTAGACCATAAACTCTTCAAATGGGTGTTAAAATGCCTTTAACACCTTGTATGGCTTGGAATTGAACCCATAACCTTGTATGCTTAACCTTCAATCACTAAAACCCATGAATCTTGGACAAACATGAGTTTACGGTTGTAAACTCATGTGTTTAAGGTAGTAAACTTCCAAGAACATTTTCATAGACCATAAACTACTTTTCCAAGGTCAATTCAAGTCCCAAACACTTCCTAAGCCATAGAATCAACACTAGAACCTTCCTTTGTGCATTGTAATTGACCTAAGACCACCAAAACACATTGAATCATGTCACACAAGAGTTTACGGCCGTAAACTCATAGTTTACTACTGTAAACTCCTCAAATGGTCCTTAGGTTGTTCAATTCTCATTCAAAAGCCTTGAAACCAAGTCTAACATCAACCCACAAGTGTTATAAGGCCATTTAGCAACCAAGAACACCCCACCATGATTTTACGGCCGTAAACTCATGGGGAATGGGTCATTTAGACCATAAAATCCCAAAGGAGTTTACTCTTTGGGATTAAACTCCATATCCAAACCATACTCGTCCATAGATGCTACCCGGGTCACTCCAAACACTTCGATTGAAGTGTTTTCACGTTTAGAAGTGTTTACTCTTGTCTAATTAGTGGTTTAAAGTCTAATTAGATACATTCATGTATCATTCCATATTACATAGGAACCTCGCGCGTTATCAAGCCCCGAACTGACACTTAGCATCCAAATCGACTCGTTTTCTCGACTGGTGAGTTCATACCCCTACCCTTTTTCAGTGATTTTCAATGTTTTCAGGGGGAGAATACAAGCAAAAGTACAAGAATATCTTGTACTTAAAGTATTTATTACATTTAAACTGTTTGATATTCACATGCTTTTAACAATGGAAAATAGTATTAACCAAACATTAAACTATTTGTGAAACTCTTATAAACTGTTATGTTTTATATTTCACAAATGAATAGTTTCATATCATTATTGTTAAAAACAACATATTGATACATTTGATTTGTCCTCGGTAACACTCCACATAGATACGCGAGTGGAGGATTCATTGTTTTTCTGTATTATTACTAGTAAATTTGTTATTCCTATAAATTGGAGACACGTCCTCGGAAAACACTCCACAGAGATACGCGAGTGGAGGACCGCCTTCGTAACCAGAATCTCTTAGATAGGGAGCGTGACTTGAGTGTATAGATCTATACGGAGCTGACTACCCCACACCTGGCTGCTAGTTACAGCCGAACCGAAAGGTTCAAGGGTGACGAAAGTCATAAAGTGATGTGGACTACATATTGCCATATCTAGTCCATCGTATGGTTATGGAACTCGCAATTTGGATAACAGAGATTTACTTGTTAGTAATAATGGGTTAGTAATTTGTTTACTTTATACTTATTAGTTTTATGTGCATGTTAAAACTAATACACTCCACAAGAATAACCAGGTTTTCAGAATACATCTTTTACATTACATTTCAACTCAGTAACCAACTTTTAGGAAAATATGGGATTTTCCTGGGATAACAGTTGTTCATAACCAGATATGTGTAACAAAACAAATAACCAAACTTTACATATAAGAAAATATGGGATTTTCTTGGATTCGTAACTTTTTCAGCAATCAAGAGGAAACTTGTTCACTTTTCACAAAACAAAACCGCATATGAACTCACCAGTTTTATGCTGATTTTCAAACTGCTTGTATTCTCAGGTCCACTTTAGACAGGTACCCAACGATCCTTTTTGGTGAAGTAGTAGGTTAACAAAGTAGAAGGTTAACAAAGTAGAAGCGTTTACTAAGTAGGAGCATTTAACGAAATAAAGGCATAATGAAGTAGTAGTATCTAACGAAGTAGAAGTATAAAAACATGGAATAGAAATTTGATGAAAACTTTGGAAAACCTTTACACTTAATAAAATCACGACTTGGTATTCTTTTGTAAAATAAGTTTGAAAACCTTTAGAAACCATTGAAAATCTTTCATGAACAAGTTTTGATTATAACTTTGATAAAACAATATAAGTAAAGAAAATCTTTGTTTAAAACACCGTTGTAACTGAATCTGAAGTAAAACATACAACGCAAGAGGCAATTTAAGAAAAGATTTGAACAAGTAAAGACATTTTGGAAAACCATTACAGTATCATACTTGGTAAAACAGTTGACAGTGTAATAAATCCATGTACATGCGGGTCATCAATCACATGTGATTGATATGATAAATGGCATGTTTTAACTTGTATTCCCCCATAAAAGCATGTAAAAACATTTAAAAGGTTAACTCAGGGGTATGAACTCACCTGTTGTAAGCGGATCGAACGAAAGTGCCGGTTGGGTGCTCGGTGTCAAGTAAAGACTTGAACGCACTTAGTGACCTATTAACATATGATGACATATGTTTACATACAATTAGTAAATATAATACTAATTAAACACGTATACGCATCCTAAAATGCGGAAACACTTTGGTCAAGTGCTAGGAGTGTCACGGGTAACATCTAAGGGTGTATATGGCCTAGATAGGGAGTTTACTCTTCAAGAGTAAACTCTTTATAGAGTTTACGGCCCTAAGACCTTATCCCCATGAGTTTACGGCTGTAAACTCAAGGGTGGTGTGTTCTTTGATGCATTAAGATCTTATCTCACTCATAGAATTAGGCTAGGTTCAATTCTAGGGCATATGAAGTGGTTTTGGCTCCAAATGGGCCATTTTAGGGTGTTTACGGTTCATGACCACTCCTTGAGGAGTTTACGGCCGTCAACACATCATTTTACGGTCGTAAACTCATCTTTTCCCATTTCTTTGGTTGTTTGGTGGTTCTAACTCATGCATGCAAGGTTTTAGTCACTTATATGAGCATAGGGAGGTGTTAAAGGCACTTAAACACATTGGAAAGGTGTTTATGGTCTAATAAGATGTTCTTGGAGAGTTTACTACCTTAAACACATGAGTCATTGGCAGTAAACTCATGTTAGTCCATAAATCATGTGTTTTGGTGGTTGTAGGTTAAGCATACGAAGTTCTAGGTCCAATTCCAAGCCATACAAAGTGTTAAGGGCACTTTAACACCCTTTGGGGGTGTTTATGGTTTAAGAATGGGTGTTTATGGTCCAAGAACCTTCTTGGGCTGTAAACTCAAGTGTGACATATTTTTGTATGCTTTGGTGCATATCATGAAGGAAAATAAGGTTCTATGCACTCAAGGAAGTTCATGGAAGCTCTTGGAGGTGTTTAAGGGGTAGTTTAACACTTAAATAAGTGTTTATGGTCCATGAAGATGAATTTACGGTCTAAGGATGTTCTTAGACCGTAAAATCATGTTTACTCCCCATTTGACCTGATTTTGGTGTTCTAAGTCCTTTCGTGTAAGCCTCTAGGTCATTGCTAAGCTCCATAAGTGGTTTGGAAGGGTTTTTGAGCATTAAACCCCATTTATGAGTGTTTACGGTCCATGAAGGTGTTCTTGGACCATAAACTCATGTTCTTGAGGGTTTTGGGTAATTTAAACACGAATTTGTAAGCTAGATAAGATAAACAACAAGCTAGGAAGGTTAACTTACCGATTTGGAGCTCGAAGGGGCGATTTTTGACCAAAACCCGTTTTGTAGAGAGAGAAAGTAGAGAGAGAGAGAGTGTCTAAGGTGGGGAAAAAGGTGGGAATGAAACCCACTCCACCCTTATATAGGGTGGAGTTTATGGCCTGGCTGGGGTTCACTTGACACCAACCGCGAGCGAGGTTTTTCACAACTATTATTAATCACGGCAAATTTAAAAATTATACTGCCTTAATTTTTGGTTCGCTTGACGAATATTATTTAAAATATTCTAACGGGTTTGAATCCGGTCAAAAATATTTTCCAGAAAAAGTTGACTAATTTTTGACGTAATTTATTTCGACGGTAAAACTAACGAAATTTTTTGGGTTGTCACATCATCCCCCCGTTAGAGGGAATTTCGTCCCGAAATTCAGGTTTAGGCAAGGAAGTAGGTATGAACGATCGAGTAATGAGATGAGGGTACTTCCTATTCGAATGGTCCGCGCGCTCCCAAGTGAACTTCGATATTCGATTGGCGTTCCAACGAACCCTCACTTATGGGATGCGGATTCCGTCTCGTGCCGATAGCGAGTCTTACAGGTTTGTCTACGAAGTTAGGGTTCCCAATGGTTTATATCAAGATGAGTGGGATACAAAGAGTGACGTCGGGCAAACACTTATCAAGTCTAAGAAGTGGAATGATTTGGGGTGAAACTTGTGGAATTTCCGAAAGTAGTAATGGTTTGACGAGGGTTGGACCAATCTTTGTAAAGAATCTTGGATGGTCCTAAGCTCTCGGAAGGGTAGAGCTTTTCAGTACTTAGAACATAGTGTACCTCTATGGCGAGATCATCACCGGCGTGATCGCCATTCTGAAGTTCCAAACGTTCTCTCTCATACTGGAAGTGTAGTCCTTCAGGTTGTTTCTTAGAAAGCTCGGGTTGTCCTTGGATTCGTGTTCCCTGTTGATTGGCTCTCCGAGGTTTTCTAGATCATCGGATGGATTGCGTGTCTACGGGTATCTGTTTGCTGCAGAGTGTCTATCTCAATCTTGTGCAAAATGAACCTGCACTTCTGATTTTTGAGATATTTCTAATGGAAACCCTCAGGGTCGGGGAGATAGGGTTTCACTAGACGAGTGTTGGACTATCTCGGGAGGTGGTTCTACTATTTT
The DNA here is from genome assembly GCF_002870075.4 of Lactuca sativa. Taxonomy (NCBI): domain Eukaryota; kingdom Viridiplantae; phylum Streptophyta; class Magnoliopsida; order Asterales; family Asteraceae; genus Lactuca; species Lactuca sativa. Next base: position 106,263,917 of record NC_056623.2, on the reverse strand, counting down.
TGTGCGAGATAGTATTTGTGGAACACCTAGTAGTCCAATGAATCTCCAAGACATGTCCTATTCTCCAATGCGTCGGTTTATTTTAGTTGCAGAAAGCGTGTGCTCTTGTATAACCCATCGACTAACACCTAGACTGGTGTCAAGTCTATAATCTCTTCAGGATCTGGGTTATAAGGCTTAACGCAACCTACTCTCATACTTTATTCAAGTATTCATGGCTGTGGAGGTTATCCTGTGGTTCTTCGTATTCTAGTGTTCACTTCGGAGAATGTAGTCTATCGTCTACAGGGCGACAGTGACTTCTTCCACGTAAAGGGGCGGAGTGTCCTAGGCACTACTCGTCGGTAACAGGGTAGACGAAGTGCCTGAGTAGTGAGAACATCTTCTGCAACTACTCTTCCGAAGGTTCTGAGTTTTCTCGATCTAGGTCAAACCTAGTGAGTATAGGGTTCCATCACTCGGATCTTTAATCTCCTCATGCAGTCTTCTCAGAGTTTAACTTATCATAGCTTTCAGGGATCTGGGATATCCGCTGAGATGCTTATTTCGGGGAATTAAGTGTGAATGGATGGTCGTAGTCAATGTCCTTGACTCTTACGACTCAGATTTCTTTACCAACTTAGGGTGTTAGCTACTATGTTGGCTTAACCGGGATGGCAACAAATTTCTGATCTGTGGTCATTATAGTAGCTCAACCCGCCGTGGTTCTCTTGACTCTAGCTCCATTTCTATGGAAGAGGATGAAGGGTTTTACTATGAGGTTCGTGGTAGAGCTCATACTTGGCTCAACCACTAATACTTGGTGTATGCAAGCCGTATATAATTGAGGTCGGTAGGATGTTTAGTTGTGCGACTCCACCCCAGACCCACAACCCAACGAGGAACAGGGAGTAGGGAGGAAGCACACATCTTAAATCTTTTTGATCTCAATTATATATCACCTTTATGCATATACTCAGTTATAGTAGTTAGTCCCATGAGTTCTATCCTCTTGATTCACGAACCTGATTGCGAGGTGCGAAGGGTCTTTATGGGGAATCTACGGAGTATGCTTCGGGTGGTTATTGTCTTCTGGAATACCTGTAGTGTCTTTTGCTTTGGTTTCTATTTGTCTAAGAAGGGTTGGTTAACAACGTGCGGTACCCTTCTCCTGGGTACTTCGGAAGGTTTGAAATAAGAGTGAAGACTGACGGTTCGCATTAGTCTTTATTATTTTTATTATGTTTAGGTTCGGAAGAACCTTTATTTGCCAAAATGGCTATGGTGAAAGTTCTTTTTACACAGCACTAGGGAGTTACACATGGTTGCACGAAGTCGAACCATGATTGATAGAGGCGACGAAGTGGGCATACTTCGACATGATATAGAATGAGGGTCAATAGGGTCATGTGCTGAACGTGCACACAAGTTCTAGGCATCTCGGTTTTCGTCCCGTGTATCACTGTCGTGGATACTTGGACCGATAGAGTCGACGCGAAACTATAGAGGGTCCTGAGTGTTCCTGAGTAGAGTACCTTTTCATGAATGGATTCTCACGAGGCCTTTCTATAATCGCCTAACATATACTAGTCATGTATAATTAAGGTGGGGAGGAGTGTTGACTGAGCGACTCCGCCCTAAATCCACAACCAAACAAGGAACAAGAAATGAGGCGGCATTCACTCACTCTAGGTGTAACAGCCCGGAATTCCAGATATTGCTATAATTATGATTTTGGGTGTTTTAAGAGGGGACTCGGCTAGTTGGAGCTCAGACTCGCCGAGTAGGATCGCAGATCTGGTCGCGGGTTCGCGACTGGACTCGACGAGTCCGGATATGGACTCGGCGAGTCGGCGCTGTTTAGCGAAAACCCTAACCGTTCAGGTTTGGGACGTATAAAAGGGACTTATTGGCCGTCATTGTTCATTTTAGCCTTCTGAGAGGAACCCTAAATCGATTGTGTGCATCTGGAGCAAGGTTAAAGGCCATTGGTGATTTTGAAGGAGTGGTTGTGCAAAGAAGAGAAGGGCTGGGCTAAAGGAACAGCAAGAGAGTCACGTTCTGAGGATTGGGGACACAGAGAGTACATCATCCAGGTAAGAATTCGAGTATACTCTGCTATGGTGATGTGTTTAGAGAATTAGGGTTTATGGAACCCCTTTTTGTGGCTAGATTGAATGTTACCCTGGTCCCCCAAATGATTGTAACCCTGTATTGGGACCTTTGGAGGTTCAGAATGTCCCATGCCTGTGCATTTCGGGAATTGATGAAGGTTTTGGATTGGAATCCTTATGCCTTAGGTCAATATGTAAATTATAAGTCTTGGGGTGTATCATGAGCACCAAAATGAGGACCTTACGTGATGGACCAGTCTAGGAAGGCCAGACCTATGAATGGTCGGAGCAGTTCTGACCTTAGGAAGCAGTGTGAGCGGTTGCATGGCATGGACTCGCCGAGTCTGATGAACAGTCTCGACGAGTAGCTTGAAGAATAACTGGGACTCGTTGAGTTGTTCTTCAGACTCGGCGAGTTGAGTCGGGGTGGCCCCGCGATTCTTCCAGGAGGAACTCGTCGAGTCAAGGGGGATACTCGGCGAGTTAGATCGCGGATTGAGTGAAGTTCTGAGTATGGGGACTCGGCGAGTCATAGGGTTGACTCGGCGAGTAGGGTCAGTCAGGGGTTGACTTTGACCTTGTCTTTGACCAAGGGTTGACCAGTGGTTCCAGGGGTATTTTGGTAATTGTTGATTACTGTTTGAGTTCAGTGCATTGGTGGCTGTCCAGAGGTGGAGATCGTATCAGTGATCGGAGCAGCTTGAGCTATCTGTTCAGTCGGCAGTTTCGAGGTGAGTTATCCTCACTACATCGCTAGGGTTTATGGCACCAAGGCCGACCCTTTTATCGGATGGAAATCCGGGTAGTTGTCATTGCATGTTATGGGCCGGAAGGCATTGCTATGTGGACCGGAAGGTCATGGCCTGGAAATGTGTATGTATGCATTCAGTATGTTGACTGATTCGTAGGGTAATGTTATGCTAGTGACCGGCTAGACCGGTATCTTGATTAGAGTAATGCTACGTTATGTGATCTGTTGATCAATTGCTAACTGTGAACTGTTATATGATTATGTGTTATGCGTATGATTGCTAGATCTGGGGTGTGACCCGGTATGCAGGGTCGTTCTATGATTTGTTATGTTATGTATGCGTTTTATGCTATGGGCCGGAAGGCAATATGTATGGACCGGAAGGTCGTGGCCTGGAAGGGCGTATATGTGGTTGGTATATTGGGGGTATCTCACTAAGCTTTCGGGCTTACAGTTGTGGTTTTATGTTTTCAGGTTCTCAGGAGTCTGTGACAAGGCAAAGGCGAGATCGTACCGTTCCTCGCGTTGGTGTTTTATGATATGAACCTGGGAAAATACTCTGTTAAATAATGTATTGAAAACCTTTTTGTAATAACGTTATTAAAATGAGTGGTTTTTGAAAAGTTTTAATTGTTTTGGAACTTTGGGCGTTACAAGTTGGTATCAGAGCCTTGGTTTGAGTGAATTGGGGAAACATTCGTGTGACCCCAGTCTCAAATCGAGGAGGATTTTAAAAAGAGAAATTAAAATGGTTTTTCAAGTTAAGTAAAAGGAGGACGCGGAGGTACGATCAGCCAGAGCCAGTAAGTAACCCCAAGATACCATACATGATATTTGTTTTATTTGAGCTTGATAGAACAGCATGCTAGAGTTAGGCTAGGGATCTTCAGGAATTCATGATAATGTTGCCTGATTTGTGATGCCTGTAGCCTAGGGTCCCTTATGGGAGATTCTCAGTGTTTCTTTAGTGGTGAGGGTTGATAGTTGTTATGCATGTTCTCTAGGGTATTGTGGTAGTACTTCATACAAATATGGGTAGGTGTGGAAGGTAGTATGGGCCCGTACTACTGAAAGCACAGGACCCATACGCGTATCAGGGAAACCATGATCTCTAGGGTAGGGTTGCGAGAGTTGGATCCCAGGATTGTAGGAAGTGTCTGGGATTTGGTATGGTGTTTTCGGTATGGAGATTTCGAGGCATGATGATAGTGGATCCAGATCAGGATCGGGAGCTGGAGAGCGAGTTCCGGGTGGATCGGTACCGTCTGAGGTTATCGATCAGACGAGCACAAACGAGTTGGACGCGAAGGTTGCGAGATCCTGCGTGATGAGGTTGCTGCATTGTTACGGGCTGAGTTGCCGGAATTGTTTGGGTCGATCAGGACCGCCATGGTTGAGCAGTTTGATGAGCGATAGGCGGCTCTCGCAGAGACGGCTGCCGCGGCGGCTACAGCGGCTGTAGCAGCGGCAAAGGGAAGACCTAGTCGGGGTTTTCAGTATCGGGACTTCTATTATACGAAGCCTCCCACATTCGATGGAGTTCAGGACCTGATTGTTGCTATGAGATGGTTATCAGACACGGAGGGGTGTTTCTCCACGAGTTTATGCCCTGCTGATCAGAGGGTGAGGTGTGCTCTGAACCTATTGAGGCTCGGGGCGAAGGATTGGTGGAGATTGACCACGGGGTCATATTTCGATGCGCAGAGGGCTGCAGTTTCAGGGGATCGGTTAGAGAGGTGTTCAGTACTCGCTATGTTCCGCGAGATGAGAGGGAGAGATTGGCTCGGGAGTTCCTTGAGCTGAAGCAGGATTCGGAGTCGGTGACTGAGATCACCAGGATGTTTATTGAGAGGGCGACGTTTTGCCCTGAGTTCGCTTCGGAGCAGGCTCAGATGTCCCGATATCTGAGTATGCTCAAGGGGGATATCAGACAGTTCGTGTCTGCGCAGAGGTGCGAGACCTTGTTGGTGTTACAGGAGGCCGCCATGCGGCGTGAGTTAGAGGTTGAGTTGCAGTTGCGTGAACTGAGGCAGGCTCCGATGCAGTCGCAGCCAGCGCCGAAACGGTCCAGTACCGTTGATGTTAGAATGGGGGATCGGAGCCGCCACACTTGTGGGAAGTGTGGGAGGGGTTACACCGGAGTTTGCTGGTCCGGTGGTGCATGCCGCAAGTGCGGAAAGGAGGGGCACTATGCGCGGGATTGTCGGCAGTCAGTGCCGATTCGGGATTTGAGGATTTGTTATCATTGTCGGCAGGTTGGACATTTGAGGGTCAACTGTCCACAACTTTCTACAGGACCGGTGCAGGCTCTAGCACCGGCCACCTTGAGGAGTTCAGGAGGAGGACAGGATGGAGCGGAGCCCCAAGGGCTCAGAGTCGTGCTTATCAGCTTGCGGCAGAGGGAGACGGAACAGTGCCGGAGGCAGCTGCGGGTATGATGCCTTCTTGATGTCTTGATTATCTCGCGTTGATTGTGACGTATTGTTTGTGCTGGTATCTTGTGTGGATTTCGATGCGGTATTCGTTGTTTCGCGGGTTTGGCATGATTATGGATTGGTGTTTCAGGTTTTCGCTTTGGCATTCGTTGTTCCCTGATGGTTTGGTATGGTTACAGTTGGTGTTTTGGTGCCGGTATCCTTGTGCGGTTTTTGATGCGATATTCATCCTTTTGCAGGTTGTGGGTTTGGTTATGGGTTATTGTTTGGGAATTCCGTTGGTTATCATTCGTGAGGGTTGATAGTGGAGATGCGGCACTGAGTTGAATGTCGGGTAGCATCTGCAGTCGTGGAGTGGATAATTGAAAGACCGGATTCTTTTGAGCGGATTGATCAGGGGGAAGATGTGTTTTGCTGAGGGTTGCTTATGCTTGTGGGAAGCAGCCAGTGTGTAAGCGTTATCTTTGTGCGGGGTTGTTCTAGAAGGTCGTTAATGGCGATCGGTGGCTGTTAGTCAGTGCTTTAAGTGGGGGAGAATTGGAGAATTCTCCGGGAGATCGATGAGTATGTGAGGGTGCTTAGCTGTTGGGATTCAGCAGTGTTCTGTCAGCTCAGAGTATAGGCTGACAAGAGCGAGTGTCGGGTATGCGGGGCGGGATACAGACCTAGGGCATTTGATTGTAGAGGCCTGGGAACAGGCCGGGATCAAGTTGAGTAGGTAACCGGGATTATGCGATCAGAGTATTGTATGCTTGATGTACGTGATGGGTTATACTACATTAATCCCATGGGATTTATGTTGTGCATGTTTCTAGAGTTGGAACCGGAAGGTTCCCAGAGTTAGAACCTGAGGGTTCACAGAGTTTGGGTGTACGGACCCACAGGGATATAGCCTCGAGTGGCTAGTGTGTGTTATGAGAGTCGGTCCAGTCATGCTGGGGACTCTGATGGTATTGTTGGATCAGTTTGAGATTTCGGATTTGGTATGTTGCAGTGTGATTACATTGGAAGGTCTGGCCCCGGGTTAGTGATTTTGTTTAGTTGAGGTAGTGATTTGGTGGAGTGGAGAGAGTGCATGGGCTTGAGAGCCCCTGCAATGAGAGCCAGAGTATGTGAATAGCGGTTACGCAAAAAGGGTGGTGTCGTTTGGGGCGAGCACCGTGGCACCGGTTGGAGTGGCATTATGGCCAAGAGGGTTCCTTGAAAATGGAAAAGAGGAAGGTGTGTAACTCCGAAGGGGGTGCAAGTTCACGAAAGTGAAAGCTGCAGAGCAGATTTATGGTTAGAGTATTTCGAGTATGGTTTTGAGCATCGTGTTCGCGGCAGTGAAGTAGGAACCCATCCGGTTTAGGATGACTGTCGAGACTCAGAAGGGATGCAGGGGGAGAGAGAATCTTGAATTCTCAGTGTGATTCTGATCAGGGTATTGGGTGGATATTAGTGGTTCACCTTGGGAGATGTTCGAGGATATCATCAGTGTATCGGGTCTTCCAACCTGCGGGCGTTGGGGCTAGTTCAGCATGTGTATGTGATTGCAAGAGGAGAACTCGTGAGAGTTGCTCTGAGAGTGAGAATGGGTCTCTCAGTCGGTCCGGAATGGACAAAGTGGGCTTTGGATCGGGGATCCGGTGGTTCACGGTTTCCTAACCCTTATGGGTCAAGTGATCGTTGAGATTTAGAGCAGAGTTGCATCTTGGGTAATTCTCGGTTCCAGAGAGTGATGGGCAGTACAGAGATCGTGCTTCAGTCGACAGAGCTGATTCAGCAGGTTAAACAGAGGTTATTGACCGCCCAGAGCCGACAGAGAAGTTATGCAGACAGACGCCGGTCCGAGCTTGAGTTTCAGGTCGGCGACTTCGTACTCCTGAAGGTCTCTCCTTGGAAAGGAGTGATTCGATTCAGGAAGAGGGGCAAGTTGGGGCCCCGGTATATTGGGCCTTTTCATGTGATTGCGAGGGTAGGCCAAGTGGCCTACCGTTTGGAGTTGCCAGCGGATTTGAGACAAATCCACGACATTTTTCATGTGTCACAATTGAGAAAGTGTATAGCCGATGAGTCGGCAGTGGTCCCATTAGAAGACATTCAGGTGGATACGAGCCTGAATTATGCCAAGAGACCAGTGGCCATCAGAGATCGGAAGACCAAGGTTCTGAGGAATAAAGAGATACCTCTGGTGTTAGTTCAGTGGCAGCACCGGAAGGGATCGGAAATGACCTGGGAGCCGGAGCGTGAGATGCGGGAGCAGCATCCGGAGCTATTTTCAGAGTGAGACTTCGAGGGCGAAGTCTAGTCCGAGTGGGGGAGAGTTGTAACAGCCCGAAATTCCAGATATTCCTATAATTATGATTTTGGGCGTTTTAAGAGGGGACTCGGCGAGTTGGAGCTCAGACTCGCCGAGTAGGATCGCAGATCTGGTCGCGGGTTCACGACTGGACTCGACGAGTCCGGATATGGACTCGGCGAGTCGACGCTGTTTAGCGAAAACCCTAACCGTTCAGGTTTGGGACGTATAAAAGGGACTTATTGGCCGTCATTGTTCATTTTAGCCTTCTGAGAGGAACCCTAAATCGATTGTGTGCATCTGGAGCAAGGTTAAAGGCCATTGGTGATTTTGAAGGAGTGGTTGTGCAAAGAAGAGAAGGGCTGGGCTAAAGGAACAGCAAGAGAGTCACGTTCTGAGGATTGGGGACACAGAGAGTACATCATCCAGGTAAGAATTCGAGTATACTCTGCTATGGTGATGTGTTTAGAGAATTAGGGTTTATGGAACCCCTTTTTGTGGCTAGATTGAATGTTACCCTGGTCCCCCAAATGATTGTAACCCTGTATTGGGACCTTTGGAGGTCCAGAATGTCCCATGCCTGTGCATTTCGGGAATTGATGAAGGTTTTGGATTGGAATCCTTATGCCTTAGGTCAATATGTAAATTATAAGTCTTGGGGTGTATCATGAGCACCAAAATGAGGACCTTACGTGATGGACCAGTCTAGGAAGGCCAGACCTATGAATGGTCGGAGCAGTTCTGACCTTAGGAAGCAGTGTGAGCGGTTGCATGGCATGGACTCGCCGAGTCCGATGAACAGACTCGGCGAGTAGCTTGAAGAATAACTGGGACTCGGCGAGTTGAGTCGGGGTGGCCCCGCGATTCTTCCAGGAGGAACTCGTCGAGTCAAGGGGGATACTCGGCGAGTTAGATCGCGGATTGAGTGAAGTTCTGAGTATGGGGACTCGGCGAGTCATAGGGTTGACTCGGCGAGTAGGGTCAGTCAGGGGTTGACTTTGACCTTCTCTTTGACCAAGGGTTGACCAGTGGTTCCAGGGGTATTTTGGTAATTGTTGATTACTGTTTGAGTTCAGTGCAGTGGTGGCTGTCCAGAGGTGGAGATCGTATCAGTGATCGGAGCAGCTTGAGCTATCTGTTCAGTCGGCAGTTTCGAGGTGAGTTATCCTCACTACATCGCTAGGGTTTATGGCACCAAGGCCGACCCTTTTATCGGATGGAAATCCGGGTAGTTGTCATTGCATGTTATGGGCCGGAAGGCATTGCTATGTGGACCGGAAGGTCATGGCCTGGAAAGGTGTATGTATGCATTCAGTATGTTGACTGATTCGTAGGGTAATGTTATGCTAGTGACCGGCTAGACCGGTATCTTGATTAGAGTAATGCTACGTTATGTGATCTGTTGATCAATTGCTAACTGTGAACTGTTATATGATTATGTGTTATGCGTATGATTGCTAGATCTGGGGTGTGACCCGGTATGCAGGGTCGTTCTATGATTTGTTATGTTATGTATGCGTTTTATGCTATGGGCCGGAAGGCAATATGTTATGGGCCGGAAGGCAATATGTATGGACCGGAAGGTCGTGGCCTGGAAGGGCGTATATGTGGTTGGTATATTGGGGGTATCTCACTAAGCTTTCGGGCTTACAGTTGTGGTTTTATGTTTTCAGGTTCTCAGGAGTCTGTGACAAGGCAAAGGCGAGATCGTACCATTCCTCGCGTTGGTGTTTTATGATATGAACCTGGGAAAATACTCTGTTAAATAATGTATTGAAAACCTTTTTGTAATAACGTTATTAAAATGAGTGGTTTTTGAAAAGTTTTAATTGTTTTGGAACTTTGGGCGTTACACTAGGTCTATCCATCTCAATTATACATGGCCGTAATGTATATATCTAGCCATTATAGTTTTACGTGATGAAATTTTTAAAATTTATAACTGTGCTGCGACTTTCGCCTTAACGGGGAAGTAATTACATTTAGAATTAGCCTTTTAGTGTTTTCAGTTAGTTATCTGAATTGAGAGACGTACCAAAAATCTACCAGGTTCCTTGATGCTTTTCCCTAAGCATTAGAGTTAGACTCCTCCTGTGGCCCTGTCGTTTCTCCTGCAGCAGTGATCCTTAGTATGCTCCCATCTGCGCCGGAGTTCTTTATTATTGGACAGTCCCTTTTGAGGTGTCCCGTCTCACCACACTGATGACATGACTGGTTCGTACTGGTATTGGTGGTGGGAGTGAGGTGCTTAGTCAGAGTTACGTGGACACGGGTGCCCTCCTCGTTCCTCCACTTTGAAAATTTCCCTTTAAAGAGTCCGAATTTATCACCACCTCTGTGTGTAGGGTTGGTCCTGATGCCAGGGACTTGTGAAATGGGTCGTGCTGGCGCTGAAGGGGTGGGGGTTTCCACTTGCTGCTGCTGCGCAGCAAGTCCGTGGAGTCATTGGCGCTCCTTTCGAGCTTGACGTTTTCGATTCCTTCTCTCTGTTTTACAAGTTTGCATGTCCGTGACTGTCGCCATTTGTTGGTTTCCTAGGTTTGGTCTTGTAGGTGTTGGGCTGGAAGGGTTGGTAGGGGTATTGACTGTCTCGGCTCGTTGCCCTTCGGAAGGTCCTTGAGTTGAGGTACTTCCTTCCTCGTTCTTAAACTTTCTCTTCAGATGAGTTGGTTGAGGTTCTTGAGTGGCTGGGTATGCAGGTGTTGGTTGCTGTTGTCTATTGCTAGGATCGGGATTCCCGATAGGGCTCTTGCTAACACTAGCGTTGTTAGCATTCAGTTGAGCCATGGCAGCTGCAACGGCTGCCGAGACTGCAGCCTGGAAAGTAGCTTCATCGAATAGGAGAGTCGGTTTCTTGCCGGAGGATGGGTTACGCTTCTTCGGAGGCATGGTTTTTCCTATACGGAAAGGAACACAAGCTGATGAGAGACGATGGTTAACCCTGGACGTATCTGTCCTTACTATAATAGGCATAAATTTTTCCCGTGCCTCGGATATTGGTTGTCTGAGTGTCGACCTACATCCCTATGATGTAGTCCGGGTATTCAAGGTAGGAGTATGAGTATCGGAAAAACCCATAAGATGGGAGTTGTTCCTACTAAGTTACCTTTATACTGGGAAAGGTTCACTCTCCGGCTTGGAAAGATCTGAGAACAGTTTGGAACGAAGACCGCGGGAACAAAGGCTCATGAAGACTTATTGCTAAACACTCTCAATAGAGGTGTTGGGATTTGCTCTAATCGTATTACTTGCGATGGGAAAAGGATATTTACCTAAAACATAGAGTGAGTAGTGTAATCACTAACTCACTAAATTGTTTTATTTTATAGGTGTATTAGCGTGACGAACACGAGGAAAAGACACCTCTCGGGTTCCATGTACCGGCTCCCTCTGTCTATCTCGTATCTTTGACTGGGACCGGCGTTGGTTTCCTTCGGGTAGTTACCTAGGGTTCTCTTCTCCTATAGACATATTGAATTTCTACTCCTCCTTACTTCCGATTCTGACTCTGGGTGTCATCACTTCATGATGGATGATTGGAAATCTCGGAAGTTTAGGCGAATTTCCCACCATGTCCCTAAAAAGGTATAGGCACTTGGTGATTTCAATAGTCTCGATCTAGTTCATTTATTTCCGAACTGGAAATCCTCTCAATGAACCTCTTCTGGTTCTGAATCAACTCTTCTACCGAGTACTGAAGTGGATAGGGTTTTCTACAGGGTTCGTGCGAGAATGGAAATGTCTAAAGAATCCTAAGAGATTAATAACATTCCACTAGGTGATCCATATCGAGTCCTGCTACGATTACATAGGGTACACAAATCACATATAGCTTAGATCCGATAGGCCTTTGAATATATGATACTACTCTATATCCACATCCCAACGAGGAAAAGGAAGTAGAGCGAAACCACACATTCTTAGCATATGGGATCCTTATTATATATAACCTTGGGAGTATACCCTCTGTAATTGTAGGTATATCAATAAGGATCTTTTTAGTTCTTCACACAAGGTTATCTATGGATCATAAAATACCCCTATGGTATTTTAATTTCTTGTTTGTTTCTTATCTTTAGAATATGATTCTGGGATTAATGTGAGTCTTTTAGTATTCCAAAATACTCCCATAGTATTTTAAATTTTATGTTTGGCTATAGCATTCCTAGTTGGTACGTTTTAGACCTGTTGCAACACCACTATCACTCCCAGGCACACGTGCATCGCATCTTGAATAAATGTAGTTGATCAGGTTACATTTATTCCAGCTTACGACTACATAACTGCCCAGGTTTGATGGTAATGCTCAACATACGAAGACTTTTATTCTTGTTCTTCTTGGGATACTTGTGTTTGAGTGTTTAGATTCTGGATGTTCTTATACTTTGGTAAAATATGTGTAACAACTCAAATTTTTCAAACAAATTTTTCATTTTTAAAACATAATTAATTCCATTTAAAACAAGGCATAAGTAGTTAAGTATTCTGTCAAATACATATATTCAAAATCCCAAGATCATAAAGACAATCTTCAGTGTGTATCGATCATGCCGGCGCCTTCCCACGGTCCTCGCTAGTACCTGAAATACATGCACAACAACTGTAAGCATAAATGCTTAGTGAGTTCCCCAATATACAACTTACGCACATACGCCTTTCCAGGCCCGACCTTCCGGTCCATGTGTCTCAGGGGACTTCCGTCCCTGCTGGGTAAACCTTCCGGCCTTACCCACGCCGACCTTCCGGTCCATCACACATAATATCGCCTTCCGGCCCATAACATATTGCCTTCCGGCCCATAATATAATCGCCTTCCGGCCCATAACATACATAGCACATATAACAGATAACTTACCACATATAGCATACATATCACATATCATATCCGACCTTCCGGTCACACAATCAAACCCTTCCGGGTACAGTATAGTGAGAAGACTCACCTCGTAAATGCTGAAAGCTAGCAACTCCTGAAATCACTCGTGCACAATCCAACGAGCTACAACCCTCCTATAACATTACATATCTCATTAGCACTCATATCTTCTAAGTGTGACTATCCCTAAGAAGTCAGACTTAGGTCAACTCTGGTCAACGGTCAACGGTCAACTCGACTGGACTCGGCGAGTACCCTGGCGACTCGGCGAGTCTAGTTGTCTTCACCAATTCCTGCATGATCCCTCTCTACTCGTCGAGTATCCCTCTTGACTCGACGAGGTCCTCGTGGAAGAATCGCGGGGCCACCCCGACTCTACTCGCCGAGCCTGAAGAACAAACTCGGCGAGTCCCAGTGAATCTTCAAGCTACTCGCCGAGTCTGATCATCCGACTCGGCGAGTCTACGCCATGCAGTCGATCGAACTGCTTCCTGGGATACATATATACTCGAATATACAAACATGGGACCTTCTGGACCTCTAAGGGTCCTACTACAAGGTTATGAACGTTGAATAACAACACAACAATCCATCTAGACTCCAAATGGGTTCCATAAACCCTAAATCTATAAACACATCAAACAACAGAAGGGAATCCGAAATATTACCTGGAATATGTCCTCTCTGTGTCTCCAAACCGCAGAACTCGAATCCCTTGCTGTTCCTTTAGCCTAAACCCTTCTCCTCCTTGCCCAACAATTTCCTTCACGCCCTAATATCCTCCAATCTTGCTCTAGATGCCCACAGCCGTTTAGGGTTCCTCTCAATCGACTAAAGACGGACAATGACGGCCTATAAGAGCATTAAATACGATCCAAAACTGAACGGTTAGGGTTTCTGCTGAACAGCGTCGACTCGCCGAGTCCATATCTGGACTCGTCGAGTCCAGTCGCGGACCCGCGACCAAGTCTGCGATCCTACTCGGCGAGTCTAGGCTCCAACTCGCCGAGTCCCCTCTTAAACCACCCCAAAAACATAAATAAGCAATACCTGAGATTTCGGGCTGTTACAACTCTCCCCCACTTGGATTAGACTTCGCCCTCGAAGTCTCACTCTGCAAGTAGTTCCGGATGCTACTCCCGCATCTCACGTTCCGGCTCCCAAGTCATTTCCGATCCCTTACGGTGTTGCCATTGAACCAACACCAGAGGTACTTCCTTGTTCCTCAGAACCTTGATCTTCCGATCTCTGATCGCCACTGGTCTCTCCGCGTAATTCAGGCTCGCATCCACCTGAATATCCTCCAATGGAACCACTGCCGACTCATCGGCTATGCACTTCCTCAACTGCGACACATGAAAAGTGTCATGGATCTGACCCAACTCCGCTGGTAACTCCAACCGATAGGCTACCCGGCCTATCCTTGCAATCACACAAAATGGTCCAATATACCGGGGCCCCAATTTGCCCCTCTTCCTGAATCGAATCACTCCTTTCCAAGGAGAGACCTTCAGGAGAACGAAGTCGCTGACCTGAAATTCAAGCTCGGATCGGCGCCTGTCTGCATAACTCTTCTGTCGGCTTTGGGCAGTCAATAACCTCTGTCTCACTTGCTGAATCTGCTCTGTCGTCCGGAGCACGATCTCCGTGCTGCCCATCACTCTTTGTCCCACCTCTCCCCAGCAAATGGGGGTCCGACACCTCCTACCATACAACAGCTCAAAAGGTGGCATACCAATGCTCGAATGATGGCTGTTGTTGTAGGAAAACTCTGCCAATGGTAAATACGCATCCCAGCTACCCCCGAAGTCTAACACACACGCTCGGAGCATGTCCTCCAGCGTCTGAATCGTCCGCTCGCTCTGCCCATCTGTCTGGGGATGGTATGCGGTACTAAAATGCAATTTAGTACCCAACTCCTCATGGAATTTCTTCCAGAATCTGGAAGTACAGCGCACATCACGGTCTGACACAATCGAGATCGGCACCCCGTGCCGAGATACCACCTCTCTCACGTATATCTCCGCCAACTTCTCCGCCGAAGAACTCTCACTGATGGCAAGGAAGTGTGCGCTCTTTGTCAACCTATCCACGATCACCCAAATTGCGTCAAATCCCCTAGCAGTCCTCGGCAATTTGGTGATAAAATCCATAGTGATCTGTTCCCACTTCCACTCGGGGATCTCCAATGGCTGTAACTTGCCATGCGGTCTCTGGTGCTCAGCCTTAACCCTATGGCAGGTCAAGCACCTCTCAACGAACCATGCCACGTCCCTCTTCATACAGGGCCACCAATATTCCTTCCTTAAATCCAAATACATCTTTGTAGCACCGGGATGAATCGAGAATTTCGATCTATGAGCCTCTTCCATCAAAGTAGTACGCGTACCGCCCGCGAACGGTACCCAGACCCGACCCTGAAACGTCATAAGCCCTCGACTATCCTTAACAAACTCTGAGATTAACCCCACAACCCGCTCTTTCTTCTGCATTTCTGGTCGTACAGCCTCAGTCTGTGCCCTACGAATATCATCCAATACAGGAGTCATCACAATCAGTCTCAAGCATACGTCTCGCAATGGAGTGCTCTCCGCCCTGCGGCTCAATGCATCGGCTACCACATTAGCCTTGCCTGGGTGGTACAGGATCTCACAATCATAATCCTTGACCACATCCAACCACCTCCTCTGACGCATATTTAGGTTGGGTTGATCCATCAAATATTTCAAACTCTTATGGTCCGTGTATATCGTACATCGAACCCCATACAAGTAGTGACGCCAAATTTTGAGAGCGAACACTACTGCCCCCAACTCCAAATCATGCGTGGGATATCTCGCCTCATGAGGCTTCAGCTGCCTCGACGCATAAGCTATCACATGACCCCTCTGCATCAACACTGCACCCAGTCCCGAAATCGACGCGTCGCAATATACCACAAAGTCTTCCATCCCTTCTGGGAGGGCTAATACCGGGGCTTCGCACAATCTCTGGCGAAGTGTCTCAAAGGAGGTCTGCTGCTCGGGCCCCCATGAGAATGTAACACCCTTCCGGGTCAATCTAGTGAGTGGCACTGCGATCTTGGAGAAATCCTTGATAAATCTCCGATAATACCCTGCCAACCCAAGGAAACTTCTGATCTCAGAGGGTGACTTCGGCACCTCCCAACTCATCACCGCCTCAACCTTGGCCGGATCGACCAATATCCCTTTCTGATTAACCACATGTCCTAGAAACTGGACCTCCCGCAACCAGAAGTCACATTTGGAGAACTTTGCATAAAGCTTCTCCGACCTCAATACCTCCAGGACCTCCCTCAAATGCTCCTCATGCTGCTCTCTAGATCTCAAATACACCAGAATGTCGTCGATAAATACGATCACTGACCGATCCAACATCGGCCTGCATACCCTGTTCATGAGATCCATGAACACAGCCGGGGCATTGGTGAGTCCAAAAGGCATCACCACAAACTCATAATGCCCATATCGCGTCCTAAACGCTGTCTTCTGGACGTCTTCATCCCGTACTCTCACCTGATGGTATCCTGACCTCAGATCGATCTTGGAAAACCAAGATGCTCCCTGCAACTGATCGAATAAATCATCGATCCTCGGCAACGGGTAACGGTTCTTGACCGTTAGCTTGTTCAACTCCCGGTAATCAATGCACATCCGGTGTGAACCATCCTTCTTCTTGACGAACAGAATAGGTGCTCCCCATGGCGAGCTGCTCGGCCGAATGAATCCCTTCCCCAGCAACTCCTGGAGTTGCGAGGACAGCTCTTGCATCTCTGGAGGTGCAAGACGATAGGGCACTTTAGCAATAGGCGCGGCCCCCGGAACCAGATCGATACTAAACTCTACTTGCCTCACAGGAGGTACTCCCGGCAACTCCTCGGGAAAAACATCTGAAAACTCGCACACCACAGGAACTTCCTCAACTGATTTCGGTCTCTCGGCGATCTCCCGCGTATCCAACACATACGCCACAAAACCCTTACAGCCCTGCTGTAGACACTGCCTCGCCCTAGCGGCCGAACAAAAAGCTGATCCCGAACGGGTACCCTCGCCGTACACCGAAAGAACTCCCCCTCTAGGGTCTCGTATAGTCACCAAATGACGCTCACAGTCGATGACAGCGCCGAATCGGCTCAGCCAGTCCATGCCCACGATGACACAGACATCCCCCATCGCGATAGGAATCAGATCAATCGGGAATCCAGCCCCAAAAATCTCTAGTACACATCCCTGAAGAACCTCCGTAGCACAAATCACCTTCTCGTCAGCTATAGAGACTCTCAAAGGTCGACTCAACGACTCACGACTAACGCCAATATGCTGACTAAAGGCTAAGGACACAAAGGACCTACTCGCACCCGAGTCAAATAACACTAAGGCAGGCACAGAGTTCACAAGGAAAGTACCTACGCGCATAATAACATAAGCATAACATATCGACATTAAAAATAATTACATGAATTACAACATACCTGCCACAACATCGGGCGCGGCGCGGACCTCCTCCGTAGTCAGCTGAAAGGCTCTTCCCCGAGCCCTCGGGGCCTCGGCCTTCACAGGTCGAGTCGCCGTAACTCCGGCAGCAGGTGCAAATCCCTGAAGAAGCTGAGGGCACTCGGCCTTCCTATGGCCAGTCTGGTTGCAATGAAAGCAAACCGTGAATCCCTTGGGACACTCCCTAGCAATGTGCCCCTCCTTGCCACACTTGTAGCAAGCACCAGATCGACATACTCCATCATGACTCTTGCCGCACTTCCCGCAAGTGCGACCCTTCGAACCTCCTGTCCTCGAATCAGCGGACTTGGTCCGCTTGGCTGCCGGCTGGAACTGAGTCGGTCGCCGGTCCACCCGCTGAATCTCAGCCTCCTCCCGAGCCTGGGTCTCCAACTCGATCTCGCGCTTCCTGGCATTCGCCTGAAGCTCAGCAAAAGTATGATAAGTGGAGTTTGATACAAACTCCCGAATATCCCTCCTCAACACTCCCAAGTATCGGCTCATCCGAGCCTGCTCCGAGGACACCAGCTCAGGGCAAAACATCGCCCTCTCATGAAACTTCCGTGTAATTACCGCAACAGAATCGGTACCCTGCTTGAGGGTCAAGAACTCCTGCACCAATCGTTCCCTCTCCACCGGGGGAACGTACTCATCCCTGAACATGGCAGTAAACCCCTCCCATGTCACCGCTGTAGTCTCTGCCAAAGTGAAATTCGCTGTCACGAACTTCCACCAGTCCTTCGCTCCCAGGCGGAGCTGGTTCAAAGCGAACCGTACCCTCAGGTGCTCCGGGCATGAACAAGTATAGAAGCACCCCTCTATATCCGCGATCCACCTCATCGCAGCAATCGGATCCTGCGTCCCATCGAACTCCGGTGGCTTCGTGTTGCTGAACTCTCGGAACAGCAACGAGTCACCTCCCTGTGGCCTAGCAGCGACCACAGCTGCGGTAGCTGCAGCGGTCGCAGCCTCAGTCAACGCGGCGTACCGCTCATCAAATGTCTCCATCAGGGTGGTCTTAATAGACCCAAACATCTCCGGGATCTCAGCCCGGATCGCCGCCGCCACCTCCTCGTGAATCATCTGACGAATATCCTCGTCACTCACACCGCTCGTACTCGCTCCGTGGCGTGGTCTAACCATGATGTCTCTGAAATACAACATAAAACTATCAGAGACTCCATCAAGTGTAATTGCACTCGATAACGCGACCCTACCCCGTCCCCGATATCCAGGGATTCTTACTTGGGTTTCCCACTGACCCGGTGTCCTCGGTAGTACGGGCCCAATACTACCGACCACACCGCATCAGTGTTCATCCCAAGTCCTCCTCCCCAAACTCCGGATAGTGAGTACTCTACTTCTGATATGCACTGTCTACCCGCATACTAGCAAAGCATCTCATATAAGCAAACTCCGGATAGTGAGTACTCTACTTCTGGTATGCAGGTGTTGGTTGCTGCTGTCTATTGCTAGGATCGGGATTCCCGATAGGGCTCTTGCTAACACTAGCGTTGTTAGCATTCAGTTGAGCCATGGCAGCTGCAACGGCTGCCGAGACTGCAGCCTGGAAAGTAGCTTCATCGAATAGGAGAGTCGGTTTCTTGCTGGAGGATGGGTTACGCTTCTTCGGAGGCATGGTTTTTCCTATACGGAAAGGAACACAAGCTGATGAGAGACAATGGTTAACCCTGGACGTATCTGTCCTTACTATAATAGGCATAAATTTTTCCCGTGCCTCGGATATTGGTTGTCTGAGTGTCGACCTACATCCCTATGATGTAGTCCGGGTATTCAAGGTAGGAGTATGAGTATCGGAAAAACCCATAAGATGGGAGTTGTTCCTACTAAGTTACCTTTATACTGGGAAAGGTTCACTCTCCGGCTTGGAAAGATCTGAGAACAGTTTGGAACGAAGACCGCGGGAACAAAGGCTCATGAAGACTTATTGCTAAACACTCTCAATAGAGGTGTTGGGATTTGCTCTAATCGTATTACTTGCGATGGGAAAAGGATATTTACCTAAAACATAGAGTGAGTAGTGTAATCACTAACTCACTAAATTGTTTTATTTTATAGGTGTATTAGCGTGACGAACACGAGGAAAAGACACCTCTCGGGTTCCATGTACCGGCTCCCTCTGTCTATCTCGTATCTTTGACTGGGACCGGCGTTGGTTTCCTTCGGGTAGTTACCTAGGGTTCTCTTCTCCTATAGACATATTGAATTTCTACTCCTCCTTACTTCCGATTCTGACTCTGGGTGTCATCACTTCATGATGGATGATTGGAAATCTCGGAAGTTTAGGCGAATTTCCCACCATGTCCCTAAAAAGGTATAGGCACTTGGTGATTTCAATAGTCTTGATCTAGTTCATTTATTTCCGAACTGGAAATCCTCTCAATGAACCTCTTCTGGTTCTGAATCAACTCTTCTACCGAGTACTGAAGTGGATAGGGTTTTCTACAGGGTTTGTGCGAGAATGGAAATGTCTAAAGAATCCTAAGAGATTAATAACATTCCACTAGGTGATCCATATCGAGTCCTGCTACGATTACATAGGGTACACAAATCACATATAGCTTAGATCCGATAGGCCTTTGAATATATGATACTACTCTATATCCACATCCCAACGAGGAAAAGGAAGTAGAGCGAAACCACACATTCTTAGCATATGGGATCCTTATTATATATAACCTTGGGAGTATACCCTCTGTAATTGTAGGTATATCAATAAGGATCTTTTTAGTTCTTCACACAAGGTTATCTATGGATCATAAAATACCCCTATGGTATTTTAATTTCTTGTTTGTTTCTTATCTTTAGAATATGATTCTGGGATTAATGTGAGTCTTTTAGTATTCCAAAATACTCCCATAGTATTTGAAATTTTATGTTTGGCTCTAGCATTCCTAGTTGGTACGTTTTAGACCTGTTGCAACACCACTATCACTCCCAGGCACACGTGCATCGCATCTTGAATAAATGTAGTTGATCAGGTTACATTTATTCCAGCTTACGACTACATAACTGCCCAGGTTTGATGGTAATGCTCAACATACGAAGACTTTTATTCTTGTTCTTCTTAGGATACTTGTGTTTGAGTGTTTAGATTCTGGATGTTCTTATACTTTGGTAAAATATGTGTAACAACTCAAATTTTTCAAACAAATTTTTCATTTTTAAAACATAATTAATTCCATTTAAAACAAGGCATAAGTAGTTAAGTATTCTGTCAAATACATATATTCAAAATCCCAAGATCATAAAGACAATCTTCAGTGTGTATCGATCATGCCGGCGCCTTCCCACGGTCCTCGCTAGTACCTGAAATACATGCACAACAACTGTAAGCATAAATGCTTAGTGAGTTCCCCAATATACAACTTACGCACATACGCCTTTCCAGGCCCGACCTTCCGGTCCATGTGTCTCAGGGGACTTCCGTCCCTGCTGGGTAAACCTTCCGGCCTTACCCACGCCGACCTTCCGGTCCATCACACATAATATCGCCTTCCGGCCCATAACATATTGCCTTCCGGCCCATAATATAATCGCCTTCCGGCCCATAACATACATAGCACATATAACAGATAACTTACCACATATAGCATACATATCACATATCATATCCGACCTTCCGGTCACACAATCAAACCCTTCCGGGTACAGTATAGTGAGAAGACTCACCTCGTAAATGCTGAAAGCTAGCAACTCCTGAAATCACTCGTGCACAATCCAACGAGCTACAACCCTCCTATAACATTACATATCTCATTAGCACTCATATCTTCTAAGTGTGACTATCCCTAAGAAGTCAGACTTAGGTCAACTCTGGTCAACGGTCAACGGTCAACTCGACTGGACTCGGCGAGTACCCTGGCGACTCGGCGAGTCTAGTTGTCTTCACCAATTCCTGCATGATCCCTCTCTACTCGTCGAGTATCCCTCTTGACTCGACGAGGTCCTCGTGGAAGAATCGCGGGGCCACCCCGACTCTACTCGCCGAGCCTGAAGAACAAACTCGGCGAGTCCCAGTGAATCTTCAAGCTACTCGCCGAGTCTGATCATCCGACTCGGCGAGTCTACGCCATGCAGTCGATCGAACTGCTTCCTGGGATACATATATACTCGAATATACAAACATGGGACCTTCTGGACCTCTAAGGGTCCTACTACAAGGTTATGAACGTTGAATAACAACACAACAATCCATCTAGACTCCAAATGGGTTCCATAAACCCTAAATCTATAAACACATCAAACAACAGAAGGGAATCCGAAATATTACCTGGAATATGTCCTCTCTGTGTCTCCAAACCGCATAACTCGAATCCCTTGCTGTTCCTTTAGCCTAAACCCTTCTCCTCCTTGCCCAACAATTTCCTTCACGCCCTAATATCCTCCAATCTTGCTCTAGATGCCCACAGCCGTTTAGGGTTCCTCTCAATCGACTAAAGACGGACAATGACGGCCTATAAGAGCATTAAATACGATCCAAAACTGAACGGTTAGGGTTTCTGCTGAACAGCGTCGACTCGCCGAGTCCATATCTGGACTCGTCGAGTCCAGTCGCGGACCCGCGACCAAGTCTGCAATCCTACTCGGCGAGTCTAGGCTCCAACTCGCCGAGTCCCCTCTTAAACCACCCCAAAAACATAAATAAGCAATACCTGAGATTTCGGGCTGTTACAATATGGTTATATTTTAAAGTATAATTCTTGGCCATAGTGTTTTATCCCTATGTATTTATAGGCTGTATATCTTTTATGAATTGATATACTTAGCTCACTATAAGCAATGCTCTGATACGAATTTGTCACACCCCAAAACCGGAACGACGGAAACGTTTTGGGGTGGATGATGTCCTGTCAAGTATCACAACATATGCAGTATAATAATCAAAGTACAACAACCATTGCATTAATAGTAATCGTTTTACATAGTTTACATTGCATAGAAACATCAAAGTAATACAAGTAATCATATAAGTGCAGCTTGGTACTAGGCTGTCTCCACAAAAGCTCCTGGGATGTACCTGTCTATTGCTGACCTGAGAATACAAATTATTTTGAAAGCAAGTATCAAAATTTTTATAAATGCTGGTGAGTTCATAAGTATTCAATGTCATTTGTGTAAGTAAGAATTTTATCCAAAATAACTTTATAAAAACTAGTAGTTTAGAATCAACGGTGTATTAGAGTCCTTTCCAGAAAATCCTATATTTTCTAAATAAAAGCAGTCTTCTACCAAGACTCGACAGAGTTATGTTTAAAGGGTAATTTTCCCTGAAATAGTATCATTACCAAAATATGGTATTTGATTTTAAAGTAAGTAGGAGGATAAACAATAGGGAAAATAACATACGCCTCAGCAGTAAAATACTGCTGTCTAAGGCAAAAGAAATCATAGACTCCAGGAGAGTATCGAATGAATGACACACCTGGCTCAGTCTAACAAATGGAGACATAGACCCCAGACGGTATCAAATGTACGATAAGGCTAGCAAGTTCTAAAATAAAGAGAAATTCTAAGAACGTGTTTCCAGCATACAGTGTTATTTATCGTTACCTTAAGGCCTTGAATTATAAGGTAAACATGGAGAAACTTGTAACCATAGTGATCGAAACTAGAGTACTTGACGCCCTACAAGCGTCGGTGTAAATATGACATTTGTCACCCTTTGGATTGGTAGGCCGTGGACTGTAGCTAGCAGTCAGGGTGCGGGGGTGTCAATCCCGTATAGATCTATAGACACAATGTCCGCTCTCCCTACAGGAGACCCTGGTTACCAACTCGACGACGGGGAGATCTGTGTCTTGAAGATGCATCTCGAACAGTGAATTCTAATGTAAGTGATGGACTAACGGTAGAGACTCATAACTGGACTAATCGATGTAAACCTATATGTGTATACATCTATACATAATATATATTTAATGTTTAAACGATCTTTGGACGGATATCCGATCCCACCAGACCACATCCAAACGAGGAAAAGGAAATAAGGCGAACTAGCCTTCCTAAGTCCTTTAAACATTATTTATATAACTATACAAGCACATGCACACATTTAACTAAGTAGAAGCATTTAACGAAGTAGAAGTGTTTAACGAAGTAGAAATGTTTCACGAAGTAGAAGCATTAACAAGTAGAAGCGTTAACAAGTAGAAGCGTTAACAAGTAGAAGCGTATCGCAAAGTAGAAGCGTTAACAAGTAGAAGCATTTCGCGAAGTAGAAGCATTAAAAAAGTAGAAGCGTTTACTAAGTAGGAGCATTTAACGAAATAAAGGCATAACGAAGTAGTAGTATGTAACGAAGTAGAAGTATAAAAACGTGGAATAAAACTTTGATGAAAACTTTGGAAAATCTTTACACTTAATAAAATCACGACTTGATATTCTTTTGTAAAATAAGTTTGAAAACCTTTAGAAACCCTTGAAAATCTTTCATGAACAAGTTTTGATTATAACTTTGATAAAACAATATAAGTAAAGAAAATCTTTATTTAAAACACCGCTGTAACTGAATCTAAAGTAAAACATATAGTGCGAGAGGCAATTTAAGAAAAGATTTGAACAAGTAATGACGTTTTGGAAAACCATTTACAGTATCATACTTGGTAAAACAGTTGACAATGTAATAAATCCTTGTACATGCGGGTCATCAATCACATGTGATTGATATGATAACTGACATGTTTTAACTTGTATTCCCCCCATAAAAGCATGTAAAAACATTTAAAAGGTTAATTCTGGGGTATGAACTTACCTGTTGTAAGCGGATTGAACGAAAGTGCTGGTTGGGTGCTCGGTGTCAAGTAAAGACTTGAACACATTTAGTGACCTATTAACATATGATGACATATGTTTACATACAATTAGTAAATATAGTACTAATTAAGCACGTATACGCATCCTAAAATGCGGAAACACTTTGGTCAAGTGCTAGGAGTGTCCCGGGTAACATCTAAGGGTGTGTATGGCCTAGATAGGGAGTTTACTCTTCAAGAGTAAACTCTTTATACAGTTTACGGCCCTAAGACCTTATCCCCATGAGTTTACGGCCGTAAACTCAAGGGTGGTGTGTTCTTTGATGCATTAAGGTCTTATCTCACTCATAGAATTAGGCTAGGTTCAATTCTAGGGCATATGAAGTGGTTTTGGCTCCAAATGGGCCATTTTAGGGTGTTTACGGTTCATGACCACTCCTTGAGGAGTTTACGGCCGTAAACACATGAGTTTAAGGTCGTAAACTCATCTTTGCCCATTTCTTTGGTTGTTTGGTGGTTCTAACTCATGCATGCAAGGTTCTAGTCACTTATATGAGCATAGGGAGGTGTTAAAGGCAGTTAAATACCTTGGAAAGGTGTTTACGGTCTAAGAAGATGTTCTTGGGGAGTTTAATACCTTAAACACATGAGTTTATGGCAGTAAACTCATGTTAGTCCATAAATCATGTGTTTTGGTGGTTGTAGGTTAAGCATACGAAGTTCTAGGTCCAATTCCAAGCCATACAAAGTGTTCAGGGAACTTTAACACCCTTTGGGGGTGTTTATGGTTTAAGAATGGGTGTTTACGGTCCAAGAACCTTCTTGGGCCGTAAACTCAAGTGTGACATATTTTTGTATGCTTTGGTGCATATCATGAAGGAAAATAAGGTTCTATGCACTCAAGGAAGTTCATGGAAGCTCTTAGAGGTGTTTAAGGGGTAGTTTAACACTTAAATAAGTGTTTATGGTCCATGAAGATGGGTTTACGGTCTAAGGATGTTCTTAGACCGTAAGCTCATGTTTACTCCCCATTTGACCCGATTTTGGTGTTCTAAGTCCTTTCGTGTAAGCCTCTAGGTCATTGCTAAGCTCCATAAGTGGTTTGGAAGGGTTTTTGAGCATTAAACCCCATTTATGAGTGCTTACGGTCCATGAAGGTGTTCTTGGACCGTAAACTCATGTTCTTGAGGGTTTTGGGTAATTTATACACGAATTTGTAAGCTAGATAAGATAAACAACAAGCTAGGAAGGTTAACTTACTGATTTGGAGCTCGAAGGGGCGATTTTTGACCAAAACCCGTTTTGTAGAGAGAGAAAATAGAGAGAGAGAGTGTCTAAGGTGGGGAAAAAGGTGGGAATGAAACCCACTCCACCCTTATATAGGGTGGAGTTTATGGCCTGGCTGGGGTTCACCTGACACCAACCGCGAGTGGGGTTTTTCACAACTACTATTAATCACGGCAAATTTAAAAATTATACCGCCTTAATTTTTGGTTCGCTTGACGAATATTATTTAAAATATTCTAACAGGTTTAAATCCGGTCAAAAATATTTTCCGGATAAATTTGACTAATTTTTGACGTAATTTATTTCGACGTTAAAACTAACGAAAATTTTTGGGTTGTCACACTACTTCTTTTTAGTCTCTGCAAATAAGAACAAATGTGAATACCACAACCTGTATCAAGGACCCAAGAATTAGTATGTGATGAGTTATTATATTGAATAGTGTAAATACCTGCAAAGGAGGGCTTGATCTTGCCATCCCTTATGTCTTGCAAGTACTTGGGGCATCTTCATTTTCGGTGCCCTTTTTCATGACAATGGAAGCACTCTGCTTCCTTCAGATTGGGAGAGGGATTAGCAGAACCAGCTTTGGTCCCACTTCAAGAGATTCATAAAGAGACTTTCGATTGCAGCTCTTGGTGGGAACCTTCCTCTTCTTTCCCTTCCCATGTCCAATTGGCAGAATAGGGGCAGAAGTAGTAGTAATAGGAGTAGACACAACCGACTTGCCTTTCAGGTTGCTTTCTGTAGTCATTAGAAGACCTTGAAGCTTGTTGAGAGTGACCTCCTCCTTGTTCATATGATAGGTCATACGAAACTGATAATTACAAGAAGGTAAAGAGTGTATAATTATATCTATGGCCAACTCTTCATCAAAATTGACATTCAATTTAAGCAAGCGGTCCACAAATCTCTGCATCTTTTGCAAGTTGGCCATGATGGGTTCACCATCCTTCATTTTGGTTGTGATCATGGAGGCAATGATCTTATACCTCTGCTGCCGAGCACTTTGATGGTATCTTTCCATCAAACCTTGATACATTTCAAAAGGATAGTAGTCCTCATAGGCCTTCTGTAGCTCAACAGTCATGGTAGCGATCATTAGACACGACACCATTGTCACATCCCTTTCATGAGTAGTGTGTTTAGCGATTTGTTCGGGAGTAGCAGTGGTGACATCAATCTCCTTAAGCTCTTTATCTAGGACATATTATGTGTCCTCATAGCGAATAGCCATTCTGATGTTACGAATCCAGTCATTGAAGTTCGAGCCATCAAAAATGACTCTCCCACATAGGTTCATGAGGGAGAAAGAGCCCGAAGGAATTAGTGTGGAAGAATTGTTTGGGATAGACATATGAAAAGAAGAAGAACAAAGTTTAGGTTAGATGATATTCCTTAATATTACACCCAATATGAAATATTAAGGCTAGGACCCAACACAATATTCTACAATTGCAAAGAGGGATGCCGTAATCCAATTATAAAATATTTGAATGTAAGTAAATGACGATTTACCAATTTCCACCATGAAAAACGAAATAGGGTATTAAGTTTTAATTGGATTTGAAATTCCAAGATCTTTTAGATTCATTGAACTTTTCAATGGCATGTTTAAATCTCGATTGGGCCCTTCAAGTTTGTGATTGGGATGCCGAGGATCAGAAACAAGGTGTGAATAACCATGCAAATTAACTTGGTACACCCAATGTTACAAATCACCTAATAAATGTGCTAGTTAAGCACACACGCTCCATTGATCTATGATTAACACCAAGCTACCCTTTTCCATACATTATCAGTCCTTGATTAGTGTGTCGGTTAACCACACATGCTCCACTAACGACTTAACAAGTTGCAAAGTGTAATTTCATGGATTAGCACCTATTTCACATTTTTCCAAAACTAACTAAGATTGGGAATTTAATAAATGTTTAGTTACATTATATTTATCATTATACTTTTATTGAGGGAGAATTAATGTCCTATCCTACCCGTTCGGATAACGACCCTCCACCACTCATCAAATCTTCATAACACCTCAAGTGTGATGATGCCTCTAATGGTTCACAAACACCAATATGCAAGAGCAGGATTTATAGAATAGGTTACTTTCCCCAAAAGAAGGTTTAACCGATTTTGGTTCATGAGGGTTCTATTTATAGTGTGACAAATGCTAGGGTTACACTTTGTAAACCCTAATGCTCCATGACTTTTCGCATTCTTATGCTCCATGGGCTTTAACCTCCATGTAATATATATAGGTTACCTTATTGGTTTAGCCCATCTTATTAATCATGGATCATTGACCCACACTTATAAGAATAATTGATTTACATAATCAATCCCTATATATATTTAATTAGTCTCTTTTGACAACAAAATTAATTCCAAATGAATTCTTGATCAATACTAATTTAATAATACCATTTCATATTAATATATTAAACTTATAATATATTAATAAATCATAAATAACCTTATTCTCAAAAGTCTATCCTATCAAATTGCACTGGTGAAGGCAACCCAAAAGGACCATGCTACAATCGGATCCAGTACATCCCAGTTATTGTCATGGGCTTAGACACCAAATCCAACAGAATGTCCCTGGAAACTGTAAACTGGAATCTGGAAGCTGGAACGACTTCCTCCTTACACAGAACTGAAGAATAAAACTTTTCTTGTTCATAGTGGCTAAGTTCGGGTTGTAGGTATAATTAAAATATATTAAAAGTACAAAGTATAAGGAATGTTGGTAGTTAAGCCTAATTAGGAAGTTTAACTTGGACAACAAGTCTAGGAAAGTACGTAGCAGATTAAGTTTTTTGTTTTACCTATAAATAGGTCTATTTGTATTCTCTTTTTATCATCTTAAGAATAAAGAAGTAAAGTTTTCTTCCTCTATTTTCATACCGTTTGTTGTGTTGTCTTTTTCTTCCTGTTACTTTTTTCTCTCTTCATGTTCATAATAGCAGGTTAAAGAGAGACTATCCTAACATTTGGTATCAGAGAGACTATGGTGCATTCCACTATTTCAACTAATTAAGATACAATGGAAAACAAAGAAGGGAAAGTCTCAATTCAATACCCGATGTTGTCAAGACAAAATTACGCAATGTAGGAGATTAAGATGAGAGTGTTCCTGCAGGCTGCAAACGTGTGGGAAGTCATTGAGCCTAAAGTTGTTCTAGATGGAATAAAAGACAAGTTGGTTATGGTAACCATCTAGTAAGCCATCCTAAAAATGTGTTAATTACTTTTGTTAGAAAACAGGCAAACAACAAAGGAACTTTGGGACACCCTTAAGATAATCTACATGGGCGGCAATCGTGTGAATTAGAAACCATCAACGAATTAGAAACCATCAACGCATTCTCAACGAAAATAGTGAATATTTGTAACATCCTGTTTGATCAATTATGAGTTTTGAGTTTTAATCGTGGATCTTTGAGGCCTGATGAGATACTAGGAGCGTAGGGATTCTCACCACCTTTTCGGGGATATAAGGTTCGTTGGAAACAAACTTGTAACGAAGAAGATATGATAGTTTGGAGTTTTGGCAAGACTAGCCCTTGATTGAGAAAAAGGTGGCAAATGAGTACACGGGGCGTACGCATGTGTACACTCAGCGTACTCATGTGCGTGTTATGGGCGCGAAGGTCACCTAGTACGTTGGGCGTACTAGAGAGTACGCTGGGCGTATGAGGCTTAGAGTGAAAACCCTAATTGAGGTGTGTGTCTCTATTTAAGGAACATGATGGCGTCATTTCTGGCCACCATTTCCAGCTCTCAACTCTCTCAAAACTCTAATTTTTGTCCCTTGAGCTTTAGTGTCAATTTGTGAGCTTCTAAGTGTTCTTGTGGTATCCTTGAAGTGAAGAAGGAGCATTGAAGAGAATAGAGTTGGAGTCTAGTCATTGGATCTGAGCTTTTCTTTGGTTGGAGCATCAGTTGAAGGAATAAAGCTCAAAGATTTCTCATCCTTTTTGATTTGTGCATAATATGGTCCATTTTAGGGTTTTGGTCCCAAAGCTTCAAGCTTTATCAATTGTTGAACTCTAGAGACTAATATCTGTCCCTTTAAGTGTTTCTAGCGGAGAGGATTAAAAAAAATGAGGTCTTGAACTTTAAAACCACCCTATGCATGAGATATGAGTAGTTTTGGGAGTAAAGATTGAGATTTTTTGTGTTTGGGACTTGCTTAGCCATGCAAAGGCTTAAAGTCACGACCTTTATTGAGTATGAGCCTTTAAGGAGTCCAGATCTGAGAGTACAACTATGGTCTTAACGGATTAAGACCAAAGGATTGGGAAAATCAAGTCTGGACGTACGCCAAGCTTAATCCTAGTACGCCTCGCGTACTGATATAGTGTCCCCGATTAGGATTCATGTATATGCTGAGCGTACTAAGGGAGGTACACCTCGCAGAATCTCACTGTGGGCTTTTTGGGCTAAATCTCATATTGGGCCTTAAGTGTTGGGCGTAGATTTTTGGACTTGTTGTACTGGAGATTTTAGAGCAGAGGGATATATATATATATATATATATATATATATATATATATATATATATATATATATATATATATATATATATTGGGCGTTGTGTTCGGCTTGCCATTTGGACTTAAGTTAAGAGCTGGGCCTTGGGAGAACCCGTTTAGTATTGGGCCTTGATGGACTCAATGGGCTTAGGTTATTTATGGTCCGGTTACTGGACTATCTTTAGACCTAATGAGTGAGGATTCATCATCCGAGGTGAGTCTTCTCACTATACTTACCTAGAGTTGTAATTTTGTATGACCGGAGGGTCTTATATGCTTATATTGAGTATTGTGATATCCTATTTATTGTCTTGAGATTCATGTTGTGTATTATTTTGATCTTACTGAGTTGGGATTGGAGGGTCTACCTGAGTTGTGGGATTAGAGAGTCCCACTAAGACACATTAACCGGAGGGTCTTATTTGAGTATAGCCATGAGAGGCTGATGAGATGTGTGTAGTATTTTGGGGAACTCACTAAGCTTTGTGCTTATCGTTTTATGTGATGTGTGTTTCAGGTACTTCTCAGGATCGCAGGAAGGCGTCGGCTTGATCACACGAGACGGAGTTATGTTTTGAGGATCCTGGATTTTGTTTAAACAAATTATGAATATGTGTTTTTGATAAATTGACGTTTTGGGGATTTGTGAAATAAGTTGATGAGATTCATGTGATTTTAGAATGAAAATTTTGTTTGAAAATTTACAATGTTACAATATTGTGACCAATATTCAATCCCTTGGAGAAATGATGGAATAATCATACACCATGAAGAAAATCTTGCAAGCGGTGTCATCAAAGTTCATTCAAACTGCATCCATGAACAAACAATTTGGTGAACTTGATGTAATGACATTTAAAGAAGTGGTAGGAAGGATTAAAGAACATGAATTTAGGATCAAGAGTTATCAAGAGCCTAATGAAAAGAAACTCTTGTTAACTCATGAAGAGTGGTAGGAATGTAACAAAAAGAAACATCAGGAGAATCAAAACCTAAACACGAAAACAACAATAATTATTGTGGTACAAAAGGAGGACACGGTCAAGAAAAGAACAATGAAAACAAATCGAAGAAAGGAAGAGGCGGTGGCTACAATCAAAACAAAGGAGCACAAAGTTCTTCCCAAACACGAGATAAAACAAAAGTCCAATGCTGCAACTATCAAGATTTTGGTAATTATGCAGCCAAGTGCAAGAACCCCTAAGACAAACAAAAAAAATATTAAAAGTCTTCTAAAACAAATTGTAAAGAAAAAATTAGTGTAATTGTATATTGTGATGGAAGTTGCATTATCTCTAGTATTTTTCTTGAACATAACCATACTTGAAGTCCAAGAAAATCTCGTTTCCAACGATCACATAAGAAAATGGATTCATATGCTAGGAGAAGACTTGACTTGAATCATTATGCGGAAATTCCGTAAAACAAAAGTTTTCATTCGCTAGTTTTTGAAGCAAAAGGGTATGAAAATTTACTGTTTGGCGAGACGAATTGTAGATCTTTCGTTGCAAAAGTAAAACAACTAAGACTTGATAGTGCATGCAGTATACAATGTTCTTGTCATTTGTTTAAGTTTGATGAAATTATTTGTAGGAATAGAGTGATGGTATTGATTAAGGACGATGTTACATAAATTCTTCCTTGATATATTTTGTCTCGATGGAGGAAAAATGTGAAGCATGGACACTACTTCATGATAAAGTGTTATGAAGATTTGATGAGTGGTGAAAACTCTAAACAATTATACCACTTGTGTTCCTATTTTTACGAGGTTTGACATATTGCTAATTCTCACAAAAAAAGTATGAATACTTGCTAAGTTGTGTAAATATGGCTAAAGAAAAGTTAAATGATGATTCAATTTGAGGTGGTAGTAGTAAAGTAAATTTGGTGGTTAAAGATGTTTGCGTTTTAGACTCGACTAAATTTTTTTTACACTTGCAATTACGTAGTAAAGGTCATCCACCATCCAACAGAAAGGAATCTAAAGTAGAAAAAGTTGTGATGAAGAAAAAGAAAGAAAAATGTAATATTTATCTATCTATTTATTTTTATTTTTATTTGATTAATATAGTTTATAGTAAATGGGGTTATTTAGGTTCATGAAAGAATGGATAACATATAGCCAACTGGAATGAATTCAAGTCATGAGCATGAAGCAATTTCCAATAATGATGAGCCGAACTACAAGTTTGATCTTAATGTACCAGTTTGAATGTAACATCCGATTTCGAATCACTTCATTATTTGGAGTTGTCGCCCAATCATCAGTTATCATAAGGCTTAGGGCCTTGGGGAAGAAGGATTTGGGCGTTTTTGGATAAGGGTGTTAAAGTCTAAGTGATCCTATTGTTCGATGGTGTTTCAGAGCCCAAGGTTATAATCGTAATTTGATAACTCAGTCCTTTCTGAATTTTTGGGTTTGGTTCAGGAAGTTTTAAGGCTAAGGTGAGTTGTTAGAAGGGTAGGACTTCTCGTCAACTTTTTATGGATTTAAAGTTCGTCGAATACAGGCTTAGATCAAAGGATTTAGGGCCTAATGAAGTTTCAGGGTTTTAAAGGGTTCAACGAGTATGCAGGGTGTACTTGTCGTGTACACGAGGCGTACTAGTTGAGTGGGTTACAATTGGTTACTTGACTACGCCAAGCGTACTAAGGGCTATGCGGGGTGTACTTCCTTCAGCATCAAACCCTCATTTTTAAGGTTTTATCCCTATTTAAGCAACTTTTTTTCTTGAATGTTGGTCCTTATTAGCCTCCAAGCCTCCTAAACCCTAATATTCGACCCTTAGCCGCCATCTTGGAGTTCTCAAGCTTTTGTGTGTTTTTTTGGGGTATTCTTAAGCATTTTAAGAGGTTAGAGATTGTTTAAGAATCATCTTTTGGTGTGGGGCTTACGGATCTAGAAGTTTCTCATCTTTTGTAAACTATTGATGGTAAAAAGCTCTCATCTTGGCATCTCTTTGGTAAGATCTTATTTGGGGTGATTTTTAGTCCCTTTGGTTTGTATTTATGAATTTGAGCTAGTGCCAAGAGTTTGGACACTAGATCTGGATGTTTTACGTGTCCCTAATGCATAAAAATGTGATCTTTATAGTTTATTTGGACTCATGCATGTGTTAAGACCCTTCATTAAGCTCTTTTGAGTTGTAGAGCCCCATTAAGCCATGCATGCAAGTAAAGCTGCCAACTTTATGTGATAAGTTATCCATAGGAATCATATATGAGAGTTTGGACCAAGGACTTAACTGGTTAAGTGCTTAATCGAGAAAAATGGGGTTCAGGGGAGTATGCTGGGTGTACCCATCTGGTACACTGCATGTTTTTCTCAAGGTTGTGCATTGAATCGCGGGACTGAAGAAGGAAAAGATTGTTATAATCGGCTTGAGGGTTTCAACTGGATGCTGAGTGGTCAACTGATGGACTGGAATGTCGCTATCTACAACAAGAACTATGTCCTTTATGTTTTCCATGTTTGGAAAAAGAGTGAGCAGGAATGTAACTTTTAGGAATTGGATGGAAACCCTCCATGGGGTCAGTGGGTGTGGGGTTTGGCGGAAGTATGTTCATATGAGAGTACGCTAGAGGATTGATGTGGTGTGGATGTCTTGTGATGCGTTCAAGGGTTCGTGTGCATTGGTCATAGGCAGGTCAAGTACCGGATTGCCGGTTGGGATTGCAAGCAAAGAGGCTATGTTTTGGATCGTAAGTCGGTATTTGCTTATGCACATGCAGGAATGGAAAATTTCAAAGGTCTTCGTCTGAAATTGAGAATTCTCTTAGGATTTGTTTGATCCTTGGTTGGGAGATCATCATGCGTGTGTGATACACTCCAAGAGTCAGGGGTGCTTGTACCTGGTTAATCCGGTTTGGGATATGGTTTGTTCACAACACCGGTGGGTGGTAGCTCGAACCCGAAGTGGGGGAGAAGTAGGTATTCTTCATGGAGCATCATTGATCTGTTTGCGTTTTTGGTGTTGAAATAATGGTTCATAGGGGTATTGTGCAAGCGGTGTATTAGGTTATTGGGTTAATTGTCAATGCAGTCTTGATCGTTGGTATTTTCATTCATCATTAAGTGGAGGATCTCCAAAAGTCCAAGTTGTGACATTGGAAGTTCAATGGACATGTCAACCTATCATCAAGTTCAAAAGGTTTAATGTTCCTTTCGTCTTTGGGTATGTTTACCCTCAATAGCGGAGCATAATTTTGGTTCATAGCAGTTTCAGGTTTTGGTAACATTCATGATCACCTTAGAAGTCTTCTCAAGATAGTTTCATATTGGTGGAATCTGTTCAGTCACAACCAAGTATGGGATCTTGTTTCTACCGATCATTAGGATGTCTTCTGTTTTTTAGTGAGGTGTTGCTTCGATTAAACTCTTGTATTTCTTTCCTTTTTAGATGAGGTTATGGGTTCCCTAAGGATGTGCAGTGTGATAAAATTATATATATATATATATATATATATATATATATATATATATATATATATATATATATATATATGTTATGGGTTCCCTAAGGATGTGCAGTGCGATAAAATTATATATATATATATATATATATATATATATATATATATATATATATATATATATATTCCTGGGAGGGGCATATGTGAGCTGGGCAAGATAGCATTGGAGCACTAGGTTCGAATTCTGTGCATGGTTCGTTGGGTTATAGCCTTCGAATTGGATCAAGATTTTGATCGCAATCCTATTCTCGTGTCGTGTGCGACCATGTTTTCGTAGGGTGTTGCTTTGGTAGGAGCCTGTTTTATAAAGGGATTCATGCGAGGTAAGTTTCTAGCATTGTTGTGCTTGGTTGGCATTGTGAGCGACGTTGATTAGCTACCTACAAGGCAATGGAATGAGATGCGTATCTTTAGGCTCAGAGTGTGGGGCGACTGATGAAATGTCTTCAAGGCCGGTGTGATATTTGGAACATTCAACACATGGGTTGAGGGCCAGGGAGGGAATTCCAGACTCATGTTGTGGGCTCAAAGGCAATACAGACCTTCGTTGAAGACCATGTTAGTGAGTTACCCCCAAAATACCAATACCATACAAACCAAAACAATATCATATAAAATAGTATGAATAATAAGCCTTTAGCATGGTTGGACCACCTTGCAGGTCCTACAGTCTATCTGGACTATTCCCGAGCC
Source organism: Lactuca sativa (assembly GCF_002870075.4). Lineage (NCBI taxonomy): Eukaryota > Viridiplantae > Streptophyta > Magnoliopsida > Asterales > Asteraceae > Lactuca > Lactuca sativa. Next base: position 106,229,191 of record NC_056623.2, on the reverse strand, counting down.
TACGGCACATCTGGACCGCCTTGTAAGACCTGTAGCCTATCCGGGCCGCTCGCTGGGCCTTTGCCCTGACTGGACTGCCTCGCAGGGACTGCAGTCTATCCGGACCCTGGGTCTGTTGGCTTTCAGCACATAGCAGGACCGCCTCAACCCAACTATACATATATGCTAACATCCTCATAACACATAAACAATCAATAAACAGGCACAAATCATACATATCACTAAGCATAACATCATCCTATCTACCAGGATATCGATCTAACATATGATAATATCATAACCATATCCTATCTACCCAGATACTGATGTAACAAATCATAACAACATACAAGCATACTATAATCAGGATAACAATCCAAAGGGTTGACCTTGGTGCCTTAGACCCTGTTGATATAATGAGGAGAACTCACCTCACACATCTGAAGTCCCGCGGGCAAAACCCTAGCTGCTGGATGACAGATTCCCGAACTATCAACATTAAACAATACCCAATTAATAAGTAGGTTCGAATACATAATCATTAGCCCCTACTTAGGGTAAATGACTACTTTACCCCCAACCTATCTTGATTCAAGCCCAAGGCCCAAACTCATAGTCTAAAGGCCCAAAAGTCACCCAATGGACCAAAGCCTAACATATGGCCCAATTTTCCAAATTGGGCCCAAAACTCTTCATGGTCTCATCTTAAGGCCCAACCATTTATTCTAGTCCAACACTCAGCATTCTGATGGTCCAATATCTCAAAATCATTTAGGCCCAATTATGGCCCATTTATGGCCGAATATTCCAAATTGGGCCTAAGCCCCTCACATGGGCCTTACCCTAAAGCCCATCCAACTATTTTAGTCCATATACTTGTTCTTGAATGGCTCATCAATAGCCAAATCACCAAAGCCCAAAAGAAAGGCCCAACTCAAGGCCCAAGCAAAATTAGGATTTTCACATACAATAACGATTAGGGTTAAGTGTTTCTTACTTAAACCATTAAGGACTTAATCCATTAAGTCTGTCACTCTACTAGATAAATCATAAGGTGTGATCGGGTGTAATCCAATTCCAATGGCCCAAAACATGGGTCCCGATACGTCCAAATTAAAATCTGCAAGATTAGGGTTTTGTAAACCCTAATTAGGGTTTCCAACCCAAAACACACCAATTAGACCATTTAATAAGCTTTTAGGTTAATTAATTGTGAATTAAGTTGGGCACCACCCACTACCACCTCGGGTAGTGGTGGTCAATTACGGTTCACGGCGGCGAGCACCACCTTGTGGTGGTGGTTATGAATTTAGGCTAATTATGTCCCAACATCTAAACTAACAATCCAAACACACAATGCACACCGCCACCCAACACGACAGATGGTGGAGGCAGATGGCGGCAGCCACCCCCTCATGGTGGTGGTGATGGGTTTTCCTTGATTATTTCGGCCACAATACAATGATAGAACATACATACAACATTATCCATAATAAATACTCATAATAAAATACACACACACACAACCGCCCTTGTGGCAGCGAACGGTGGTCGGAGGTGCTAGCCACCACCTCACAGTGGTGGTGGTGGATCTCTTGTGATTTTCGGCTAATTAACCACACACATATGCTTTCTGTTTGCGAAATAAACCTAACCCGCCACTTGGTGGCATACAGCGGCGGCAGTGACACAAGAACGCGACTAACGACAGTGTTGAAGGTGGAAGCCACCATTCTTGGCCACCATGGTGGTTCTTCACAACTTGCACTCATTAGAAAAAACGCACAAGCCTTTGTTCGACCCTATTACAGCAACACATACGCACCCGCTTTGCGATTCCACGAATCTAACCAACATTCCACAGTGGCATGCGACGAACGGAGGGCGTCAACGGTGTTGATCAGCCTCCAGATGGCAGCGGCGATGCAACCATCAAGAGAGAAATGAAGAGAGGAGAATTTGGTTCGAACCCACCGAGTACAGCAGTAGCAGCAACATTGGAGAGGCGCCTACTCATGGTCACTGTCGGCAGCTCTGTCTTCAACATCAATGTTGCAGCGGCGATGGAGGTGAGAACCCGACAGCACCCCGAAGATCGCCCACTATCCCCCGTTGGTCTTTAGTATCTCCGGTCGTGGTAGATGTTTTCGGTGGTGTTGGTTGATCGAAACAGCAAGGGAATCGGGTGTGGCAGCTGGACGATGGAGGAAGGAGGTGGCGACTGGTGTTTAGAGGTAGGGTTAGGGTTAGGGTTGAGAGGGTGATGAGTTTCCGATTATATACCCGACTCACATAAAAATCGTCCCATAATGATGAAAATGGTCCCTCCTTCTCTTCTTTTCTTTCTACTTTGGTTCAAATGTTACCAAATGGCCCCTCCTCTACAAAACCTTCTCAACTCAGGTCTAGATTTTACCTTTCAGCCCCTGTCCCCAAGAGTCTATTAAATATAACTCTTCTCTTATCTTTGTGGGCTTGGAGGGAGAGTGACCCGACATTTTCGTTCATATATAGGCTTCTAGAAAGATTTACAAAATAAATCCCAGAAGTACACTTTAACCCCCCAAAGATTCAAATTTTATCATTTGGCTCCCCGAAACCAACACCCTGCTAATTATTATTGATTTTGGCTATAATAATATAAAATAATACTAAAAATTACTTCTCGGGGTTCCAGGTTTATTATTTAATTACTCTATTTTAAACGAAATTTTACAACTCTCCCCCACTTAAATTGGATTTTGTCCTTGAAATCATTCATTTCCATTCCTGACAGGCCAACTAACTTGAGCAACACGGACACAACTACAAGCATACCCCACCCTTTCCAAGGCCACCGTACGCAACCCTCACAGGGTTCTGAAACTTGAAGATAAATGAATTCCTTTCAATATGATCAAATTTACTCAATCCGAAATCTTAAGTCTTGAGATGGTTTGGCTCCATGACGGACTGCCCATAATGAATCATTACCGAATTCATTGAACTTGACTCCCAACTGGCTACTCTACTTCTGATAACCTGAGGTTCCTACTAGAAGACAAAGTCACAAACCAAAAATCCTTGCAGTACACTTATACTTGATAGAAAACTCATTCGGCATACCTCATTCCTGCCTGGTTGCTGAACCAACGAGCGATCTTATAGGTGCTACACATGACCTCCAAAAGAAACTTCGACTAGCAATAACTGCCCTTGCTATATCACCACTCATGGTTCCATCAATCCTTTCGGTTTGTCTAATCGTAATAGCCTGACAAACTGTCGCCATCGAATTCAATGCGAAAATTGAATGCTACCAGAATAATTGTAATCTTACATCATGCCCGTTCTCCAAAGACCTACCGTTTCCTAATTCCAATCATGCTATGGTCTACCCACAATCTTGTGAACTGGCCTACCCTGGCCTAATTATATGAAAAAATCCGTGAATGCCATGATTCCCCCGTAGTCTTACAGTAATTCCACCTCACCATCTACGCAACCTTTTTCCTTACCCTCAATCTATCAATTTAAATACCCTTAGAGTCGAGCACACACTCGACTGAACACCCGAACTACATAAATTCATGACTGAAACTGCAACCTAATTTCCCAAATTCTGCTATCAAGCACCAAGAAGACGCAATTCACGTGATGGAAAGTTTTACCAAAGTCCAAACTCACACAACCCTCAAACCAAATTGCCATGTGGTTCGCCTTCCTCCTTGACGGAAATGCAAAACTTATCCCCGTTTCAAAACCGCTCTTTCTTCTGCATTCCGGGACGATTCTCACCCACTTCAACTAAGTCTTCACAGTATATTAAAATTGGAGAATTCCCAATCCTTCTCACTTTCTAACGATTGATATGATGACACGTATCTCTTTAACTAGAGCTCCATTACTAGCCAATCCCACAATACCACACAACTTCTAAGAACCAAATGAATACTTCTTGAATCTCAGTGAAACCACCAGTTCCTAATGCTTGAATGATACCACCTTCAAATCTTGAAGACCAAAAGATAGATGCTCCAACCAAATCTCCCGCTCTCGGTGTAGCACCCGGTTCCTGGTACGTATTTTCATTCAAGTAAATATGACATTTTGGCTTGGGACTCGGTGAGTTGAAGGTCCAAATCGTCGAGTAGAATCAGCTTTGGACATGAGAGTTTAGTGACCTACTTGAAGAGTCGGTAAACTGACTCGACGAGTAGGCACTGTTTGGGAAAAAGCCTAAATCTGAGGGATTTCACCCTATTTAAACGTATTAATGCAGCCTCCATCGTCCCTTATGCTCCTAGAACACCTCATACTGAAACCCTAATCGTTTTGTGAGATCTAAGGCCCTTTCTGGTGATCTTGGTAGTTTGTGACCACAAGAAAGAAGGAAAAGCTTGAGAAGCCAAGAGGAAACCAAGAGATTTCGAGTTTGTGCAACATCTATAGTTCCTTAGAGGTAAAAAGCTTATACCCTGTTCGTTCATGTTATAGATCCCTTTTTGGGGTGAATTAGGGCTTCTAGGAACCATTTTTGGTGACCAATCATCAGTGCAAGCATGCTTGGGGGTTAAGACTCCAGATCCAGGGTCCTTAGAGGACTACATGGCCTAAGTGGCCAACTTTGAAGCCATAGAGAGCCACATGCAACTTTAAACCTCATTTTTGGGTCCATTAATCTTATACTCCCATGAATGCATGTAAAGTTCATAACTTTACGTGCTAGGTCGATCTTAGAAGCCTAGATCTATCTTTTGGATGAGTGTTGTACATCAAAAATCGAGATATAAGATTTGGATAGCACCGACTCTTCGAGTTGTTCTTGGAACTCGGCGAGTCCAGGGCTTGAGTCCCCAGTCTGTTGAGGTTCAAAGGAACCCAATTAAGTGTTAGAAGGGTGTTAAATGGGTCCATAGGAGTAACTCAACATATTAGACTTAGCCATGGACCTGGGAATCATAGGACTCGGTGAGTGTATGAACAGACTCGGCGAGACAAAGGCAATCTCCCTACCCTTTAAAGATGGTCTCGACGAGTTGTTCATACAACTCGGCGAGTCGGATGAAGGTTCATTCAATGATATTATAAAAGGAGAACTCGTCGAGTCTTTGCTAAACTCGACGAGTAAAGTTGGGAGGGGGTCAGATGAAAGAATAGGGACTCGGCGAGTTGGCGGCCTAACTCGGCGAGTCAGGTCAATTGTAAGTTGACTTTGACGATGATATTGACTTTGGAAAGGGGTAAAATAGTCATTTTACCCTAAGTTTAGTTATCAGCTTCTGACTAAGTGTCTTTATGGGAATTATTGTCGGAGAATCGCTAGAACAGCAGACAAAGACTTCTCACTCGGAATGACAACATTCATTCATACGAGTTGAGTTACCTTCTAGTAGTGGTGGGTCTGCAGCCACAATGTCGGCCCACCAATAGGAGTTGTATGTTAGATGATTGTCTTTGTGATCTTCATGTAGGTTTGCTACTACCTGAAGGTGTTGCCACGGAAGGGCATCATCCGATTCAGGAAGTGGGGCTAGCTGGGCCCCATGTATATTGGAACCTTCAGGGTGATAGCCTGGGTGGGAAGGTGACGTATAGGCTGGATCTGCCAGCGGAAGTCAGTTAGATCCATAGCACTTTCCATGTCTCCCAGCTGCGGATATGCTTGGTGGATGACTCGACAGTGATACATCTGGAGGATATTCACGTGGATGACAACCTGAACTACATTGAGCGGTGTGTGGAGATCCTCGACCAGAAGTCGAAGGATCTAAGGAATAAGAGGGTCGAGCTGGTGAAGGTGCAATGGCAGAACCAAAAGGGATCGGAATGGATGTGGGAGCCAGAGGACGAGATGACGGAGCATTACCCATAGATTTTTCAGGATCGAATAGCAGACTTCGAGGATGAAGTCTAAAATAAGTGGGGGAGATTTGTAGCACCCGGTTCCTGGTACATATTTTCATTCAAGTAATTATAACATTTTGGCCTGGGACTCGGCGAGTTGAAGGTCCAACTCGTCGAGTAGAATCAAATTTGGACATGGGAGTTTAGTGACCTACTCGACGAGTCGGCAAGCCGACTCGACGAGTAGGCGCTGTTTGGGAAAAACCCTAAATCTAAGGGATTGCACCCTATTTAAATGTCTTAATGCAGCCTCCATCGTCCCTTATGCTACCAGAACACCTCATACTGAAACCCTAATCGTTTTGTGAGATCTAAGGCCCTTTTTGGTATTTTAGTAGTTTGTGACCACAAGAAAGAAGGAAAAGCTTGAGAAGCCAAGAGGAAACCAGGAGATTTCGAGTTTGTGCAACATCTATAGTTCCTTAGAGGTAAAAAGCTTATACCTTGTTCAATCATGTTCTAGATCCCTTTTTGGAGTGAATTAGGGCTTCTAGGAACCATTTTTGGTGACCAATTATGAGTGAAAGCATGGTTGGGGGTTAAGACTCTAGATCCAGGGTCCTTAGGGGACTACATGGCCTAAGTGGACAACATTGTAACCTTAGAGAGCACCTTTAAACTTCATTTTTGGCTGCATTAACCTTATACTCCCATGCATGCATGTAAAGTTCATAACTTTACGTGCTAGATCGATCTTAAAAGCCCAGATCTGTCTTTTGGATGAGTGTTGTACATCAAAAATCGAGATATAAGACTTGGATAACACTGAATCGTCCAATTGTTCTTGGAACTCGGCGAGTCCAGGGCTTGAGTCCCCAGTCTGTTGAGGTTCAAAGGAACCCAATTGAGTGTTAGAAGGGTGTTAGATGGATCCACGGGAGCAACTCAACATATTAGACTTAGCCATGGACCTGGGAATCATAGGACTCGGCGAGTGTATGAACAGATTCATCGAGTCCAAGGCAATCTCCCAACCCTTTGAAGATGGACTTGACGAGTTGTTCATACAACTCGGCGAGTCGGATTAAAGTTCATTCGATAATATAATAGAAGGAGAACTCATGTAGTCTTTGCTAAACTCGACGAGTAGAGCCGGGAGGGGTTCAGATGAAATAATATGGACTCGCCGAGTTGCCTGCCCAACTCGGTGAGTCAAGTCAATTAGAAGTTGACTTTGACGAGGATATTGATTTTGGCCAGGGGTAAATAGTCATTTTACCCTAAGAGCAGTTATCATCTTCTGACTAAGTGTCTTTATGGGAATAATAGCCGGAGAATCGCCGGAGCAGTAGATAGAGACTTCTCACTCGGATTGACATCATTCATTCATACGAGGTGAGTTACCTTCCAATAGCTGTGGGTGTACGACCATAATGTCGGCCGACCAGTAGGAGTTGTATGTTATATGATTTTCTTTGTGATATTCATCTAGGTTTGCTACTACCTGTTATGTTATATGCCGGCATGATATGTTATATGTGATAGTGGTATTAGGAGGGGAATAGTCCTTAAGTCGGTTGTTAGGACCGTAGGGTAGGTCGGACACCCCAAATATGTCTGACAGTACGTTATGTTATGATATATATGATAGTAGTAGTAGGGGGTGAAATAGTCCCCGAGGTTCGGTTGTTAGGACCGAAGGGTTGGTCAGCACCCTAGAACGGCTTGACATGGGTAGGTCAGCACCCCAGAATGGTCGTACCTAGTAGGTCGGAACCCCAGAATGACCGTACCGGCTAGGTCAGGCACTTCGGAATTGCCCAACAGTATGTATGCTATGTGATTGTATGGTATGTGGTATGATGGGTGAACTCACTAAGCTTCGTGCTTATGGTTTTCAGTTTTGTTTCAGGTACCTCTGCAGCAAAGGGGAAAGAGCTAGCGTGGTAGCTGCACATCATACACACATTGGATTTCCGCATTACGAGACTTCTTGGGATTGTACTCTTACAATGTTACTGCTTTTATGATATGATTTTCAGACACGAGATTATGGTTTACAAATGATATGACTTAATGATATTTTCTGATATATGTTTTTCCAAATCGTTATAGAAAAACTGAAATTTTTGGACTTGAAATTTGGGACATTACAAGTTGGTATCAGAGCCTTGGTTTGAGGGATTCGGGCACACTCCTGGGTGTGTCTGAACTCAAACTATGGAATTGGTATGAAAATTTTCCAAAGCAAAACCCTTTTATAAAAAAAAGTGAAGTGAATTTGAGAAAAGAACAGAACTTTGAAAAGAACAAAGTGTGTGATGCGCGCGACCGGCCGAGCTCAAGTAAGTTTTCCCCAAATTACCCATACTAGTTTATGTTATGATTATCCGCTAGTAGAACAACATGCTTGACTAGGGCTAAGGATCTAGGAAGGATGCCTTATGTTGTTATAAGTGCTTTTGAGCTGCATGATAGTGTTGGTTAGACAGAGGTAGGATAGCCTGTTTAGGTTATGCCTGATTATATGAGCTTACATCGCATGCTAGTACAGATTCTTGTTATGTTAATAGAATTGCTTGAGTTTGTTCCCTTTTTTTTCTGAATGCTGTTTGCTTTGTGCTTTGTGGGACTCTGAGTAATGGGAGTTAGCTATTAGGTGAATACGTTAAGTCACATGCAATCAGGGTTGAATAATCTTAGAGTATTGGGTTTGACCCTATTGCGTAGCTCTTGTCTGAGTCTTAACCGTTGAAGGGATGAGTCCTTTACTCGAAGGATGATCCGAGCCTGGTTGCGTGTGATAGTATTTAGGTGATAGCTAATTGGCATTACGAAGTGGCCTTCAGTAGTTGATGACTGATTTGGAGTCGGAGATTTCCCTAGGGTAAGCCTAGGATGAGAGTAGCAAAGAATAGTAGTAGTAGAAGGGACTTGGTGGAGTCAAGGCAGTTCTTGAGGAAAGTATGGATAGATGTGGAAGGTAGTATGGGCCCGTACTAATGAAAGAAGAGGATCCGTACTTAAATCGAGGAAGGCTGAGACAAGACTAGGGAACTTGTGGTAGATGTGATCCCTCCAAATATATTAGTATTTCTGGCGATTGTTATTATGTATTTACAGAATGGTGGTACTACGTCCTAGACCAGCAGTTGGCAGTTCGGGAGAGGGATCGGGTTCGGGTTTAGGTTCCGAAATAGTGGATGAGAGGCTACGTGAGTTTATCGCGTTAGAGATCACTAGAGGCATCCTTGATGCAGCCCTGGTTATCTTTGGGTCGATCAAGGAAGCAATAGTAGAGCTGACAAAGGATCGCCTTAGCGCGTTCATGAGTGACATGGGGACCAGCCAGTCAGGATCATGCACACTGTCCTTTAAGGACTTCAGGGGCAGTGGGGTGCCAGATTTCCATGGGGCGAAGGAGCCCATTGTTGCCAGACGGTGGATTGCAGACATTGAGTCTGCACAGTTGACCAGCTTTTTCCCCAAGGGGGCGAAGGTGCGAGATGCAGAAGGATGCTTGAGGGATAGGGCTAGTGATTGGTGGGAGTTAGTTGGTGACTCCCTGGGAGCATCGGTTATTGAGGCTATGACATGGCCGAATTTTTTGACTCAGTTCAGGGCTGAGTTTGCACCTGCGGTGGAGCTTCAACAATTAGCCTGGGAGTTCCTGGATATAAGGTAGACGACTGAGACAGTGGCGGAGATCACCGCCAAGTTCCGAGAGAGGACTTTATTTGTGCCCCAGTATGCGTGAGACGAGGATATGAGGAGGACCCACTATCATGACATGCTGTGAGCGGATATTTGGGAGCATGTCAGCTTTTCAGCTTATCCTACCCTGGATTCCATGATTTCCAAGGCAAGGGAGAGATAGATTGATTTGGAGCACATCCGTAAGAGGAAGGCCGATGATGGACCGATGACTGGGGCTTCGAGGAAGAAGACCAAGGGATCAGACACTAGGCCGAAAGGCCAGTCGGGACAGGGCTGCTGCAGGAAATGCGGCATGCCACATGAGGGAGCTTGTAGGTTGGGATCATTGGGTTGCTACAAGTACGGCAAGACGGGGCACTTCAGCAGGGATTGTACCGCCCCTGCACCTACTATTCAGATATCCGAGTTGCTGTGTTTCCACTGCAACCATAGGGGCCATAAAAAGGTCAATTGCCCCCAGTTGACAGCAGCAACGCCAGTGAAGGCGCCAACTCTAGTGACCCTGTAGATTACAGATGGCCAGTAGGGCAAGGCAAAGGCTCCAGTGGTGAGGAGTCGGGCCTTCCAGTTGACTACCAAAGAGGAACGTGCCACACCCGATGTCGTGACGGGTATGATTTCTTCTCCCTGGTTTTTATTTATTTGATGCGTATGATATTGATGTGTTATGTGTATACATAGGATCGTTCCATGTGAACGGTATCCCAGTACAAGTGTTGTTTGATTCAGTCACTCGATCCTTTGTTTCCCTTGCATTTAGCAAGAGGTCCCCTGAGTGTTCGGGCATAATGAATTGCCCTTTAGAGGTTGAGATTGCTGATGAACGATCGGTACGAGCATCAGTAGTTTTTAGAGATTGCATAGTGAGGCTATTCGAGGAGCGCTACATGGTAGACTTGGTTCCCATTCCGTTGCGTCGAAACAAGGTGATCATAGGCATGGATTGGTTGAGCCTTAATGGGGGCGGTGATAGACTGCGCACATCCATTAGTGCGAGTCATGACCTCAAGTGGGGGAGAGTTGGTGATCCACATCGAGAGGCCACAGTGTGGACCCACATTATGTTCAGTAGCGAGGGCTTGGCGCTACCTACATTAGGGCCGTGCTGGGTATGTCGCCTTTGTTATGGATACCCGGGAGGCGGGTAAGACGAAGGTGAGCGATGTTACGGTGGTGCGGGACTACGCAGATGTGTTCCTGGAGGAGCTTCCTGGGATACCTCCGGAGCGATAGGTGGAGTTCAGGATCGATCTAGTCCCTAGTGCGGCTCTGATAGCCAAGGCACCATATCAGTTGGCTCCTCCCAAGATGAAGGAGTTGTGTACGCAGCTGCAGGAGCTGCTAGACAAGAAGAAGGACGGTGAAGAACCGTTACCCACTTCCAAGGATAGATGACTTGTTCGACCAGCTTCAGGGAGCATCTTGGTTTTCCAAGATACACTTACTGTCAGGCTACCATCTGATGAGGGTCAGATATGAGGATATACAGAAGACTTCTTTTCGGAATCGCTATGGCCACTACGAGTTTGTGGTGATGCCCTTCAGGCTCACCAATGCTCCTGCTACATTCATGAACCTCATAAACCGTGTGTGCAGACCGATGCTAGATCGGTTGGTTATAGTTTTTATTGACGATATCTTGGTCTACTCCAAGACGTAGGAGCAGCAGGAGGAGCATCTGCGAGAGGTTTTGGATATTCTTAGGAGGGAGAGCTTGTACGCCAAGTTCTCCAAGTGTGAGTTCTGGTTGCGTGAGTTGTAGTTTCTTGGGCACCTTGTCAACCAGAACGGTATTCTAGTCGACCCAACCAAAGTGGAGGCCGTGATGAGATGGGAGGTTCCGAAGTCTCCATATGAGATTCGGAGTTTCCTGGGATTAGCCGATTACTATCGGAGATTCATCAAGGATTTATCCAAGATACTCGTACCCTTGAATCAGCTAATGAAGAAGGTCGTAGTATTTTGTTGGGGGCCTGAGCAGCAGGCAGAGAAACTGAGACAGAGATTGTGCGAGGTGCCGATCTTAGCCCTTCCAGAGGGCGTGGAGGATGCGACATGTATATTTTGGGCTTGGGCGCATTACTGACGCAGAGAGGGCATGTCATCGCCTACGCCTCGAGGCAGTTGAAGCCCCATGAGGCGAACAACACGACGCACGATTTGGAGCTGGGGCCGGTCGTCTTTGCCTTCAAGATTTGGCGACACTATCTCTATGGGGTTCAATATACCATCTACACGGACCATAAGAGTCTGAGATACCTCATGGATCAGCCGAATCTGAACACGAGGCAGTGTCGGTGGTTAGATGTGGTGATGGATTATGATTGTGGGAGCCTTTACCAGTCGGGGAAGACCAATGTGGTGGCTGATGCGCTTATCCGTAAGGAAGCGCCGATCAGAGACATTTGTATGCGGATGACAGTAGTGACTCCATTGTTGGTGCAAATTCGAGAGGCCCAGTTGGAGGTTATGAAGGAGGAACATCGGAAGAGCGAGCGTATAGTGGGTCAGGTTTCCTCCTTCGACTATGATAGCTGAGGGTTATTGAATGTTCACCGAAGGCTGTGGGTCCCCTATCATGGAGGTGTGGGCCATATGTTGATGGAGGAGGCACACAAATCCAAGTTTTCTATCCATCCCGGAGCGGCGAAGATGTATCGCAACTTTTGTCTTGACTATTGGTGGCCCTGTATGAAGCGAGATATTGCATGGAATGTGGAGTGGTGCTTGACTTGCAGGAAGGTCAAGGCCGAGCAACAGAGCCCACATGACAAGATGCAGCTGTTAGATATTCCCATGTGGAAAAGGGAAGATATTACCATGGATTTCATCACCAAACTTCCCAGGACCGCGCGGGGAGTAGATTCCATATGGGTTATCATGGATCGATTGACCAAGAGTGCCCATTTCATACCATTCTAGGAGAGTATATCGTCCGAGAAGTTGGCCGACATCTACATTCGAGAGGTGGTGGCTCGGCATGGAGTGCCAGTCTTCGTGATTTCCGACTGAGATGTGCGGTTTACTTCTAGATTTTGGAAGAAATTCCATGATGAGTTGGGAACTCGTCTTCACTTTAGCACCGCTTTTCACCCGTATACAGATGGACAGAGTGAGCGGACCATCCAGACTCTGGAGGATATGCTGCGGGCATGTGTGCTAGACTTCGGTGGTAGTTGGGCTACCTATCTCCTATTACCTGAGTTCTGTTACAACAACAGCTACCATGCGAGTATCGATCGTCCTCCCTTTGAGATGTTATATGGGAGGAAGTGCAGGACCCCGATATGTTGGGATGAGGTGGGCCAGAGGGTCATGGGGAGCATCAAAGTGGTCCTCAAGATGACAGAAAGGATTCCACAGGTCAGGAGCAGGCTTCAGACTGCTCAGAGTCTGCAGAAAAGTTATGTCGGCAAGTGCCGCTCGGACCTGGAGTTCCAGGTCGGGGATATGGTCCTCCTGAAGCTGGGCCCCAGGTATATTGGACCCTTCAGGGTGATAGCCCGGGTGAACAAGGTGGCGTATAGGCTGGATCTGCTAGCGGAACTCAGTCAGATCCATAACACTTTCCATGTCTCCCAGCTGCGGAAGTGCTTGGTGGATGACTCGGCAGTGCTACCTCTGGAGGATATTCAGGTGGATGACAGCCTGAACTACATTGAGCGGCCTATGGAGATCCTCAACCGGAAGTCGAAGGATCTAAGGAACAAGAGGGTCAAGCTGGTGAAGGTGCAATGGCAGCACCGAAAGGGCTCGGAATGGATGTGGGAGCCATAGGAGGAGATGATGGAGCATTACCGAGAGCTTTTTAAGGATCGAACAGCAGACTTCGAGGACAAAGTCTAAAATAAGTGGGGGAGATTTGTAGCACCCGGTTCCTGGTACGTATTTTCATTCAAGTATTTATAACATTTCGGCCTTGGACTCGGCGAGTTGAAGGTCCAACTCGTCGAGTAGAATCAAATTTGGACACGGGAGTTTAGTGACCTACTCGACGAGTCGGCAAACCGACTCGACGAGTAGGCGCTGTTTGGGCAAAACCCTAAATTCGAGGGATTGCAGCCTATTTAAACGTCTTCATGAAGCCTCCATCGTCCCTTATGCTCCCAGAACACCTCATACTGAAACCCTAATTGTTTTGTGAGATCTAAGGCCCTTTTTGGTATTTTGGTAGTTTGTGACCACAAGAAAGAAGGAAAAGCTTGAGAAGCCAAGAGGAAACCAGGAGATTTCGAGTTTGTGCAGCATCTATAGTTCCTTAGAGGTAAAAATATTATACCTTGTTCTATCATGTTCTAGATCCCTTTTTGGAGTGAATTAAGGCTTCTAGGAATCATTTTTGCTAACCAATCATGAGTGCAAGCATGGTTGGGGGTTAATACTCCAGATCCAGGGTCCTTAGGGGACTATATGGCCTAAGTGGCCAACTTTGTAGCCTTAGAGAGCCACATGCACCTTTAAACTTCATTTTTGGGTCCATTAAGCTTATACTCCCATGCATGCACGTAAAGTTCATAACTTTACACCTTTAAACTTCTTTGAACTCGGCAAGTCCAGGGCTTGAGTCCCCAGTCTGTTGAGGTTCAAAGGAACCTAGTTGAGTGTTAGAAGGGTCTTATAGGGGTCCATCGGATTGACTCAACATACTAGACTTAGTCGTGGACGTGGGAATCATAGGACTCGGCGAGTGTATGAATAGACTCATCGAGTCCAAGGCAATCTCCTAACCCTTTGAAGATGGACTTGACGAGTTGCTCATACAACTCGGCGAGTCGGATGAAGGTTCATTTGATAATATTATAGAAGGAGAACTCGTCAAGTCTTTGCTAAACTCAACGAGTAGAGTATGGAGGGGTTCATATGAAATAATATGGACTCGCCGAGTTGGCTACCCAACTCGGCGACTCAAGTCAATTGGAAGTTGACTTTGACGAGGATATTGACTTTGGCCAGGGGTAAAATAGTCATTTTACCCTAAGAGTAGTTATCATCTTCTGACTAAGTGTCTTTATAGGAAAATAACCGGAGAATCGCCGGAGCTGTAGATAGAGACTTCTCACTCGGATTGACATCATTCATTCATACGAGGTGAGTTACCTTCCAGTAGTAGTGGGTCTACGGCCACAATGCCGACCGACTAGTAGGAGTTGTATGTTATATGATTGTCTTTGTGATATTCATCAAGGTTTGCTACCACCTGTTATGTTATATGCTAGCATGATATGTTATATGTGATAGTGGTAGTAGGAGGGGAATAGTCCCCTGGTCGGTTGTTAGGACCGAAGGGTAGGTCGGACACCCCATCTATGTCTGACAGTACGTTATGTTATGATATATATGATAGTAGTAGTAGGGGTGAAATAGTCCCCAAGGTTCGGTTGTTAGGACCGAAGGGTTGGTCAACACCCTAGAACGGCTTGACATGGGTAGGTCAGCACCCCAGAATGGTCGTACCGGGTAGGTCGGAACCCCATAATGGCCGTACCGGGTAGGTCGGGCACCCCAAAATTGTCTGACAGTATGTATGCTATGTGATTGTGTGGTATGTGGTACGATGGGGGAACTCATTAAGCTTTGTGCTTACAGTTTTCACTTTTGTTTCAGGTACCTCTTCAGGAAAGAGGAAAGAGCCCGCGTGGTAGCTGCACATCATACACACATTGGATTTCCGCATTACGAGACTTCTTGGGATTGTACTCTGACAATGTTACTACTTTTATGATATGATTTTCAGACACGAGATTATGGTTTACAAATGATATGACTTAATGATGTTTTCTGATAAATGTTTTTCCAAATCGTTATATTAAAACTGAAATTTTTGGACTTGAAATTTGGGACATGACACTCGGGCTCTAGAAATCATATCATTCAGGGTCTTGTACCCTGACTCACTTACCAGTTCAATCGTCCAAAACTAAATTGTAGTAGCTGGAGCAACCTCTGCCCTAAACCAGCTACAAAATACTCCCAAGACATAGTCTCCAATCCCAAAAGTGCAATAGTTCGCATAATCAATCCTTGTCGCCCGGTATAAGAAATCCAAGGTGAACCAAACCTTAGCTCCTATGGGTAGGGACGGTAATCACACATACCTCACAAGATACTCATGCCACAATGACCAACCTATGCTCACCAGCGCAAAAATACCGTTGCCAACCCCTACAACCAACTATCCCCAAGCTGGAATACAACCTGACCCAGGGGTTAAAAGCCTGCTCATTATTTCAAGCTAGAAAAATTGAAAGGGCATACTCCTTGCCCTAGAAAATGACATTCCAATCCATAATTGAACCATTCTCCCTCCAGCTGAAAAACTCGAGCTTATCATAATCATCACTCCTTTTCTAAGTCCCGCGACTCGCATCCCGACCTCGAGAAAAACCCCCGAAGCCTCAACCAAAACTCACTAAGTCTGCACTAGACCACCAAAATTGATAACACCACTGAGCTCACACCAAATACCAAGACCATTCTCATGTTTGAGCAACCACAACCAAAAGATTGGCAAGTACCAAACCAATGTCGAGAACCATGGTAACCAACCAGTATGGTACCTTCCCTGACCAGCCCTTAGAATCCCCGAGATCTCCCTTGAGTCAAGTATGGATCCTATGCTTTCAGTAGTACGGGACCAATACTACCTTCCACACCTATCCAAGCTCTCCTCAAGAATTGTCACACCCCCAAACCGGAACGGCGAAAATGTTCAGGGGCGGAGGACGTCATGTACAGTATCATAAAAATTGAGTAATAATGAAACATAGCAATACAAACATTCATACATTTACAAACACAATTGTTCACAAGTCGAATACAAATATCTGATGTCACACCCCCAAACCAGAATAGCGGAAACGTTCTAGGGTCGAGGACGTCATGTTTAGCATCACAACACATGCGTCATAGTAATCAAAGTACCAAAAACCATTGTGTTTATATTTAAGTTTTTACAAAGTATGTGATTCACAAAGATTGACTCAAAAGTAAATAACAATACAAGACATGAAACTACTATGCTCCATCTCTTGAATCCTAGTGCGCGTACCTGTCTACTAGTTTCCTGAGAATACAAATTATTTTGAAAGAGTAGATCAACATTTAAGATGGTGAGTTCATAAGTATTTTAGTGATGTAAAGTATGTTCTTTTTAGAAAAGTTCATCTGTTCCTCCAGAAAATCCTATATTTTCTACTGTGATGAATGATAAGCAAAAGTGACTCTACAATCTTTTCTATAAGTACTAAATGGATACAAGTTATATACAATTTAGAGTAATCAGACAATCGATTGTGTGAATCTGCCCTAAGCCCACAACCAAACAAGGAATAAGAAGTAAGGCGGAAAGCACACATCCCATTGTTTGTTTAGATCCTTGTTGGCTACAACCCTAGCGTATTCATTTGGTACTTACAGAGTAAATTGTAAAAATTCTTTAAGGAAAACCCTTATTTCCTTTAGTAAAAATGATAACCACAATAGTTTCTTCTATAATCACTTAGTTTATACTAGCTAAATATAATCTACTATCGAATGGACAGTTAAGTGGGTGAATCTGCCCTAAGCACACAACCAATAAGGAACAGGAAGTAAGGCAGAAAACACACATTCAACTGTCTATCGAGTCTTAATTATATATAACCCGGATGTATAAACTAAGGTATTATAGAAGTAACCACTAAAGGTCCTTTAAGTCATACCGGTTTAATAAAATGGATTAAACATTTTACTGATAACTTTTTGATTTATCCTACTAAATGTTCTAACTGAAAAGTATGTTTTTGTACATGAAAACGGTGTATTGAATTAGTACTTGTTGTGACCTGACCTATACCTGGTACTCCTTATGATTACTTAGTGTATACGAAATATATATATATATATATATATATATATATATATATATATATATATATAAAACTAAGATCGAATAGATAGTAGACTGTGTGCATCTGCTCTAAGCCCACAACCAAACAAGGAACATGAAATGAAGCGGAAAGCACACATTCTACTGCCTGTCGAACCTGATTTATATATGTCCCTAATGTATAAACTAAGGAATGATAAGGTTGGCATTATAGGCCCCCTTCTAATTCAATTTACTAAGACTCGACTGTATTGTTTGTCTTTTGAAAGTTTTCCCATGTTTAAGAGTATCTTTACTAGAAAATAGTTTGCATTATCTTTTACGTGAGAAGATCACTATATGAATGTAATGGGAAAATGAAAGTCTACAGTAGTGTTGTATATAAGTAACTACTGACCACTAACTGCCTTAAAACCTGTTTATTAATTAAGGTTAAGATGTGATGTGGTTATAACCATACTGATTTGACGTACGTTCAAACAAGACAACCTTGTAGCACCGAAACTGATGTGACGTTTGTCATCCGTAGACTTGCAAGTCCTACTGTAGCTAGCATCAAGGTGTGGGGTGTCAATCCCGTATAGATCTATACACAAATTCATGCTCTCCCTCTAGGAGACTCTGGTTACAAAACGCGACCTAACAAGTATATTGTTAAGTCGCGAAGTAGACTCACATTGATGTTATCTTGTTCTCGTTATCGTATGTTCCTTCTATTCTTGTTAGTGTATGTTCCTCCCTGTGCTCTCTTTATAGTATGTTCTCAACCCCTAAACTATAACTATTATAGTTTACTAGTATGTTTACTTGAACTGTTACTGACTTGAAGAAAAAATTCATTTATCTATTGAGTAATGATTGAACCTTAAAAACAGAGTTTTATAAACAACAAAGTGACATAAATTTAAAAGGGTTTTTGAAATTATTTGATCACTTAAAACACATAAGAAAATCTTTTAAAATGTTGTTTATCACATATAACATTTACACAATTATCATTGTGTTCAACTTGTAATCCCCCCCCTTAAAAGAGTTTAAAACATTTAAAAGGTTGATTATTGGGGTATGAACTCACCTTATATGGGTGATTCACTGTAGTTTCGTGTAAGAATGAGATGTTCCACGAATGAATTCCCGAGACACAAACGAGTCCTTAATGACATATAATGGCATATATAGGCATGAAATTCGTGTTTTAAACAACTAAAATGCAAGGAAACACCCTTACGGACCAGGAAACACTTGCTATAAAGTGTTTCAATCACATGTGATTGACTAAAGGGGTTTACGGCCACACAAAAGAGTGTACAACTAGAGGTGTATGGTTCATGGAGTGTACGACCATAAACCCATGGAAAAACATGCAAAAAAGGATGTTTGATCCTTGGGGTAACTAGTGTGACAAATTTACAACAAGAGGATGGACAAAACTATCAATTTGGAGGGTTTGAGGTGTGTACGACCATACACCCTTGATAATCTTGAGTTTGATGTTTTTTCAAGGCTATGAATCAAGTGTTTAACATGTATTAGTAGATGATAGAGAGAATACTTACACTTTTGAGGTTCTTTAGGGGGTTCATGGCCCAAGAACAAGTGTGTGTTCATGGTGTTCTTGGTGAAAGTTGATGATCTATCATAAAGAGTCGTTTTCATGGATGAATCATTAGATGATACATAACTAAGGAGGATATCAAGAAAGATGGAAGAATCACTTACCACTTTGTAAGATTTAGTATGAAAATCTTGATGATAGTTGAGAGAAAACCGATTTTCTTGACTTGGATTCATGAGAAATGAAGGAAGAAAAGAGGAAAAGCGTACATAAGGTCTTGAGTTCACGACCATGATGGGTGTATGGACATACATCCATGTGTACGGCCGTATACTCCTCTTGAAGGAGTGTTTGGCCCGAATGCAACATGAAGAACCTAAGTTAACTCATCCTTCAACCCAAAACTTGAATGTACTAGGCTTAGAACACTCAAACAAACCCTAAACAATGCTAAGCAATAGCAGAAATGAGTCTGAATCTCGATTGATTGGCTGGACTTACAAGACAAAAATTTTGGGTTTTCATATCATCCCCCTGTTAGATGAAATTGCGTCCCGAAATTAGCTTTCTTAGTAGTACTCCTGGGGTTGTGCTCCTCTGATTGGTAGAATACCCACTCGTAGACCCTGGCAACTTTGCCCTAATGTCCATGATAGGAATCATTTCAGGTCCATCTATCATTTCCTCGTGTATATATAAGTCGTATATAATTAAGATTAGTAGGACGGTCAGATGTGCGACTCTGTTCCTGGTCCACAACTAAACAAGGAACAGGAGATTGGGCAGAAACACACATACTAAATCTGCATAATGATGATTATATACCACTCTAGCGTATACAGTTACTAGTGATAGGTGGGCTGTATTCATCCTTAGCCTCTATGCTGGAACTTGATATGTTGGACGAGTGGTAGTTCGGGAAGGTCTGCTACGTATATGGTTGTCGAGGTTTCGGAGGGCAAGGTACTCCTCGCATGAGTACTTCGGGGTTGTTTAGAAGACAAGAGACAATACTAAGGTCTATATCGGGTTGCCGTTACTAATGACGAGGGTGTCATGAATTTGAAGGTCGAGACAATGGAAACATATGAAC
Source organism: Lactuca sativa (assembly GCF_002870075.4). Lineage (NCBI taxonomy): Eukaryota > Viridiplantae > Streptophyta > Magnoliopsida > Asterales > Asteraceae > Lactuca > Lactuca sativa. The sequence continues at coordinate 106,209,154 of NC_056623.2, read as the reverse complement.
TTATTATGGTGAGGACCACGCCAATTCATGTCGAATGATGACAATGGACTCTTTATTGAAACAAATGTTAGGCCGATTTGAAAGAAACATTTCGTATACGACAATGTATCCCGATTGTGGTCGACAATGTATTATGTGTAAATGTTCTAGTGCTTTCTGTTTTTCCCCTTGATATACCACTACCACACATCGTACCGTGATTAGCGAGTACTAATAGTGCAGTGTTTTGATAACTAGTGTCGATACTCTATATTATGATCCTCCTCGGTACCTCTATGATCGCCTAACATATATAGGTTATGTATGGTTAAGATGAATAAGACGGTCGACTAAGTGGCTCTGCCCTAAATCTGCTACCAAACAAGGCACATGAATTAAGGCAGAATCACTCACTCTAAGTCTGCAAAATCTTAGCTATGCACAACCCTGATGTACATACTAAGCCATCATAGCTTCCCTGAACGGATATTTAGTTCTCTCTTGAATGATGTGACTTGTTCAGATGAGTGAGTTATTATAATTACTTTTAAATGTTTTCCCCAAGTTTTAATCTTATATAATTATAAATTAATGTTAAAGAAATTCTTAATTCGAAGATGTACCGCTGTGTTGCGGACTACGGGGTAGTTTCTCCTACGGTGATCATCAGAATCTGTCCAATTACGCCTGAGTTGTTCGTTATTGGGCAGTCCCTCTTCTAATGCCCTGTCTCACCACAGCAACAACAGGCCTGGTCTATTTCTAATCCATGGACTTAGGAGATCGGTTGTGCTGGTGCCCTGTAGAACCGAGCAGTGTGCCCCTTCCTGTGGCAATTTAGGCAATGCATTTCCTGACAGACTCCGGTGTGGTGGTAATTACATTTTCCACACTTCGGGAGAGATCCAACATATCGAATGGCAGGTACTGGAGTAGCAGATATTGTGGCGGCGCATGCAGTCACCATTTGTTTCTCCTGCAGGGTTTCCTGGGTTGTTCGCTCCTTCATCTTTTTCCCCAACTTTCGTTTATAGTCTCCTCCCTTTGATGGCTTGGGAACAGGGATCGCTATGCCGTGGCGAACTCCATGGTCAACGAGTCGTTGGGCCAGGCATTTGGCGCTATCAAATGTAGTTGGTTTAGAAGACAGTACATCTCCTTGAATTGGGGTAGATAAACCCCAAATGTATCTTTCTATCTTCTTACTCTCTGGGGTAACCATCTCAGGGAATAGTGCTTCCAGATCGCTAAACCTGTCAGTATGGGTCACTATGTCTAAGCCAACCATGGTATGCTCCCATAGCTCTTGTTCTAGCTTTTGAACTTCGCCCCTTGGGCAGTATTCTTCTAACATCATCTCCTTTAGGTTTTCCCAACCTATCGAGTTAGCCACTGGTAGAGTCAGTAACTTAACATGGCTATTCCACCATGTTAGGGCCTTGTCAGAGAAGGTGCAGGCAACAAACTTAACTTTGCTCCATTCTGGGCACAAATAGATTCCGAAGACCGACTCTGTTTTCTCGAACCATCGGATCAGAGCAACGACTGCTTCATTTCCATTAAAGGATTTGGGTTTTCAGTTCATGAACTCATTGTATGAACACTCACGTGGGTGTCCGTGGGTAACTCAGGGGTTTGTTAAGTGGGTACTGCTACCCGTTCCACTGGTACCACTTTCGCGAATGTGAGTTAGTGCAGCTGCTACTGCGGCGGCTATCGCTGCTTGGAGAGCAACAAGATGGAATTGTGGAGAAGGTAGTGGAGTTTGAGTTGGGGTTATCGGAATAGTCCGTATCGATGATCGTCGTGGATGCATCTTGCTAAAAAGAATACACAGATAAGATGGAAATAAGTCTATATCAGTAGATATAAGCCGAAATCTGAAAGACTAAGTTATTCTAGTTTTGAACGTATCTGGTTCGGACTTCCATAGGGCTCTAGAAACAATTAATAAAAGGAGTCTATACAAAATAAACTTTATGAATTCGAAGTGGCTATCCTTGAATGAATTTCTGTGAATTAGACAACTGATAATGGCTGCATGAAAAGAAATAATTCTAACACATAATGTGAGTAGTGTAACCACTAGCTCACAAAGGCAATTAAGGCAATTATTTATTAGTGTGACGCATAGGACGTTTCAGTTTCTCCGACTGATCACCTCTTGGAAATCTCTTGTTGTCTCTCCTTGACTCCTGTGCTGACTGTCATGATGGAGTGGTTACATCTATCAGGGTTTGTCGTACGAGAACGGAAGTGTCTAAAGAATCTATGAGATTAAGGGTAACATTATGGGCTGATCATTACCGGTTCCTCCTATAATTGCGCAATGTATACAAGTTGAATATAATTAAAGATTAAATAGACTTTCGAATAAGTGATCCTACTCCAAAACCACAACCAAACAAGGAATAGGAAGTGAAGCATATATCACAAATTCTATGTCTATAAAATCTCAATTACATAGAGCCTTGGAAGTATACACTCCGGAATCATAGACCTACAAGAAGGGTCTTTTAAATGATCACATAAGTTATTTATATAGTTCCTAAAATACTCCTATAGTATTTTAATGTAATGAACTTGGTATGTTTTAAACTTGTTATTGTCTTATAGTATCATAAATTACTCCCATAGTATTTTAACCTTTTGTTCTGATCTAGAAATCCCTTGAATAGAGTTAAGTAAGTTTTAAGAGTGTTGCAACACTACATCACTCCCAAAAATACGTTGGTCATATCTTAAATGATTATAGTTAATTAGGATATATTGATCCCAGATATGATTATATCACTGTCCAGGTTTGACCGTAGTGTCCAACCTTTAAATACTTTTTTTTCTGTTCTTCTTGTGATACTTGTTCTAGTATGTATATATGTATAAGCGTGTATGTATATATATATATATATATATATATTAAGAATATTGTTATTTCTTAAAATATATTATTATTCAGAGCACTACATCCCCATTGCATTTATAGTTGTATATCTTTTATAGGTTGATATACTTAGTTCACTATAAACAATGCTCTGATACTAATCTGCCACACCTACAAACCGAAACGGCGGAAATGTTCGGGGGCGGAGGACACTATGTTTAGTATCACAACACATGCATCATAGTAATCAAAGTAACAAACAACCATTGCATTAATATTTAAGTGTTTACAAAGTATGTGATTCATAAAGGTTGACTTAAAAGTAAATAACAAAACAAGACATGAAGCTACTATGCTCCATCTTCTGAATCCCAGTGCACGTACCTGTCTACTAGTTTCCTGAGAATACAAGTTATTTTGAATGATTAGATCAGCATTTAAGCTGGTGAGTTCATAAGTATTTTAGTGATGTAAAGTATGTTCTTTTTAGAAAAGTTCTCCTGTTCCTCCAGAAAATCCTAAATTTTCAGATGTGATGAATGATAAGCAAAAATAACTCTAAATGTAACATCCCGAGTTCAGGAGTGCAAATTCAGGGTTCAAAGTGTAAATGTGAAAGGGCAACTCGGCTAGTCCATGGGTGGACTTGATGAGTAAGGTCGCGACTCTGGTCGCTTGTTAAGTGGCAAACTCGGTGAGTCGGCGGATGGACTCGGCGAGTTGGTGCTGAGTGGAGAAAACCTTAATTTCGGAGGATGAGCCTTATTTAAAGGACATTATACCCTCTCCCTAGCCTCTTTACCCTCTCTTGAAGTCCAGAAAAACCCTAAGGCACGTTTGTGAGTGGTTTAAGAGATTTTGAACCTTAGAGAAGAGATTTTGGAAGAGATTTTGGAAAGCTAAGAGGCTTGGAGCAAGGGGCTTTGCAAGGATTTGGATTTCTCCTCTGTTGGAGCTTTCCTTTGAGGTATTATTTCATTGCTTGGGCTGTTATTCATCATTTTGGAGTTTTTGGAAAAGATAGCATGTGGTATTGTGAGTTTGGAGGTTAGATCTGAGGTTGCTACCTCAGATCTGGAATGGAGAAGGTCTAGAGTGCATTAAAGTCCCTGTTCTTGAGTGATTGGTGAAGCCATCTTGTCCCAAACCCTAACCCTAGAGTGTCTTATGCTTAGATCTCTTTGGATTCACGTAAAGTTTGCCACTTTACGTGATGGATGGGTTGTAGAAGGGTAGATCTGTTGGTTTGGATCTTTTGCATGGCCTGGAAAGCTGCTGTATGGATTAAGATCTAGAGGTACTTGGCGAGTCACAAAGGTGTACTTGGCAAGTTGCTTGAAGATGGTCAGGAACTCGGCGAGTTGGAAGAACAACTCGACGAGTTGGTTGAAGATAGCCTTGGACTCAGCGAGTCTGTTCTTGGACTCAGCGAGTCTGGTCGTAAGGTCCTAACCTTCTTCTGGTTGAGCCGTGAATCGGTGAGTCAAGGGAGGACTCGGTGAGTTGAGTCCTAGGGGACTCAGAGTTATGGGACTCGATGAGTCTCAGGGTGACTCGGCGAGTTAAGTCGCGGATTGGTGAAGTTCTGAGCATGGGGAATCGGCGAGTCATCGGGTAGACTCGGCGAGTAGAGTCAGTCGGGAGATTGAATTTGACCAAGGATTGACCAGTTGACTTCCAGGGGCATTTTGGTAATTGTTGGCTTTTGTTTTGAGTTCAGTGTTGGTGTCGGCTAGTGGTGGAGATCGTGTCAGTGGTCGAAGCATCTTGGTCTTATCTTTTCAGTCGGCAGTTGCGAGGTGAGTTATCCTCACTATATCGACAGGGTCTACGGCACCAAGGCCGACCCTTTATCGAATTGTGATCCGGGTATCATTGTTATGTTATTTGCATTTTTATGCTGCATCCTGGTAGTTAGGATGGTTTATGCTAGTGACCGGTTAGGTCGGTATCCTGGTTAGGATGATGTTATGCTATGTGATCCGCTAGATCGGTTTGATTGGATGTGAATTGTTATATGATTGAATGTTATGTGCACATGGTTGTTAGACTGGAGTTGGGTTGAGGTGGGTCCTGCTTTGTGCTGTAGGCCAACATACCCAGGGCAGACCGGTTATCCTGAAGGCCCAGCGAGCGGTCCGGATAGGCTGTAGGCTCCAAGAGGTCGGACCAGACGTGCCGAGGCTCGAAGAGTGGACCAGAACGACTGAAGGCCCAGTGCGGGCGAACTAGTCATACTATAGACTCAGAGAGTGGACCAGGTGGATTGAAGGCCCGGTGCGGGCGGACGAATCACACTGTAGACTCGATGTATATGGTTAGACTCGGAGGGTGGCCAGGTGGACTGAAGGCCGGTGCGGCGGACCAGTCACACAGTAGACCCGAAGTGCATGGCTATTCTATGTTTTGTTATGATATGGCATGTTGTGCGTGTATGGTATATGTGGTTGGTATTTTGGGTGTATCTCACTAAGCTTTCGGGCTTACAGTTGTGGTTTAATGTTTTTTAGGTTCTTCAGGAGACCGTGGCAAGGCAAAGGCGTGATCGTACCGCTCCTCATGATTATGTTTTATGATGTGGTTCTGGGAAGACTCTGATAATAATTGTATTGAAAACCTTTTTGTAATAACTTAATGAAACGGGGTTGTTTTTGAAAAGTTTAAATTGGTTGAAATTTTTAGAGCGTTACAAGTTGGTATTAGAGCCTAGGTTTGAGTGAATTGCAGGAACATTCATGTGAATCCAGTCTCAAATCAAGGAGAGTTTTCAAAAGAGAATTTAAAATGGTTTTCAAAATGAGTAAAGGAGGATGCGGAGGTACGATCAGCTGGAGCCAGTAAGTAACCCCAAAATACCATACATGATATTTGTTTTTGAGCTATGATAGAACAACATGCTAGTACTAGGCTAGGGATCTTCAGGATTTCATGTTAATGTTGCTTGATTTATGATACCTGCTAGCCTAGGGTCTCTTCTGTGTGAGATTTCCAGTGTTCCTCTAGGAGTGAGGGTTGAGTGCTTGTTATGTATTTTCTTCTCTAGGGTTTTGTGGTGATAATTGATATAAATATGGGTTGGTGTGGAAGGTAGTATGGGTCCGTACTACTGAAAGCACAGGACCCATACGCATATCAAAGAAGCCACAACCTCTAGGGTTGGGTTGGGGTTGGTTCCCGGGTTTGTGGGAAGTATCTAAGATCTTGCGGTGTTCTTAAGTATGGTGATTATGAGGCATGCTGGGAGCGGATCCGGGTCAGGATCGGGAGTAGGAGAGGGCGGTCAGAGTGGGTCAGTACTGCCTGCAGTTATTGGTCAAATGAGCACAGGCGAGTTGGATGCTAGGATTCGTGAGATCCTGCATGATGAGGTTGCTGCATTGTTTCGAACCGAGTTTCCGGAGTTGTTTGGGATGATCAAGACCGCCTTGGTTGAGTATTTTGATGAGCGCTATGCGGCTCTCACAGAGACGGCTGCTGCGGCGGCTATAGCGGTTGTAGCAGCGGCAGGGGGAGGAGCCGGTCGAGGTTTTCAGTATCGGGACTTCGATAATACGAATCCCCTATCTTCGATGGAGCTCAGGACCCGATTGTTGCTATGAGATGGTTGTCGGACGTGGAGGGGTGTTTCTTCACGTGTTCATGTCCTGCTGATCAGAGGGTGAGGTGTGGTCTGAACCTGTTGAGGCTCGGGGCGAAGGATTGGTGGAGATTGACCACTGGGTCATATTCGGATGCACAGAGGGCTGCGGTTTCTTGGGATCATTTCCGGGAGATGTTTAGCACTCGTTATGTTCCGCGGGTTGAGAGAGAGAGAGAGGTTGGCTCAGGAGTTCCTGGAGCTGAAGCAGGATTCAGAGTCGGTGACGGAGATCACCAGGATGCTCACTGAGAGGGTGATGTTTTGCCCTGAGTTCACTTCGGAGCAGGCTCAGATGTCCCAATAACTGAGTATGCTCAAGAGGGTTATCATGCAGTTTGTGTCTACGCAGAGGTGCGAGACCTTGTTGGAGTTGCAGGAGGCCGCCAGGTGGCGTGAGTTGGAGATTGAGTTGTAGTTGCGAGAGCAGAGGTAGGCTCCGGTGCAGTCGCAGCCAGCGCCGAAACGGTCCAAGACCATTGATTCTAGATTGGGATATCAGAGCAGCCACACTTGTCGGAAGTGTGGGAAGGGTCACACCGGAGTTTGTAGGTCCGGTGGTGCATGCCGCAAGTGCGAAAAGGAGGGGCACTATGCGAGGGATTGTCGGCAGACAGCCCCGGTTCGGGATTTGAGGATTTGTTATCATTTCCATCAGGTTGGACACTTGAGGGTCAACTGTCCACAGCTTGCTGCAGGACCGGTGCAGGCTCCAACACCAGCCACTTTGAGGATTACTGGTGGAGGTCAGGGTGGATCGGAGCCCCCAAGGGCTCAGGGTCGTGCTTTTCAGCTTACAGCGGAGGAGGTCAGGGCAGTGCCGGATGCAGCTGTGGGTATGTTTCTTTCTTGATGTCTTGTTATTTGGTGATTATTGTGGAGTATTGTTTATTTGTTAGTCTCGTTGTGTGATTTTTGGTATTGTATTCGTTGTTCCTTGAGGGTTGTGGTATGGTTATTGGTTTGGTGTTGGAAATTTCGTTGGTTATCATCCATGAGGATTATTAGTGGGAATCAGGCTTTTGGTTTGAATGCCGGGTAGCATCTGCAGTCTGAGGAGTGGTTAGCTGAAGATCGGGTTTCTTTTGAGCCTGGGAGGATCAATGTTGTTATGTAAAGTTGTGAAGATTGCTCGTTCTGGTGAGAATCAGTTCGCGTGTAAGGGTTTGTATTGTGTAGGGTTGTCGAGAGAGGTTGGTGATGGCGACCGGTGGTTGATAGTCAGTGCTCTAAGTGGGGGAGAATTGGAGAATTCTCCGGAAGATCGATAAGCATGAGAGGTTGTTTAGTTGTTGGGATTCAATAGTGGTTCTGTCAGCTGAGCGTAGGCTGGTATGAGCAAGTGTCAGACAGGTGGGGTGGGATGTAGACCAAGGGTGATTGATTGTGGAAGGCCTGGGATCAGGCCGGGTTTGAATATGTAAGGTGGAGATAGAGTTCGGAACCCCTAGAGGGCTAGAACAATATGCATGGGAGAGTTTTCTAGAGGGATAACGCAGTATGATGAATGCTAGTTGAGTGGTCCGGATAGACTGAAGGCCAGTGGGCGTACCAGTTAGGCCGAAGGCTTGGAGAACGGTCCAGACAGACTGAAGGCCCTGGAGTGTGGTCCAGACCTGTTGAAGGTTCTGAGAGTGGTCCAGATGGGCTGAAGGCCTGGTAAGGCAGTCCAGTCATGCTGAAGACTCTGCATGTGTTAATAGATCTGTATGGGGATATGGAATGAGTATGTCGTGATGTGATAGCATCAGAAGGTCTGGCTCCAGATATTGATCATGATTAGTGGAGGTAGTGCATGGACTTGAGAGTCCCTGCGAGCGGATTCAGAGTATGTGTGGTGCATGGGATAGCGGTTATGCTATAAGGAAATGGTGTAGTATTGGGCGAGCACCGTGGCACTTGTGGTAGTGTCAAGACAGCCAAGTGGTTTTCCTTGGTAAGGGAAGGGAAAATAATGTAGCTCCAAGAGGGAGTGTAAGTTCACGGAAGTGAAAGCAGTAGTGCGGAGTTATGATTGGGGTGTTCCAATTATGGTCATTGAGCAGTGTGTTTGCGGCAGTGGTTTGGAATCACATCCGGATTGGATGTCTGCTGAGGTCACGGAAGGAATTCCGAGGGTGTAGAGCCAAGAGGCTCGGAAGGGATGCAGGGATGGAGTCTTGGATTCCCAGCTTGATTTTGATCAAGGAATTGTGTATGTAATAGTAATTCATCCTGGGGGATGTTTGGAGGTGTCGTCAGTGTGTCGGGTCTTCGCAACCCGAGGATGCTAGATCCAGTTCAGTATGTGTATGTAATTGCGGAGGAGAACTCATGGGAGTTGCTCTGAAGCTGAAGGATGTGTCATCCTGTCAGCATGGAGTGGATAAAGTTGGGCTCAGATCGGGATTCCGGTGGTTCAGGGTTATTTCTAGCTCGTATGAGTCAAGTGCATGTTGTGATCTGGAACGAGTGAAGTATCATGGAGTGGTACTTGGCTGTTAAGTGTGGTTATCTGAGGATGAGGCCGGTGGGCGGCTTGAGGCGGTGGTCAAAACGCCGCAGGGGAAGAGTTTGGTTTCAGTGGTTGTGTTTTGAGGAACCTGGTCTGGTTAATGCCAGGAAGTGCACTGTGAGAGTAATTCTGGGGTTGTGTTGCCGCAGGCTTTGAGGACGAAGCCTAATTTAAGTGGGGGAGAATTGTAACATCCCGAGTTCAGGAGTGCAAGTTCAGTGTTCAAAGTGTAAATGTGAAAGGGCAACTCGGCGAGTCCATGGGTGGACTCGGCGAGTAGGGTCGCGACTCTGGTCGCGTGTTAAGTGGCCTACTTGGCGAGTCGGCGGCTGGACTCGGCGAGTTGGTGCTGAGTGGAGAAAACCCTAATTTCGAAGGATAAGCCCTATTTAAAGGACATTATACCCTCTCCCCAGCCTCTTTACCCTCTCTTGAAGTCCAGAAAAACCCTAAGGCGCGTTTGTGAGTGGTTTAAGAGCTTTTGAACCTTAGAGAAGAGATTTTGGAAAGCTAAGAGGCTTGGAGCAAGGGGCTTTGCAAGGATTTGGATTTCTCTTCTGTTGGAGCTTTCCTTTGAGGTATTATTTCATTGCTTGGGCTGTTATTCATCATTTTGGAGTTTTTGGAAAAGATAGCATGTGGTGTTGTGAGTTTCGAGGTTAGATCTAAGGTTGCTACCTCAGATCTGGAATGGAGAAGGTCTAAAGTGCATTAAAGTCCCTGTTCTTGAGTGATTGGTGAAGCCATCTTGTCCTAAACCCTAACCCTAGAGTGTCTTATGCTTAGATCTCTTTAGATTCATGTAAAGTTTGCCACTTTACGTGATGGATGGGTTGTAGAAGGGTAGATCTGTGGTTTGAATCTTTTGCATGGTCTGGAAAGCTTCTGTATGGATTAAGATCTAGAGGTACTCGGCGAGTCACAAAGGTGTACTCGGCGAGTTGCTTGAAGATGGGCTGGAACTCGGCGAGTTGGAAGAACAACTCGGCGAGTTGGTTGAAGATAGCCTTGGACTCGGCGAGTCTGTTCTTGGACTCGGCGAGTCTGGTCGTAAGGTCCTAACCTTCTTCTGGTTGAGCCGTGAATCGGTGCGTCAAGGGAGGACTCGGTGAGTTGAGTGCTAGGGGACTCAGAGTTATGGGACTCGGCGAGTCTCGGGGTGACTCGGCGAGTTGAGTCGCGGATTGGTGAAGTTCTGAGCATGGGGACTCGGCGAGTCATCGGGTAGACTCGGAGATTAGAGTCAGTCAGGAGATTGACTTTGACCAAGGGTTGACGAGTTGACTTCTAGGGGCATTTTGGTAATTGTTGGCTTTTGTTTTGAGTTCAGTGTTGGTGTCGGCTAGTGGTGGAGATCGTGTCAGTGGTCGAAGCATCTTGGTCTTATCTTTTCAGTCGGCAGTTGCGAGGTGAGTTATCCTCACTATATCGACATGGTCTATGGCACCAAGGCCGGCCCTTTATCGGATTGTGGTTCGGGTATCGTTGTTATGTTATTTGCTTTATTATGTTGCATCCTGGTAGTTAGGATGGTTTATGCTAGTGACCGGTTAGGTCGGTATCCTGGTTAGGATGATGTTATGCTATGTGATCTGCTAGATCGGTTTGATTGGATGTGAATTGTTATATGATTGAATGTTATGTGCACATGGTTGTTGGACAGGAGTTGGGTTGAGGCGGGTCCTGCTTTGTGCTGTAGGCCAACATACCCAGGGCGGACCGGTTATCCCGAAGGCCCAGCGAGTGGTCCGGATAGGCTGTAGGCCCCAAGAGGGTGGACCAGACGTGCCGAGGCTCAGAGAGTGGACTAGGCCGACTGAAGGCCCAGTGCGGGCGGACCAGTCATACTATAGACTCAGAGAGTGGGCCAGGTGGATTGAAGGCCCGGTGTGGGCGGACCAATCACATTGTAGACTCGATGTATATGGTTAGACTCAGAGGGTGGACTAGGTGGACTGAAGGCCGGTGCGGCGGACCAATCACACAGTAGACCCGAAGTGCATGGCTGTTCTGTGTTCTGTTATGATATGGCATGTTGTGCGTGTATGGTACATGTGGTTGGTATTTTGGGGGTATCTCACTAAGCTTTCGGGCTTACAGTTGTGGTTTAATGTTTTTCAGGTTCTTCAGGAGACTGTGGCAAGGCAAAGGCGTGATCGTACCGCTCCTCATGATTATGTTTTATGATGTGGTTTTGGGAAGACTCTGATAATAATTGTATTGAAAACCTTTTTGTAATAACTTAATGAAACGGGGTTGTTTTTGAAAAGTTTAAATTGGTTGAAATTTTTAGAGCGTTACACTAAAATCCTTTCTATAATTACTAAATAGATCCAAGTTATATACAATTTAGAGTAAACAGACAATCGACTGTGTGAATCTGCCCTAAGCCCACAACAAAACAAGGAACAGGAAGTAACGCAGAAAGCACACATCCCATTGTTTGTTTAGATCCTCGTTGGATACAACCCTGGCATATTCATTTGATACTGACGGAGTTAGTTGTATTAGTTCTTTATATTTGATGAAAACATTCTTTAAGGAAAACGCTTATTTCCTTTAGTAAAAATGGTAACCACAATAGTTTCTTCTATAATCACTTAGTTTATACCAGCTAAATATAATATAATATCGAACGGATAGTTAATTGGGTGAATTTGCCCTAAGCCCAAAACCAAACAAGGAACAGGAAGTAAGGCCGAAAGCACACATTCAGTTGTCTATCAGGTCTTAATTATATATAAACTTGATGTATAAACTAAGGTATTATAGAATTAACCACTAAAGGTCCTTTGAGTTATACCATTTTAATAAAATGGATTAAACCTTTTACTGATAAGTTTCTAGTTTAGCCTACTAAATGTTCTAATTGAAAAGTATGTTTTTGTACTAAAAAATGGTGTATTCAATTAGTATGTTATGACGTGACATATACCTGGTACTCTTTATGATTACTTATATAGATATAACTAAGATCGAATAGATAGTAGACTGTGTGCATCTGCTCTAAGCCCACAAACAAACAAGGAATAGGAAATGAAGCGGAAAGCACACATTCTACTGCCTGTCGAACCTGATTTTTATATGTCCATGATTTATAAACTATGGAATCATAAGGTTGGAATTATAGGCCCCCTTCTAATTGAATGTACTAAGACTCGACTGTATTGTTTGTCTTTTGTAAGTTTTCCCACGTTTAAGACTATCTTTACTAGAAAATACTTTGCATTACCTTTTACGTGAGAAGATCAGTATATGAATGTAATGGGAAAATAAAAGTGTACAGTAGTGTTGTATATAAGTAACTACTGACCACTAACTACCTTAAAGCCCATTTGTTAATGAAGGTTAAGATGTCATGTGGTTATAACCATACTGATTTGACACATGTTCTATTATGACGACCTTCTAGCGCCGAAACTGATGTGACATTTTTCACCCGTAGACTTGCAAGTCCCACTATAGCTAGCAACAAGGTGTGGGGTGTCAATCCTGTATAGACGTATACACAAGGTCATGCTCTCCCTCCAGGAGACTCTGGTTACAAAACGCGACGTAACAAATATATTGCTAAGCCGTGAAGTAGACTCACATTAATGTTATCTTGTTCTCGTTATCGTATGTTCCTCCTATTCTTGTTATTGTATGTTCCTCCCTATGTCTCTTTATAGTATGTTCTGAACCCCTAAACTATACCTATTATAGTTTACAAGTATGTTTACTTGAACTATTACTGACTTGAAGAAAAGACTCATTTATCTACTGAGTTATGATTGAACCTTAAAAACAGAGTTTTATAAACAACAAAGTGACATAACTTTAAAAGAGTTTTTGAAATCATTTGATCACTTAAAACACATAAGAAAATCTTTTAAAATGATATTTATGATAGATAACATTTACACAATTATCATTGTGTTCAACTTGTATTCCCCCCCCCCTTTAAAAGCATTTAAAACATTTAAAAGATTGATTATAGGGGTATGAACTCACCTTATGTGGGTGATTCACTGCAGTTTTGTGTAAAGATGAGAAGTACCACGAATGAATTCCCGAGACACAAACAAGTCCTAAATGACATATAATGGCATATATACAGGCATGAAATTAGTGCTTTAAACAACTAACATGCAAGGAAATACCCTTAAGGACCATGAAACATTTGCTAGAAAGTGTTATAATCACATGTGATTGACTAAAGGGGGTTTACGGCCACACAAGAGAGTGTACGACCAGGGGTGTACGGTTCATGGAGTGTACGACCGTACACCCAAGGAAAAACATGCAAAAAAGGTGTTTGATCCTTGGGGAAACTAGTGTGACAAATGCACAACAAAAGGATGGACAAAACTATCAATTTGGAGGGTTTTGAGGTATGTACGGCCATACACCCTTGATAATCTTGAGTTTGATGTGTTTTCAAGGCTACGAATCAAGTGTTTAACATGTATAAGTAGATGATATAGAGAATACTTACACTTTTGAGGGTCTTTAGGTGGTTCATGGCCGAAGAACAAGTGTGTGTTCTTTGTGTTCTTGGTGAAAGATGATGATCTATCATAAAGAGACATTTTCATGGATGAATCCTGAGATGATACATAACTAAGGAGGATATCAAGAAAGATGGAAGAATCACTTACCACTTTGGAAGATTTAGGATGAAAATCTTGATGATAGTTGAGAGAAAACCGATTTGCATGACTTGGATTCGTGAGAAATGAATGAATAAAAGAGGAAAAGCTTACATAAGGGCTTGAGTTCATGAGCATGATGGGTGTATGGTCGTACACCCATGTGTACAGCGATACACTCTTCTTGAAGGAGTGTTTGGCCCGAATAAAAGAGGAAAAGCGTACATAAGGGCTTGAGTTCACGACCATGATGGGTGTATGGACGTACATCCATGTGTACGGCCGTACACTCCTCTTGGAGGAGTGTTTGGCCCAAATTCAACATGAAGAACCTAAGTTAACTCATCCTTAAACCCAAAACTTGAATGTACTAGGCTTAGAACACTCAAACAGACCCTAAACAATGCTAAAAGATAGCAGAAATGAGTCTAACTCACGATTGATTAGCTGGACTTACAAGACAAAAATTTTGGGTTTTCACATCATCCCCCTGTTTCATCGAATTTTGACCCGAAATTAGCTTTCTTTGCAGTACTCCTGTGGTTGTGCTCCTCTGATTGTCAGAATACCCACTCGTAGACCTGGGCAACTTTGCCCTAATGTCTAGGATAGGATTCATTTCTGGTCCATCTATCATTACCTCATGTATATATAATTCGTATATAATTAAGATTAGTAAGACGGTCGGATGTGCGACTCTACCCCAGGTCCACAACCAAACAAGGAACAGGAGATAGGGCGGAAACACACATACCAAAAAATCCTATATTTTTTTGTATATAAAAGAGTTTTGTTCCCCAAAAAACCTATATTTTATGTATATAAAAGAGTGGTGTTCCTAGAAAACCTATATTTTCTGTATATTAAAGATTTATGGTTAGGGCTGTAAACGAACTGAACGTTTGGCAAACAGTTCATGAACTGTTCGGCGGGAAGTTCGTTTATGTTCGTTTATTAAATAAACGATTGAACATGAAAAAAATATTTTTTTCGTTTATTTAAACGGACGAACACGAACAATGCTCTTATTCGTTCGTTTACGTTCGTGAACATTCGTTTATGTTCGTTTATTTACGTTTGTTTACGTTCGTTCTTTTATGTTTGGTTACGTTCGTTCATTTATGTTCTTTTGTTTATTTATAATTATTCAATTATATATATATATATATATATATATATATATATATATATATATATATATATATATATATATATATATATATATAGGTGAGTTCAGCTGAGAAAATAAAAAAGATTCAGAATGGGGGAATCTGTCACACCCTAAAAACCGGAACGGCGGAAACGTTCTGGGGTGGATGGCGTCATGTCAAGTATCACAACATATGCATTATAGTAATTAAAGTACAACAACCATTGCATTAATAGTAATAGTTTTACATAAGTTACATTTAATAGAGACATCAAATTAATACAAAACTAGTATAAATGCAGATCGGTTCTAGGTTGGCTTCACAAACGCTCCCGGGTGCACCTATCTATTGTTGACCTGAGAATATAAGTTATTTTGAAAGCGAGTATCAGCATTTTTTTATAAATGCTGGTGAGTTCATACGTATTTAGTGTCATTTGTGTAATTAAGAATTTTATTCAAAATAACTTTATAAAAAGTAGTAGTTTAGAATCTACGGTGTACTAGTGCCTTTTCCAGAAAATCCTATATTTTCTAATTAAAAGCAGTCTTCTACCAATACTTGACAGTGTTATGTTTTAAAGAGAAGCTTTCCCTGAAATACTATCATTACCAAAATACGGTATTTGACTTTAAAGAAAGTAGGAGAATATCACTAGTAAAAACATCAGGGAAAATAACATATGCCTCAGTAGAAAATACTGCTGACTAAGGCAAAAGAAATCATAGACTCCAGGAGAGTATCGAATGAATGATACACCTGGATCAGTCTAACAAAAGGAAACACAGACCCCAGACGGTATCAAATGTACGATACGGCTAGCAAGGTCTAAAACAAAGAAACACAAACCCCAGACAGTATCAAATGAAAGATACAGCTAGCAAGGTCTAAAACAAAGAAACACAGACCCCATACAGTATCAAATGAAAGATACAGCTAGCAAGGTCTAAAACAAAGAAACACAGACCCCAGACAGTATCAAATGAAAGATACAGCTAGCAAGGTCTAAAACAAAGAAACACAGACCCCAGACAGTATCAAATGAAAGATACAGCTAGCAAGGTCTAAAACAAAGGGAAATCCTAAGTGGGTGGTTTCAAGAATACAGTGTTCAATTCTCGTTACCTTAAGGCCATGAATTATAAGGTAAACATGGAGATACTCGTAACCATACTGATTGACACTAGAGTACTTGACGCCCTGCAAGCGTCAGAATAAATATGACTTTTGTCACCCCTTGGCTTGGTAGGCCGTGGACTGTAGCTAGCATTCAAGGTGCAGGAGTGTCAGTCTCGTATAGATCTATACACACAATGCCCGATCTCCCTATAGGAGACTCTGGTTACCAACTCGACAACAGGGAGATCCGTGTCTTGAAGATACATCTCGTAATCTGAATTCTATTAGAGGCGCTGGAGAAATGATATAGACTCGCATATGAACTGACTCATGTGGAATTCTTGTACTAGAAAGAGTGAATAGAACCACCTAACTATTCCTATAATAGTTACTAGTGTCTCTGATCTATGAATGATGAATGGAAGGATGCCTTTGCTACCGAAGGGAAATGAACTGGCCGATGTAAACCTTTATGTCTATACGTGTATACATGATATATAATTAATTTTTAAATGACCTTCGGACGGATATCCGATACCCACCAGACCACATCCCAACGAGGAAAAGGAAATAGGGCAAACTAGCCTTCGTAAGTCTTTTAAACATTATTTATATAACTATACAAGTACAGGCATGCATTTAACGAAACATAAGTATGGAAGTATAGAAGAAAACTTTGGTAAAACCTTTTGGAAAACCTTTAAAAATAAGAATTTACGACTTGATATAGTTATGTAAAACGAGCTTTGAAAACCGTTCATAAACACGTTTTGAATATAATTTGATAACACAATATAAGTAAAGAAAACCTTTGTTTAAAACACTGTTGTAACTGGTTTAGAAGTAAAACATACAGCACGAGAGACAATTTGAGAAAAGATTTAAACAAGTAAAAACGTTTTGGAAAACCATCTATGGTATTATACTTGGTAAAACAACTGAAAGTGTGATAAATCCTTATGCATGCGGGTTATTAATCACATATGATTGATATGATAACCGGCATGTTTTAACTTGTATTCCGCCCCCCCCCCCCATAAAAGCATGTAAAAACATTTAAAAGGTTAATTTAGGGGTATGAAGTCACCTGTTGTAAGTGGATCGGATGGAGGCGCCGGTTGGGTGCTCGGTGTCAAGTGAAGACTTGAACACACTTAGTGACCTATTAACATATGATGACATATGTTTACATACAATTAGCAATTATAATACTAATTAAACACGCATACGCATCCTAATGAGCGGAAAACACTTTGGTCACGTGCTAGGAGGCTATTTGGGTTCAAATAAGGGGGTGTATGGCCTCGTTAGGGAGTTTACTCTTCAAGAGTAAACTCTTTATAGAGTTTACGGCCCTAAGACCATATCCCCATGAGTTTACGGCCGTAAACTCATGGGTGGTGTGCTCTTGGATGCTAAAAGGTCTTATATCACTTGTGAAATTAAGCTAGGCTCAAATCTAGGGCTTATGAAGGGTTTAAGGCCTCTCATGGACCATTTTTGGGAGTTTACGGCAATAAACATGGAGTTTACGGCCGTAAACTCCTACTAGCCCCTTCCTTTTGTGTTTTGAGGTCTTAAATGGTAGAGAATAAAGTTCTATGCATTTTTCCAAGTCAAATGAAGAAGTTAGGGCATCATTTGGCCTCCTTTTGGGAGTTTACGGTCCTTGGTTTAATTGATGTTTAATGCCTTTACTTTAATGCGGGTTTCTTCTAGACATTTTCCCAAGCCATAGGAGGTGTTTGAGGGCAATTCTAACACCTTAAAGGGTGTTCATGGCATACGAAGAGGGGTTTACGGTCCAAGAGTGTTCTTGGGCTGTAAACTCATGTTTACTCTCCATAATGCAAGGTTTTGGTTTTCTAAGCTTGAAGGTGTAAGTCCACAAGTCATATCTAAGCCGTAGGGGTAGTTTAGAGGGGTTTTGGGGCTTCAAAACCCCACTTATGGGTGTTCACGGTCCAAGAGTGTTCTTGGGCCGTAAACACATGAATTTGCCCCTATTTGATGTCTTAAACACGAATATGCATGTTAACTAAGCTACACAACAAGTTAGGATAGATTACTTACTAGTTTGGGGCTTGGAATGGGCGTTTTTGGATCGAAAACAAGTTGTAGAGAGAGAGAGAGAGTGGAAAGTCTCAAATGGACTCCACTCACCCTTATATCTAAGCCCTAGGGGTAGTTTAGAGGGGTTTTGGGACTCAGAAATCTACCCGATACTGACGTTAACGGGGCTTTTGGTCGCACCCGATTAAATGGTCGTATTTTGACTTGGTTTCAACCAAGTCAAAATACGACCATTTAATCGGGTGCGACCAAAAGCCCCGTTAACGTCAGTATCGGGTAGATTTCTGAGCCCCAAATGACGGCGTTTCTAATTTGTTTGAACCCTTACTAAGTCATTATAAAAGTACCAAATTAATTAACCAATCCAAAAGTTTAACGGACAGTTTAATAAAACGAGGCTTATTAACGGAAGGAGGGGTTAAAAATGACGGAATAAATTTCGGGTTGTCACAGAATCATTCTCAGCCACTAATTTATTTTTGCCGTAAAAGCATCCGTTTTATTCGTATATTAATATAAAATATGATGACAACTAATACACATTTTATTCATATATAAATATAATATATGACGAAAGATGATGTAAAAAATCTATTTTAAGTAAGAAAACTTTATTACGTGTCAAATTCATATATGAACGACATTTAAACTATATAAAAAATAAATTAAATGTACGTTTTATTCATACGTGAATAACAAATGTACTGTCTCAGATTTTTATTCACTTATGAATAACAAGAGCTGAAATTCTAATTTTTTTTTTTATTTTATCTTAAAACAATATCAATATTGATGTCTATTTATAGAGATTAAAAATTATGAATTTTGATATATTTAAATTATTTTTTCGATAAAAATAGTTTTCTAAAAATAAAAAAAAAACAAAAAAAAAGTATGTTTTTTGTGTATATTAAGGTAATGATTAACATAGTTTAAGGAAACATGTTTGGTTGGAAAACACATGTTTATCCGTTCTCCATTTCCGCCGGTACGCCTAAGTGTTTTGCGGCAAAATAAATGTGTGGCTGAGAATGATTCCCCCATTCTTAATCTTTTTTTCTCAATTAAACCCTCCTCTCTCTCTCTCTCTCTCTCTCTCTCTCTATATATATATATATATATATATATATATATATATATATATATATATATGGTTAGGTTCATGTGAGACCGCTATATTTTGTGAGATGGGGAGACCAAATCTTGACCACTCATCTTGAATAATCAATGGTCGATATTAATTTAGCTTAAACCATAAAATAGGCGGTGGCATTTTTGTAAATTAATGGAACTTTGAGATTAGATCAAGAGATGGAGTTGCAGGAATGGAATTTTGCATTCTTTTTCATCCAGCACACAAAAACACTCGGTATTCTTCCTAAAAATCATAGATACAAACACTAAAACCCATTTGATCCAAATCTCGATCATCGACATGTTCTGCTTCCTTCACAAATTTGTTTTAGATTAACCATAAATCTAAGTTGATCTTTTGATTCGAGATCCTTATTACATCAAGGTTTCATCTTTTTCTAACCAAGCTCGTTTGATTAAAGGCATTTTCCCAAATTTCTCCAGAAAAACCCTAAGAAACTGATTTTGAATCTTCATCTGATCCAAAAATCGAATATATCCCCTTCAGATTTGGATTTAGATTCATAATTTTATTTGTTCTCCACAATATTTAATCTTTCATGTAAAACCCTTGAAAACCTATTTGGGTTCTGATTATGAAGCTAGCGATTCTGATTCTGGTCATCAAAAACTGGTAGTTGAACACAATCTGGTAAGATGAAACTAATATGTTTTTTAGTTTTTTTAATACGATTATGACTTCTATGAATCCATGGATAGGTTTGAATCACTTGTAAAAACATAGTATTTATATTCACTTGTAATAGTTCGTTCAAATTTAATTCAGATTCCAAAATCGTATACGTCTGCGATTAGGGTTTCTTCACTAATCTCTTGATAAAACCATCAAAACATATTTTGATTCTTATTTCCAATATCTCTATTCCGATTCGTTGATTTCATGTGTTTTATGATTCAAACTTATTCCACTTTTATTCTGATTAAAATTTCATTCTAAAATCTCTCAAGGAAAAATATAAGAAATTGATCCTTAAACTAACTTCAATAGAACACATATCTTTCGAATTCGGCTTCTAATTCTTATTTTGATCCATACTCCATTGTATTTATCATAAAAACCCATATAATTGTTTTGGATTTTGATGTTGGAGCTAATGATTATGGTTATCATAAAAATGGATAGGTCATAAAAAATTGGTAAGATCGAACCAATATCTCATTTAGTTTTTTTTCATCATGTATATGCTAGGGTGATTTAATTTAAAGATGATGATTATGTGTTGATTTTATTACATGATATAGTTTAATTCTTGGTACTCTGATTTGTGGTTTGAAATAATACTTGTTAAATATTTTGGTTTAATGTTTGTAGTTGCTAGGTTTTAGAGTTTACGGATTTATTACATGATAATTTGTTGATTTTAATAGCATAGTACTTAATAAATATCTTGATGTCTATATGTCTATTGTTTTAGATTATGATTTTGTAGCTAATGATTCAGATTGTGATCATAAACAAATGGACCGTTCATCAAAATTCGGTAGTTTTGAACTGATATAATTTTTTTTTATAAATCTGCACCAAATTAAGAAGTTTTGTACTAATTGCTCTTGAATATTCTTGATTTTGATTCTAATTATTCTATGATTATTAAACATTTTTGTGAATGTGTGTATTGTTGCAATTTACATGTTTGATATAGCCATACTTTGGAATGAACTTGTTTTACTGTAGCTATGTTTTTTTTATTATAAAACTTGTTAACAACTATGTTTATATTCATTGTTGGGTTGTAATTCTGAATGATTGATGTTTGTTGTTAATTTAAGGTATTTTATAAGTGAATATATTACTTGTTAATGTTTTATAATGTTGAAATTGTTTGAACTCTATTATTAACAGCATATTGCTACTCTACAATTGAATACATTTGTTTGAAAATAAAATATAATACTCTATAATAGAATAATTTAGTTGATAATGTTCTTAATAACTTATGTTTGTTGTTCAGAACTTGTTTAAGATAGTCTCTAATAGAATCCACTGGTAATATGCAACAAAATATATCACTTGATAATATTCTAGTTTTTATGTTTATAATTTTACATAGAATGTTATAAAAAGATGCTAATTTGTTTATTAAATACATAATCTAGTAGTAAATTAGTCAAATAATGTCTAATGAACCATAACTATAATTCCAAATTCTAACATGTGATTTTGATGACATGATCAACTAATAATTTTGTAAAAACTAGTTTTTGATAACATATTATTTTAGGTGTTATGTTTTAATAAATTATAGTTTATACTTTATTTAGGTATTTAGTTATAATTCATGTTTAATTTTATCACATGTTTCATTATTGTTAATTACTCTTAGAATCTTACAAACCTCTCCAGATGAAGAAAATACTTTTGTTATAGGTTTTCCAAGTTTTAAATTTTGATAAATTTGATATTATCTTCTCTAAATATGTAACGCCCGTAGATCCGGGCTAGTCAATTTAGAGACGATAAGCATCAAAAATGACTTTTTGATGGAAGATTATTTAGAAGGATTAATCTTAACCAAGTTGTAGTATATGTCACAAGGTTTCCGTGCATATAAAGAACGCCAAAATCCGAGTTATAGCGAAGAAGTTATGACCTGTCGAAGTTTTGCGACATAACCGACACGACCCAGCACGACGTAAATAGTGAATTTAAGGTAGATAGATATCTATCCTTAGTGATCTAAATGAGATTCGAAGATTTCTTCGATAGTAGTCCAACGATAAAAAGACAGACGAAAACGGAGTTCAGATGAAGGAGTTATGAATTTCGAACGGAGTTTTCCTGTCCCGGCCTACTAAAGATAATATATAAGTAATATTTTTATAATATATTAAAAATAAAGTCAAAATTATCCAAAGGAGTCTAAATGAGAGAAGTAGAGCATAATCTCACCTACGCGCCGATATAAAGAACGTCGAAAACGGAGTTCGTATGCGAAAGTTATGAATTTCTAAAGTGCGGTGCGCGAAACCCCAAAAACTGTCAGATACCACGATGTGGCAAGCAGTGCCACGACGTGGCAAGTCTTCTGACACCTCCAGGAGTCCCCCAGATGCAATTTGCG
The DNA here is from genome assembly GCF_002870075.4 of Lactuca sativa. NCBI lineage: Eukaryota > Viridiplantae > Streptophyta > Magnoliopsida > Asterales > Asteraceae > Lactuca > Lactuca sativa. Next base: position 106,186,972 of record NC_056623.2, on the reverse strand, counting down.
ATGAGGCATGCAGTGACGACCAAGCCCACGACGTGGACAAAGGTGCCAAGACGTGGCAAAGGCAGATTTTTCCCTATAAATAGATTTGAAGGGCCAGCCGAGTTTGGTTGCTCATTCTCTCATCTCTCACCCATATTACATCATTTTACGTGCAATTTTAACCACCCGAAGCCCCGGTATCATCCCGAGACCCGAAGCGAGTCCTGAAGCACCGAAGATCCCGAGAAGAAAAAAGTTTCCGAGCCAAAGCTCTGCCCGCGAGAAGTCTTGTGTGTAAAGAGATCACAGTTTCACCGAAGGATACTACTTTTACAAGCCGTAGTGCTGCCCGATCATCTTTTGATCAGTGAGTGTGTGGTCACTTTCTTCTAACACATAAATATTAAGTATTTGCTATGAAATATGTGCTATGTGTATAATATATTGTTGTTTATTTGAGATGATTGTGGAATGGATGAATTATATAAGTTTTAATGATTTCAACTATATATGTATTTTGTATCTAAAAATATGTTGGGTAGAACATGAGTAGATGAGGTTGTTGGTAGGTGATAAAAGGTGGGTTGGACCATGAGATAAAAGGATAAAGAGATAAACTTGTTTTAGATCCGAGAGTATGGATCAGGAGGTTAGTTTTAGATCCAAGGGTATGAATCAGATCAAGAGGTTAGTTTTAGGCCTGGGAATATGGATTAGGTAAGGAGGCAAATTTAAGATCCGGGAGTACGGATTATATATTTTAGAACTACGTATTCATTCGATAAGGTATCATGTGTATAGTCCCTTTTAGGAACGTGATTTTGAATACGAGTATTGATTATAATATGAAATATACATATGTATGTGAAGTATTTGTCATTGTCCGAAATACGTGTTAGATATATTTGATAATATACAACGTGCGAATTAGATATGGTTCAATATGTGTTAAGATGTGTATATATGATACTATTACTTAAAACCTTGTGTTAAGTATACACTAGTTATCGTTTCCTAAACGGAGATAGTATCAAAAATTGATTATAAACATTGTAGGTTTGCCTAGTGATGGGTTAAGACTTAAATGGGATGTTTAGTTCAATTAAGATTGGAATTTGGGTAGTCTCTTATTAAGTGTCACACCCCGAAACCGAAGGCGGAAACGTTCCGAGGCGAAGGACGTCATGAATATCGCAACCAATGTACATAGTAAGCATAGTAAACACAAAGCAATACATCACAAAGATTCATTACATTTGATTGAAAGTAAAGTAATACAAGTTTTTGTAGTTACATAAGTTTAAACAAAAGAAAGACGTGACTCCATACGCTTTGTATTCTATAAAAGAACGCGAGATACCTGTCTAAGGAGAACCTGAGAATACAAGCAGTTTAAAAATCAGCATAAAGATGGTGAGTTCATAAATGGTTTATTTTGTGAAAATGAACAGGATTCCTTTTGTTTTCTGAAAAAGTGGCTATCCAATAAAATCCCATATTTTCTTAAAAGTAATGTTTAGTTTTCCATTATATTACACAATTCTGGTTATGAATAGTTATTACCCCAGGAAAATCCTATATTTTCCTAAAAGTTGGTTACCAATCCGAAATGTAATGTGAAAGATGTATACTAAAAACCTTATTATCCTTGTGAAGTGTAAGTTAGTTTTAACACGTATATAAAACTATCATCATAGTAGACTAATTTCAAAGGTTATTAATTTACTATATTCATTATTACTAACAAGTAAATCTCAGTTATCCAAATTGCGAGTTCTATAACCATACTAAAGACTAGATATGGCAAAGGAAGGCCAGTATCATTTATGACTTTCGTCACCCTTGAACCTTTCGGTTCAGCTGTAGCTAGCAGCTAGGTGCGGGGTAGTCAGCCCCTTATAGATCTATACACTCAAGTCACGCTCCCTCACAAAGAGATTCTGGTTACAGAGGCGGTCCTCCACTCGCTTATCTCTGTGGAGTGTTCTCCAAGGACGTGTCTCCAATTTATAGGAATAACAAATCTACAAGTAATAATGTAGAAAATCCTGTTTAAATTCTATTTACAAAGACGATCCTCCACTCGCGTATCAATGTGGAGTGTTACCGAGGACAAAACAGTTGTACTAATCTAATGCTTTTAACAATAATGTTATGGAACAATTCATTTGTGAATTATATATATATAATATTACATTATATAATAATATATGAAATTGGTTTGTAAACTGATTCTACAAGTCAAACAGTTGGTTTATACGGTTTCAATTGTTAAAAGCAAGTGGAATATGAAACAATTCAATTGAAATAATAAGTTTAAGCACAAGATATTCTTGTACTTTTGCTTGTATTCCCCCTAAAAACATTGAAAAACATTTGAAAAATGGTAGGGGTATGAACTCACCGGATGAGGATTGTGTCGGTTTGGATGCTAAACGTCGGTTCGAGGCTTGAAAACGTGCGAGGTTCCTATGTAATATGAAATGATACACAAATGTATCTAATTAGACTTTAAATCACTAATTAGATATGCTTATACGCTCCAAAACGAGATAACACTTTAATTCAACTGTTAGGAGTGGTTCGGGTAGTATCTAAGGGTATGTAGGGCCAAGATAAGGAGTTTACTCTTCAAGAGTAAGTCCATAGGGGAGTTTACGGTCCTATGACCATATTCCCATGAGTTTACGGCCGTAAACTCATGGGTGGTGTGTTCTTGGATGCTAAATGGTCTTATAATGCAAAAGGGAAGGTTCTAGGGTTGATTCCATGGCTTCGGAAGTGATCGGGACTTGAAATGGCCTTGGAAAAGGAGTTTACAATTTATGAAGATGTTCTTGGGGAGTTTACTACCTTAAACACATGAGTTTACTACCTTAAACTCATGTTTTTCCATGAATCATGCGTTTTAGTGGTTGTAGGTTAATCACATGTGATTCTAGTCTAACATACAAGCCATTCAAGGTGTTAAGGGCACTTTAACACACTTTGGGGGTGTTTATGGTCTAAGAAGATGTGTTTACGGTCCAAGAATGTTATTGGGCCGAAAACTCAAGTTTGACCCATTTACATATGTTTTGGTGCATCACATGAAGGATTATAAGGTTCTACACTCTCATGGAAGCATTTGGAGGTGTTTAGGGGCATTTTGACACTTTAAAAGGAGTTTATGGTCCATGAATGTGGGTTTATGGTCGAAGCATGTTCTTGGACCATAAAATCATGTCCAATACTCAAATGGAACGATTTTGGGGTCCTAAGCTCATGCATGCAAGTTTCTAAGCCATTTCTAAGCACTATAAGGGGTTTGGAGGGGTTTTGGGGCTTCAAAACCCTCTCAAGGGGTGTTCACGGTTTTGGGAGGGTCCCTAGACTGTAAACACTTGTTCTTGGGTGTTTTTGGGAGTTTCAAACATGAATTTTCATGCCAATCAAGGTAAACAACATGCTAGGATGGAGTACTTACCAAATTGAGGCTTGAAATGGGGTTTTTGGATCAATTTCGAATTCTAGAGAGAGAGTAGTGAGAGGAAGTGTTTAGACAGAGAGAAAAAGCTTCAAAATGATGTCACTCAATCCCTTATATTGGGGTTGAGTTTATGGCCTAGTGGAATTCTACCCGATATTGCCGTTAGACGGTGCTTTTGGTCGTACCCGATAAATTGCCATAATCACGACTTAGATCAAACTAATAATTTTCCAAATGAATATGGAAAATATTTTAATGTTTATAACACATCCCGACACTTATGAAACTGAATTAAAAGTCGCGATTAAATTAATTTAATCTAAGGTTAACGGAACAATTTGAATACGAACGATTTTATTTAACGGGAACGGTTTATAGTGACAGAATAACTACGGGTTGTCACATTATTCCCCCGTTAGAGGGAAATTCGTCCCGAAATTCAAGAATTTAGTTACAAGTTATGGAAAGAGATGCAGATATTTCTGCTGCATCGGGTCTTCACCCTCCCAAGTGAATTCAGGTTCTCGCTTGGAATTCCATCGAACCTACACTATCGGGACTCGGCATTGTTTCGTACGTTTGATCTCTCGGTCAATGATCTCGATGTGTTCAAGAGGGATTACTAGGGTTTCATCGGACAGGCACTTCTAAAGATTCGGGACGTGGAAGACAGGGTGAATGTTGCTAAGTTCTGAAGGTACTCGAAGTTTGAAGGCTACGGGGTCGATCCTAACAAGGATCTCGAAGGGTCTAATGTACCACGAGTTAAGTTTTCCGTGCTTTCCAAAGTGTATCAGGTCTTCCCAGGGTGATACCATTAACATGACATGATCTCCAGCCTGGAATTCCAGAGGTTTCCATTGTATATCGGCGTAATTCTTCTATCGATCCTAGTGAAGTTTTCAATCGTTCTCAGATCTGAATGGTCTTCTCGATGTTTTCGCGGATGATTTCGTGTAAGTCTTTTCATCTTGAATGATTCTCTGATCGGAAGGAAATGAGCAGATTTTATCAAAGGATCGACATTTACTCCAAATGTTATCTTACCCACTCGGGAAACTGGGTAACTTGATGATGCAATCGATGTTAGTCATCTCCTATTTTATTCGGGTATCTCGGCTGTTGGAGCAATCCCGAGGGTTTCTGACTAGACTTCTCAGGTCTAAGCGAATAAACGAGGATAGATGATCATTGTCAATGTCTTCGTCTTGCTGTCTGAGCTTTCCTTTCGGCTAAGGGCACCTGCTACCACATTGGTCTTGTCGGGATGGTAGCGGATTTCATACTCATAAACACTTAGCAACTCTGCCTATCACCATTACTTCATGTTTTAGTTCTTTCTGATCGAAGATACACTGTAGGCTCTTATGGTTAGTGAAAATCGTGTATTTGGTTCCGTAGAGATCATGTCTCTAATTCTTTAGTGAAGGAACTGCTTCTCCTAATTCCAAGTCGTGAGTTGTGTAGTTAACTTCGTGTGCCTTTTGTTTGTCTCGAAGCGTGAACGATAACTTTTCCTTCATGCCTAAGTACATAGTCTAAACTACGATTGAACGCACCACAATGTACAACGAAATCCTCTGTTCCCTCTGGCAGGGACAAGATAGGTGTGATGCATAAGTCTTGCTTCAATGTGTGAAATGGTGTATCTCGCTTTTCACTCCAACAAAAAGGGTACACCTTTCTGTGTTGGAGTGATCAGGGGTTTGGCGATTCTAGAAAGATTTCCTGAATGGGTCTGCAATAATAGCCGGCAAGACCCAAGAATTTACAGGTTTTCTGTGGGTGTTCTCGGTGCCGCCCATTTCTTTATTGCTCTAATCTTAGGAGGATCTATGCGTATGTCTTCATTACCTACTACATGACCAGGGGAAAATGGTTTGACCAAAGGTTATCAATACGAACTCTTAGTTATCATATCAAATCCTGAATATTGTCTTGGAAACATTATCCTCGTGAGCTCGTAGCTAATGGTATCTTGATCTAAGGTTTATCTGCGAGAAGTAGCTGGCTCCCTGAAGTTGATCGAAGAAGTCATCTATTCAGGAAAGAGGATATCGGTTTTGACGGTCAACTCATTAAGCCGACTGGATAACTCCTGCATTTCTGCTGGAGCAAAACGGTACGGAGATTTGGCTATGGGGGTAGTTCCAGGGATTAAGTTGATACGAGACTCGACTTGACGTTCATGAGGAATTCTCGGGAGTTCTTCGGGAAGATATCAGGAATATTACAGTTTTTTGGGGACGCTATAGAGGTCTTTAACTTCTTGTTTCTTGCTGATTACCTGGGCTAGGAATTTATGACACTCCTTTCGGGGAAACTTTTGAGCTTTGACGCAGGAAATGATACGAAGATTAGAGCTAAACTTATCGCCATGGATCATGAGAGTCTGGTCAGAGGGGAAATTTAGACGAATAGCCTTTTTCATAATAAAGTGTATCAGTAAAATCAGGACTCACTCGATACATGTCAAAGATAACATCAAAGCTCTTTATTGAAACTGACGTTAGGCCAATGGAGAAAGAATGGTTACTCAAAGTAAGAATACAACTTAGGAATAAATCATTAGCGCACTCATTCTCGCCGCTTGCCATCTCGACGGTAAATGTTTTGGTTATTAGACGAGGACTATGTTTACGATGATATTTGAATGAATGACTAATATAACTTTCTTGACACTAAATTCGAAAAGGATACGAGCATAAGAATTGTCGAGAAGAAACGTACCCGCGACGGTGGTGGGATCAACGATCGCCTCTTCCGGCCTCATAGCTAAAACCATCTCGGCGTTGTTGACATTGTTAGTGGTTGCTGCTTTTGGGCAGTTTCACTTGAAATGCCCAATTTCTACACAACCAAAACAGGCCTGATCGATACTCGATCCGGAAGCTTGATTGATTAGTTGGGCTGTTGTTTTGCAGCTTTGAGAGAGGTGGCCCTTCATGCCAAATCTGATGTAAATTTTCTCGCGACATGGACCATGGATAAGGTTGTGATAACTGCACCTGTTTCACCAAGGAAGGTTACCAGCATACCTAGTGATAGGTGCTTGAGCTGTAGACACAACAACAGGAGCAGTGGCAGCTTGAATTGCCACAGTTTCATGCCTCTTGGAGGGTCCTTGGGAACTCTGACCCTTTCGCTTTTTCCAGACAACCTTATTACTCTCATCACACTCATTCTGATGCTCCTGAAAATTTTCATGGTTTTGGGGGTAGGTGTTATATCCTGGTCCAACGAACCTGTCAGGGCACAATAGCTTCATTGTAGCCGTCACTGCGGCAGAAACAACCAACTGGAACATCACAGGGTCGAATTGAGAAGGAGGTGGCGACGGAGGGTTGTTGTTCCTTGAATTGGGTCCTTTCTTTGGAGACATTTCAATCTAAATGATTATGAAAAAGAGGATGGTAAATCCTCTAAATTAAATCAAAAGATATGAAACAAGTGATATCTCTTTATGACAGACATATAATTTTATTACGCGATAAAGTAGGAATGAATTATCAAGGCAAATAAACTATCACTAAAGGAATGATCGAGGGGCAACGCCTGAATGAGGATTTTCTACAACAAAGTTAGATCTAGAAATACTCCCATAGTATTTCATGATTCGCTGCGACGACAGCTCGTTGTCTGGGGTATTTGGGTAAGTTTTAGGCATGCTGGACACCACAGTCACTCCCAGGTACATGTTGGCCGTGTCTCGAATGAATATAGTTGATCAGGCTATATTGACCCTAGACACGACTACATAACTGCCCAGGTTTAACCGCAACGTACAACACCCATTTACTTATGTTTTGTTCTACTTGTAGTTACGAATCTCGACGGCTAGGTATACTTGTATACTTTTGAAAATACTTATATTTTAAAGTATACTTTTAGTTCAGAGCACTTAGGCCCCTTAGTGTTTATAGTCTTATACCATGTAAGGTTTGGTATACTAGTTCACTATAAACAAGGGCTTTGATACCAATCTGTCACACCCCGAAACCGAAGGCGGAAACGTTCTGAGGTGAAGGACATCATGAATATCGCAACCAATGTACATAGTAAGCATAGTAAACACAAAGCAATACATCACATAGATTCATTACATTTGATTGAAAGTAAAGTAATACAAGTTTTTGTAGTTACATAAGTTTAAACAAAAGAAAGACGTGACTCCATACGCTCCGTATTCTATAAAAGAACGCGAGATACCTGTCTAAGGAGAACCTGAGAATACAAGCAGTTTAAAAATCAGCATAAAGATGGTGAGTTCATAAGCGGTTTATTTTGTGAAAATGAACAAGATTCCTTTTGTTTTTTGAAAAAGTGGTTATCCAAGAAAATCCCATATTTTCTTAAAAGTAATGATTAGTTTTCCATTATGTTACACAATTCTGGTTATGAATAGTTATTACCCCAGGAAAATCCTATATTTTCCTAAAAGTTGGTTACCAATCCGAAATGTAATGTGAAAGATGTATACTAAAAACCTTATTATCCTTGTGAAGTGTAAGTTAGTTTTAACACGTATATAAAACTATCATCATAGTAGACTAATTTCAAAGGTTATTAATTTACTATATTCATTATTACTAACAAGTAAATCTCTGTTATCCAAATTGCGAGTTCTATAACCATACTAAAGACTAGATATGGCAAAGGAAGGCCAGTATCATTTATGACTTTCGTCACCCTTGAACCTTTCGGTTCAGCTGTAGCTAGCAGCTAGGTGCGGGGTAGTCAGCCCCTTATAGATATATACACTCAAGTCATGCTCCCTCACAAAGAGATTCTGGTTACAGAGGCGGTCCTCCACTCGCTTATCTCTGTGGAGTGTTCTCCAAGGACGTGTCTCCAATTTATAGGAATAACAAATCTACAAGTAATAATGTAGAAAATCCTGTTTAAATTCTATTTACAAAGACGATCCTCCACTCGCGTATCAATGTGGAGTGTTACCGAGGACAAAACAATTGTACTAATCTAATGCTTTTAACAATAATGTTATGGAACAATTCATTTTTGAATTATATATATAATATAACATTATATAATAATATATGAAATCGGTTTGTAAACTGATTCTGCAAGTCAAACAGTTGGTTAATACGGTTTCAATTGTTAAAAGCAAGTGGAATATGAAACAATTCAATTGAAATAATAAGTTTAAGCACAAGATATTCTTGTACTTTTTCTTGTATTCCCCCCTGAAAACATTGAAAAACATTTGAAAAAGGGTAGGGGTATGAACTCACCGGACGAGGATTGTGTCGGTTTGGATGCTAAACGTCGGTTTGGGGCTTGAAAACGTGCGAGGTTCCTATGTAATATGAAATGACATAAAAATGTATCTAATTAGACTTTAAATCACTAATTAGATATGCTTATACGCTCTAAGACGAGATAACACTTTAATTCAACTGTTAGGAGTGGTCCGGGTAGTATCTAAGGGTGTGTAGGGCCTAGATAAGGAGTTTACTCTTCAAGAGTAAGTACTTAGGGGAGTTTACGATCCTATGACCATATTCCCATGATTTTACGGCCGTAAACTCATGGGTGGTGTGTTCTTGGATGCTAAATGGTCTTATAATGCACAAGGGAAGGTTCTAGGGTTGATTCCATGGCTTTAGAAGTGATCGGGACTTGAAATGGCCTTGGAAAAGGAGTTTATGGTTTATGAAGATGTTCTTGGGGAGTTTACTACCTTAAACACATGATTTTACTACCTTAAACTCATGTTTGTCCATGAATCATGCGTGTTAGTGGTTGTAGGTTAATCACATGTGATTCTAGTCCAACATACAAGCCATTCAAGGTGTTAAGGGCACTTTAACACCCTTTGGGGGTGTTTATGGTCTAAGAAGATGTGTTTACGGTCCAAGAATGTTCTTGGGCCAAAAACTCAAGTTTGACCCATTTACATATGTTTTGGTGCATCACGTGAAGGATTATAAGGTTCTACACTCTCATGGAAGCATTTGGAGGTGTTTAGGGGCATTTTGACACTTTAAAAGGAGTTTATGGTCCATGAATGTGGGTTTATGGTTGAAGCATGTTCTTGGACCGTAAAATCATGTCCAATACTCAAATGGAATGATTTTGGGGTCCTAAGCTCATGCATGCAAGTTTCTAAGCCATTTCTAAGCACTAGAAGGGGTTTGGAGGGGTTTTGGGGCTTCAAAACCCTCTCAAGGGGTGTTCACGGTTTTGGGAGGGTCCCTAGACTGTAAACACTTGTTCTTGGGTGTTTTTGGGAGTTTCAAACATGAATTTGCATGCCAATCAAGTTAAACAACAAGCTAGGATGGAGTACTTACCAAATTGAGGTTTGAAATGGGGTTTTTGGATCAATTTCGAATTCTAGAGAGAGAGAGTAGTGAAAGAAAGTGTTTAGAGAGAGAGAAAAAGCTTCAAAATGATGTCACACAATCCCTTATATAGGGGTTGAGTTTATGGCCCGGTGGAATTCTACCCGATAAATTGCCATAATCACGACTTAGAACAAACTAATAATTTTCAAAATAAATATGGAAAATATTTTGATGTTTATAACACATCCTAACACTTATGAAACCGAATTAAAAGTCGCAATTAAATTAATTTAACTCTAAGGTTAACGGAACAATTTGAATACGAACGGTTTTATTTAACTGGAACGGTTTATAGTGATGGAATAATTACGGGTTGTCACATTAAGAGTATGTGTGGGGTGAGATTGACGATCGGTGGAGTACGTCCTACGTACAGAAGTACATTTTATGTACGAAGTATTTTTCAAAGCTCTGTGTCTTGGGTGCTGCTTGTGCCAGGGTACTATTATGTTCTCGGGTACGATTCTTTCGCATACCAGAGTACTATAATGTGCCAAAAGTACTATCTTGTACAAAGTCTTTTTGACAATTTTGTGTGTCGGTTAGGAGAGCGTACGAGAGTACTTTATTAGTATTTCCCCATACTTTTATTTTGAGAGAGCTTTGGATTCAGCGTTTCTTTTATGAGGTGATTGACTGAGCTTCATATGTCAGCGTTTTCTCTCACGAAGTAATTAAGGGAACTTCGTAGACTACCTAATAAAGTGTGGCGGTAATCGACCACTGCTAGGTATGTCTGGTGTTATATTGTTGGATAGGGTGTGTCTGGGGTGAAATACCTCATGTATTCAGGCCACTGCTAGGCAAAGTTTGATGTTGGGATAGGTAGAGTCTGGGGGTATAATACCTCATGATAGTCGGACCACGCCTAGGCATTGTTATCTAGATAACTACCCCTAACTTAAAATGTCTTGTGGTTCTTTCTTTTACGAACAAAGGTTCGTGGTGAAACTTATTCCATTCCCCTCATTTGATGTCTTTATTGATCCTCGTTTGCTGCTAGGGAATTTCCGAAGCAACTTCATCAGTTGTTGTTCATATCGATTTCCTTAGGCTAGATCTCTTATGATCATTGTATAAGGTCAGTATGTGGGGATCGACGGGATGGGATAGATTGTTGTAGAAATATGGTATATATGCGTTAATAATATTAGTGGTTTTGCAGGATCGAGGTATACATTATTATCATCATTTTTTGAACTAAGAGCTTTCGTACTATGTGTTTGTCACACCCCAAAACCGATAACGGCGGAACACGTTTCGGGGTGGATGACGTAGTGAACAGTATCATCACGATTGCATAATAGTAGAAACAAGAATCATACAACCATAGTATTACATAGTGAATTTAATTACATGCGTGTTTTGTAATGTTTAACAATCACTCAAAAGTAATTCAAAAATAAGAGATGGGTCTTGTGTGCTCCACCTTCTCCAAAAATGCTGCGTCTGCACCTGTCTATCTTTGACCTGAAGATACAAGTTATTTTGAAAACGATTATCAGCATAAAGCTGGTGAGTTCATAAGAGTTTAGTGTGAGTTTTTGTATACAAGCATTAGTGTTAAAAATGTATCATTTAGGTTCATAAGTAGTAGAAACTTAGAAAAATCCCATATTTTCCAGGAAATACATTGTAAGTGACAATTTGTGAAAAGTATGCATTCTTTATTTCTTTGAAAACAGTATATTGTAAAAAAAATACATTGGCAAATCTCCAAATAACAAACGTGATAGGATAAGTTAAGCCCGTGATCAATGATAGAGGTGCGAGCTTCCTTTAGTGATAGATACTTACTTACTTCGGGATGTGGTTTAACATTTAGTGTAGTATTTTAGAGTAGTTGTAGGGTATTCCTTGTACATTACCAATAGTGAGGATAATAGAGAATCCCATGACCTTCCCGGTCATGCACAGTGTAGTGAAGTAGTGGCATCCCTGGGCCTGTACGGCACGGACTGAGTTAACAGTCAGGATGTAATAGCGTCTGCCCCGTATAGATCTATACATGTAGAGTCGTCTCCCTGCTGGAAAACTCCGGGCGTAGTGAATAGCGAATAGAGTATCTCGTAGCGGGTTAGTGTATTATTGTTTGTTTAGTGTTTTCTCTATTGTTATAGTGTAGTAATCTTTTAGTATTGATCATAGTGTATTCTCTTACTAGTGTATCGTCTAGTAATAGTGAGTATTATAGTGTAGATAGTAATAACTTTAGCGAGTAGTAGCGGTAGCGACCCTAACCATACCTATTATGGTTATCTTAGTGGGGATGTTTCTTAGCACGTTAGTGACTTTAGCATTAAGTGAAAGCAGTAATATTCGTATCCCATACTGATATACATATTTTATATAAGTAAGAAATCAACGACAGTCGGACGGATAACTACTACCCTAAGCCCACAATCAAACAAGAACAGGAAATAAGGCGAGATATCGGTCCCAAGTCCTCCAAGTCTTATTTATATAAATATATCGGAGTGGTTACATTTTATAAGCAAATTGATTAAATAAAAGTATTTTTCCAAAAGAACATTTAAATTCTGATTCACTGTTTAAAAATAGTTTAAAAAAAAAGTAAAACCCGTTTTTAAGGCATAGGGGCAAATCACATGTGATTTGAACTAAGAGTAGTGAATCACATGTGATTAATCCTTGTAACTCGGAAATCGTTCTGTAAAACTTTACAAAAACATTTATAAGCAACTTGTATCTCCCCCCTAAAACATGTAAAACACTTGAAAGGTTCATTAAAGGGGTATGAACTCACCTGAAATCGCGGAAATCGGGTGAATCGGGTAAATCGGGTAATAGTGTCGATTGAGCGTTTGGTACCAAATAACCACTTGAGCACCTCTTAGGACCCTAATGTCATATAAAATATGTATTTTACAAGAAGTTAATCATCTTATGCTTCTCATTATAGTATTTGGACATTCTAGTGTCGTTTTCGGGGTTTTAAGGCCTAAAAAGGGTTCCCGGGAGTGGTACAAGGCCATGGATGATTTACGGGAGGGTCCTAGAGTTTATTCTCTTAGAGTTTATGGCCTAAAAGCCATTCATTGGGAATTTACGGCCGTAAGCCCCCTAGGCTTGGCCGTAAACTCTTGTGACACTCCAAAATGTGAGTTTAAGGCCTTATCTCACTTCCTTGATTTAGTGGTGTGTGTTTTGGACCAAGAGGGAAGGATTAAACATCACATTTTGTGATATTTTTGGGGAGTTTACGGCCAAGACTTGTTCTTGGGCCGTAAACTCCTATAAGTCCTTTAAGATGATGGTTTTACTTGTACAACATGGTCCCAAATGGCTTAGAAAAATCCTAGAAGGCCCTATAGTGAGTTTGGAGTAATTTGGCACATATTTATGGGGAGTTTACGGCCCAAGAACATACTTGGCCGTAAACTCTTCATTTGGTGTCAAAATGAAGTGTTTAATGGTACAACACACTTCCATAGGCCTTAGATAAATTCCTTTCATGCCTTAGGGTAGTTTAGGGGCTTGTTTGACACAAAAGTTTGGGTGTTTACGGCCCAAGCTTAGCCTTGGCCGTAAACTCCACTTTTTATGTCCAAATGATGATGTTTAATGTCTTTAAGCCTTCCTTGGAATCATGTCCAATTTACCTAACATCCTAGAAGAGTTTTAGGAGCCTTAAACATGGATTTGAGGGGTGTTTGAGGTGTTTACGGCCTAAGCACATGCTTGGGCCATAAACTCCTTTTTAAGCCTCATTTTCTTATGTTTTAATGTCCAAACCCCTCTAGTTGTAAGCCTTAATAAGTATACTAACATACAAGAAGGAAAAACTTGGCCTTGGGCATGAATTTGGGGGTTTACGGCCTAAGGAGCTTCTTAGGCCGTAAACTCCTTTATGGTCCTTGATTTCCATGATTTTGGCCCCTAAATTCAATGAAGCATGACTAGATTAAGATAGAGGATGAGTACTTACATTTGGAGGTCGAAAATTAGCGGAATCGGGGCCGATTTCAAGTCTAGAGAGAGAAAGTAGAGAGAGAGAGTGGGTGTGTAGTAAATGAGTGTTCAAATGTAGTGCACACCCATTGCATATGTCTCGGGTATCGCACCCGATACACGGCTACCCGATGTTTAAAGTTAACTGGGTTAAAACTTTTTACCCGGGTGAAGTGGTTGAAAAGGTAAAACCACTCTATTAGGTTAAACGGGGTTAACACATATGAGTTATATTTCTTATAATAATATCAAGCCATGCCTGAATTTAGATATTTGGATATTGACGATTCCAAATATTACATAAAATAACGTATAGTGACACGTTCCGTTAGTGAAAATGGGATTTGTAACGGAATTAGATTTGGGGTTGTCACATCATCCCCCCGTTAGGGGAATTTCGTCCCGAAATTTAGAATACAAACAGATACGATATTACAATACTACTAAGCGAAGAGATGAGGGTATTTGAGTTTCATTTGATCCTCGCGCTCCCAAGTGAATTCCGGTCCTCGCTTGGCGTTCCACCGAACCTTCACAATTGGGATGCGGCTTTGTTTCGTCCGTTTTACTTCACGATCCAAGACCTCCGCAGGTTCTTCCATGAAGTTGAGGCTCTCATGATCTCGATCTCGTCGAGGGGAATCACGAGATTCTCATCAGATAGACATTTCTTCAGGTTTGAGACGTGGAAGGTAGGATGTATGTTACTTAGCTCGCGGGGCAAGTTTAGTTTGTAAGCTACAGGGCCGATTCTGGCAAGAATCTCAAAAGGCCCTATGTACCTCGGGTTTAACTTTCCACGCTTCCCGAAGCGTATTGTGCCTTTCTAGGGCGAGACCTTCAGAAGGACCCGGTCTCCGACCTGGAATTCCAAGGGTTTCCTTCGTTTGTCGGCGTAGCTCTTTTGTCGATCCCTAGCGGCTTTTAGTCGTTCACGTATCTGTACAATCTTCTCGGTCGTCTCTCGAATGATCTCTGGACCAGTGAGGGCGCTGTCAGGAACTCGTCCTTTAGCTAACTGAGTGTCTCCCACCTCGGCCCAGCACAAAGGGGATCTGCACTTCCGACCGTAGAGGGCTTCGAATGGAGCTGCCTTGATGCTTGTATGATAACTATTGTTGTAGGAAAACTCCACAAGCGGTGAGTGTGTATCCCACGATTTCCCGAAGTCAATCACACAAGCTCGCAGCATGTCTTCTAAGGTTTGGATAGTCCTCTCACTTTGCCCGTCAGTCTGCGGATGATAGGCTGTACTCATATCCAGCCTCGTCCCTAATGCCTTTTGTAATGATTGCCAAAACCTAGAGGTGAACCTACTATCTCTGTCTGATATAATAGATATAGGGACGCCATGCAATCGCACTATTTCTTTTATATAAGTCCTAGTGAGCTTTTCCATCTTATCCGTCTCTTTGATGGGTAGGAAGTGGGCGGACTTGGTCAACCTGTCAACGATGACCCATATGGTATCTAATCCACCTGCTGTCTTGGGCAGCTTGGTGATAAAGTCCATTGTGATTCGCTCCCACTTCCATTCTGGTATTTCTGGTTGTTGGAGGAGTCCTGATGGCTTTTGACATTCTACTTTGACCTTCGCGCAAGTAAGACACTTACTTACAAAGGTAGCGACTCTGCCTTCATGTTCGGCCACCAGTATAGCTTTTTGAGATCCAGATACATCTTATCTGAACCCGGGTGGACGGAGTAACGAGTGTTGTGTGCTTCTCTCATAACCAAATCTCTGAAACCTTCATGGCGTGGAGTCCAGATTCGGTCCATGAAGTAATAGGCTCCGTCACCCTTAACCTCCAGATTTTTATCCATTCCACGCAGGAATTCTCCCGTCATGTTTCCAGGCTTTAGAGCTTCCAGCTGAGCCTCTTTGATCTGCGTGGATAGATGTGAATGTATAGTCATTGTCAACGACTTGGTCCTTCGTCCGGAATATTCTTTCCTGCTCAGGGCGTCTGCTACTACGTTGGCCTTCCCCGGATGATATCTAATTTCACAGTCGTAATCGTTAAGTAATTCGACCCATCGACGCTGTCTCATGTTGAGTTCTTTCTGGTTCAGTATATGTTGGAGGCTTTTATGATTAGTGTACACCACGCTCTTCGTCCCATACAAGTAGTGTCTCCAGATTTTTAGTGCGAAGACGACTGCTCCTAACTCAAGGTCGTGAGTAGTGTAGTTCACTTCATGGTTCTTTAGTTGTCTCGAGGCATAGGCGATAACTTTGCCTCGTTGCATTAAGACACAACCGAGCCCCTGATTGGATGCATCACAGTATACAATAAAATCTTCAGTTCCTTCGGGAAGGGATAATACTGGTGCGGTGCATAGGGCTCGCTTCAGGGTCTGAAATGCCTTCTCCTGTTTCTCTTCCCAGTCGAATGGCACACCCTTCTGTGTTAACGTGGTGAGAGGTTTCACAATCCAAGAGAAGTTTTGGATGAACCGACGGTAGTAGCCAGCGAGGCCTAGAAATTGACGAATTTCCGTAGGCGTCTTTGGTGCTGACCAGTTCTCAATAGCCTTAATTTTGGAGGGGTCCACGTGGATTCCTTCCTCACTGACCACGTGTCCTAAGAATTCGACTCTCCGGATCCAAAACTCGCACTTAGAGAACTTCGCATACAACTTCTCGGATCGCAGGGTTTCCAGGACTAATCGTAAATGGCTTCTGTGCTCTTCTTCGCTCCGAGAGTAGACAAGAATGTCGTCAATAAAGACGATGACGAACTGGTCTAGATATGGACGACATACCCTATTCATCAAGTCCATGAATACTGCGGGGGCGTTAGTCAGTCCAGAGGGCATCACTACGAACTCGAAATGCCCGTAGCGGGTTCGGAAGGCTGTCTTTGGAACATCTTCCTCAAGCACCCGTAATTGGTGATACCCCGATCTAAGATCAATCTTGGAGAAGTAACTGGCTCCTTGGAGTTGATCGAATAGATCGTCGATACGAGGGAGGGGATAGCGATTTTTGATCGTGAGTTTATTGAGTTCCCTATAATCGATGCACATCCGAAACGACCCATCCTTCTTTTTCACAAACAAGACCGGAGCTCCCCAAGGTGAGAAACTCGGTCTTATGAAGCCCTTGCTGAGAAGTTCGTTGAGTTGACCGGATAGTTCTTGCATTTCAGCGGGCGCTAGTCGGTAGGGCGACTTAGCTACGGGGGTAGCTCCCGGGATTAGGTCGATTCTGAATTCAACCTGTCGTTTAGGAGGTAGGCCTGGAAGATCCTCCGGAAAGACATCAGGAAAATCGCATACTACAGGAATGTCTTTTGGATCTTTCGATTTTTGGTTAGTGTCGACGACGTGAGCAAGAAAGGCGCGATATTCCTTGCGCAAGTATTTCTGAGCCTGAATACTAGAGATGATACGAAGGTTTGTACTTGGCTTATCTCCGTATATCAATAGGGCCTCTCGATTCGGAAAGTTCAGGCGAATGGCTTTCTCGGAGCATAGAATGTCGGCGTAGTGAAGGCTTAGCCAATCCATACCAACAATGGCATCGAAATTTTTGATTGAGACTGGTATAAGATCGATTAGAAAGGGGTGAGCATCTAACGTGAGAGTACAACCTATATAGATTTCATTAGAGCTTTCTGTCTTCCCATTAGCCATTTCTACAACGAATGTTTCTTTTAGTGGTTGAGGGGTTTGTTTGAGTAAGTGTTTAAAGTTTTGATTTATGAAGCTTCTTTCTGCACCACTATCGAATAAGACACAGGCATAAGAGTTATTGAGAAGGAACGTACCCGTGACCACTGTGGGATCGGCTACTGCTTCATTGTGACCGATAGCATGTAACCTTCCAGTTCCCCCGGCATTTGCAGTCTTCGGACAGTTCTTCTTAAAATGGCCCGCTTCGCCGCAGCCATAACACGTCGGGGTCACTCCCGTACCAGGAACCTGTGTAATAGGTTTGGGAGGGGCCTTGAAAAATCGGACAGTATGTCCCTTCCGTCCGCAGTTGGAACACTGCAATTCACGGCATGGACCGTTGTGGTGAAAAGGGCACTTGGGACACTTAGGCAAATTCCCACTGTAAGCTTTCGGTGGGGCTGGAGCAGCTGGTACGGCCGGGGTGGTGGCAGCATGAACCGCCACAATTTGCTGATCCCTGGAGGCGGTTTGAGTTTTCTTGCCTTTCTTCTTATCCCATCGTTTCCTCTTTCTGTCGGAAGATCCGGATGGTGCAGTGGTTGTTGTGGTTGTTGTTACTGGAGTGGAGGAGATCTCGTGGTTGATCAGACTCTGGGCCAATTCCTTGGCGCTGTCAAAAGTGGTAGGGCGTGAAGCCAGAACATTTCCTCGATACGGGGGCACTAAACCCCAGATGTAACGTTCAATCTTCTTGCTTTCAGAGGGGATCATGTTGGGACACATAGCCGCCAAGTCGCAAAACCTGGCCGTATAAGCCATTATGTCGGTCCCCTTCATCTTGAGGTTCCAGAGTTCTTCCTCAAGCTTCTGAACTTCGCCCCTAGGGCAGTACTCTCCTCTCATAAGATCTTTTAGAGTGTCCCAGCCCATGGCATTGGCTGTGACCAAGGAGAGTGCGTTGACATGGCCGTTCCACCATGACAAAGCCCTGTTAGTGAGGGTAGCAGTGGCGAACTTGATTTTGCTCTCTTCGGGACAAGAGCACATTTCGAATACAGCTTCGGTTCTTTCGAACCATTGGGACAATGCCAGAATTCCTCCGGTCCCATCAAAGAAAGTAGGTTTACAATTCATGAAGTCTTTATAAGTGCATCCCTGCACTCGTTGGTGGACTTCACCAAATCTAGAATTTCCACCGCTCGCATCACCCGAGTTCATCTGGGCCATGGCTGCTGTTACAGCCGCAGTCACAGCCGCTTGGAACAACACTGGATCGAACTGCGGAGGAGGAGGTGGTGGAGGAGGGGTTTGAGTTTCAGGTCTTCCTCTGCTAGGACGCTTTCGTGGTGGCATCCTTCACTGGAAGATCATAGAAATGATAGCAATAGTAAGAGCCTATTGCAAATATGAATAGTGTGTTTCATGGATTAAATCAACATAATCCAAGATCAGGGTAAGAGTTATAGCAATAGAGAAATCATCTGCCAATATATTGGTATTAATGATGCAACAGAAGTTCATGAAAATTGACCTAGTAGTAGGTCTTACATCATACCATAGAGAAATGTTGGCAGTTTAGAGGTTCAGCTAGGGTACTTTTAAACTAGGAACGTTTACAGACAAGAGACCTACGGAACATAGAGATAAAAGGCTAGTCCTTTAAACAAAAGAGTGAGGTAACTAGATGTCTTCTACTGGCGACGATTGCTTGTCGGGCGAACCCTCAGATCCTCTAATTGACGCATAACTTCTTGAAGGTGTCGATCATGAGTCCTTTGGCGTGCTCGGAGTTCCCTAACTTCAGCTCGGGATGCAGCCAGTTGATGCTGCAAAGCCTCGTTGGTCCTCCTTGTCCTGTCCACGGCTTCTTCGAGTTGGCGGATGCGAACAGTATTGAGGTTTGAGTTGGCATCCACTCTTACAACTCGACCAATAGCAGCTTGGCCTTGCTCAACATTCCTGGCAATTCTTCTGATCATGATGGGCAGAACCCGATCTGCTGATCCTCCTTCGCTTATGTTGTAGAAACTTCGGTCTCCATTGTAAGGCAAGGGCTGACCTTGCTCCTCGCTCCATCGTCGCAAGGACACTGCCCACATAGGAGTGGGGCCCTGAAATGCGGGTCGGGGGTTAGGGTTTGGGGCATCAGGGGGTTGGTTGTTGACTTCTGGCTCGGAGCTCGAGCTATCCGAGAAGCCTTCAGCATGATGATCATCCAAAGGAATAGGGTGATCGTCGTCTGACTCCTCTTCGAGCCATCCTCCATTACCCTGGTTCGGAAAGTACGGATCACCTGGTAGGTGGAAGCCAGCCATGCTATCTACGCGAGAAAGGGGGAAAGAAGATTAATAGACGCACTATTCTAAGATACTTATAGGAGGAATCATTACCAGTTGACCCAATACTTGCATAGTGCATACCGATTACATGTAACTGAAGCAAGATAGTCCTTCGAATAAACCACCCTAACTTCAGACCCCCAATCAAACAAGAACAGGGAATGAAGCAAAGACTGCAGATTCTGAGTCTATAGCGCCCCAATCACATGTAATCGTGGTGTATCCACTTAGCAACTATTGTCCTACTAGTAACGACCCTTGATGTTAACACATACGTATAATCTAGAGATACAGAATACTCCTATAGTATTCTTATGTTAGCGTTATTGTGGTATTGTTGGTAAGTTTTAGACTTGTTGCAACATCACAACCAAACTTAGGCACATGCTAGTCACTCCCAGGAAAACGTAGTTGATCAGGCTACATCCTCCTGAATGTGACTATATGTCTCTAAACCCAATTGCGCTGCTCAACAATCTTAATACTTTTGTTTTGTTCTAGGATGATACTGATTTCTGTGTTTCATAGTGATGTGTGTATATATATACTTAGTTAGATCTTTTAGATATTTAACAGTATATATTTTTGGTCAGAGTGTTTTAGTCCCGAAGTGTTTATAGTTCGTATATCTTTTATAGGTTGATATACTTGATTCACTATAAACAATGCTCTGATACCAATCTGTCACACCCCAAAACCGATAACGGCGGAACACGTTTCGGGGTGGATGACGTAGTGAACAGTATCATCACGATTGCATAATAGTAGAAACAAGAATCATACAACCATAGTATTACATAGTGAATTTAATTACATGCGTGTTTTGTAATGTTTAACAATCACTCAAAAGTAATTCAAAAATAAGAGATGGGTCTTGTGTGCTCCACCTTCTCCAAAAATGCTGCGTCTGCACCTGTCTATCTTTGACCTGAAGATACAAGTTATTTTGAAAACGATTATCAGCATAAAGCTGGTGAGTTCATAAGATTTTAGTGTGAGTTTTTGTATACAAGCATTAGTGTTAAAAATGTATCATTTAGGTTCATAAGTAGTAGAAACTTAGAAAAATCCCATATTTTCCAGGAAATACATTGTAAGTGACAATTTGTGAAAAGTATGCATTCTTTATTTCTTTGAAAACAGTATATTGTAAAAAAAATACATTGGCAAATCTCCAAATAACAAACGTGATAGGATAAGTTAAGCCCGTGATCAATGATAGAGGTGCGAGCTTCCTTTAGTGATAGATACTTACTTACTTCGGGATGTGGTTTAACATTTAGTGTAGTATTTTAGAGTAGTTGTAGGGTATTCCTTGTACATTACCAATAGTGAGGATAATAGAGAATCCCATGACCTTCCCGGTCATGCACAGTGTAGTGAAGTAGTGGCATCCCTGGGCCTGTACGGCACGGACTGAGTTAACAGTCAGGATGTAATAGCGTCTGCCCCGTATAGATCTATACATGTAGAGTCGTCTCCCTGCTGGAAAACTCTGGGCGTAGTGAATAGCGAATAGAGTATCTCGTAGCGGGTTAGTGTATTATTGTTTGTTTAGTGTTTTCTCTATTGTTATAGTGTAGTAATCTTTTAGTGTTGATCATAGTGTATTCTCTTACTAGTGTATCGTCTAGTAATAGTGAGTATTATAGTGTAGATAGTAATAACTTTAGCGAGTAGTAGCGGTAGCGACCCTAACCATACCTATTATGGTTATCTTAGTGGGGATGTTTCTTAGCACGTTAGTGACTTTAGCATTAAGTGAAAGTAGTAATATTCGTATCCCATACTGATATACATATTTTATATAAGTAAGAAATCAACGACAGTCGGACGGATAACTACTACCCTAAGCCCACAATCAAACAAGAACAGGAAATAAGGCGAGATATCGGTCCTAAGTCCTCCAAGTCTTATTTATATAAATATATCGGAGTGGTTATATTTTATAAGCAAATTGATTAAATAAAAGTATTTTTCCAAAAGAACATTTAAATTCTGATTCACTGTTTAAAAATAGTTTAAAAAAAAGGTAAAACCCGTTTTTAAGGCATAGGGGCAAATCACATGTGATTTGAACTAAGAGTAGTGAATCACATGTGATTAATCCTTGTAACTCGGAAATCGTTCTGTAAAACTTTACAAAAACATTCATAAGCAACTTGTATCTCCCCCCTAAAACATGTAAAACACTTGAAAGGTTCATTAAAGGGGTATGAACTCACCTGAAATCGCGGAAATCGGGTGAATCGGGTAAATCGGGTAATAGTGTCGATTGAGCGTTTGGTACCAAATAACCACTTGAGCACCTCTTAGGACCCTAATGTCATATAAAATATGTATTTTACTAGAAGTTAATCATCTTATGCTTCTCATTATAGTATTTGGACATTCTAGTGTCGTTTTCGGGGTTTAAAGGCCTAGAAAGGGTTCCCGGGAGTGGTACAAGGCCATGGATGATTTACGGGAGGGTCCTAGAGTTTATTCTCTTAGAGTCTATGGCCTAAAAGCCATTCATTAAGAGTTTACGGCCGTAAGCCCCCTAGGCTTGGCCGTAAACTCTTGTGACACTCCAAAATGTGAGTTTAAGGCCTTATCTCACTTCCTTGATTTAGTGGTGTGTGTTTTGGACCAAGAGGGAAGGATTAAACATCACATTTTGTGATATTTTTGGGGAGTTTACGGCCAAGACTTGTTCTTGGGCCGTAAACTCCTATAAGTCCTTTAAGATGATGGTTTTACTTGTACAACATGGTCCCAAATGGCTTAGAAAAATCCTAGAAGGCCCTATAGTGAGTTTGGAGTAATTTGGCACATATTTATGGGGAGTTTACAGCCCAAGAACATCCTTGGCCGTAAACTCTTCATTTGGTGTCAAAATGAAGTGTTTAATGGTACAACACACTTCCATAGGCCTTAGATAAATTCCTTTCATGCCTTAGGGTAGTTTAGGGGCTTGTTTGACACAAAAGTTTGGGTGTTTACGGCCCAAGCTTAGCCTTGGCCGTAAACTCCACTTTTTATGTCCAAATGATGATGTTTAATGTCTTTAAGCCTTCCTTGGATTCATGTCCAATTTACCTAACATCCTAGAAGAGTTTTAGGAGCCTTAAACATGGATTTGAGGGGTGTTTGAGGTGTTTACGGCCTAAGCACATGCTTGGGCCATAAACTCCTTTTTAAGCCTCATTTTCTTGTGTTTTAATGTCCAAACCCCTCTAGTTGTAAGCCTTAATAAGTATACTAACATACAAGAAGGAAAAATTTGGCCTTGGGCATGAATTTGGGGGTTTACGGCCTAAGGAGCTTCTTAGGCCGTAAACTCCTTTATGGTCCTTGATTTCCATGATTTTGGCCCCTAAATTCAATGAAGCATGACTAGATTAAGATAGAGGATGAGTACTTACGTTTGGAGGTCGGAAATTAGCGGAATCGGGGCCGATTTCAAGTCTAGAGAGAGAAAGTAGAGAGAGAGTGGGTGTGTAGTAAATGAGTGTTCAAATGTAGTGCACACCCATTGCATATGTCTCGGGTATCGCACCCGATACACGGCTACCCGATGTTTAAAGTTAACTGGGTTAAAACTTTTTACCCGGGTGAAGTGGTTGAAAAGGTAAAACCACTCTATTAGGTTAAACGGGGTTAACACATATGAGTTATATTTCTTATAATAATATCAAGCCATGCCTGAATTTAGATATTTGGATATTGACGATTCCAAATATTACATAAAATAACGTATAGTGACACGTTCCGTTAGTGAAAATGGGATTTGTAACGGAATTAGATTTGGGGTTGTCACAGTGTTCCTTAGGTGATTGGGTTCACCAAGGATATTTGAAGTAAGAGTTCATTAGGTGTTTTTGAACTAGGTGTTCACTAATTATCGTGAACTACGAGCTCACCATAGGTAATCTAAGAACCTTTGCATCACTAAAATTTGTGCCAATTCCTTTGAGCAATCCTTAGGAATGAATGGGAGAAGGGTAATCGGTTCTTAGGATAAATATTTAAGAAATAAATGGAGATAAAGGGGCTGGGTAATTGGATTGATTATTTGATAATTAAGTAAAATAATTATATTATTGTTGGTTGAAAACCCTATATGCTCACCAGGCTTCCAAGCCTCACCCTCTCAGTTTTCTTTGTATTACATGTTATGGCACGAGAGCATAAGTTGGATGACATAACGAGAGATTTTTGATTATAGGCCACTAGTTATGAATAACTATTGTACGGTCTATTTTGTTCTCTTTATGCTTTTGGTATGTATTGAACATGACATCCCGAGATTTTGTTATAAAATGAAAATACATTTCTTTACATAAATGCTTTGATAAATCTTTATCATATTTAGGGAACAAATTCTGCAACTGTTTTCTTTAAAAGATTACTCTGATTTTAAAAAACAAAGCATAAAAAAATCGGTCTTTTCTGGCCGTGAAATTGGGAATGTCACAAAATATCTTAATAATTTGTTTAAATTTTTATGTTAATTTGTTGATTAGTAACATAATCTAACAATTCATTAGCAAAATACGGTTTGATAGATTAATATTCCGTTTTGATGAAATTATGGTATTTTGAAGATAACGTGTGATAGAATCTACTAGTTTTATAGTATAATACAGTATTGGATGATATGCTTCTCACTATACATATAATATTCAAATTGTTTGAAATTTTTACATTATCAGTTAGAAAAATAATGAATTTGTTTGATAACATAATATAATGTAAGATTTTGTTTTTAATAAGTAACATTTTGGGTTTTAAGTTTGTAATAAAAGATAGTTTATATTTGAATTGTATAAATTATCAATATTTTAGGATCAAGTGAAGAATGCATAGGGGTAAGAGTGTCTTTTCTCTTTTAGGTGAAAAGAACCATACTCCTAAATAATGCTTTGTTTATATCTATTCTTACCCTTAAATGTTTAGTCCTCTAATATCTTGTAATCCTAGTCTCGTTTCAAATAACTATAATATATTTTGAGCATTTTTTATTTTATTTTAAAATAATCGAATTCATCACTTTGTATATGTAGTTTGTCAATATCAGATTTTGATTCAGATTGTGGATAACATAGATTCTAAATCATCTCTTGTAATATGCTTTGGGAAATATACTAGATGTTACTAAGTGAAATTAAAGGAATATAAACTTTATTGGAGTATGTACCATGTTGAAGGTTATGTTCTTTTGTTATTTTATCTGAAAGTTACTGTTATGTATAATGTAAATAATTCCTTTTACATATTAGATTTGTGTAAAATTAATTGTGAAAAACACAATTCTTTAATTGTAAATTATTTATTAAATAATTTTAATGTTGTTAATTATTCTAAGAATGTTAAAAATATTCTATTATTTTGTTCTATATTAAGTTTGGAACATAATATTTTTTAGTAATGTTCTTTTTAATGAACTACACTTCTATATCCTAATTTAATTGTTTTAATAAAAGTTTGGTTTACGTTTTGATGCAGATGAAAGGAAGAAATTACTTAATCAAGGGAAAATGAGTTTTTGATTCTAAAACAAAGAATGTTCAACAACTTCTATCATAAAAAATAGATAAAGGAAAAAAAAATCATAGTCCATGATACATTGTCTGATAGCTCGTCATTTGATCGAGAGGCACCAACAGAACATAAACAAGTACATACGACATTATCGTTGTCATTTTAGAATATATGATGTATAATGTTGATATTTAATTATGTATATGTGGAATATTCTAATAGAATAATAATGTATATTGTCTATTCAAAAGTTACATGTAGAATATTCTGACAGAACAACGTTCTAGGATACTCTAAGTTTCATGTAGAATATTTGAATAGAATAATTCTTAATTAAACTTAGGCTTTTTCTATACTTTGATAGAAAAATGTTCTAGGATATTCTAAGTTATATGTAGAATATTCTAATATAATAATTATGAATTAAATTTAAGCTTTTCTTTTCTACTCATGATATGTTATTATTCTAGTTATTCTAAATGTTCAATATTTAATCGTAAGTCGTTAATATGTAATTGTTATGAAATTGGATGGAATATTTTGATATAACATTGTAATGTTCGAAAATTAATGTGTAATATTTTTAATTTATGTATAATATTATGATATTAATGTGTAATATTCTGAATTTGTGCATAATATTATGATATTAATGTATAATATTCTGAAGTTATGTTATAAGGTGTAATATTCTAATTTGGGTCACCCTTCCCTTCAACTGTCTACGAAACCACAGTTACAAATTTTCAAACCAGTGAAAATCACATAAGTTGATAGAGTGAAATGAATGTTTTTAGGAGAACTTTCAACTTGGTCTCTAAAAGTGAAAGATATTCTAAAAACCCAATAGTTTGAAAATCATATTTAATGTTTGTACCATAAAAAATCTATTGTAATATTACAGTGTTTGATAAAAGGAGGAATGATAAATTTCAAATGGGTCTTACAAAGTTATAGTAGGATAACATTTCACCAAAAGCCATAAACATGTCTTAATATATAAAATTTATTACATACTCATTAATCTCAACACCTCTTGTCAAAAGCTTCTGGTTTGAAACATTCAAGTTGCTTTCAAGTTGGGATTCATCGGCTAAATTTCTCTACAAGAAAATGAAAGAATTTTTAGAATCGAGAATAGATTAAAATAAATACAACATTTTTTTATAAGTGATTCAAACTTAGCATTGCTTATGAATTACAAAACTATATTCACAAATTTCAGTGATTGTATTCAATTAATCAATGTGTAATATTCTGATAGACAACTACACCATGTAATTACATATGAGTTATGGTATCCAATTAATTTAATCAGATTAATGTACAAAAATAGATAACATTACCTTGGATTTATGAATTATTTTTCCATTGTGATAAACTCATGAGTCATAGATACCTATTATCATAATTGATGTAACTATATCATACATACTTATTATCATAATTAATGTAACTGTATGTATGTTGAATATTCTATAAGAATAATACCCAATATTTGATGAAACCAGAATATATAGTATATTTAATATAGCGAACTTTTTTATAATAATAAAATAATTCAATAAATATTGATATAATAATATTACACATTGGTGGTTATTCAATAGCATAACATTAACCCTTAACGCGTAATTTCAATATATTACACAGTCATATAAGAATATTACACATTAAACTGAATATTAGACATGGTATATCACAATGCTATATATGTACCACATAATATACCAAATAAATGGAATCAAACTACTTGATTCTTTCAACAAAAAATAAAACTAGAATATAACACTTTATATCTCTACACGTTGAATATCTAGAATCCTCAAAATGAATAACCATTAGCTAAAATGAATTCAATGCTTTTATGGAATATTCTAATATTAAAGTGTAATATTCTAAATTGTGTAATAACATATAAAATGAACTTATATTACATAAGATTCTAGTGTTATATTTAATATTCTGATATACATACCATTCTAACAGAATAATTTAATCAGGTTGTCTATATTCAAGTTACAACTTAATATTCTTATAGAATAATGCTATAGAATGATTGTATATGTAGAACATTCTAAAAAGAATGTAACACTAAACGGTTATATTAACATCAAATATCGAACTAGAATATAACAATATATATGTAAAAAATTAAAATAATGTACAATTTATTTGTAAATATCAATGTAAAAGTAAAAAACTTAGAATATAGTGTTATCATTTTATTCAATTAACACAAATACATCACTTGAAACAAAAAAAAATATAAGAAAATTTACAACATCCCACTACATTGAATGAGACACTTCAGAAAATTATTATCGAGCCACATTCTCTACAGTTCCTTTCAAGACTTACCTAAAAAGTTTTAATGATAGAAAACATGAAAGTTTTAGCTAATTTCATAACTGTATGTACCACTTTAAAATGTGAAAGGGATGAAAGGGGTTTGATGGGTATTAGGATATATATTTGCTGCAATAGCAATGTTTAATGTTGCACAAATATAGAGAACAATTTCATCAAGAAAGAAATAAAGAGAGTGCAGGGAGTAAATAAAACCAACATCATCTTTACAGATTTCGATTCTAAAGATGAACCAAGTCCTCATCATCCTTCAACTTCTTAGCATGGACCAAGCACCATTGAAAGAAACATGTCAATAAGTTCTCATCATTAATTAATGGTGGCAAGATAGGGATGATATGCTTCTTCCAACATATGCACTGGACATTTGCATAGATGACAGTTGTATGTCGTTCAATCACTGAAAAAAGTACACCAATCATCAATAAGGTAAGAAAAATCAGCTTGGAATTTGGGGTCAGTATCATTAAATAGTAACAAAGTTTAAGGGTGGGAAGGAAGGAGTGATATATCAGAATCTACATCACGCTCTTTATTCATTCAGTATTTTCATCACACAGGTAGAGTGCATGTATAATATAAGAGAATTGGCTCAAGAACAATAATGGTTATGTACATACGATGTTTATTTTATAGAATGAGCACTAAATAACACGAAGATACGTTGTGTTTTGCTTGCATATCTTCATTTAATATTTGCTCGAATGCACAGAAAAAACCAAAAGCTTGAAACTGATAATCGATAGATGAAATCAAATACTTGAAATGATAACAGATTTAAGATGAAGTTAAATTGATAAAACACCTGATTTGAGAGTAAACTTGAAGCATCAATTTCCTGCAAATCGATATCATTTAAAGACTGATTACCAATGTTGATGAATGACTAAAAATCATTGATCTGAAAGCGATGAAAAATCAGGGGAAGAAAACTCAGACCTTGATCAATTGATGAAATCATGATGTAGAGTAAAAAACATAGCTTGAAAGATCATTAGCAATTGTTGAAGATGAAGATTAGCAGAAATCGAATGAACACTTGAACTTCTACCTTAGATGAAATCGATGATCATAGACCTAAAATCAATAAAAATCTTGTAATGAATTATTGATGTCGATAGATGAACATAAACCTCAATCACTCAAATCAAAGCAAATAGAAGATTGATTAGCATGAATCGAATATTACAGAGTGTTGATCGATTAGTGTGAATTGGTAGAAAGAATCTAAGCAACTGGGTTTTGTGATAACATGAAGATAACAGATCTGATGATCTAAAATTTAACCTAGTGACTAATCAACCCCTAATTAACTAATCGTTTAGATTAATTATTGTTAATCACGTTTTCTTATGAGCCACAAGATCAGTTTTGATCAATGGCTCATATTTGGTCTCCATGTCTTACAAAATATAGGTGGTCTCAAATGATCCTCTACCTATATATATATATATATATATATATATATATATATATATATATATATATCGAATCAAAATATTGATATATGTAGATTTATGTATACGCAACAAAGCACTCCAGCATAAGTGAATTAGTGATTAGGTTTAAGAAACAAAAATGATTTTTTTGTAAAAGTGTCTAAGTTACGATACCATTGGTTACAAGTTTTTAAAAGTAACTTGGCCAATTTATCAGGTTAAAATATTCATTACTTTTTTTTGTCATTGTCCAATTAGTTAGGGTTTGCTTCCTTACGTCGTCTCCGCCTCAGACGAGACAATCGAATTTGTGTTCAAGCCGTCTCCACCTCAAATTATAGAACTGCGTCACAAGAACATCAGACTTCAGGTCATGCCGCTTCTGGTCTTCTTGTCAAGCTTAACCATTGATCATAGACTAGCATCTCAAACTCTATTTTTGACTCCGACTCAGACGCAAGAGGTTTCATCAGCAGGTAAACATCTATTGAAGCTTTTTAAGCTCTATCATTATGTTCGTTATTTTTCTTAACACTTCCATGATAAGGTTTGATTATTATTGCATGGTAGATGTCTGCAGTTTCTTGTAACCGACCGCCTCTTTTTGATGATGATCAATATTTAGACTCACACTCGCCATTCGAATCAACAGAATTTGAATCAAGTACAAACACTCCAGTGATGGAAGACACTCCTTGCCCTACTATTATTGTTATTACAGCTGATGATGGAGATGTCGATACAGCTGCAGTAATGGATGACCTTGGTGGCGGTACAAAACGTTGACAACCCAAAATTTCTATTATGTACAAGCCTTCACTTCAATAGAAGTCAGAATAGTTTCTGCTAATTTTCAAGCTTTTTGGAATAAGTTTGAGTATATTAGGATTAGCACTTTAGGAGAAATCAGGAGAGAGGATGCCCTAGGGTTTATTGTGCATCAATAAAGTTCCAAAAACTCCAATATTTTGGAGTTTACGGCCCAAATGGCTTTTGGACCGTAAACCCTAATGACTATATATATGGCACTTAGCCATTTTTCACACTTTTTCACTTTTCAAGAGCAAAAAATCAAATCCTCTCAAGTAGCATCCGAATTTTCCTTCTTGATCTTCAACTTGTAAGTCTTCCTAGCCTTAATAAGTTGATATCTACGTTAATCTAGTGATCTAACACACTTCCATCCATGAAATCATTCCAAAAGTGTAGATCTTCAAGTTTCACCAAGAACACACAATAGTGTTCTTGGACTTTTAGCACCTTTTCAAGCTTCTATCTTGTAAGTACTTCTATCCTAGAGTATCTTAAGCCTTGTTACACTTCCATATATCAAGAAATCACACAAGAAACACCAAGATCAAGGTGTTTACGGTCCAAGATGTTCTTGGACCGTAAACCCTAAAAAGGGTGACAAAGTGTGCTCTAGTCCCTCCTAAGCCTTGGAAACTTGCATAGATCCCTTCCTTGATGAGTTAAGGGCTTGAAAACGTCAAAAGACCATAAACCATATGGGTTTACGGTCATAAACCCAAAGGAAAATGGTCTAAGGACCATAAACTCCATTTAGGAGTGAAATGGTGCCCTAATCCCTTCCATAGGCTTATACTTCAAGTAGAAATGCTTCTAAGGAGCATGAGTTTATAGCCATAAACTCATGGGTTTACAACCGTAAACTCAATGGGTTATGGTCACAAAAACCATAAACTCAAATGAAGGGTTCCCTTAAACCCTAGACTCAATAGCAATGTCCTACAACACTTAGATGCAATCCTTAGGACTTGTAGCACTTATATAAGGTGTTTTTCATGTCCTAGGATGTTTTAAATTTGTTAATTAGTTGTTTAAAGACTAACTGAATACATATATGTGTTATTATATGTTAACTAGGATCATTGTACGTGTTTGAGTCTTCACTTGACACTTAGCATCCTATACAGTTCGTTCAGCCAAACCACTCACTACAGGTGAGTTCATACCCCTTACTCAATATTTTAAATGTTTTTAAATGATTTTATGGGGGGATACAAGTTGAATCATGCTAGTTATTATATCAATCACATGTGATTAATAAGTAGCATACAAATGGATTTACTACACTTTTTGCTGTTTTACCAAGCAGATTACTTGAAATGGCTTTACAAAACATTTTTACTTGTTTAAAACTCTTTATCAAACTGTCTTACATACTGAATGTTTCTTTTCAAACTCTGTTACAATTGTGTTTCAAACAAACGTTTCCTTATACTCTAAACTGTTCTTATCAAACAAACTGCTTTCAAATCGTTTTACAAACTGACATCAAGTCATCCTTTCTTAGTTATTAAACTTTTCAAAGGTTCTACAAAACTTCTTTTATATTTTTATATTGTCAATTGCATGCCTGTATATGTATAGTTATATAACTAATGTTTAAAGGACTTAGGAAGGCTAGCTCGCTTTATCTCCTTTTCCTCGTTGGGATGTGGCTTTAGGGCATCGGTTATCCGTCTGAAGGTCTTCTAAATATTAGTTATATATTATGTATACATATATAGACATAAAAGTTCTATCAGTCAATTCAATACCCTTGGGTAGCAAGGGTATACGTTCATGTTCATACGTACAAGTCATATTACTAGTAAACTACGATAGGCGTAGTTTAGGAAGTTACTAATACTATTACTAGAACAAAGAATCATACAATGAGTCAGTTCATTCATGAGTCAATACTTGCTAGATAGAGAGAACACACAGTACATTTCAATACTTGCTAGATAGAGAAAGAACACACAATACAACTAGTACACACAGTACATTTCAATACTTGCTAGATAGAGAGAGAGCACACAATACAGCTAGTACACGCAGAACATTACAATACTTGCTAGATAGAGAAAGAACACACAATACAACTAGTACACACAGTACCTTTCAATACTTGCTAGATAGAGAGAGAACACACAATATAGCTAGTACACGCAGAACATTACAATACATACAGGCTAGACAGAGGGAGAACATACAATACAGCTAGCACATTCATTACATATACATTATTACATTTATGTGAGCCACTAAACGGGGCATGGCACTACCTGCCATGACCGTTTTTGTATCCAGAATCTCCTTAATTGGGGAGCGTATGAGTTTGCGTATAGATCTATACTAGATTGACTATCCTACACCTTGTTGCTCGCTACAGTGGGACTTGCAAGTCTACGGGTGCCAAATGTCATTTCTTACGACGTCTTACATCGTCGTTTTACTAGAGTCGGTAGTAGGATACAGGCCGATCACATGTTACTTTAAATTACAATTGGTTTAAGGTAGTTAGTATAGTAGTAGTTACTTATTACAATACTACAGTACTATATTATTTTCCCATTACATTCACTTCGTGAACATTCACACGATGCACGGTAATGTAAAAACTATATTTTTGATAAATGATAGCTAGATTTGGGAAAATACACACTCTTACAAGAGACACACACAGATACTAGATGCCTTGGTAGATGGCTACTTTTAGTAGGAAACATAGGGTTTTCTAGGAGGTTCAAAACTTTTACATACCTATACTTCACATACTTACAAATACTTTCTTACAAATACAGACACTAAAATACTTATGATCTCACCAGCTTTAAAGCTGATACTCTCTTTCAAAATAACTTGTATCCTCAGGTCACTAGTAGACACGTACTGGTGCAAGGTTTAGAGAAGATGGAGCCCGTTTCAGACTCATCTTTCGTTTTGATTTATATTTTGGTGTCTATATAACTTGACAAAACACACTTGTATTAAAATTATATTATTAATGCAATGGATGATGTTGTTGCTTGTTTACTACTATTCATTGTTGTGATACTGTACATGACGTCCTCCGCCCCATAACATTTCCGCCGTTCCTGGTTTTGGGGTGTGACAAGAACAAGCAAATGCAGCTAACAAAGAAGAACAATTTCCACTAACTAAAATAAAATAGAAAAATACTTCATAAGTTTGGGAACATTTTCGTGTTATTAAGTTGGTGGACAGAACAGAAATGTGTGAATGTATCCACTGTAAAGAAAAAATAAAGAAATGTACATAAGGAACAACCACACCATTTCTTAGGCATGCTGCGAAAGATTGCCCGATTTTAAAGCTAAAACGAGAAGTACAAGGTTAGTTAAATTTAAAGATGTTTCTAGGAAAGTTAGATGCTTCGTCAATGGTTAAGACTTGTAAATTTTATAATGCTAGGATAAGAGAGGTTATTTCTCATATGCTTATGGTTCATGAGTTGCCTTTTAACTTTGTTGAGTATGATCTATTTAATGTAGTAATGAAAGAAGCTAATCCTGCGTTTAACAAGATATCACATGCAGCAATTAGAGAAAATTGTATTTCTAGTTATGAAGATGATAATTGATGTTCTTTATGGTAGAGGTAAATAAATTGTTCATACTTTAACTCTGGTTGCTTTTTGATATAACTTCAATAATTTTGATATGTTTTATTTTTTTTGTTAGTAGAATGGCGCTCTTGAATTGAAAGAATGGATGTAATATTGAAGGATCGGCTAGAAGGGAAATGGTTTTTGTCCTTTTGAAGAATTATTTGGTTATTTTTGTATGGAATGACGAACAACTAAGTAAAACTTTATTATAGTGTTATGTTTTTGTCCAACAACAAAGTAGAATGTTATTATTGTATGGAAATATTGAACATGTGTTTGTTTTTATTTAAGTTCATGGTTGTTATTTATGTTCATTTAAGTTTGTTTGTGTTTGTTCATATATGTTCCTTTAAGTTTGTTTGACCTTGTGTTTGTTTATGTTTGTTTCTGTTCGTTTATGTTTGTTTGTGTTCATTTATATTCGTTTATCAATTAAACGAACAAACATAAACGAACATGAACACAGTAAGTTGCCTAACAAATGAACACGAACATAAAAAGTTAGTTCGTTTAGTTGTTCGTGTTTGTTTGTTGTTCGGTTAAAGTTAAATAAAAGAACATGAAGAAGCCTTTGTTCGTGTTCGTTTGATTCATTTACAGCCCTAGTTGTGGTCTTAAGACCCTAAGACCAGAGAGGTGAATTCAGTTTACAATGTAAATGAAACATACTTTGGTGTTTTATAAGAAAAACTAGTAGGTTGTATATTTCTCGTAAACCCCAAGTTAATATAATCCTACTCAGTGTGAGTCATTACAACCATACTAATATGATTAATTTGCCGGCCTTGACGTTCTTCATGCATCGACTTCTAATAACATATTTGTCACCCTAGACTGGCCCTGTCTAGCTGTAGCGAAGAGCTCAGGTGTATGGTGTCAACCCCGTATAGATCTATAAAAAAAATTCACGCTCTACCTCCAGGAGACTCTGGTTATAACTACAATACTTCCGGTGTATGCTAGGTAGGTACGACGAAGGAAAATCTCACAAGAGCCTTAACAGATTCATGAGAACTATAATTCCTTTTACTTGAAAAGAGGATAGTTATACCGTTAAGTAATTTTACATATCTACGAAAAGTGTGATTTGTGACTTCCAAACTATACCAGTTATAGTTTATCTTGTTGGTTTGAAACTATCGATGCAATTGTTTATAAAAATATAACGACATATTTCAACATGAAAATATGATATAAAAAAAAATAGTATTTAGGTATTAAAATCCACTAGATGACTATGTTGAACCAAGGTTTCCTAGTAAATTTATCCTTTTAATAAAGGTTCCTAAAAGCCTTATGGTTTATAGATCTGAACTTTTCTTATGATTTTATACCATTAATCATATTAATTTTTCTTTTATATATATATATATATATATATATATATATATATATATATATATATATATATATATAAATATATCACAAATATTTATACCAAACTAGAGTATGCCATAGTTTGTAGAAACAATAATTTAACCTTAGCTTAAAGATGACAAACTTGTAGTTATTTGTGGGATAAACATAGTTTTACTTGTATTCCCCTAAAACATAGAAAAAGATTAAAAATATGGGGGGTATGAACTCACCTTGGTTTGGATTTGTGGGTTGATTTGAAGAGATATTGAGCAGTTTCCAAGCCTAAACACTTGGGTGGAGTTGATGATCTTCCTTGAGAGTAATGATATCCTAAGGGTTTTTAATAGATAATGGTATGTGTAAATGGAAGGAAATTAACATGATAAGGTGTAGGATCACTATACAAATTCGAAGTACTTACTAGGATTTAGGAAATTTCTTGAAGAATTTAGTATCCTAAGAACTTGACGCTTGACTCTTAGTGAGCAAATTTTGGATTTCTCAGTAATGGGATACGAGAAGTGTGATATGGAAGGAGGGGTTTTTGTTTCTTAATAAAAGGGTAAAAGTGGACATGATGCTTCCTTGGGTTACTAGAGGATTTTTCTTAGTTATTTGATGGTTAATATGAGTTTAACCATGCTTGCCATGGAAAGGGATGAAATGTCACACCTTAAAGTCAAATAGAATTGTCTTTTTCCCTCCCTGATCCGTAAACCCCTTAAGATACGAAGTTGTTTTCGAATTACGGGTGGTCCACCAAAGGTGTTTACACCCTAGGATGGTTTTCACTTGAGTTTTCGCCCACTAGGTGGTCCACCTAGGGTTTTTACGCCCTAAAGTGAGTTTCCTTAAGTGTTTACGCCCTAGCATGGATTCCTCAAAGTGTTTACGCCCTATCCATGGCCCATTATGGCGGTTTTCGTCCTAGGTGGAGTTCTAGGCCCAAATTCATTAGGTAAATGCTTATGGTGTGCTATATTTTTGACTTTGACAAGATTGCATTCAATCATGGTTCCATAAAGCTTATTACATGTATTTATATCGATATATATTAGCTTAAGTCCTTGTTCCTATGGCCTTCCATGTTCTAAGGTGGGTGGGAGACTAGGCTAAATACTAATAGACAATCTTTTAACCCGAGATTCTTATTCAAATTCATTTGTCTAGTTTGCGTTGATAAACTAGTTTATTTTCAAGAGGTTACATTCTATGTGATTTCTAAGGCGTATACTTCCATGTACAAGCACCTATGCCCTTTTAGTTCTCAAGGCTTTCATTATAATAGGGTTACACTTTAGACCTTTCTTGATCCAAATATTTCGGATTGTCATAGGAATCATATCGGATCCTCTAAGTCCTAGTGATAAAATACTCGTGAAGCCTGCTCAATAGCAAAACAACTACACTAAATGCAATAAAATCAGACATATCCTTATGCAAAATCTTCGATCTCAGTCATCCTACACCTTGCGTGCAGCTTCGCCCTGCCCATACTCTCCCCAGTATGGCTAATCAATTCTCACGTTGAGCCGCTATACACTGCACCTGCTCATAAGACTTCCACAAACCCTACAACACTCGTATACGATAGTCATATATAACACCGGATCCTATAGACAGTCAAATACCCGGTCCTACTCTAAGCCCACAACCAGACAAGGAACAGGAAATAAAACCAAACCAAATATTCTCAGGCCATACAATCTTAGTTATGTACAACTATGATGCATACACTAACCAACTATAGTAATGGTGTTAATTTCATATAAGGAAAACCCTAGGCTATTGTGACAACCCGAAATTTCCACTATGTACAAACCATATCAAGTCAGTAGAACATTAGAATAGTTACAGAGAACTTCCAGACTTTTGGGTATAATTTTGAGTATTTCAGGATTTACACTAAAGGAGATATCAGGAGAGTGGATATACTAGGGTTTTGTGCAAAACTGTTATTCCAAAACTCTATGATATTAGAGTTCATTGGATGAATAAAAATATTTTCTGCCAAAAATCCCAGGACTATATATAGGATTCTGAACCATATTTATTCATTAGTTACATTTCCAACTGGAGAAAAGCCGAATTCTCTCTCAAGGATTTTCGGACTTTCGTTCTGGAAAGTGAGTACTTCTATCTAGTCTTGTTTTAAAGCTTCTTATATGCTTAATACACTAGAAATCATAGGAAAACACTAAGATCTGAGAGTTTACCGCCCAAGAACACCTTGGGCAGTAAACTCTTTTATAAGGGCCAAAGTGTACCCAATGTCCCTACAAGACTTGGAACTCAACCTAGAAACTACAATGACATGTTTAGACCACAAAATCATTAAGAAACAAAGGCTAGAAGTGAGTTCACGGCCAAGGATGTTCTTGGGCCGTGAACTCCATTTTTAGGTGCCAAAACACCCTAAAAGCCTTCCCTAAGCCAAGAGACTAGTTTAGACATGTACCCTAATAAGTTTAGGACTAGCAAACACCATTAGAACACCAAGAGTAAGGTGTTCACGGCCCAAGAAGTTCCAGGGCCGTGAACTCCAAACAATAGTGCCAAATGGTGCTATAAACTCTTCTAAAGCCTTGTACACTAGCATAGTTTAGTTCCTAGTTAAATTAGGGACTTGAAAACACCACAAACACCCATCCAAGGGAGATTACGGCCGTAATCTCCATGGGATTTGGTCCCAGGGCCGTAAACTCCTAAAAGGAGTTATATAATGCCCTAAACTTTTCCATAGACCAAGCCATTAAGTGGGAATGCTTCTTAGGGCCTTATAGAGCTTCAAACAACAAAATGGTAACATAAGTATGACCTTACGGCTGTAAACACTTGAGTTTACGACTGTAAACTCATTTAGTAGTGTCATTAGGGCCGTGAACTCCATTATGGAGTTTTCCTTGAACCTTACACACAATAGCTTCCCTTACAAACACTTAGATGCAATCCTAGAGGCTAATAACACTTGATAAAGGTGTTTAGCATGTCCTAGGGTGTCTTGACTTGTTTATTAGTTGTTTATAGACTAATTTGATACATATATGTGATATTATATGTTAACTAGGATCATAGAGTGTGTTCAAGACTTCACTTGACACCTAGCCATCCTACCTCTTCAGTTCATCCGTACCACTCACAAAAGGTGATTTCATACCCCTGAATTAACCTTTTAAATGTTTTTACATGATTTTATGTGGGGGGGATACAAATATAATCATGCTAGTTATTATATCAATCGCATGTGATTAATAAGCAGCATATAAATGATTTGCTACTCATTAGCTGTTTTACCAAATAGTTTCCTTCAAATGTTTTTCATAAACGTTTTATATGTTTAAAACTCCTTATTAAACTGTTCGTTTTACTCTATATGTATCATTTCAAACTCATTTACAATTGTGTTTCAAACAAATGTTTCTTTATACTTAAATTGTTTTATCAAACCCATGCTTTCAACCCGTTTTATAGATTGACATCAAGTCGATCTTTTCTTAGATAATAATTGTGTTCAAAGGTTTTACAAAACTTATTTTATGCTTTTATATTATCAATTGCATGCCTATATATGTATAGTTATACAAGAAGTGTTGAAAGGACTTAGGAAGGTTATCCACCCTATTTCCTTTTCGCGCTTGTGATGTGGTCTGGTGGGATATTGGGTACCCGTCCGAAGGTCGGTTAAATATTAGTTATATATCCTGTGTACATATATAGTCATAAAGGTTCTTCCAGTTCATTCAATACCCTTAGGTAGCAAGGGTATACATCCATGTTCATACGTACCAGTTACATTATTAGTAAGCTACCATATGGGTAGTTTAGGAAGATATTAGAACCATTACTAGAACGTGATATCATACAACGAGTCAGTTCATTCATGAGTCAATACTTGCTAGATAGAGAGAACATACATTACAGCTAGCACACGCAGAACATTACAGTACATTACTATACAATTACATGAGTACGTTTACCTGATTACTTTTACATAAGTACATTTACATAGATACGTTTACATAAAGACCCGGTTATAAGCATGCCTATATGTGTATAGTTATATAAGCAATGTTTAAAGGACTTACGAAGGCTATCCACCCTATTTCCTTTTCGCGCTTGAGATGTGGTCCGGTGGGATATCGGGTACCCGTCCGAAGGTCGTTTAAACATTAGTTATATATCATGTGTACATATATGGACATAATAGTTCCCTTCAGTCAGTTCAGTACCTTTGGGTAGCAAAGGCATACGTTCATATACTTTTACATGATTACACTTACATGAGTACGTATACATAGATACGTTTACATGAGTGCGCTTACATATACGTTAGTAGGACAGACGTCACTAGGTGCTATAGCATGGAACGAGTTCAGGATCTAACTATACCAATGAATCGCAACGCATTGTGATAGTTATATTGGGTATACATGATCATAGTAATGTGGATGTTCACGACGTGCAAATATGCAGGGGTCGTGTAAAGTTCCCAAAATCCCTTTGACAGGGGAGCGTCTATCCTGGGATCTAGCCATCACATTATGCCTTATCCCTCAAATAAGGCAATAGGAGTATAGAAGTAGTCACTTATTACAAATACTATAGTACTTATAAGAATTACCCTAGACTTAAGGTAATTAGTACGGTTGTAGTTCGACACTACACCATAGTACTATTTCATTTTCCCATTACATTCACTTCATGAACATTCACAGGACGCACGGTAATGTAAAAACTATATTTTTGGATTAATGATAGTCAGATTTGGGAAAATACACACTCTTGCAAGAGCCACACACAGAGACACTAGATGCCTTGGTAGAAGGATACGATTAGTAGGAAACATAGGGCTTCCTAGGATCATACAAAACATTTTCATACTTACAGTTCATATACATTTTCCACACTTACAGTTCATATACATTTTCAATACTTATAGTTCATATACATAAAAATAGTTACATACAAATTAAGACACTAAAATACTTATGATCTCACCAACTTTAAAGCTGATACTCTCTTTCAAAATAACTTGTATCCTCATGTCAACCATAGACAGGTACCAA
Organism: Lactuca sativa; assembly: GCF_002870075.4. Classification (NCBI taxonomy): domain Eukaryota; kingdom Viridiplantae; phylum Streptophyta; class Magnoliopsida; order Asterales; family Asteraceae; genus Lactuca; species Lactuca sativa. The sequence goes on along the minus strand of NC_056623.2, from coordinate 106,147,044 downwards.
TGCAAGGTTTAGAGAAGACAGTGCTCGTTCAAGACTCATCTTTCTTTTTTATTTATACTTTAGTGTCTATTATAATTTGACAGAACACACTTGTATTAAAATTATATTATTAATGCAATGGATGATGTTGTTGCTTGTATACTAGTTTTCATTGTTGTGATACTGTACATGACGTCCTCCACCCCATAACGTTTCCGCCGTTCATGGTTTTGTGGTGTGACAGCTATCATGCATTATATAATCAGACATTTCTACCATGCAATTCCTGAAGATCCCTAGCCTAGCACTAGCATACTATTCTAACATATCAAATAATTGTACGGTGTTTTGGGGTCTGCTTACTGGCTTCGGCTGATCGTACACTTTGCATCCTCCTTTAGTATTTTGAAAACCATTTGAAAATCATTTTGAAAATATTTGAAAATCCTTTTCCCTTAGTTTGAGATCGGATTCACATGAATGTTCCTCCAATTCCCTCAAACCAAGGCTCCGATACCAACTTGTAACATCCATAAAATTCACAATTTTTTTTTTAACTTTTTAAGATATTCAAAAACCATTATTTATAATAGTTATGTTTTCAAAATAATTTCATATCAGAGTACCCAGAAATCTAGGTGAAATATGAGGAAGTGTACGTCACGCCTTCGCCTATCTGCGATCATCAGAAGAACCTAAAACAATAATCGATAAATGTAATTCTAAAGGCTTTGTGAGTTACACCCAAAATACCAGCACCATACAAACCAAAACAATATCATATCAAACAGTATGCTTATTGAGCATTCAGCCTGACTAGACCACCTTGCAGGACCTACAGTCTATCTCGACTGAGCCAACGGCATGTCTGGACCGCATCGCAGGGCCTATAACCTATCTGGACCGCTAGTCGGGCTTTCAGCCTAACTGGACCGCCTCACAGGGCCTTCAATCTATCCAGACCGCCCCTGGCCTGTTGGCCTTAAGCACACAGCAGGACCGCCTCAACCCCAACACACATATATGTCGACATACTCATAACACATAAAAATCCAATAAATAGGCACATATCATATAGATCACTAAGCATAGCATCAACCTATCTACCAGGATACCGATCTAAAAGATCATAATATCATAACAATATCCTATCTACCAGGATACCGATCTAAAAAATCATAACGTCATACAAGCATACTATAACCAGGATAACAATCCAAAGGGCCGACCATGGTGCCTTAGACCCTGTTGATATAGTGAGGAGAACTCACCTCATACTACTGAAGTCCCGCGGGGAAAACCCTAGTTGTTGGATGACAGATTCCCAAACTGTTAACCTCAAACAACACCTAATTGGGTTCCATTACATAACCATAAGTGCATGCTTGGGGGTAAAAGACTAATTTACCTCCAACTTATCTTGATTCAAGCCTAAGGTCCAAACTCACACTCTAAAAGCCCAAAAGTCACCCAATAGACCGAAGCCCAACATATGGCCCAATTTTCCAAATTAGGCCCAAGCCTTTTCATGGTCTCATCTTAAGGCCCAACAATTTATTCTAGTCCAAAACTTGGCATTCCGATGGTCCAATATCTTAAAATCATTAAGGCCCACTTATGGCCCATCTATGGCCCAAATTTCCAAATTGGGCCCAAACCCCTCAAATGGGCTTTACCCTAAAGCCCATCCAACTATTTTAGTCCATATACTTGTTCTTGTATGGCTCATCAATAGCCTAGTCACCAAATCCCAAAAGAAAGGCCCAACTCAAGGCCTAAGCAACATTAGGGTTTTCACATACAATGACGATTAGGATTATGTGTTTCTTAATCCATTAAGTCCATCACTTTACTAGATAAATCATACGGTGTGATCGTGTGTAATCCAATTCCAATGGCCCAAAACATGAGTCTCGATAAGTCCAAATTAATATCTCCAAGATTAGGGTTTTCTAAACCCTAATAAAGGTTTTCTAAACCCTAATAATGGTTTTATTGTAGCAGTAAGGCAAAACCTAGCTTAAATCAACTTAAAAGTAATGAATTACATGACTACATCAGATTCTTGATTTTGTTTCCCATAGATACATGATAATTCGCAACGATTCCAGAAAAAAGAGTTTGCGATTTCAACTGGAATGAAAAGAAGAAATCATAAACAGCATACCTTAAACAAAGTCTCTCATATGATTTTCAAAGAATAAAAAAGTACGGAGGTTTGCGAAGTACAAACTTACCCCCATCGGTTTTTTATCTATCATGGCTAAATTGTCAAAGAATTGGGGACATTGGATTTGCTGCCCTACTACGCCTATATTATATATATATATATATATATATATATATATATATATATATATATATATATAGGTATGTTGGCTTATTGCAGGGGTAATAAAAACTTTTATTACCAAGATAGGAAACAAAACACAGCAAAGTGGAATAAACGGTTTTAAAGAAAAGGGTAAAACTGGAATAAACAGTTTTAAAGAAAGTTGCACAGTGAACAGAGAAGATACAGTGAAGAAGTAGTAGGCACAGAGGATAATTGAGGAAAAGTTTTCTTTATTCACTGAACAAAACAAATAAAGTTGGGAGTAACTAACAACGTACATTTGCCTGTGTATTTAAACTAGAGCTTAGCTAAAAACTAGGAAACAAATTTGACTAGATGTTGTAGACCAGGGACCACTTCACTGGCTACTTTAATTTATTCTAAAGCTAATAAAAACGTGCATAAAATAATAATTCTAAATTATTCTTAACATTTTCCCCTTAATTCTGAATTCCCTCGCTCCAATTAGGTCCCTCATCTCTTCATGCTTCACTCTTGCTAGAGACTTTGTGAGAATGTCTGCTTTCTGGCTCTTCCCACACACATGAGTCACTATAATTTCTCCATTTTCATCACACTCCCTGATAAAATGATACCTGATGTCAATATGTTTGCTCCGACCATGAAATATAGTGTTTTCGGCAGATCAAGAGCTGATTGGTTGTCTACAAATAGCGTCACAGGTGGTACTCTTTGACCTGTGATTTCTGCAAGACGTCTCCTTAGCCATATGCCCTGACAAGCTGCCATAGTGGCAGCAATATACTCAGTTTCACAAGATGAAAGTTCCACTACCCTTTGCTTTTGAGATGCCCATGTGACCAAGTTTCAATTTACATAAAACACCATTCCCCCTCTGCTTCTTCTGTCATTTACATCTTTGGCCAAGTCGCTATCAGTATAGCCTGAAATATTGACCTTTTCTCCTTTAGAATAGACTAAACCATGGCTTAAGGTTCCTTTTACATATCTAAGGATTCCTTTTATAGCTTGGAGGTGTTTTATGGTGGGCTTCTCCATAAATCGACTAGCTACATGAACATCAAAGGTTATATCAGGTCTAGTGTGAGTGAGATACCTTAGGCAACCAACAATGCTTCTGTACTCAGTTGGATTTACCAGCTCCTCATCACCATCCTTGGTCAAAGAGAGTTTATGCTCCATTGGACTTTTGGTGGGATTGCAGTCTAACATGCGAGTTTTGACCAGAATGTTCTTGGCATAACCTTCCTGCTTTAATGTGATTCCTTTGTCTTGTTGGTTTACTTCAATTCCCAGGTGCTATGACAGTAAAGCAAGATCACTCATTTCAAATCTGGCCTTCATCTCCTTCTTGAAATCCTTTATGTTTTCTGGATTGCTACCTGTCACAAGTAGATCATCTACATACACTCCAACAATCAGACTGCTTCCACTCTTTGTTCTTGTATACATAGAGTACTCCTGGGCGCATCTTTTGAAACCCAAATTCTTCAGATATTTGTCTAGACATGAATTCCAAGCTCTAGGAGCTTATTTTAAGCCATACAGGGCTTTAATCAGTTTATATACTTTTCCAGGTTCATCCTTCTTCTCGAAACCTTGGGGTTGTGAAACATATACCTCTTCATTTAAATTCCCATTCAAGAACGCTGACTTCATGTTCAGGTGATGCACACACCACCTATTCAAGTCTGTAAGAGTCAAGATGACTCGAACTGTTTCTATTCTTGCCACTGTAGGAAAAACTTCTTCATAATCAGTGCCCTTTTTTTGAATGTAACCCTTTGCCACGATCCTTGCTTTGTGCTTCACAATCCTTCCAGTTGGGTCACATTTCACTTTGAATACCCATTTCAATCCAATTGGCTTCCTTCCTCTTGGGAGTCCGACTAAGCTCCAAGTGTTGTTCTTTTTCAATTGAAGCTATCTCATCATTCATAGCCTGTATCCATTCCTTCTTTCGGCTTGCTTCACTATAGCTTGCAGGTTCTTCTTCACTGCTCATCAACATGATTTCTTCTGGTGGCATTTCAACTTGGAGTTACTACGTGAGTTGAGGGATTTGGTGTAACAGAGGAATGGGTGTACCCGTTGGTGTGTTACCGGGTGTAAAGTGTGGGCTTCGGTTGGCTATTGAATTAGTAGACTGAATTGATTCGACCCAAACTTCATTATTATTGGGTGCCCCGATTTCATTCTCAGCTGTATCCGAACCGCTTGCGTGCTCAGATGTGTCTGATACCCATTCTCCATTGTCACTGTAATACTCTTCACTAAACATGAAGCCTTCGACGGTGAAGGATATGACTGGTGATGATTTGATCTTCAACGATTTATGCCATTCCCATCTTCGATTTTCCTCAAAAATAACATTCCTGCTCACATATATCACACCGGTATTAGGGTTTAGTAACCTGTGAGCCTTTGAGCCTTTCTCAGTGCCCAGATATACTACTTTCTTACTCCGATCATCCAATTTCTTGAAGTGATTCTTCGCTATTTTCAAATGAGCAACACAGCCAAAGACTCTCATGTGACCTACATGTGGCTTTCTTCCGGTCCACAGTTCATATGTTGTAGTCCCATCTAGAGCCTTGGTGTTTAGGCGGTTTAATACATACACCGCGTGACTCACCGCCTTGCCCCATAATACATCAGGTACCGCCATTGCCTTTAGACAACTCCTGGTCATCTCTAGCACCGTTTTCTGCTCTCTACTACCCCATTTTGTTATGGGGAGTAGGGTGCAGTGTATTGACGTTCCAATCTAGCTTCATTGTAGTACTCCACAAACTGCTTCAATAGGAACTCACCTCCACGGTCTGTTCTTAAAACTTTTAGTTTTTCCCCGGTTTCTTTCTCCACTTTGCTTCGGAAATTCTAGAATGTACGAAAGGCTTCAGATTTTGTCTTTATTAAGAACACCCACATCACCCTGCTGTAATCATCAACTAACAACATAAAATATTTTTTGCCTGCAAGTGTTGGAGGTGAGACTGGTCCACAGAGGTCGCCATAGACTAGTTCCAATTTCTTCTTAACCTTGAAATTTGTGCTTGCTGGGAACATATTTCTTGATTGCTTTCCAGCTAGGCAGCCTTCACACAGTTTGGATGGTATGACCATCTTTGGTATTCCATCGATTATTCCCTTATCTGACATGGACTTCAAAGCAATGAAGTTTACGTGACCTAGCCTTGTATGCCAAAGCCAAGTTTGGTCATCAATTTTGACAGCTAGGCACTTTGAACTGACTTCTCTTAGCTGTATCTTGTAGAGATGATTTAGTGACCTTTGTACCTTCATAAGTAGCCTCATTTTTGAGTCATAAATCCTCAGAAAGTTTTGCTTGATTCTAATCTCATCGCCTCCTTCTGAGAGTTGGCCAAGACTTATAATATTGCTTCACAATTCTGGTATATAATATACTTCTCTTAATTTTATTTGTTGACCATTTTTACACTGAAAATTATCATCCCTTTTCCTTTAATTCTCACTTTTGAATTGTTGCCAAACTTCACAGAGCCCTGTACTGTGGTGTCTAGTTCCTGAAACTTTCCTCTATCTCCAATCATGTGGTTGCTGGCCCCTGTGTCCAGATACCACATATTTGAGTAACATGCAACATCCCCATTTGATCTCATCTTCGGGTTGACCTTCTCTTCATTCAAGAATACTTCCCCTGTCTCTTCTTTAGCTTCAAAGGATGACAGCAGCAAGGCAGGTTCATTATCTTCCTAGATCAGATTACTTTCATGATTTCTTTCTTTTCTTGGGTTCTTGCACTCAGTTGCATAGTGCCCCAAATCTTGACAGTTATAGCATTATATTTCACTTTTATCTTGACTTTGACTTCTTTCTTTTTTCTAGTTAGAACCGCCCCTGCCATGACCACCTCAACCGCCACTTGGACCACCCCTGCTCCGGCCTCTTCCTCTTCCTCGTGATGAACCACCATGATTGCCTTTTGGGACTGACTTTGAACTGCCTTCTCCTTTCTTCTTGCTTCTCTCAGTCGACTCTTTGTGGGTTTAGAGTAATTTTCTATCCTCTATATCACCATGCCCCTTCATTCTCTCTTCATGAGCTTTAAGTCTGCTAATAACTTCTTCTACTTTCATTTCATCCAAGTCAGCAAACTGTTCAAGGGTTGATGCTATCTGAAGGAACTTGGCTGGTACTGCCCTAAGTAGCTTCTTCACCACATAGGATTCATCTACAGTATCTCCCAAGCTACGCATAGTACTCACAATGTTTGTCACTTTCATAGCAAACTCATCTACTCCTTCAGTTTCCTTCATGTTTAGTGATTCAAACTCAGACTTCAATGTTTGAATCCTTGCAGTCTTCACCCTGTCTGCTCCCATAAACTGGTCTTCAAGGCATCCCAAGCTTCTTTGGCTTTTTTTCTCAGCCAATGACAACAACAAGTCCTCACGTATACCTTGATAAATGGCTGCCAAAGCCAATTTATTCTTCTTCACTTCTACCACTGTATTTGTTGTTCTAGGTTCAACAGGTTCCCAAACACCTTGAGCCTACATAAATACCCTTATTTTGATTGCCCAAGGAGCATAGTTTGACCTTGACAACATTGGATAATGCAGAGTGACCATTCCATCCTTTTCACCACTTCCATTGTTTCCTGTCATCTCTTCACGAGATTGATATTTGGGCATTCACCAGGTTTGCTCTAATACCACATGTTGGTTTATTGCAGGGTAATAAAGACTTTTATTACCAAGATAGGAAACAAAACCCAGCAAAGGAAACTGCACATGGGACAAAAATTGATAAAAGGCAAGGAAGGGTAAAACTAGAATAAACAGTTTTAAAGAAAGCTGCACAGTGAACGGAGAAGATACAGTGAAGAAGTAGTAGGCACAGGGGATAATTAAGGAAAAGTGTTCTTTATTCACTGAACAAAACAAATAAAGTTGGTAGTAATTAACAACGTACATTTTCCTGTGTATTTAAACTAGAGCTTAGCTAAAAACTAGGAAACAAATTTGACTAGATGCTATAGACCAGGGACCACTTCACTGGCTACTTTGATTTATTCTAAAGCTAATAAAAACGTGCATAAAACAATAACTCTGAATTATTCTTAACAAGGTATTCACAATTTCCCATCAATTCCAAAAACAAATTTGGAAAAATAATCTTTAGAGAAGAGAGAATCTCCTGTGAAATTCATTACTAGCTTTTTTTTTTTCTAAATTAGATAATAAACTTCTTAATTGTACTTATAATCGTTCTCCTCAAGATACTCGTCTACTTATTAGTTATATGCAATGTTGCGATCAACACAATCATACATATAACCTTTAATGCGATGTTTCCTCTCTTGCATATCATGTTAGTAAAACATCGATTCGAATATCCTGATTATCCAACAACCCTGGGCGACAATTATACTCCTCTTCCCAAGTGATAATTGTCAAAGATTTTTAGTCTACTTACTTGGTTACTTCCTCACTAACTGTTTACATCAATATAGGGTAGTGAATGCCTATTCTTTAGGTGAGTTGATACATAGATATGTTCAAGGGAAATAGAAGTCATTCCAGGACTACTGCATTCCATGAATGTCCCTGGAAGCTTACAACAACTTCCTCCTAGCACAAAACCGAAGAATTAATCAAGCTTTTCTTGTTCAATGTCTGGGTTTGTGTAATTATATTGTTTATAATCATTAACATGTAATAGTGGGTATTGTCAAGGATTTTGGTTTAGTAAGGTTTTGGTGAAGCTTGAAATACTTGGATTTTTGTTAATGTTTAATTGTACTATTAGAAGTACTTTTGAATTACTTTTCTTAAATGCCTTGTCTGAATACTTCCGTTCTGACTAGATGAGAGTCATGGATGAAGGTTTGATTTTGTTTAAATAATCTTTGGTTCATTGATATAACATGTGGACTAATAAAATTTCTTTTACAACTATTTAGAAATATTCACACATGTACCACATGGAAGCAAAAATTAAGTACAAATAAGAACGATATTGTAAGGGTAGCAAAGAAAATAGGTAAAATAAGCCGGTTTTTGGTATAAAGCTGTCAACATAATTTCTCTTTCACTGTATATACATATTAAAACTTACATCAACAAAGTATTATTTTTGGTTGCAATTGTCTTCTGTCTTCGATGAGTAAATAGTTGTTGTTCATTTATTTTCAACTTGTAGCTATGCGTCTTGTAAAGAGCTGATAGTTTTTTACATTTTGATATTCAGAACGCACCTTTTTTTATTGGTCATCATGTAATTTGATTTCCAGCAAACTCTTTTTCTTTTGTTCCTTTTTTGTTACAATTCCTGTTAGCTTAGTCATCTATGTTAGCATTGTTCATTTGATGTTGTCTTATCGTTTCTTGTTTGCACAAGAATCTGTGTTATATGGAACTTCCTTAACCTCATTTTATGACATGGAAACTTGAAGAAACTTATGTCAAATCTTGCATCTGATTAAGTTTGGAATCGATCTCTCTGTTTAATTTGGCACCTTCATCATTCGAATCCAATGTTCTCAATTTTTACTGTAGATTAACTAGGTATTTCTCACACCTTTAATTTATATTAACAAAATTATGGAACATGTTTCTTATGTTGTTATTTAGTTGTTGGCTCCTAATTGTTTATTGTGCAATTTTGCATTGTGTGTGGTGAAAATAAGTCGGAAAATGATACATAATCCATAAACTGTGTTAAGTTTCTTGAATTTGGAGGGAGAAGATAGTGAGGATTTCATACACAGTGAACACAACTAGGCCGCCATGATGGCAGTAGGATGATACTTAACATGAGGATTAATGAATTCATACGACTATTTACAAGACACAAACTGCACAGAAGCAAAAGTCAATTACAATGTACAAAAATGCAAGTGTCTCAATGCATGTAGGTGGAATAAGAGGGTAATTAAAGGGCAGATTCCACAGAGAGATCTCACATTTTTCTAGTATTAAGCTGGAAACATAGTCTCTTTCAGTATGTATACATGTTAAAAAATTGCATCAAGAAAGTCATGGCCTCGCTGTAATTACCTGGCCAAATTCTTGTAAATCATTGTTGTTCACTTAGTTTTAAAATGTAGTTGATTATGTGATTTTAACAAAAAATAAACCATTTGTTCCATAGAAGTGTCGAGAAGGGCTTTTTTGGAACTAGAGAATGCCATCATTCTTGTGAAAAGGACAAAAAATCACTTAGTTTGCAAGGATGGTGATTTTGGACATATTGTAGTAATATGAATGCCGAAAAAGTTAATCGTAATGGGAATTTCTTAAACATATTATCCATGAAAAAAATCCAGAAAAAAAAATTTAATCTTAATATGCCTATAAGGATGAATATGTAGAGCTAAACTGCAATGTCATTGAACATTCTTACAAGATTATGATGTGGGATTCAAGTAGATTATTTCTGCTTTTGGTGAGGCTCAGGGAACTGTATAACATCCTTAACGATGTCAACACCACAAGCTCCACACGGTGTGATTGTAAACTTCTTAAGAGAAGGGGAATGAGCCAGTAGAAGCTTTAAAAAAAGTATTTCAGTTCTTGATCCTTCAAAAACTGTCATCTTCACAGTTAGCAACTGATTCAACGGAGTTTCCAAATGATTCAAAGCTGGACCCTCATCAAGTTCTGGGTTCTGATGAAAACATAATAAATGCAACAGCTGCTTAGCATCCAACTCATACAAGATAAGGAAAATAAATATATTTTAGGCACTCATTAATTTACCCACTCCCAAAGTTACATCCAAAGACTTTCCACATTTGGCGAGTTCCGAAGCAAACCTAGAACACCATGAAGTTGACCCAGTTCACAGAGTTGCATATCTTGCAAGTTCAAACACTTTAAACTCTTAACCGGATATGGAAGCCACTTTGGCATATTTTCTTCGATAACATCCTGCCAGATGCAAGTGAGATTTTAGCTTACTAAAAAATGAGTATTATATCAGAAAAGGAAATTAGGTGCAAGAGCAAAGGTTAAACATTTAAATTTTACATTTCTATCATACCTCAAGAGATTCACCATCGGTAGAAAGAAATTCAATTTTGGTCAAGTTATTTCACATGCTCGCCAGATTTATTCATTCAACTGGTTCCAAACCCTTTATGGATGCCTGGAATTGGAATGAACTATATATATCAAGATTAATAATGTATGGACTGTGTAATAATTGGAGCAACATGCCATCTGAAACAATTGAAAATTTTCAAACTCTGCAGCTTTGTGGCCTTGATGTTGAAATTGTAATTATCCGTGGAAGTTCTCAGCACAAACTTGTTAAGCTGCGGGAAGTTGATATGAGTTCCACACAAATTAGCCCTAAAAACAATATTTTGGAGATAAAGCTTTTTAAGATGGAGAAATCCTTCAAACTCAAGTGGTGGATTAAAGAAACAGTTCCTCAAATGCAAATTTATCTACTCTAGACAAGAAAACACTGAAGTAAGTTGATAATATCGGTCTGAATTAGTAAGGACGAGTTCCCTAACACCCTTTCTTGACAAGAGTACGGTCCATTGATCAACTTCTTGGAAGCTATCAAGAGATATGTTTGGTATATGGAGACGAAATTTCAAGATAGGACCCTTGTGAAGGAACAAGACTTGGTTTATGATCCTTATAAACCCATTGTGGTCCATCTGTACCTCCAATTTTTTGATAAAATGCTTGTCCTTACAGCCTCTTCAAGCGGCGCTCTAAGATTGAGTCTATCAAGTGTTCAAGAAAATTACTAATTCTCTCTTGTTCAAAAATCCCCTCTCACATATCTCTGTCATTAGTTTAAAAAAAAAAATGGACCAAGTTATTTCAAAGGACAATGGAAAGCGTAGAACAACTTGATGTTACTGACACTCCTAATTTCCTTTTATTATCGAGGTTTTAGGTGTGGTAACATAAGTTATGAGTAGATAAACTTTTATTGTAGTGGCAAGGCAAAATATAATTTAAATCAACTTAAATATAATGAATATATTGCATGGCTACTTCAGTTTAATATGGATACGAGATAATTTGCAAAGATACCAGAAAACATTGTTTGAATGATGAACAGAAGAAATCATAAAGAATATAATTAAAACAATGTTGCTCATATAAATAGTTATAACAGTAAAAGGATTTCAAGGCTTCTCATATGATTTTCAAAGAGTAAAAAGTATGGAGATTTGCGAAGTACAAACTAAACCGTCATCGTTTTTCTTATTTGTACGGCTTACAATGTCAGGATCATTGGGTTTGCTGCCCTACGACGCCTATAGCAAGTATATAGCTATTCCCCAAGGAAATTTCACATCAATTCGTAAAACACATTTGGAAAAATGGATTTTCTAATATGTGCCCTAAGGGCATTCACAATGCAATGAACTCAATAAAGTTCAATAGATTGTCACATCATCTTTTTACAATCTATACAACTCTATTATTGTTTTATTGCAATTCATTGAACTCTAAAAAATTCAATAGAATGTTATAAAATGTAATGTATAGCAAATATTCAAGAATTAAAAACTTTCTTTTTTTCCATTGAAGAGTTCACTGGTCATTAATGAACTTTAAATCCATTGAATGCCAATGTTGCATCGGATAATGATAGAGTTTCGTGCATTGAATTACACATAGACTTGCCTCCTTATTAAACTCTATCATTAGACTCACCATTGTAGATGCTCTAATGGGCACATATAAGAACTAATAATTGAAGTATTAATTATGATGAATATTACTATAATTAAATATAACAAATGTCAATTGAGATTTTCTAATATGTGCCCTAAGGGCATATATAGTATTAATAATGAAAAATATTACCATAAATTATATTCTAAATACATTTTTTATGGAGATTATTAATGTGTTTCATATTTAATTATGGTACTACTCATAATTAATGTATTTTATATTTAATTATGGTAATATTTGTCATTAATTAATGTTTTTTATATGTATCCTTACGACGCATATTAGAAAATCTCATATTAGTTATAAATAATATTATTTACAATTAATGTATTTTACATTTAATTATGGTAATATTATACACAATTAATATTTATCATATTTAATTATGATAATATTTCTTATAATTAATAATTCAATTAATGTTTCTTATATGTGGTCTTAGGACACATATTAAAAAATTCTTTTATAAAAAGGTTTAAGGATATTTAACCGGAAAAATAGACTTAGTTAAAAAAATTTAAAAATAAAAAAATAAAAAAAACTAATTGACTATTTAAAACAAATAGGAAAAGTTTGTCGGGTTAAAATGATATTTACAAGAAAAATAACATTTTTAACTCGGAATAACTATCCAAAATATAATGAATTGTATTTATTTAACCCAATTAAAAAAACCATAACCATTTGTTACGGTTCTTTTCAACAAAAATATAAATTACTTTCACAGAAAAACCATATAACATACTATTTAACATGTTTATTAATGAAATTTCTTGTACAACTATCTGTAATTATTACACCACAGTTAAGCAACAAAACAAGTACAAATATGGAAGATGCAATGTAGCAACTAGCAAAGCAAATAGCGCAATAAGTGGGTATTTGAAGGAGATATTCAACGGAGATGTCACATTTGTGTAGATTTTCCTTCATTGACTTATAGATTTTAGATAATCTTCTGATTTCAATAAAGATAAACCATTTGAAGGTACAAGTTTAGAGCAGGGCTTCGTGGAAGAAGAGGAATCCATTATTCTTGTTAAAACTTAAAATGTTAAAAAGAACACTCTGATATGCAGAAATTGAATTGTAGATACATTGCAGTCATGAAAGGCATAAAGAAGTCAAGAACCATTTTACTTATCACCCTCACAACAAACATATCAAGGTGAATAAAAAGATATTAAAGATAACTCAAAAACACTTAAAGCTATATTGAACATTCTTATAGAGTTACAGCTCTAGATTCAAGTAGACCACTTCTGCTTTTGGTGAGGCTCGGGGGAACTGCAGAAGATCCTCACCAATTTTAAGTCTATTTTGAACATCAACTTCATTTAGTCTAAAGGTAAACTTCTTTAGAGAAGGAGAATGAGCAAGTAGAAGCTTTATAAAAAGTAGTTCAGGTCTTCATCCTTCTAAAGATGCTATCATCACAGTTTGCAATTCATTCAATGTATAATCCAAGCAGTTTAGGGATTCCAAATGATTTAAAGCGGGTCCCGCATCAACTTGAGGCCCTGAAAAAACATAAAATTGCAACCACATTGTAGAATATAAATATAATTCGTGTACTATATGAGCAAAATAAATATGCTTTAGCACTCTTTACATTACCATGTACCAAGGCACTATACCCAGATTTCCTAAATTGGGTGAGTTTCCAAGCAAATAAAGAGCAGCATGAAGTTGATCCAAATAACCAAGTTCAAAATCCGTTAACAACAAATTGTGTAGACCATTAACCGCATGTGGAAGCCAATTCAGATTCTTTTCTGCACTAAAAAACTATGAGGAGGAAATCAGATTCTAACTTATCAGAAAAAAAACGAGATTAGATATTTGGGAAAGGTGGGACCCGTTTATGCAAACTCCATTTGAGGAAGAGTACTTTGTAGCATACCTTAAGGAAATGACCATCAGTAACTAGAGATCTAACTTTGGGCAAGTTACTTAACATTGTAGCCAATGTCAATATTTCGAACAAAATCCTGTATGGGTTTCATAAATACTATACTAACATCAGTAAGGCGAAGGCATGGAGTGTGCAATAACCGGAGCAACATGGCATCATGACACCCATAGACAAATAACATCTGCAGGTTTGTAACCTTGATGTTGAAACTATAAACATTTGTACCGTTACTAAGGAACAACTTCTTAAGCTTTGGTAAGTTGATCTCAGTTTGGCAAAAGTTAGCTCCAAAATCAATATTCAGGAGAAAAAGAGTTTGAAGATTGCTAAATCGTTCAAGCTCAAGTGGTTGCTTAAAGAAACAGTTCTTCAAATCAATTTTTGTCAATTTTAGACAAGAGAACACATTAGAAGGAAGTTCATAACGTCGATTTGAAGTAGTAAACCCGAGTTCCCTAACACTTTTTCTTGATAAGAGTAGCATCCGTTGACCAACTTCTTGGTAACTATCAAGAAACATGTTTGGTATATGAAGATGAAATTTCAAGATAGGACCATTGTGAGAGGTCAAGACATGGTTTATTGTATTTATAAACCCATTACGATCAAAAGCTCCATTTTGTGCAAATTTTAACCAACACCTTAATTTTGGTCCATCTGTACCTCCACTTTTTTGATATAATGCTGGTCCTTACAATATCTTTAATTCAGAGCCTCTCTAAGATTGAGTCTATCAAGTGTTCTGGTAAGTTACTGATGCTATCTTGTTGAACACAAGTTAAAGACCTCCTCTTATATCTCCCTGTTATTGGATTAAAAAACACAAGTAAGTTATTTCGAAAAAATGGAAGGAATAAAAAAACATGGAGCAATAAAGTGCGTTGATCATATTAGTAGAGAAAAGTCCATTGCTATTATCCGCAAATTTCCGTTTTACGTTTTATTTCTTACAAACATGCTTACAAGGATTCCTCTTCGTCACTTTAATTTTGACAAGTTTTCATAACATAAAATGTTACTAGAAATTAAATAAATTAATTACACATTATAACTGTCATGTTCTAAAAAACACTATAATAGACTGAGAAAAGAGTTGATTTATTTGCACTATTTATGAGTTAATGATTGTCATCTTTTCGGTATAGTAAGATAACAGAATTGTTTTATTTGCAGTATATGTGACATGATCATTATGCTTTAAATATTAACAAAGCCCTAGAAAGGGTTCACCTCTCTCTATGTTATTCATTGTATTTTCCCAGGTCTACAGTTTATTTGATTTATCCTCAAGCTTATAACTGAATCAATGGTTTCCCCTAGCAAAACCTAACTTATAGTCACTTAAACTAATGAAATTATACTGGCAAAGCCTAGCTTAATCCCTGCCTTGCAAAGTTAACCGGTATCTAAGTACTACATCATCTTCTCAAAGTTATCGGTTTATTCAACTGGAATGAGATCATAAAGAACAGACTTCAAACAAATAGATATTAATTACTGTGACATGATATCGAGATTTCACATACGACTTTCAATGAATCAAATACATAGAGGTTTGTGAAGTAGAAACTTACGCATCATCACTTCAAGATACCTTCAGAGCGAATGTCAAAAATTTTAGATGAAAAGTACTCTAGCGATCTTAATTTTTTACATGTAGACGAGAAGGTTTGTAACAACTAACAAATACTTGCCAACCAATCTAATGATCTATATCCAACCCATATACAAATTTGAAATTTGAATGCGATCTATATCCAACCCATATACAAAGGTTAAATTTAAATGCATTACGCTTATTTTTAGGATTGTTATCTTGTATAATACGAGAATATCAATGTATATTTTTATATGGACAAATTCCATAAAAACACTAGGTTTTAACAAAAAATAAATTTTAATATTGTGTTATTCTTTGTCTCAAATCTAACATTCCTTTTACTAATTAGTTATAATTTTTACCGTTTAACCGTCAACCTGGTTGACATGTGATTCCTTTTACTAATTAGTTATAATTTTTACCGTTTAACCGTCAACCTGGTTGACATGTGAATTTTGATAATGCGTCAAGCTAACTGGGCATGACTACCTGACTCTATTCGGTGACATTATATTTTTAGTATCAAAACTGATAAATATAAAATATAGTAACGTTTATAATAGTTATTAAAAATAGGGTGTCTTTTATGAAGTTTCCTTATCACTATTACTTTGTGATGGTATCCAAAATTGGCCTACCAAGTCACTCATGGTTTGTAAGTTTCTTATACTTGATCAAGTAATCAAGGTATATTTTTTCTCGTTGTTATATTGCATGTACAATTTACGGATGCATATCTTTGACTCGGTCCCCTTTACTTCTGGTCCATCATTATAATATCGTGCGCTAATCATTTGACTTCCATTCCATTCAGAATTTGAACCGATCCCTTATCTCACCCCTCGTGAAAACCCACTGTCGCATATCTACTTTATATGTCCTAACCTATCTTAGTTCATTCACAAGCTTACCCGAGAAACCAATCACCACCACCATCACATCTTTCACCACTCATCACTTACCGCCCTCTCCTTATATAATGAATAACTAATAGACTAATCTGCCCGAAAATTGTCCATTATCGCTTCCGATTCTTACATAAGCTTCTATAGAACCATATATTAACAACTTTGAAGAAGAAACAAGGAGATTTGGTTAAAACCGCCTCCATCTTTTCATGTTTTTGGTGATTGGGGTGTAGAAAGGAATGAAAAAGCATATGGATGTGCTTAGTTCTTGGAAGACTCTCTCCCTCCCTCACAAAAAAAACCCTAGACACAAACCACTTACCACCTTGCCACCACCGGAGCACCATCACAATTTACCCTTTCCATTGGGGATGCTATAGTACTCCACCGTCCCATATAACTCCACCACTGATAGATAATAGGTTTGTTTCAACATGTGCATGCGAACAGATTCAATACTCAGATATGTTTGCAATAAATATCTCTCTCTTCTCAACTTTGTTTTTAATTTATTGTATTTTTTTTTTTGTGACCAACAAAGTTCTGTGATTTATTTATATTTGTTTTGTAATCATATTTTACCCTTATTTAACATAAAAGTTAAAATTGATAAGATTAGGCAACTTTGTTTTCTGGGTGTATTTTTTCTTTTTTCATGCCCAACAAAGTTCTGTGATTTATTTGTATCTATTTTGTAATCATATTTTACCCTTATTTAACATAAAAGTTAAAATTGATAAGATTATGTAACAGTTAAAAATGGGTGATTTTATGCACGTTTTGGAAGTGGTTGGATTAGATTAATTACAAATAATAGTAAGTTGTGATGGTTTTGTGTAAAATAATTTCTTGGATGAATCTGAAAAAAATTATATTACTACATTAATAATATTATTTAAAAATAATAATAATAAAGATCCCAAAGTTTGCTTGTATTTGAGAAATAAATATTTGGATGGTCTTTAATCCTATCAATCCATTAAAATGTTGTTTAGATAAATTTGTTGAACTTTATAAATTGATCCTTATGTGTATGTCGACTAGAATATAAAATAAAATAAAATAAAAATAAATAGGGTTCGGGTTGGGTTTGTTTGTTAGGTCGATTTTTATCAGCTCTATGGTTTTGGTTGTGAATAAGATAGTCTTAACCTTATCATATTTGAGAATAAATCATTATATCGTTATTTATATAAACTTTAATGGTTAAGTCTTCAAGCAAGTAAGTTGACTCGACATTTGCATTAAGAGTTAAGACCAATAAGTTGAATTAAAACTATTGTTAAGCATCAAATATACCATTGTGATTAGATCGATCACGCAAAACATGTCAACTTTATGTGTCATTGTCTAGAAGCATATTACCTGGACAGCTTTACATCTTACGCCCTCATGGAAGTATCAGTTAAAAGATACGCCTTTGTTTTCAATGACGTGAGTATAATATGACGTTTACACACAAAATCATAAGTTTTCGATAGAAAACTATTTTTTTTTGAAAGGAACCATTCGTCATCGTCCCTTTGCATGGGTACACATTTATAAAAAATAAGTAACTGTTGATAAAAAAACTATTCCCTAGAAAATAACTAACCCCCTCCTCCCCCGCCCCGATACCCGGTCGCTGGAACAAGTTAATATGTTAACGTAATCTTGAGTTAACATTCTAAGTGATTAATTGCAATTTGTAAGGAAGACACACAAATGGATTTGTCAACTTTTGAGGATTGTAATAACTAAAGAATTATCAATATTTTATAACTTGGTTAATACTTAATCAGCTTTATGGTTTGATATGATAGTTGCAAGGAAACTATTCCTACAATGATTTGTTTGTGATTTGTTCTCTATTCCAAATTTAGAATGCATGTATTTGATACATATTAAACATTGAAATTTTCCCAAATTTAGAATGCTTGTATTTTTGTTACAAAACCTACCGTTTTAACCGATTGTGTTTTATCATTTTTACTTTCAAAAACCACTGAATTATTTTATTTTATTTTATTTTTTGCATTAAATTCATCATCTTTAAAAAGCAATGGGTAACATCTTAAATATTTTTTCACAAACATCATAATAATCTTCACCATGAAGGTGCTAAAACTGTCATGTTGGCAATTTAACCACAAAGTCTCTATAATAATGACAAGCATGTGCAGGGCTCTTTCTAGCATTCAACAACTAGACTCTGAAGCAAAAGTGAGATTTTTATTTACAGTTAAAAGCAAGAGATATAGACCTACTTTCCTTGTTTTGTTTATTAATTATAGCAATTTGTTTTCAAGTTTTTCTTATTATAACATTGCACTACAAAAATAATCACACAATTATAACATTGTAATTAAAATTTTGAAAAAAAAAATCACAGTTTTTTTATAGAGATTGCAGTTGATCCTCTGATTTTGAGACAACAATAAACCATTTGAAGTAATGTAAACTAAAAAAAATCCATCATACTTGACACTTCTATCGAAAATCACCCATGTCAAACAACAAATCAAGGGGAATAAAAAGAAAAACAAGCAATTCCACTATGTTTACAACAACAAAAAGCATAAAAGCTAAACAACAATTTCAACTTGAACATATTCTTATAAAACTATTTCTCGGGATTCAAGTAGATCATTTCTGCTTTTGGTGAGGCTCGAGGGAACCTCATAACTTTTTTAGCAATCGCAAATCTTCTTCGAATATTCAGACCTCGAATTGGTTTAATGGAGATCTTCTCAAGATTAGGTGAATGAGCAAGTAGAAGCTTTATAAAAAGCAATTCCACTTTTAGTCCTTCTAAACATGTTATCTCCACAGTCCTTAACTGTTTCAATGTATAGTCCAAGCAGTTTGGATATTCCAAATGATCTAAAGCTAGGAACACAAAATCTCGAGGCTCCTGAAAAAACATAAAAATTCAAGTCTTGTGACATATAAAATAAAATATAATTTTAGTATTTTTTTTAGTTAACAACCTCAAAGTGCACACGTAATGTGTCTAGATTTGGTGAGTTTCGAAGCAAACAAAGAGCAACATAAAGTTGATCCAAATCACCAACTTCAAAATCTTGCAACACTAAACGCTTCAAGCTGTTCATTGATAATGGAAACCACTTTGGAATCACTTCTGCAGACAAAAACTATGAGGTGAAAGTGAGATTTTAAGTTGCATAAAAACGTGAGAATTACAACTAATGAGGGTTTTAAGACAGTTTGTTGCAACAAGAGGGACCATTTTTGTAATTTCGTTAAACACGGATAATTTCTTTCATTTTGTTTTTACTCACAGGGACCATTTCTGTAACTTTTTCATATATTTATATAGGCACTACCTAAATAACTTCGTTACACAGGGATTAATTCTGTAATTTTGTCTATTTCCTACAGAGGGGCCATTTCTGTAAATTTGTCATAGACAGGGATGGTTTCTGTAATTTTGTCACAGAGGGACCATATCTGTAGCGTTATCTTACACAGGGATCATTTCTGTAATTTTTTCTATTTCCTACACAGGGACCATTTCTGTAATCTTTTCATATAAATAGGGACTATTTAAATAACTTTGTTACACATGGGTCATTTCTGTAATTTTGTCTATTTCCTATAGAGGGATCATTTCTGAATTTTCTCATAGATAGGGATCGTTTCTGTATGTTTGTCACAGAGGGACCATTTATGTAGCATTATATTACACAGGGATCATTTCTGTAATTTGTTCTATTTCCTACAAAGGGACCGTTTCTGTAAACGTCTTAGACGGATATTGCTTCTGTAACTTTTTCACAGAGGGACCATTTCTGTAGCTTTATCTTACGCAGGGTTCATTTCTGTAATTTCTTCTATTTCTGTAATTTTGTCTTAGACATGGACCGTTTCTATAATTTTCATACAGAAGGACCATTTCTGTAAAAAAAATCTCACACGGGGACCATTTCGGTCAATTTGTATTTCAAACACAAGACCATTTTTGTAAAAAATGTTACAGCGACCATTTCTGTCATTTTATCTATTTGAATACTACAGCGACCAAAAAAGAAATTCACTAAAAAAACCCTATAGTTTGAATTAACCTTATCAATACTCAATCGCGTATTCGCGTATAGGTAATTAAGGAAGAGTAAATGGAAAGCATTTAAAGTCTACTTTCGTATCATACCTTAAGAAAATTACCCTCGATTAAGAAGTCTTCAATTCTTGTTAAGCTACTTAAAAAGCTGATGGAATTTATCATCTCAAATCTATCAAAATCTTCAAAAGTCCGAAAAGATACACCAAACACAACAATAGAAGGATTTTCCAGCAATTGTAGCAAATTAGCATCAGGACACGTAACTAGAATCAAACTCTTCATCTTTGTAGCCTTGATGTTGAAATTGTGAACATTCGTACACTCAAGAAAATGCAGATTCTTAAGTTGTGGTAAGTTCATCTGATTTCCACTTAAACTCTTCCCAAAATCAATATGCAGAAGAAAAAGTTCTTCAAGATTATGAAATCCTTCAAACTGAAGTGGTGGACTGAAGAAACAATTTTCCAATATCAACTCTGTTAATCCTAAACATGAAAACACATGAGAAGGAAGCTCATAACGTCGATTGGAATTATAAAGAACGAGTTTTGTCGCATTGTTTCTTGATAACAACATCATCCATTCATCAATTTCTTCGAAGCTATCAAGAAGCATAGGTGGTATATGGATAACAAATTTTGAGATAGGACCCTTGTGAAGGTTTAACACTTGGTTTATGGTGCTTATATATTCATTGTAATCAATAGCTCCATTTTTTGCAATTTTTGCATTGAAGTGGTTATCAAAAGTCAACACCTTCATTGAGGTCCATTTGTACCTCCACTTTTTTGATATAATGCTTGTTTTTACAGCATCTTCAAATGGGACCCGCTCTAAGATTGAGTCTATTAAGTGCTCTGGCAAGTTACTGATTCTGTCTTCTCCAACACGAGTTACATACCTCCTTTTATGTTTCCCTGTCATTATATTGAAATGGGATATAAATCTAATGAAATTACATGACCAAATAATATACAGGAAAAACCTAGCTTAAACCCTTTAATACTCGCTGACTTGCATAATTAACAACTATCCGATTATGTTTGAAATCGTATCTAATAGATCTTTGCAAATCGGTTTTTCTTGATTTCTGTTTTCCAATTATACGTGACAATTGACAACGAAATTTACAAAAACAGAGTTTGCGAATTCAACTGGAATGGGGAAAAGAAAGCATAGAGAGCATAATTCGACCAAAATCTCCTAAATAAATCGACAAAACAGGATATGGACATTTGTTGTACGAGAACTAAATACGTGAAGGTTTATGAAGTAGAAACATACCCATCGACAAAGGAGATACGCTCGGAGAGACCAAATTAGAATGTCAAATGGGAATTTACAATTTAGGGTATGTTGCCCACCTACCAGCCCCTAAATTAAATATCGACGTAATTACAAATTTGGTCTATATGTTTTAACATTTTTTTGCTTCGGCAAAAGTTGTGAAAGTGTCTCCGCGTAATATTGGTGAGGTGGGGGTTCATGTAGTGCTAACTCAATAGAAAGGGTGGCATCCACACTATATTTCCAATTTAATTATATATAGTATATACTTCCAAAAATCTTAGAACCTTCTTCTTATTATTATTATTATTAGTAGTAGTAGTAGTAGTATTTTGAACGGCAAATCTAACCTATACAGAACATATTTCACCAAGGTCCATCTCTAACTACCATGGTCATCATACACCTCCTAACACCACCCGTCCATCTCCCACTACCTCCATCCTTGAACTTGATTAAGAATTGAATTTAGCACCTGATTTAAAACTTGAACATGAATGTCCACCATTTATAGCACAATATATTTGCATAACGGGAAAGTTTCATGTTAAAAATATATTATGTTTAAATAGATTATTTGTTCTTTTAGTTCATATATCCTAAAGATTCACAAATGTTAACAACTTTTGAATTTAAAACTCCTAAAAGCCAAACAATTTCTCGTTACATAAATCCTAAATATTTATAGATTTAAACAACTTTCGATCCAAATTTGTTGCCCAAGCAACTTAATTTAAGTTAGACAAAGATTTAAGATTTAAGGGTGACTCTCCATGCTGAATTCAGATATAGATCGAGGACTATGGTTTGAAGCTCAAGTGAAGGTTTAAAATCTTGGAATCACTCACTATAACATTGAAGGTATAATCTATCCATGCTTTCCTTTAATTTTAACCTAGGTTTTAGTCCTACCACCAAATCTGAATTTCATAGGTCATTAATGATTACAAGTTTATTTTGATGCTTGAAATGTACTCTAGAACATAATGAGGTTTCCATTTAAGTAATGAATGGTAAAATTCCGACTTCAATTATGGAATTGGGGTTTTTGCAACTATAACTTCACAATTGGGTTGTAAATTAGCTTCTAGCCATGGTAAATGATTCAAATCTAGATTATTTGAAGTGTATGTTCATATATATGTTTGTCTTAGTCATTATTCCATGATTTTCGTTGTTATTGTATTGGACTTAGTGATTCCGGTGATGATCTACCATTGGAACCGAACGAAAATGATTTAGAAATAAAGTCAAGTATTAAAACATGGATTATGAATTCAAATAATTCATTCAATGTAAAGCTAAAATGATTTTGGTTTACTAAAGGATGACAAAATGGCATCAATAACTCCATAATTGTATTTGGAATATAATGGAAACGATAACATCATGACTTAGGATTGGATTTATGTTTAATATGATACCTGAGTTATGGTTTGGAAGATCTTATTAATCATAAAGTCTTATTAAAGTGGTTTATTAACACACTGAAGTCATTTGTCACTTGAAACATAGAGTGCATGATTAATATCTTCATAATAGCCATGAATCCATAAGATATTACATACTTCGTATATCTAGACATGGACATATTAAGATTTACTTGTGAGTTACTAAATAACTATGCATTGGTAAAATTTGGGTTATTTTGAAACCAAAATGGAGGAAAATATGTTGCTAAAATGAGAATTGGTTATGTCAGCGTCTCAATAGAGTATATGGAATGTCATAATAAGACTCTATGGCGCACCTGTACGGGTAATGTGTACTAGATGTATAGAATGTATTATTAACCTACATAAGGGGTATTTTGGTTATTTTATAACCATTTGATTAGCCCATATGACTTTGTAATTTGGGTATATTGGGATGTTTCCATGGTTTCAATTGATTTTGGGGATTTGACTCGAGTGATGATTATTGTCATTACTTACTCTAAATGAGTTAACCTACATTCTCTGTATGCATTTTATTGTGTGACGCTCGCATTTTTCACTAGACATTAATAAGATGATATAATTGTAATGGTCAACAATTCTAACCTTTTATGAAATATATAAAGATAATTATCTGAGTATTATGTGATTTATGGGTAGATATATGTAGTATACGTGCTTAGAACAATATAATAAAATAAGAATAAAATATACGTCCATAATAGAATAATAATTAAGACGAATAGCCTTGATGAAAAGAGGAAGTGGTCGTAATGAAGATTCTGGGGATATAAGGAACACTTAAATGTAACTTCATATGGAGAAGTTATCATCGTTTAAAGTTTCGCGTTCAACACAGTACGACAGAATGTGTCGTAAAAAGTGGATTTTAGATAGGTTGCTTATTAGCCTAAGAAATCTAAATGAAAGTCGTAGTAATTGTAAAACCGAGAGCGTGCATATACAGAATGCCTAAATCTGACTTCATGAAAGGAAGTTATGATTTTTCTGATATTTCAGAGTAACTGTGTTAGCGCAGAAATCGAATTTAGATTGGTTAATTTTTAGCCAAAACAATCTAAATGATAGTTAAAGATATCGTCAACACCTATCTAACGATATAAGGACAATCAACAACAGATGTCAGAAAAGAGAGTTATGAATTTTTAATGGACTTTAATACTCTAATCTTGTTCAAAATATAGCTTTACAAATAAAATTAAAATTAGTCGATGGAGTCTAAATGAAAGTTGTAGATCTCATCGGTAGCTATGCATGGGTATAAAACGCATCGAAAACGGAGCTCGTATGAAGAAGATATGAATTTTTAAAGATTTTATAAAAATCTACATGCAGTCGCACTCATAAATAGAAGTCCGGCGGGAACGACCAAAATCTTCGCGATATACTGAAAACCTATGTCGAAAACATGTCGTCGGCATAGGTTTCGAGAAATCTATTGATTTTTGTAACATCCGAAATTTTAGAAGTTTGAGTTAAGAGCTTAAAGTGTAGATTGAAGAGGGGACTCGACAAGTAGGTATACTTACTCGCCGAGTCGGAGCTAGATCTGGGTTATAGAATAAGTGACCGACTCGGCGTGTCTGGTCTAGACGAGAAAATCCCTAATCTTAGGGTTTGCACCGTATTTAAAGGACCGTATGTCCTCTCCTCAGCCCCCTTGTCGTCCAGAAGCTTCTTTAAGCGATTCCAAACCCTAATTTGAGTAAAAGGAGGAGGAAAGTGAGCTTGGGGTTTTTATAAGAGAAAGGTTTGGAGGATTTGACCACTAAGGAGATGGAGGATTCAACTCTTTGGTTGTGAGCATCAGTTTGAAGGTCACAATCTGTCACTTTGCCTTATTGCTTCTAGATCTTCTTTTGGATGATGTTTTGGGGCCATTTTGGCATGTTAAGGAGCCATTTCGAGTTAGAAGTCTAGATCTGAGGTTGCTACTTTAGATCTACGCTTGTCTTGGTCCAAAAAACCATAAAGTAGCAGCCCTCGGTGTGTTGGTGAAGCATGTTTGTCTTAAACCTTAGCCCTAGAGTGTTTTAAGCTTATAGCTCCTTGGTTTCACGTAAAGTTTGCAACTTTACGTGAAGGGTGGGCCTTAGAAGAGTGGATCTACAGTTTGGAGCCCTGCATGGCTCGAAAAGCCACTGCATGGATTAAGATCTGAAGCGACTCGGCGAGTCACATGGGTGGACTCGGCGAGTTGTATGAAGATGGGCAGGAACTCGACGAGTTGGAAGAACAACTCGGCGAGTCTGTTGAAGATTGCCTTGGACTTGGCGAGCCTGTTCTTGGACTCGGCGAGTCAGGTCGCAGAACCCCACACTCTTTTGGTTAAGCTTCGAATCTGTGAGTCGGTTGGCGACTCAGTGAGTTGGTCAATACGGAATTCTGTGATCGTTCAACTCGACGAGTCCTGGGGCGACTCGGCGAGTTGAGTCGTGTTATGGGAGTTTTCTGAGTATAACAACTCGACGGGTTGACTCAGCGAGTAGGGTCAATCAGGAAGGTTGATTTTGACCAGGACTTTGGCCAAAGTTGACTTAATTGACCCCGGGAAGACAGTTTAGTCTAAGTGCTGTTATTGGTATTGGTTGCTCAGGGAGCTAAAGGAGCAGCATTTTGGAGAGTTTTCGGTTAGCAGCCGGAGGGTTATCGGTTGAGTTCAGTAGTTTAGGTGAGTTTTCCTTCCAGTAGGAACGGGTCTACGGCCACAACGCCGACCCATCTAGTTAGTAGTAGTTTCCGGACTCCGTTCTGATGCAGTAGTTCAGTGTTCTTGATGTCTTTGTGATTCAAGCGTGTTTTTGTGTTATGTGTTCCGCACTTCGGTCCGATGCAGTATGCAGTATATGTGTTTATGCTAGTAGTTATGATTATGTTATGCCATGTTCAGCCAGTTAGTCCGGACTTCGGTCCGATGCAGGGGGCAAGGCCCCGGTTAGTTCGGACTTCGGTTCGATGCAGTTAGCCGGACTTCAGTTCGATGCAGGGGGCAAGGCGCCAGTTAGTTCGAGCTTCGGCCTGACGCAATTTCCGGATTTCGGTCTGATGCAGGGGGCAAGGCCCCGGTTAGTCTGTACTTTGGTTCGTTGCAGTGGGCAAGGCCCAGTATGTGCTTTATATGTTATTAGGTGAATACGTCACATCACATGTGATCATGGTTGAATAATCTCAGAGTGCTATATTTGGCCCTACTGCGCAGCTCTTGTTTGAGTCCAACCATTGTAGGAATGAATCTTTTACTCGAAGGATTATCTGAGCCTCGTCACATGTGATGGTATTCAGGTAATGACTAATTGGCATTACAAGGAGGCCTTCAGCAGCTGAGGACTGGTTTGGATAGAGTCCGAGATTTCCCTGGGGCAAGCCTAGGATGAGATTAGCAGGGATCTGTAGCAGTAGAAGGGACTTGGTTGAGTTAAGGTAACTCTTGAGGAAAGTACGGATGTGGAAGGTAGTATGGGCCCGTACTACCAAAAGTAGTGGATTTGTACTCGATGCAAGAGGGGCCAAGACGAAACCAGGGAGTGGTGGAGTATGTGTGAGATCCCTCAGTAGCAATGAGTATTCTGACAGTTATTGTGATATGTTTTTCAGCATGGTGACGTTGTGCGAGATATCAGTTAGCAGTTCAGGTGTCGGGGAGGTATCTGGCTCAGGCTCTAGAGCCGGACAGTTTGATTATCAGATGAGAGATGTCATTTCCTCATAGATTATGCACAACATCATTGATCAGACTCCTGTGATATTTGGTTCAGTTAGGGAGGCCATCATAGAGCTTTTGGAGAGTCATCTTGAGGCCTTTAAGGCCGAGATAGTTTCAGGGAAGTTTGGGCTCGTATAGAACCCGATTCTTATGGATCCCAGGGAACCATCAGGGAGGGGGGGATCCTATTTTTAGCTCTTGCCATCAGGGGTCGGGAGTGAGTAGGGCACCCTGTCCCCAGGAGAGTCCCCTGTATGATTTGGTCGTTGCGGAGGTTTCACGAGTCAGTCGCAAGGAGCTACCCGGCATCGTCAAGAGGATCACTGATAGGTTGACTGAGAAGCTTCAGGATTAGACAACTGTTGTTCAGAAGTTTGATGGGGAAGACAGGGTAGCGCAGGAGCGAGAGATTTACCGGGAGTCAGAAAGGAAGAGAAAACCAGATGAGGTTCAGTGGCCCATAGGTTCGGGTAAAAGAACTAAAGGGCCGAGTTCGAGACCGAGAGACTTCCAGGGCCGCATCCGATGCGGTAAGTGTGGCAGGATGCACGGGGGTGCATGTAGGAGTAGTAGAGGTGGTGATTTCGGCTGTTTCAAGTGCGGTCAGACTGGTCATTTTAGCAGAGATTGTACTACTACCATCGCTCAGGGGCTTGATCTGATATGTTTCTGTTGTAGTCAGAGGGGCCAAAAGAAGGCCCACTGTCTGAGTTTGTATACAGCAGGGCAGGTGCCAGCTCATGCCCTTGGGACTTCGAGAACCGCCAGCAGACATCAGGGTCAGGCAAGGGCGCCCACGGCTCGGAGCAGAGTATTCCAGTTGATTTCAACAAGGATTCGAGCAACACTGGATGTTGGGGGTACGTATCTTTTACCTTCCTGTTAATTATGATTTATGATGTTGTTGTTATGTTACTGCACCGATTTAGTAAGTACTTATATTGAAATATTATATTACCTATTTGGGATTGAGTCATATGCCATCTGCATACCTTGGAATCTAGAATGATAGTTAAGGACGTTCCCCGTAAGCAAGTCACTTTGGATGCAGTAATTGTAGCAAAGTGTGAGTGTGACTCGGTGGTGTCCCACTATTTTCGGGAAGGTGTTAGTTGTGTATAGATCAGTTATATTTTCAGCAATGGTATGCTTGAGTTCCCAGTGGAGTAACCAGAGGATGATGGGATAGTAGTTCGAAGATGTCCCCACCCCCCTTAAGCGCAGGTCATCAGGATGCAGTCAATGAAGCAGGAACAATCATGGATTTAAAGGTGCTCGATTCGTCGACAAGATTGGTAGGTCTGATGAAGGGTTAGTTGAAGCGCCAGCAGAGATAAACGTGGGTTGTCAGCAGATCGACCCCTTTAGATGATAGGAATGATGGGGAATCCTTTTTAAGTTGTGAGTTGTAAGAATTAGCCGGACAAAAGTAGGGGAGAACCCTTAATGGATTCATGGTCAGTAGTATGCTAAACTTAGAAAGGGTTGGTAATCTTGTGTAGGAAGGAAAAGCAACCCGAAGGGTCTAGTGGGTTCAGGAGTTTAGGAGTTGGGAGTTTGGAAAACTTCCCAATGTCGGTTTCATGTATTAAGGATTAGTAGACGATTGGTTTGGGAAACCAAGTTGAGGAATTTCTCGATAGAAAGAAAATGTAGCAAGGATGTAAGACTACCATATAGCTGTAGCATTAGATAACTGAGGGTTGGTTGTGGAAATCAGGTTGGGGGATCGCTAGCAGGACTCGGGTGAGTCAGGGTACCCTCGGAATAGTAGTTAGTGATAGAGTCAGCAGGGAGAGTGTTGTAAGTCTGCGGGTGTAGCCGTAGCATTCACCAGCAGCCAGATAGTATTAGAGTGTTGTAAGTCTGCGGGTGTAGCCGTAGCATTCACTAGCAATTGGATAGTATTAGAGTGTTGTAAGTCTGCGAGTGTAGCCGTAGCATTCACCAGCAGCCAGATAGTATTAGAGTGTTGTAAGTCTGCGGGTGTAGCCGTAGCATTCACTAGCAATTGGATAGTATTAGAGTGTTGTAAGTCTGCGGGTGTAGCCGTAGCATTCACTAGTAACCAGATGGTATTAGAGTGTTGTAAGTCTGCGGGTGTAGTCGTAGCATTCACTAGCAGCCAGATAGTGATAGAGTGTTGTAAGTCTGCAGGTGTAGCCGTAGCATCCACCAGGTTGGTAGATAGGATGAGCACATTGTTAGGACGTCGAAGAAACATTAGCTCCCAGATCAGGCGTAGCAGTAAGGATGTGGAAATCCATGAATTGGATGTCGGGATTATCTGGATGGATTAGACCTAGTTGAGCCAGAGATAAGACTGTAGGCATTTCACTGAAGTTTTGAGATCAGGGAAGCAATGGATTGCTTCAGATTACGTGTTATATAAGGCTACAATTGGTCTAGTAGCAATCACGTTTAGAGCCTCAGTAACATGATAACTAGTGGCAACTAGTTCCAGAGAAGGATTTTGTTCGGAAGTCGTGTGAGGCGACAAAAATAGGAGTCCTTTGGCTCTGCAGCCGGGTTGGAACCAGATATTTCAGATGACTGTCAAGGGAATTGAGAAAAGAAAGGTCTCGAGAGATATAGGAAAGCAGCCATGTAGCAGCATGTTGTTTCAGGCAGTTCAGTGTTCAGGCAGGCAGTCATTGTTTCAGGCAGTTCAATGTTCAGGCAGGCAGTCATTGTTTCAGGCAGTCAGTGATCAGGCAGTTCAGTGCTTTCAGAAAGTCTTGGGCCTCCAGCGGTGATGGTATTTTGGACTTTTATGGATAGCTTGAGGAGTGGCAAGCCACTCATAGCACGATTATTTGATTTATGCCCAAGTATAAGTGAATCAATGGAATAAGTGGATCTGTGGATTCTGTTGTTTTAGCGAGAACCTGGGGTAGTTAGCATGAAAGGAATGGACTCATGAAGAGGACATAATGAGTTCCAACCTTGCGAGTTGCTCGGGTTATCGGCAGATATGGAAAAAGGGAGGATAGTTTGGCACCGAGAGAGAACCCAGTGAATTATTGTGGTATATAACTTTCGCAAGTCATGAAAGTGTGTTCTTGTCAGGAAGGGGACAGTATCCTCGGGTGATACTTGGTTGTTATGTGATGACATTGAGGCCGGTGGTCGGCATCGAGTTTTGGCAAGGCTGCTACGTGAGAAGAAGTTATTTGAAAAAGCGGTGCAATGGTAGGGTTTGGAAGGACCTGAGTTATTTGGGAATAGGGAGTTTGCAGTGCAAGTGGTTAGTTCGGAAGCGTATCCTGCAGTAGGCTTCCAGGACGAAGCCTAATTTAAGTAGGGGATAATTGTAACATCCCAAATTTTAGAAGTTTGAGTTAAGAGCTTAAAGTGTAGATTGAAGAGGGGACTCGACGAGTAGGTATTGTTACTCGCCGAGTCGGAGCTGGATGCGGGTTATAGAATAAGTGACCGACTCAGCGAGTCAGCGAGTCTGGTCTAGACGAGAAAAGCCCTAATATAAGGTTTTGCATCCTATTTAAAGGACCTTATGTCCTCTCCTCATCCCCCTTGTCGTCCAGAAGATTATTTAAGCAATTTCCAAACCCTAATTTGAGAAAGAGGAGGAGGAAAGTATGTTTGGGGCTTTTACAAGAGAAAGATTTGGACGATTTGACCACTAAGGAGCTGGAGGATTCAACTCTTTGGTTGTGAGCATCAGTTTGAAGGTAACAATCTATCACTTTGCCTTGTTGCTTCTGGATCTTTTCTTGGATGATGTTTTGGGGCCATTTTGGCATGTTAAGGAGCCATTTCGAGTTAGAAGTCCAGATCGGAGGTTGCTACTTCAGATCTATGCTTGTCTTGGTCCAAAAAACCATAAAGTAGCAGCCCTCGGTGTGTTGGTGAAGCATGTTTGTCTTAAACCCTAGCCCTAGAGTGTTTTAAGCCTATAGCTCCTTGGTTTCAAGTAAAGTTTGCAACTTTATGTGAAGGGTGGGCCTTAGAAGAGTGGATCTACAGTTTGGAGCCCCTGCATGGCTCGAAAAGACACTGTATGGATTAAGATCTGAAGCGACTCGGCGAGTCACATGGGTGGACTCGGCGAGTCAGGTTGTAGAACCCCAACTGCTTTTGGTTAAGCTTCGGATCAGTGAGTCGGTTGGTGACTCAGTGAGTTGGTCAAGACGGAATTCTGAGATCGTTCAACTCGACGATTCCTAGGGCGACTCGGCGAGTTGAGTCGTGTTATGGAAGTTTTTTGAGTATAAGAACTCGGCGGATTGACTCGGCGAGTAGGGTCAATCAGGAAGGTTGATTTTGACCAGAACTTTGGCCAATGTTGAATTAATTGACCCCGGGAAGACAGTTTAGTATAATTGTTGTCATTGGCATTGGTTGCTCGGGGAGCTAGAGGAGCAGCATTTCGGAGAGTTGTCGGTTAACATTCGGAGGGTTATCGGCCGAGTTCAGTAGTTTAGGTGAGCTTTCCTTCTAGTAGGAACGGATCTACGGCCACAATGCCGACTCGTCTAGTTAGCAGTAGTTTCCGGACTCCGGTCCGATGCAGTACTTCAGTGTTCTTGACATCTTTGTGATTCAAGCATGTTTTTGTGTTATGTGTTCCGGACTTCGGGTCGATGCAGTATGCAGTATATGTGTTTATGCTAGTAGTTATGATTATGCTATGCCATGTTCAGCCAGTTAGTCCGGACTTCGATCCGATGCAAGGGGCAAGGCCCCGGTTAGTCCGGACTTCGGTCCGATGCAGTTAGCCGAAATTCGGTCCGATACAGAGGGCAAGGCCCCAGTTAGTCCGGGCTTCAGCCCGATGCAGTTTCCAGACTTCGGTTCGATGCAGGGGCAAGGCCCTGGTTAGTCCGGACTTTGGTTTGATGCAGTGGGCAAGGCCCAGTATGTGCTTTATATGTTATTGTATGGTATGTGGTAGTTTGAGGGAGCTCATTAAGCTTTGTGCTTATAGTTTCAGTTTTGGTTTCAGGTACTTCCGCAAGAAAGGGGAAGAGCTCAGATTGATGGCATGGCACACACCATAGTTGCAGTTTATTCCTAGGAGTTTTATTTAGATATTTTGATATGATATTAACTTCATTTTTGAACCGATACATTTACTATGGTTTTATTATCTAATAGTTGACGTTGCGATTTTTAGTAATATTAAAACAAAAATTTTTGGGTCGTATTTTCGGTCGTTACAATTTTTCACTTATTATAGGATATCAAGCCACAACATATTGAGGGTTGGAGACAAATGCTCTACAAAGAAGGTTTGGGTTGGTGTACAAGTCGAGCACAAGAAGATTGGGTAAGTGATAAATGAAATGAATGTCTTGTTTAAATATATTATTATTATTAATTATAGTATTTTGTTTAATGAATATTATTATTATTTTAATATTTAAGTTTAGTTGTTTGTTTTAATTAACGTATGTGTATTGTTTTCTTTATTTTAGGAGAAAATTCAAGAGAAATATGAGAAAATGCAAAGCAAGGACGGGGAAGGCGGAGAAGTAGACGAGGAAGAATGTTTAGAGCGTGCCCTTGGAACGAGACACGGGCATGCTTGCGGGGTGGGTAGGAGACCAACCGTTAACTTCGGTTTAACTCTAAATGAACGGCCTTCCACTTCCAAATCGTCCCAATCTCAATCCAAATTTGATGCACAACAAATACAAGAATACTTGCAACAATATAATGCATCATTGGGGGCATGTATTCCGAACTTCCAACCACCACCATTTCCTAACTTTCTATTCAACTCTAACACACAACCAAGTACCTCTCAACAAGTTGCCGAAAGGATGGAAGAAGAAGGATATGATTATGATAATAATGGTTGACGTTTTTTTAAAATTTTGAACAATGTTACTAGCTACTTATTGTAATATTAAACTTGAATTTGATGTTTTGAATTTGAACAATGGTACCTAGTTAATTTATTTCAATTGATATATGTTGCAATGTTTTTTGGATTTGTTAAAAATGCAAGAATGGTAATGTACTAATTTTGTAAAACTAAAAAAAAACAACCCGTGGCTATCCCGACGACATGTCTTTGCTATATGTATATAGTCGAGTCCTGTGAAAAACCTATAGCGACGACTAGTCATCGTAATAGATTAAACGTGTAGCGACGACAAGTCGTCGGGAGAGGTTTGCAGACGACGTGTCGTCGCGACAGGTAATTAAAAAAACTTTATTTTTTTCCCAGAAAATATGATTAACAAAATCTATACGGACGCCAAGTCGTCGCAATAGGTGTAGCTATGGCGACAACATCTATGTCGACAAAAATATTGACCTATGCCGACACGCCTATGCCAACGACTCGTTGCTGACGACTAGTCCTCGGCATATCCTATACCGACGACTTGTTGTCTAGATAGTGTCCGAATTTGTCGTCGTGATAGGGTGTTAATGTTGTAGTGAGAAGATAGTGAGAATTTCATACACAGTGAACACCACTAGGCCGCCATGATGGTGGTTGGATGATACTTAACATGAGGATTAATGAATTCATACGACTATCTACAAGACACAAACTGCACAGAAGCAAAAGTCAATTACGATGTACGAAAATGCAAGTGTCTCAATGCATGTAGGTTAAATAAAAGGATATTTAAAGTTGAGATTCGATGAGGAGATCTCACATTTTTCTAGTATTAAGTTGGAAATGTAGTCTATTTAAGAATGTATACATGGTTAAAAATTGCATCAAGAAATTCATGGCCTCGCTGTAATTATCTGGCCAAATTCTTGTAAATCATTGTTGTTCACTTAGTTTTAAAATGTAGTTGATCATGTGATTTTAACAAAAAAATAAACCATTTGTTCCATGGTAGAAGTGTAGAGAAGGCCTTTTTGAAGCAGAGAATGCCATCATTCTTGTGAAAAGAACAAAAAAACACTTAGTTTGCAAGGATGGTGATTTAGGACATATTGTAGTAATATGAATGCCGAAAAAGTTAATCATAATGGGCATTTCTTAAGCATATAATCCATGAAAAAGAAATCCGGAAAATAAATATAATCTTGATATGCCTATAAGGATGAATAGAGCTAAAGTGCAATGTCATTGAACATTCTTAAAATATTATGATGTGGGATTCAAGTAGATTATTTCTACTTTTGGTTAGGCTCGAGGGAACTGCATAACATCCTTACTCATGTCAACACCACAAGCTCCACACGGTGTGATTGTAAACTTCTTAAGAGAAAGGGAATGAGCAAGTAGAAGCCTTATAAAAAGAATTTCCATTCTTGATCCTTTAACAACTGTCATCTCCACAATTTGCAACTGATTCAATTTACAGTCCAAGCAGTTTGCAAATGATTCAATTTATAAAAAGAATTTACCCTCCAAAGTTCCATCCAAAGACTTTCCACATTTGACGAGTTCGGAAGCAAACATAGAACACCATGAAGTTGACATAGTTCACGGAGTTTCATATCTTGCAAGTTCAAACACTTTAAACTCTTAACCGGATATGGAAGCCACTTTGGCATATTTTCTTCGATAACATCCTGCCAAATGCAAGTGAGATTTTAGCTTACAAAAAAATGAGTATTATATTAGACATGAAAATTAGGAGCAAGAGCAAAGGTTAAACATTAAAATTTTACTTTTCTATCATACCTCAAGAGATTCACCATCGATAGAAAGAACTTCAATTTTGGGCAAGTTACTTAACATGCTCACCAAATTTATTCTTTCAACTGGTACCGAATCCTTTATGGATGCCTGGAATTGGAAAGAACTATATATATCAAGATTATTAATG
The DNA here is from genome assembly GCF_002870075.4 of Lactuca sativa. NCBI lineage: Eukaryota > Viridiplantae > Streptophyta > Magnoliopsida > Asterales > Asteraceae > Lactuca > Lactuca sativa. The sequence goes on along the minus strand of NC_056623.2, from coordinate 106,112,348 downwards.
CATGGAGTGTGTAATAATTGGAGCAACATGCCATCTCAATAATTGACAATTTTCAAACCCTGTAGCTTTGTGGCCTTGATGTTGAAATTGTAACTATCCATGCAAGTTCTCCAGAACAACTTGTTAAGTTGTGGGAAGTTGATATGAGTTCCACACAAATTATCCCTAAAAACAATATCTTTGAGATAAAGCTTTTTAAGATGGAGAAATCCTTCAAACTCAAGTGGTGGATTGAAGAAACAGTTCCTCAAATGCAAATTTGTCAACTCTAAACAAGAAAACATAAAAGAAAGTTGATAATGTCGGCCTGAATTAGTAAGGACAAGTTCTGTAACACCCTTTCTTGATAAGACTAGGGTCCATTGATCAACTTCTTTGAAGCTATCAAGAAGTATGGTTGGTATATGGAGATGAAATTTCAAGATAGGACCCCTGTGAAGGAATAAGACTAGGTTTATGATCCTTATAAACCCATTACTACCGAAAGATCCATTTTTTGCAAATTTTCTGGAGAAGTATTCATCAAAAACAAGTGCCCTCATTGTGGTCCATCTATACCTCCAATTTTTTTGATAAAATACTTGTCCTTACAGCCTCTTCAAGTGGCGCTCTAAGATTGAGTCTATCAAGTGTTCAAGCAAATTACTAATTCTATCTTCTTCACAAATCCCTTCTCACATATCTCTGTCCCTAGTTTTAAAAAACAAGTTGGACTAAGTTATTTCAAAGGACAATGGAAAATATAGAACAACTTAATGTTACTAACACTCCTAATTTCCTTTTATTATCGAGGTTTTGGGTGTGGTAACATAAGTTATGAGTAAATAAACTTTTATTGTAGTAGCAAGGCAAAATATAATTTAAATCAACTTAAATATAATGAATATATTGCGTGGCTACTTCAGTTTAATATGGATACGAGATAATTTGAAAAGATACCAGAAAACATTGTTTGAATGATGATCAGAAGAAATCATAAACAATATAATTAAAACAATGTCGCTCATATAAATTGTTATAACAGTAAAAGGCTTTCGTGGTTTCTCATATGATTTTCAAAGAGTAAAAAAGTATGGAGGTTTGCGAAGTACAAACTAACCTGTCATTGTTTTTTTTTATTTGTACGACTTAGAATGTCAGGAACGTTGGGTTCGCTGCCCTACGACACCCATAGCAAGTATATAGCTATTCCCAAAGGAAATTTCCCATAAATTCCTAAAACACATCTGGAAAAGGGAATTTTCTAATATATGCCCCGAGGGATCCACAATGCATTCAACTCAATAAAGTTCAATTGATTGCCACATCATCTGTTTACAATTTATACAACTCTATTAGTTTTTTTATTACAATGCATTGAACTCTACAAAATTCAATAGATAGTTGCAAAATGTAATTTATAGCAAATATTCAAGAATTAAAAACTTTCATTTTTTCCAATGAAGAGTTCAATGGTCATTGAACTCCAAATCCATTGAATGCCAATGTCGCATCTCACAATAGTAGAGTTTCATGCGTTGAATGACACATTGACTTGCCACCTCATTCAACTCTATCATTTATCATTAGACTAGTCATTGTGGATGCTCTAACGACACATATAAGAACTAATAATTGAAGTATTAATTATGAGGAATATTACTATAATTATATATTATAAATATTAATTGGGATTTTCTAATATGTGCCTAACAACATATATAAAAAGTATTAATTATGAAAAATATCACCATAATTATATTCTAAATAAATTTTTATGGAGATTATTAAAGCATTTCATATTTAATTATGGTAATACTAATTAATGTATTTTATATTTAATGATGGTAATATTTGTCATTAATTAATGTTTTTTATATGTGTCCTTAGGGTACATATTAGAAAATACCATATTAGTTATAAATAATATTATTTATAATTAATGTATTTTATATTTAATTTGGTAATATTACACATAATTAATATTTATCACATTTAATTATGGTAATATTTTTTATAATTAATGGTTTTTTATATATATGCCCTTAGGGAACATATTAAAAAAATTCTTTTATAAAAATGTTTAAGGATTTATTTAACCGGCAAAATAGACTTAGTTAAAAAAATATTGTCGGGTTAAAACGACATTTCCCGAAAATAACATTTTTAACTCGAAATAACTATCCAAAATATAATGATTTTTATTTATTTAACGCAATTAAAAAAACCATAACCATTTGTTACGGTTCTTTTCAACACAAATATAAATTACTTTCACAGAAAAACGATATAGCATACAGTGGTGGACACAGCGGACACAGACTGTTTTAATAGGGGTGTCCCTCGTACTTCAAGCGGGAGCACCTAATACAAAAAACCAAAAAAATAAAAAATAAATAAATAAAATTTACACTACGTACCGGAAATTGAGCAGTGGCCCGGGACCTCAAATGTCCCACTAAGGTCTGCCACTGATAACATACTATGTAACATGTTTATTGATGGAATTTCTTGTATTGCTATTTGTAAGTATTACACCACAATTAAGCAATAAAACAAGTACAAATATGGAAGATGCAATGTAGCAACTAGCAAAGCAGATAGCGCAATAAGTGGGTATTTAAAAGAGATATTCAACAGAGATGTCACATTCTTTATGGGATGAAGACGTAAACGAACTTTCTCCATGTTTCGTTGACTGTGTATAAAAGTTCACAAAATAAATCGATGAAGTCTTGAATTTGTCTGCAAGTATATGTCTACATTTCTGTAGATTTTCCTTCACTGACTTATAGATTTTAGATGATCATCTGATTTTAATAAAGATAAACCATTTGAAGGTAGAAGTTTAGAGCAGGGCTTCGTGGAAGAAGAGGAATCCATTATTCTTGTTAAAACTTAAAATGTCAAGAAGAACACTCTGATATGCAGAAATTGGATTTTAGATACATTGCAGTCCTGAAAGGCATAAAGAAGTCAAGAACCATTTTACTTATCACCCTCACAACAAACAAATCAAGGTGAATAAAAAGATATTAAAGATAACTCAAAAACAGTTAAAGCTATATTGAACATTCTTATAGAGTTACAGCTCTAGATTCAAGTAGACCAGTTCTGCTTTTGGTGAGGCTCGGGGGAACTGCAGAATATCCTCACCAATTTTAAGTCTTTTTTGAACGTCAACTTCATTTAGTCTAAAGGTAAACTTCTTTAGAGAAGGAGAATGAGCAAGTAGAAGCTTTATAAAAAGTAGTTCAGGTCTTGATCCTTCTAAAGATACTATCATCACAGTTTGCAATTCATTCAATGTATAATCCAAGCAGTTTAGGGATTCCAAATGATTTAAAGCGGGTGCTGCATCAACTTGAGGCCCCTGAAAAAACATAAAATTGCAACCACATTGTAGAATATAAATATAATTCGTGTACTATATGAGCAAAATAAATATGCTTTAGCACTCTTTACATTACCATGTACCAAGGCACTATACCCAGATCTCCTAAATTGGGTGAGTTTCGAAGCAAATAAAGAGCACCATGAAGTTGATCCAAATCACCAAGTTCAAAATCCATTAACAACAAATTGTGTAGACCATTAACCGCATGTGGAAGCCAATTCAGATTCTTTTCTGCACTCAAAAACTATGAGGAGGAAATCAGATTCTAACTTATCAGAAAAAAACGAGATTAGATATTTGGGAAAGGTGGGACCCGTTTATGCAATCTCCATTTGAGAAAGAGTAAAGGTTTAACAATAAAAAATTACTTTGTAGCATACCTTAAGGAAATGACCATCAGTAACTAGAGATCTAACTTTGGGCAAGTTAGATAACATTGTAGCCAATGTCAATCTTTCAGCTCGAACAAAATCCTGTATGGGTTTCATAAATACTATACTAACATCAGTAAGGCGAAGGCATGGAGTGTGCAATAACCGGAGCAACATGGAATCATGACAACCATAGACAAATAACATCTGCAGGTTTGTAACCTTGATGTTGAAACTATAAACATGTGTACAGTTACTAAGGGACAACGTCTTAAGCTTTGGTAAGTTGATCTCGGTTTCGCAAAAGTTAGCTCCAAAAACAATATTCAGGAGAAAAAGAGTTTGAAGATTGATAAATCGTTCAAGCTCAAGTGGTTGCTTAATGAAACAGTTCTTCAAATCAAGTTTTGTCAATTTTAGACAAGAGAACACATTAGAAGGATGTTCATCACGTCGATTTGAAGTAGTAATTAACACAAGTTCCCTAACACTTTTTCTTGATAAGAGTAGCATCCATTGATCAACTTCTTGGTAACTATCAAGAAACATGTTTGGTATATGGAGATGAAATTTCAAGATAGGACAATTGTGAGAGGTCAAGACATGGTTTATAGTATTTATAAACCCATTACGATCAAAAGCTCCATTTTGTGCAAATTTTATGGAGAACTGCTCATCAAGAACCAACACCTTAATTTTGGTCCATGTGTACCTCCACTTTTTTGATATAATGCTGGTCCTTACAATATCTTTAATTCGGAGCCTCTCTAAGATTGAGTCTATTAAGTGCTCTGGTAAGTTACTGATTCTATCTTCTTTAACACAAGTTAAAGACCTCCTCTTATATGTCCCTGTTATTGGAATAAAAAAACACGTCTAGGTTATTTCCAAGAAAATAGAAGGAATAAAAAAACATGGAGAAACTTGAAAATACTTGTATTCCCTTAATTTCCTTTTATTGTCAATGGAGATTTTGAACAAGGATTAACATGTGAATTTTCCTGATTTTGTTAGGGAATGTTGCTAATTGCACATAGTAACAACATACTTCTAAATGCCTACTCAAAATAACATTGCACTTTCATTTCTTTATTGATAATAGCATTACGTAACATGCATGAAACTTGAAAGCATTTCACAAGTTTTGGGTTTTATGTTGTTGTTATTGTTATAGAAATGTGAATATTCGTAGTTTCCTATTGTGGGTGAATAATAAAGTGTATTGCTCATATTAGTATAGCGAGAAAAGTCCATTGCTATTATCCGTAAATTTCCATTTTACGTTTTATTTCTTACAAACGTGCTTACAATGATTCCTCTTTGTCACTTTAATTTTGACACGTTTTCATAACACAAAATATTATTAGAAATTAAATAAATTAATTACACATTATAATTGTCATGTTCTAAAAAACACTGTAATAGATTGAGAAAAGAATTGATATATTTGCACTGTTTATAAGTTAATGGTTGTAATCTTTTCGGTATAGTAACATAACAGAATTGTTATATTTGCAGTATTTGTGAGTTAATCATTATACTTTAAATATTAGCAAAGCCCTAAAAAGGGTTCACCTCTCTCTATGTTATTCATTGTATTTCCCTGGTCTACGGTTTATTTGATTTATCCTGAAGCTTATAATTGAATCAATGGTTCCCCTGGCAAAACCTAACTTATAGAAACTCAAACAAATGAAATTATAACATGACCATATCATATAGATTCTACTGGCAAGACCTAGCTTAATCCCTGCCTTGCAGAATTAACCAGTAACTGAGTACTACATAATCTTCTCAAAGTTTGTTTATTCCACTGGAAAGAGATCATAAAGAACAGACTTCAAACAAATAGATATTAATTACTGTGACATGATATCGAGATTTCACATACGACTTTCAATGAATCAAATACATAGAGGTTTGTGAAGTAGAAACTTACGCATCATCACTTGAAGATACCTTCAGAGCGAATGTCAAAAATTTTAGATGAAAACAACTACTCTAGCGATCTTAATTTTTTAAATGCAAACGAGAAGGTTTGTAACAACTAACAAATAGTTGCCAACCAATCTAATGATCTATATCCAACGCATATACAGATTTGAAACTTGAATGCGATCTATATCCAACCCATATACAAAGTTGAAATTTGAATGCGTTACCCTCATTTTTAGGGTTGTTATCTTGTATAATACGAGAATATCAATGTATATTTTTATGTGGATAAATTCCATTAAAAACACTAGGTTTTCACAAAAATTAAATTTTAATATTGTGATATTCTTTGTCTCAAATGTGACACTCCTTTTACTATTTTGTTTTAATTTTTACCGTTTAACAAGTCAAAATTTGACTGGTTGACATGTGAAGTTTGATAATGCGTAATGCTGACAGGCATGATTAGGTTACTCTAATTGTTGACATTATATTTTGAGTATCAAACTTTTATAGTAGTTATTCAAAATATAGTGACTTTTATGAAGTTTCCTTATGAATACTACTTTTGTGATATGTATCCAAAATCGGCCTTGACTCATGGTTTGTAAGTTACTTATACTTGATCATGTAATCATGGTATATTTTGTCTGGTTGTTATATTGTATGTACAATTTACGAATGCATATCTTTGACTTGCTCCCCTTTAATTATGTTCCATCATTATAATATCGCGTTAATCATTTGACTTCCATTCCATTCAAAATTTTAATCGATCCCTTATCTCATCCCTCGTGAAAACCCACTGTCACATATCTACTTTATATGTCCTAACCTATCTTAGTTCATTCACAAGCTTACCCGAGAAACCAATCACCACCACCATCACATCTTTCACCACTCATCACTTACAGCCCTCTCCTTATATAATGAATAACTAATAGACTAATCTGCCAGACAATTGTCCATTATCGCTTCTGATTCTTACATAAACTTCCATAGAACCATATAGGAACAACTTTGAAGAAGAAAAAAGGAGATTTGGTTAAAACTACCTCCATCTTTTCATGTTTTCGGTGATTGGGGTGTAGAAAGGAATTAAAAAGCATATGGATGTGCTTGGTTCTTGGAAGACTCTCTCCCTCCCTCGCTAAAAAAACCCTAAACACAAACCACTTACCACCCTGCCACCAACAGAGCACCATCACAGTTTACCCTTTCCATTGTTGGCATCTCTTTCTTTCTATAAAAAGCCCTAAATGCCACCACGACAACCAACTCACTACATCCCGTCACCGTTGTTCTGGCTTGTAGCTCGTTCTTGAGATGGTTTTTCTTGCAACATATATAGAAATATTTAGTAATTTGAAAATTTTGGTGCTTATAATGCTAAGCTATATTTTATATTTTGTTGTTTACAATTATGTGTGCATGTGTATGATAGTTTCAATGCTTAAACATATCAAACCAAATGTTATATCAAAGTGAGCAGGATATATATGGTATACAAAAGTCATTAAAGTTGCAACTAGAAGGCATAGGTAACAGTGGTGGAGCAAGGAATTTTAATACGGGGTATATAATCTTTTTCCAGATTCAAAATTATATGTTCAAAGAGTTTCTTAACATTTATAGTGGTAAATCGAAATATATATATATATATATATATATATATATATATATATATATATATAGGGCTTAGGGAATATGTGGCTGTTATGTACCTAATATTAGGTATAGAACCATCAAAAAATACATAGTTTTAACAAAATGCAACCAAATCTCTTTACCATCCATCTTGTATCATCTATAAGACTAGATGATAGGTTTTGTACATATTTTTATGGAGTTTTAAATATTTAATTTTGCACCACAAACCATGTACAAGAATACATTATCAATTACCTATAAGTCTTCATATTCAAATTTAATATAGAAAACTATAGTGAATGATTGAAATTTATCACTAAAAACCTAATAAACTTCTTCCCATAACACATCAAAAAGAACCATGCAAGTATACATATGGTAGATGTCAAAGAAGTTATGAAGTCTACTAGAGGTCTAATATAAACAGCACATTCGAAATACATAGATGTTGGGGATAAATTATGAAATCAGAAATAATATGAGCTCAAAAGCAATAGAAATAAGCTAACAATGAAAATACGTTATGTTTTTTTAATCAAAATGAAGTCAATTTTGATGGTTCTATACCTTATATTACATACATGACAGCCATATATTCACTTTTCCCATATATATATATATATATATATATATATATATATATATATATATATATATATATCCTCCTTAATAAATGAAGGTTTTTTTTGCCACATGTCAATCTCTCATGAGTTTTGACATTTGTCATTTTGTGGTACTTTTGAAATAAATAGTATCTACTTGTCAATTTTTGGTTTGTTAAATTTTTTAAAATTAAAATCATAAACTTATATATGTAAAGTATTAAATATCATATATATGATATTAAATTGCAATAAATACATTTCTTCCTTTTTTATTTTAAAGTTGTATATTAAAAAATATTTTGTGTTTACATTTTAATGTTTAATCTTTTTTTAAATCAGCCCGTGTATTACACGGGTCTGACACCTAGTATATATATATATATATATATATATATATATATACATATATATAATTTAAGCAAACGTTACAATTGAATCTGTCTTGGCATGTCTTGAAATCGGTCAATACTATTATTATGAAAAACTTGTAAAAACACATTCTTTTAAAAAAAATGAATAAACAATCGTTTACAACTTGATCATTCGTGCTATTCTGCAATTTATTTTTGACATATGTCATTCCGAAAAGCTCTTTCTATCATTATCGTAGTAACCGTAAATGATATATTTTGTATAGTTATCATATCCCGTGTATTAAAAACATGGTATAATTTTTTAGTTGGAGATACAATAACATAAAACATGTTTACAAATAATGTTTTTAGTTATAAAAAAAACATTTTTTGGCGATGTTATAGTACTCCACCGTCCCATATAACTCCACCACTGATAGATAATAGGTTTGTTTTCAGCATGTGCATGCGAATAGATTCAATACACATATATGTTTGCAATAAATATGTCTCTCTTCTCAAATTTGTTTTTAATTTGTTATATTTTTTCTTTTTTTGTGACCAACAAAGTTATGTGATTTATTTATATTTGTTTTGTAATCATATTTTACCCTTCTTTAACATAAAAGTTAAAATTGATAAGATTAAGCAACTTTGTTTTTTGGGTGTATTTTTTCTTTTTTCATGACCAACAAGGTTCTGTGATTTATTTGTATCTCTCTTGTAATCATATTTTACCCTAATTTAACATAAAAGTTAAAACTGATAAGATTATGTAACAGTTAAAAATGGGTGATTATATCCACCTTTTGGAAGTGGTTGGATTAGATTAATTACAAATAATAGTAAGTTGTGATGGTTTTGTGTAAAATAATTTCTTGGATAAATCTGAAAAAAATTATATTATTACATTAATAATATTATTTAAAAAAAATTAAAAAAGATCCCAAATTTTGCTTGTATTAAAGAAATAAATATTTGGATGGTCTTTAATCCTATCAATGCATTACAATGTTGTTTAGATAAATTTGTTGAACTTTATAAATTGACCCTTATGTGTCTTTCGACTAGAATATAAAATAAAATAAAATAAAAATAAACGGGGTTCGGGTTGGGTTTGTTTGTTAGGTCGATTTTTGTCAGCTCTATAGTTTTGGTTGTCAATAAGATAGTCTTAACCTTATCATATTTTTAAAATAAATCATTATATCCTTATTTATATAAACTTTAACTGTAACGTCTTCAAGCAAGTAAGTTAACTCGACATTTGCATTTTATAACTTGGTTAATACTTAATAAGTTTTATATGATAGCTGCAAGGAAACTATTCCTAAAATGATTTGTTTGTGATTTCTTCTTGATACCAAATTTAGAATGCGTGTATTTGATACATATTTAACATTGAAATTTTCCCATATTTTGAATGTTTGTATTTTTGTTACAAAACCCACCGTTTTCCCCGCTTGTGTTTTATCATTTTACCTTTAAAAACCATTGAATTATTTTATTTTGTTTTATTTTTTACATTAAGTCATCATCTTTAAAAAGCAATGGATAACATCTTAAATATTTTTCACAAGCATCAAAGATAATCTTTACCATGAAGGTGATAAAACTGTCATGTTGAATTGTTGACAATTTAGCCACAAAGTCTATAATACGGACAAGCATGTGTAGGGCTCTTTCATGCATTCATGAACTAGACTCTGAAGCAAAAGTGAGATTTTTATTTACAGTTAAAAGCAAGAGATATCAAGAAACTTTCATTGTTTTGTTTATTAATTATAGCAATTTGTTTTCAAGTTTTTCTTATTATAACATTGCACTTCCAAAATAATCACACAATTATAACATTGTACTTAAAATTTTGAAAAAAAAAAAATCACAGTTTTTTTATAGAGATTGCAGTTGATCCTATGATTTTGAGACAACGATAAACCATTTGAAGTAATGTAAACTAAAAAAAATCCATCATACTTGACACTTCTATCGAAAATCACCCATGTCAAACAAATCAAGGGGAATAAAAAGAAAAACAACCAATTCCACTATGTTTACAACAATGAAAAGCATAATGCTAAACAACAATTTCAAGTTGAACATATTCTTATATAACTATTTCTCGGGATTCAAGTAGATGATTACTGCTTTTGGTGATGCTCGAGGGAGACTCATAACATGTCTAGCAATCGCAAATCTTCTTCGAAAAGTCAGACGTCCAATTGGTGTAATGGAGATATTCTCAAGATTAGGTGAATGAGCAAGTAGAAGCTTTATAAAAAGCAGTTCCACTTCTAATCCTTCTAAACATGTTATCTCCATAGTCCTTAACTGTTTCAAAGTATAGTCCAAGCAGTTTGCAGCTTTGAAATGATCTAAAGCTAGGCCCACAAAATATCGAGGCTCCTGAAAAAACATAAAAATTCAACTCTTGTGACATATAAAATAAAATCTAATTTTAGCATTTTTTAGTTAATAACCTCAAAGTGCACACGTAATGTGTCTAGATTTGGTGAGTTTCGAAGCAAACAAAGAGCAACATGAAGTTGATCCAAATCAGCAACTTCAAAATCTTGCAGCACTAAACGTTTTAAGCTGTTCATCGATAATGGAAGCCACTTTGGAATCTCTTCTGTAGACAAAAACTATGAGGTGAAAGTGAGATTTTAAGTTGCATAAAAACGTGAGAAATACATCTAACCAGGGTTTTAAGACAGTGTGTTGCAGTGAGAGGGACCATTTTTGTAATTTTGTTAAACATAGATAATTTCTTTAATTTTGTCTTTACACACACGGACCATTTCTATAATTTTTTTCCTATATATAGGCACTATTTAAATAAATTTGTTACACAGGGACACTTTCTGTAACTTTATCTTTATACAGGGACCATTTCTGTAATTTTGTCTTAGACAGGGACCATTTCTATAATTTTGTCATGTAGGGACCATTTCTGTAGCTTTATCTTACACAGGGATCATTTCTGTAATCTTGTCTATTTCCTACAGAGGCAACATTTATGAATTTTGTCATAGATAGGGATCGTTTGTGTATGTTTGTCAGAGAGGGACCATTTTTGTAGCTTTATCTTACACAGGGATCATTTCTATCATTTTGTATATTTCCTACAGACTACGGAGAGACCATTTCTGTAAATTTGTCTTAGATGGGGATTGTTTCTGTAATTTTGTTACAGAGGGACCATTTCTGTAGCTTTATTTTACACAAGGATCATTTCTGTAATTTCTTCTATTCCTACAGAGGGACCATTTCTGTAATTGTCTTTGACACGGATCATTTGGTTAATTTAGTCACAGAGGGACCATTTCTGTAGCTTTATCTTACGCAGGGTTCATTTCTGTAACTTTTTCTATTTCCTACAGAGGGAACATTTCTGTAATTTTTCATAGACGGGGATCGTTTCTGTAATTTTCTTACAGAAGGACCATTTCTGTAAGAAAAATCTCACACAGGGACCATTTCTGTCATTTTGTATATAAAACACAAGACCATTTTTGTAAAAAAAGTTACAATGACCATTTCTGTCATTTTATCTATTTGAATACTACAGGGACCAAAAATGCAATTCACTAAAAAAACCAAATAGTTTGAAATTTGAATTAGCCTTGTCAATACTCAATCACGTATAACATTTTGATAAATGTTATATACGGGTAATTAAGGATGCGTAAATGGAAAGCATTTAAAGTTTACTTTGGTATCATACCTTAAGAAAATTACCCTCGATTAAGAAGTCTTCAATTCTTGTTAAGCTACTTAAAAAGCTGATGGAATTTATCATCTCAAATCTATCAAAATCTTCAAAAGTCCGAAAAGATACACCAAACACAACAATAGAAGGATTTTCCAACAATTGTAGCAAATTAGCATCAGGACACGTGACTAGAATCAAACTTTTCATCTTTGTAGCCTTGATGTTGAAATTGTGAACATTCGTACACTCAAGAAAATGCAGATTCTTAAGTTGTGGTAAGTTCATCTGATTTCCACTTAAACTCTTCCCAAAATCAATATGCAGAAGAAAAAGTTCTTCAAGATTATGAAATCCTTCAAACTGAAGTGGTGGACTGAAGAAACAATTTTCCAATATCAACTCTGTTAATCCTAAACATGAAAACACATGAGAAGGAAGCTCATAACGTCGATTGGAATTATAAAGAACGAGTTTTGTCGCATTGTTTCTTGATAACAACATCATCCATTCATCAATTTCTTCGAAGCTATCAAGAAGCATAGGTGGTATATGGATAACAAATTTTGAGATAGGACCCTTGTGAAGGTTTAACACTTGGTTTATGGTGCTTATATATTCATTGTAATCAATAGCTCCATTTTTTGCAATTTTTGCATTGAAGTGGTTATCAAAAGTCAACACCTTCATTGAGGTCCATTTGTACCTCCACTTTTTTGATATAATGCTTGTTTTTACAGCATCTTCAAATGGGACCCGCTCTAAGATTGAGTCTATTAAGTGCTCTGGCAAGTTACTGATTCTATCTTCTCCATTAAAAGTTACAGATCTCCTTTTACGTTTCCCTGTCATAAAAATGGGATATAAATCTAATGAAATTACATGACTAAATAATATACACGAAAAACCTAGCTTAAACCCTTTAATACTTGCTGACTTGCATAATTAGCAACTATCCGATTATGTTTCAAATCGTATGTAATAGATCTTCTCAAATCGGTTTCTTGATTTATGTTTTCCAATGGATACGTGATAATTGACAATGAAATTAACAAAAACAGAGTTTGTGGATTCAACTGGATTGAGGAAAAGAAAGCACAAAGAGCATAATTCGACCAAAATCTCACAAATAAATCGACACAACAGTAAAAGGATATCGACATTTGTTGTACGAGAACTGAATACTTAGGTTTATGAAGTAGAAACTTACCCATTCACAATGGAGATACGATCGGAGAGACCAAATTAGAATGTCAAACAATTGGGAATTTACAATTTAGGGTATGTTGCCCGCCTACCAGCCCCTAAATTAAATATCGACGTAATTACAAATTTGGTCTATATGTTTTAACATTCTTTTGTTTCACCAAAAATTGTCTCCGGGTAATATCGGTGAGGTGGGGGTTCATGTAGTGCTAACTTCAATAGAAAGGGTCAACATGGCATCCACATGATCTTTCCAATTTAATTATATATAGTATATACTTCCAAAAATCTTAGAACCTTATTAAGTTGTTGTTATTATTATTATTATTATTATTATTATTATTATTATTTTGAACGGCAAATCTAACCTACAAAGAACATATTTCACCAAGACACCAACGTCCATCTCTAACTAGCACGATCATCATACATACACCTCCCAACACCACCCGTCCATCTCTCACTACCTCCATCCTTGAACTTGATTTAGAATTGAATTTAGAACTTGATTTAAAACTTGAACATGAATGTCCACCAGTATAGTACCATGTATATGCATAACGGGAAAGTTTCATGCTAAAAAAATCTATTTAAATAGATTATTTGTTCTTTTAGTTCATATATCCTAAAAATTCAAAATTTTTAACCACTTTTGAATTTACAACTCCTAAATGCCAAACAATTTCTCATTACATAAATCCTAAATATTTATAGATTTAAACATCTTACGATCCAAATTTGTTGCTCCAAGCAACTTCATTTAAGTTAGACAGAGATTTAAGATTTAAGGGAGACTCTCCATGGCGAATTCTAACTTCAGATATAGATCAAGAACTAGGGTTTGAAGTTCAAGTGAAGATTTAAAATCTTGGAATCACTCACTATAACATTGAAGGTATAATCTATCAATACTCTCCTTTAATTTTAACCTAGGGTTTAGTCTCACCACCAAATCTGAATTTCATAGGTCATTAATGATTATGAGTTTATTTTGATGCTTGAAATGTACTCTAGAACATAATGAGGTTTCCATTTAAGCAATGAACAGTCAAATTCCCACTTCAACGATGGAATTGGGGTTTTTGCAACTATAACTTCACGATTGGGTTGTACATTAGCTCCTAGCCATGGTAAATGATTCAAATCTATATTATTTGAAGTATATGTATATCTATATGTTTGTCTTAGTCATTATTCCATGATTTTCATTGTTATTGTATTGGACATAGTGATTCCAGTGATGATCTACCATTGGAATTGAATGAAAATGATTTAGAAATAAAGTCAAGTATTAAAACATGGATTATGAATTCAAATAATTTGTTCAATATAAAGCTAAAATGATTTTGATTTACTAAAGGATGACAGAATGGCATCAACATAACTCTATAATTGTATTTGGAATATAATGGAAAGTATAACATCATGACTTGGGATTGGATTTATGTTTAATATGATACATGACTTATGGTCTGGAAGATCTTATTCATCATAAAGTCTTATTAAGGTGGTTTATTAACACATTGAACTCATTTGTGACTTGAAACATAGAGTGCATGATTAATATCTTCATAATCACTACTAGAAAACAGACCTTTAATGACACGCGTTTTACGACACGTACTGATTAATGATACGCAAAAGGGCGTTCCCTAAAATAATGTCAGATCTTTAAAAATTTGAAGAATTTAGGACACGCATTTTTGCATGCCCTAAAATTAGTGTCTCACAAAAAAAAACACGGAGGGCGCTTATGTTAAAGGTGTGTCGTCTAGAAATGTCGCTTTATAATTTTACAAACGCGCTCTTCAGCAACTAGCAGCGGGAAAAAGGAAATCAAAAAAATTAGAAAACCCGCCTTCCTTCCTTGTTTCCCCTTTTTAGCTCTTGGGTGTGTTCTTTGACCACAAAAATCTTCTCCGGTCTTCCTCCGCCTCCCTACATCGAGTGTTTCTTGCTTCTTTTCTTTGCACTCCGACCGCCGCCACCCATTCTTCCCCGTTCGTTGACATCGATCAAGGCTCACTTACTTCTACCCACTAGAACCACCATATATCCCACTCGATGTTGAAATTGTCAGAAAAAGCCCTAATTCAGTATTATACTCTCAAGTCTCAATATTAGGAATGCAAATCTTGATTATCGTTTTTTTTTTATTCCCCACAGATAAATCGAAAAAGGGGAATCAGAAAGGTAGTAGGAGTTTTGGTCCGGTGGTCGTGGTTCATCTGTTGAGCAACGAAGATGGAAACACAAGCAGCCATGGTGGCTCGATGATGGCAATCAATCGAGAAAGGGGAAGCACCTCTGGTGCGGGATCGATTTGATGAAAGGAGAATGGAGAAGCAGCGACGCTTCTCTTGTCTGTCATAGCTAGGGGGCCGCTCGGGCGGTCTCCTTGGCTGTTCTTCCTTGTCGCCGGCAGATTACACGTAGGGAGGGGACTCAACTGGTCCGATGGAGCAGGGAAAGTAGCGACTGGTAGATCGGTTCCTGGTAAGCCTTCCTTGGCTTCTTAGACTCCGTCATCGGTAGAAATCGGGGTAGATTAACCAAGGTGAAGTGTTTATTAATCCAGAGAAGATCATGATTAGGTGATAACTATTGGTATTGTCTATACTTTATAATATGATAACATCTATCTCTGCAACCGAATCACACATGCTTAATACCTAACATTCATTATAGATATTCAAAACAAGAATTATTCCCTAATTTTGATGAGCACTTATCTGATAACTGCGATCTCTGAACAGAAGAAACTTCAATTAAAATGTTGTATCACCAGAATTTTAACTATTAATATAACTCGTTAACATTAAATTACCTTCAATATTGTGGTATCTTATATGTTAGTTTCTTCTGAGATAGAATCTGCTTAAACACATATGCTACAAAACGCTAATACTCTTTTTCTATGGAATGTATTCAAAGCTCTGACAACGAAGAACCTAATGTTGAAACAATTACATCCATGGTGGGGTATCAAAGTTACTCGGATGCAACATATGCAGATGAATTGACAAATTTTCATGAACATAAGGATGTTGGTGAAGTTTGGTATGCATATCAAATATATATAGGTATGTTGGTATATTGTCGAGGTAGTAAAGACTTTTATTACCAATATAGGAAACAAAACACAACAAAGTGGAATAAAAAGTTTTAAAGAAAGGGTAAAACTAGAATAAACAGTTTTAAAGAAAGCTACACAGTGAATAGAGAAGATACAGTGAAGAAGTAGTAGGCACAGGGGATAATTGAGGCAAAGTGTTCTTTATTCACTGAACAAAACAAATAAAGTTGGGAGTAACTAACAACGTACATTTTCATGTGTATTTAAACTAGAGCTTAGCTAAAAAATAGGAAACAAATTTGACTAGATGTTGTAGACCAGGGACCACTTCACTGGCTACTTTGATTTATTCTAAAGCTAATAAAAACGTGCATAAAACAATAATTCTGAATTATTCTTAACATCCCCCCCCCCCCTTAATTATCAATTTCCTTCATTCCAATTAAGTCCCTCATCCCTTCATGCTTCACTCTTGCTAGGGACTTTGTGAGAATGTCTCCTTTCTGGCTCTTCCCACACACATGAGTCAGTATAATTTCTCCATTTTCAACACATTTCGTGATAAAATGATACTTGATGTCAATATGTTTGCTCCGACCATGAAATACAGGGTTTTTCATCAAATCAAGAGCTGATTGGTTGTTTACAAACAGTGTCACAGGTGGTACTCTTTGACCTGTGATTTCTGCAAGAAGTCTCCTTAGCCATATGCCCTGACAAGCTTCAATAGTAGCAACAATAAACTCAGCTTCACAAGATGAAAGTACCACTACCCTTTGCTTTTGAGATGCCCATGTAACCAAGTTTCCATTTACATAAAGAAGTCAAGAACCATTTTACTTATCACCCTCACAACAAACAAATCAAGGTGAATAAAAAGATATTAAAGATAACTCAAAAACACTTAAAGCTATATTGAACGTTATTATAGAGTTACAGCTCTAGATTCAAGTAGCCAAGTTCTGCTTTTGGTGAGGCTCGGGGGAACTGCAGAAGATCCTCACCAATTTTAAGTCTTTTTTGAACATCAACTTCATTTAGTCTAAAGGTAAACTTCTTTAGAGAAGGAGAATGAGCAAGTAGAAGCTTTATAAAAAGTAGTTCAGGTCTTGATCCTTCTAAAGATGCTATCATCACAGTTTGCAATTCATTCAATGTAGAATCCAAGCAGTTTAGGGATTCCAAATGATTTAAAGCGGGTCCCGCATCAACTTGAGGCCCCTGAAAAAACATAAAATTGCAACCACATTGTAGAATATAAATATAATTCGTGTACTATATGAGCAAAATAAATATGCTTTAGCACTCTTTACATTACCATGTACCAAGGCACTATACCCAGATTTCCTAAATTGGGTGAGTTTCGAAGCAAATAAAGAGCACCATGAAGATGATCCAAATCACCAAGTTCAAAATCCGTTAACAACAAATTGTGTAGACCATTAACCGCATGTGGAAGCCAATTCAGATTCTTTTCTGCACTCAAAAACTATGAGGAGGAAATCAGATTCTAACTTATCAGAAAAAAACGAGATTAGATATTTGGGAAAGGTGGGACCCGTTTATGCAATCTCCATTTGAGGAAGAGTAAAGGTTTAACAATAAAAAATTACTTTGTAGCATACCTTAAGGAAATGACCATCAGTAACTAGAGATCTAACTTTGGGCAAGTTAGATAACATTGTAGCCAATGTCAATCTTTCAGCTCGAACAAAATCCTGTATGGGTTTCATAAATACTATACTAACATCAGTAAGGCGAAGGCATGGAGTGTGCAATAACCGGAGCAACATGGCATCATGACAACCATAGGCAAATAACATCTGCATGTTTGTAACCTTGATGTTGAAACTATAAACATTTGTACAGTTACTAAGGGACAACGTCTTAAGCTTTGGTAAGCTGATCTCAGTTTCGCAAAAGTTAGCTCCAAAATCAATATTCAGGAGAAAAAGAGTTTGAAGATTGATAAATCGTTCATGCTCAAGTGGTTGCTTAAAGAAATTGTTCTTCAAATCAAGTTTTGTCAATTTTAGACAAGAGAACACATTAGAAGGAAGTTCATAACGTCGATTTGAAGTAGTAAACCCGAGTTCCCTGACACTTTTTCTTGATAAGAGTAGCATCCATTCACCAACTTCTTGGTAACTATCAAGAAACATGTTTGGTAAATGGAGATGAAATTTCAAGATAGGACCATTGTGAGAGGTCTAGACATGGTTTATAGTATTTATAAACCCATTACGATCAAAAGCTCCATTTTGTGCAAATTTTATAGAGAACTGCTCTTCGAGAATCAACACCTTAATTTTGGTTCATCTGTACCTCCACTTTTTTGATATAATGCTGGTCCTTACAATATGTTTAATTCAGAGCCTCTCTAAGATTGAGTCTATCAAGTGCTCTGGTAAGTTACTGATGCTATCTTGTTGAACACAAGTTAAAGACCTCCTCTTATATCTCCCTGTTAATTGATTAAAAAACACAAGTAAGTTATTTCGACAAAATGGAAGGAATAAAAAAACATTGAGCAATAAAGTGCGTTGATCATATTAGTAGAGAAAAGTCCATTGCTATTATCCGCAAATTTCCGTTTTACGTTTTATTTCTCACAAACATGCTTACAAGGATTCCTCTTTGTCACTTTAATTTTGACAAGTTTTCATAACATAAAATGTTACTAGAAATTAAATAAATTAATTACACATTGTAACTGTCATGTTCTAAAAAACACTATAATTGACTGAGAAAAGAGTTGATTTATTTGCACTATTTATGAGTTAATGATTGTCATCTTTTCGGTATAGTAAGATAACAGAATTGTTTTATTTGCAGTATATGTGACATGATCATTATGCTTTAAATATTAACAAAGCCCTAGAAAGGGTTCACCTCTCTCTATGTTATTCATTGTATTTTCCCAGGTCTACAGTTTATTTGATTTAGCCTCAAGCTTATAACTGAATCAATGGTTTCCCCTGGCAAAACCTAACTTATAGTCACTTAAACTAATGAAATTATACTGGCAAAGCCTAGCTTAATCCCTGCCTTGCAAAGTTAACCGGTATCTAAGTACTACATAATCTTCTCAAAGTGATCGGTTAATTCAACTGGAATGAGATCATAAAGAACAGACTTCAAACAAATAGATATTAATTACTGTGACATGATATCGAGATTTCACATACGACTTTCAATGAATCAAATACATAGAGGTTTGTGAAGTAGAAACTTACGCATCATCACTTGAAGATACCTTCAGAGCGAATGTCAAAAATTTTAGATGAAAAGTACTCTAGCGATCTTAATTTTTTACATTTAGACGAGAAGGTTTGTAACAACTAACAAATACTTGCCAACCAATCTAATGATCTATATCCAACCCATATACAAATTTGAAATTTGAATGCGATCTATATCCAACCCATATACAAAGGTTAAATTTGAATGCATTACCCTTATTTTTAGGATTGTTATCTTGTATAATACGAGAATATCAATGTATATTTTTATATGGACAAATTCCATAAAAAACACTAGGTTTTAACAAAAAATAAATTTTAATATTGTGTTATGCTTTGTCTCAAATCTAACATTCCTTTTACTAATTTGTTATAATTTTTACCGTTTAACCAGTCAACCTGGTTGACATGTGAATTTTGATAATGCGTCAAGCTAACTGGGCATGATTACCTGACTCTATTCGGCGACATTATATTTTGAGTATCAAAACTGATAAATATAAAATATAGTAACTTTTATAATAGTTATTCAAAATATGGTAACTTTTATGAAGTTTCCTTATCACTATTACTTTGTGATGGTATCCAAAATTGGCCTACCAAGTGACTCATGGTTTGTAAGTTTCTTATACTTGATCAAGTAATCATGCTATATCTTTTCTGGTTGTTATATTGTATGTACAATTTACGGATGTGTATCTTTGACTCGGTCCCCTTTACTTCTGGTCCATCATTACAATATCGTGCGCTAATCATTTGACTTCCATTCCATTCAGAATTTGAATCGATCCCTTATCTCACCCCTTGTGAAAACCCACCGTCGCATATCTACTTGATATGTCCTAACCTATCTTAGTTCATTCACAAGCTTACCCGAGAAACCAATCACCACCACCATCACATCTTTCACCGCTCATCACTTACCGCCCTCTCCTTATATAATGAATACTAATAGACTAATCTGCCCGAAAATTGTCCATTATCGCTTCCGATTCTTACATAAGCTTCTATAGAACCATATATTAACAACTTTGAAGAAGAAAAAAGGATATTTGGTTAAACCCGCCTCCATCTTTTCATGTTTTCGGTGATTGGGGTGTAGAAAGGAATGAATAAGCATATGGATGTGCTTAGTTCTTGGAAGACTCTCTCCCTACATCGCTAAAAAACCCCTAGACACAAACCACTTACCACCTTGCCACCACCGGAGCACCATCACAATTTACCCTTTCCATTGTTGGCATCTCTTTCTTTCTATAAAAGCCCTAAATGCCACCACGACAACCAACTCACTACATCCCATCACCGTTGTTCCGGCTTGTAGCTCGTTCTTGAGATGGTTTTTCTTGCAACATATATTGAAATATTTAGTAATTTGAAATTTTTGGGTGCTTATAATGGTAAGATATATTTTATATTTTGGTGTTTATAATTATGTGTTCATGTGTATGACAATTTCAATGCTTAAACATATCAATCAAAAAGTTATATCAAAGTGAGCAGGATATGTATGGTATACAAAAGTCATTAAAGTTGCAACTTGAAGGCATAGGTAACAGTGGCGGACCTAGGAATTTTAATACGGGGTATAATCTTTTTCCGGATTCAAAATTATATGTTCAAAGAGTTTCTTAACATTTATAGTGGTAAATATATATATATATATATATATATATATATATATATATATATATATATATATATATATATATATATATAACTTAAGCAAAAGTTACAATTGAAAATGTCTAGTCATGTCCTGAAATCGGTCAATACTATTATTATCAAAAACTTGTAAAAACACATCCTTTTAAAAAAATTGAATAAACAATCGTTTACAACTTAATCATCGATGTTATTCTGCAACTTATTTTTACATACGTCATCCCGAAAAACTCTTTCTACCATTCTTGTAGTAACCGTAAATCATATATTTTGTATAGTTATCATATCCCGTGTATTAAAAACATGGTATAATTTTTTAGTTGGAGATAAAATAACATAAAATATGTTTACAAATAATGTTTTTAAATATAAAAAACAATTTTTTGGGGATGTTATAGTACTCCACTGTACCATATAACTCCACCACTGATAGATAATAGGTTTATTTCAGCATGTGCATGCGAACATATTGAATACTCATGTATGTTTGCAATAAATATCTCTCTTCTCAACTTTGTTTTTAATTTGTTGTATTTTTTTCTTTTTTGGTGACCAACAAAGTTCTGTGATGTATTTATATTTGTTTTGTAATCATATTTTACCCTTATTTAATATAAAAGTTAAAATTGATAATATTAGGCAACTTTGTTTTTTTGGTGTATTTTTTCTTTTTTCATGCCCAACAAAGTTCTGTGATTTATTTGTATCTGTTTTGTAATCATATTTTACCCTTATTTAACATAAAAGTTAAAATTGATAAGATTATGTAACAGATAAAAATGGGTGATTTTATGCACGTTTTGGAAGTGGTTGCATTAGATTAATTACAAATAATAGTAAGTTGTGATGGTTTTGTGTAAAATAATTTCTTGGATGAATCTGAAAAAAGTTATATTACTACATTAATAATATTATTTAAAAATAATAATAAAAAAGATCCCAAAGTTTGCTTGTATTAGAGAAATAAATATTTGGATGGTCTTTAATCCTATCAATCCATTAAAATGTTGTTTAGATAAATTTGTTGAACTTTATAAATTGATCCTTATTTGTCTGTCGACTAGAATATAAAATAAAATAAAATAAAAATAAATAGGGTTCGGGTTAGGTATGTTTGTTAGGTCGATTTCTGTCAGCTCTATGGTTTTGTTTGGGAATAAGATAGTGTTAACCTTATCATATTTTGAAAATAAATTATTATATCCTTATTTATATGAACTTTAATGGTTAAGTCTTCAAGCAAGTAAGTTAACTCACATTTACATTAAGAGTTAAGACCAATAAGTTCAATTAAAACTATTGTTAAGCATCAAATATACCATTGTGATTAGATCGATCACGCAAAACATGTCAACTTTGGGTGTCATTGTCTAGAAGCATATTACCTGGACAACTTTACATCTTACGCCCTCATTGAAGTATCAGTTAAAAGATACGCCTTTGTTTTCAATGACGTGACTATAATATGACGTTTACACACAAAATCATATGTTTTCGATAGAAAACTATTTGTTTTGAAAGGAACCATTCGTCATCATCCCTTTGCATGGGTAGACATTTATAAAAAATAAGTAACTGTTGATAAAAAAAAAAAAAACTATTCCCTAGAAAATAACTAACACCTTCCTCCCCCGCCCCGATACCCGGAACAAGTTAATATGTTAACGTAATCTTGAGTTAACATTCTAAGTGATTAGTTGCAATTTGTAAGGAAGACACACAAATGGATTTGTCAACTTTTGAGGATTGTAATGACTAAAGAATTATCAATATTTTATAACTTGGTTAATACTTAATCAGCTTTATGGTTTGATCTGATAGTTGCAAGGAAACTATTCCTACAATGATTTGTTTGTGATTTGTTCTCTATTCCAAATTTAGAATGCATGTATTTGATACATATTAAACATTGAAATTTTCCCAAATTTAGAATGCTTGTATTTTTGTTACAAAACCTACCGTTTTAACCGATTGTGTTTTATCATTTTTACTTTCAAAAACCACTGAATTATTTTATTTTATTTTATTTTTTGCATTAAATTCATCATCTTTAAAAAGCAATGGATAACATCTTAAATATTTTTTCACAAACATCATAATAATCTTTACCATGAAGGTGCTAAAACTGTCATGTTGGCAATTTAACCACAAAGTCTCTATAATAATGACAAGCATGTGCAGGGCTCTTTCTAGCATTCAACAACTAGACTCTGAAGCAAAAGTGAGATTTTTATTTACAGTTAAAAGCAAGAGATATCAACCTACTTTCCTTGTTTTGTTTATTAATTATAGCAATTTGTTTTCAAGTTTTTCTTATTATAACATTGCACTACAAAAATAATCTCACAATTATAACATTGTAATTAAAATTTTGAAAAAAAAAATCACAGTTTTTTTATGGAGATTGCAGTTGATCCTCTGATTTTGTGACAACAATAAACCATTTGAAGTAATGTAAACTAAAAAAAATCCATCATACTTGACACTTCTATCGAAAATCACCCATGTCAAACAACAAATCAAGGGGAATAAAAAGAAAAACAACCAATTCCACTATGTTTACAACAACAAAAAGCATAAAAGCTAAACAACAATTTCTGTAAATTTGTCGTAGCAGGGATTGTTTCTGTAATTTTGTCACAGAGGGACCATATCTGTGGCATTATCTTACACAGGGATCATTTCTGTAATTTTTTCTGTTTCCTACACAGGGACCATTTCTATAATCTTTTCATATAAATACGGACTATTTAAGTAACTTTGTTACACATGGGTCATATCTGTAATTTTGTCTATTTCCTATAGAGGGATCATTTCTGAATTTTCTCATAGATAGGGATCATTTCTGTATGTTTGTCAGAGAGGGACCATTTCTGAAGCTTTTTCTTACACAGGGATCATTTCTATAATTTTGTCTATTTCCTACATACTACGGAGGGACCATTTCTGTAAATTTGTCTTAGATGGGGATCGTTTCTGTATTTTTGTCACAGAGGGACCATTTACGTAGCTTTATATTACACAGGGATCATTTCTGTAATTTGTTCTATTTCCTACAAAGGGACCATTTCTGTAAACGTCTTAGACGGATATTGCTTCTGTAACTTTTTCACAGAGGGACCATTTCTGTAGCTTTATCTTACGCAGGGTTCATTTCTGTAATTTCTTCTATTTCTGTAATTTTGTCTTAGACATGGACCGTTTCTATAATTTTCATACAGAAGGACCATTTCTGTAAAAAAAATCTCACACGGGGACCATTTCGGTCAATTTGTATTTCAAACACAAGACCATTTTTGTAAAAAATGTTACAGCGACCATTTCTGTCATTTTATCTATTTGAATACTACAGCGACCAAAAAAAAAATTCACTAAAAAAACCCTATAGTTTGAATTAACCTTATCAATACTCAATCGCGTATTCGCGTATAGGTAATTAAGGAAGAGTAAATGGAAAGCATTTAAAGTCTACTTTCGTATCATACCTTAAGAAAATTACCCTCGATTAAGAAGTCTTCAATTCTTGTTAAGCTACTTAAAAAGCTGATGGAATTTATCATCTCAACTCTATCAAAATCTTCAAAAGTCCGAAAAGATACACCAAACACAACAATAGAAGGATTTTCCAGCAATTGTAGCAAATTAGCATCAGGACACGTAACTAGAATCAAACTCTTCATCTTTGTAGCCTTGATGTTGAAATTGTGAACATTCGTACACTCAAGAAAATGCAGATTCTTAAGTTGTGGTAAGTTCATCTGATTTCCACTTAAACTCTTCCCAAAATCAATATGCAGAAGAAAAAGTTCTTCAAGATTATGAAATCCTTCAAACTGAAGTGGTGGACTGAAGAAACAATTTTCCAATATCAACTCTGTTAATCCTAAACATGAAAACACATGAGAAGGAAGCTCATAACGTCGATTGGAATTATAAAGAACGAGTTTTGTCGCATTGTTTCTTGATAACAACATCATCCATTCATCAATTTCTTCGAAACTATCAAGAAGCATAGGTGGTATATGGATAACAAATTTTAAGATAGGACCCTTGTGAAGGTTTAACACTTGGTTTATGGTGCTTATATATTCATTGTAATCAATAGCTCCATTTTTTGCAATTTTTGCATTGAAGTGGTTATCAAAAGTCAACACCTTCATTGAGGTCCATTTGTACCTCCACTTTTTTGATATAATGCTTGTTTTTACAGCATCTTCAAATGGGACCCGCTCTAAGATTGAGTCTATTAAGTGCTCTGGCAAGTTACTGATTCTGTCTTCTCCAACACGAGTTACATACCTCCTTTTATGTTTCCCTGTCATTATATTGAAATGGGATATAAATCTAATGAAATTACATGACCAAATAATATACAGGAAAAACCTAGCTTAAACCCTTTAATACTCGCTGACTTGCATAATTAACAACTATCCGATTATGTTTGAAATCGTATCTAATAGATCTTTGCAAATCGGTTTTTCTTGATTTCTGTTTTCCAATTATACGTGACAATTGACAACGAAATTTACAAAAACAGAGTTTGCGAATTCAACTGGAATGGGGAAAAGAAAGCATAGAGAGCATAATTCGACCAAAATCTCCTAAATAAATCGACAAAACAGGATATGGACATTTGTTGTACGAGAACTAAATACGTGAAGGTTTATGAAGTAGAAACATACCCATCGACAAAGGAGATACGCTCGGAGAGACCAAATTAGAATGTCAAATGGGAATTTACAATTTAGGGTATGTTGCCCACCTACCAGCCCCTAAATTAAATATCGACGTAATTACAAATTTGGTCTATATGTTTTAACATTTTTTTGCTTCGGCAAAAGTTGTGAAAGTGTCTCCGCGTAATATTGGTGAGGTGGGGGTTCATGTAGTGCTAACTCAATAGAAAGGGTGGCATCCACACTATATTTCCAATTTAATTATATATAGTATATACTTCCAAAAATCTTAGAACCTTCTTCTTATTATTATTATTATTATTATTATTATTATTATTATTAGTAGTAGTAGTAGTATTTTGAACGGCAAATCTAACCTATACAGAACATATTTCACCAAGGTCCATCTCTAACTACCACGGTCATCATACACCTCCTAACACCACCCGTCCATCTCCCACTACCTCCATCCTTGAACTTGATTAAGAATTGAATTTAGCACCTGATTTAAAACTTGAACATGAATGTCCACCATTTATAGCACAATATATTTGCATAACGGGAAAGTTTCATGTTAAAAAAATATTATGTTTAAATAGATTATTTGTTCTTTTAGTTCATATATCCTAAAGATTCACAAATGTTAACAACTTTTGAATTTAAAACTCCTAAAAGCCAAACAATTTCTCGTTACATAAATCCTAAATATTTATAGATTTAAACATCTTTCGATCCAAATTTGTTGCCCAAGCAACTTAATTTAAGTTAGACAAAGATTTAAGATTTAAGGGTGACTCTCCATGCTGAATTCAGATATAGATCGAGGACTATGGTTTGAAGCTCAAGTGAAGGTTTAAAATCTTGGAATCACTCACTATAACATTGAAGGTATAATCTATCCATGCTTTCCTTTAATTTTAACCTAGGTTTTAGTCCTACCACCAAATCTGAATTTCATAGGTCATTAATGATTACAAGTTTATTTTGATGCTTGAAATGTACTCTAGAACATAATGAGGTTTCCATTTAAGTAATGAATGGTAAAATTCCGACTTCAATTATGGAATTGGGGTTTTTGCAACTATAACTTCACAATTGGGTTGTAAATTAGCTTCTAGCCATGGTAAATGATTCAAATCTAGATTATTTGAAGTGTATGTTCATATATATGTTTGTCTTAGTCATTATTCCATGATTTTCGTTGTTATTGTATTGGACTTAGTGATTCCGGTGATGATCTACCATTGGAACCGAACGAAAATGATTTAGAAATAAAGTCAAGTATTAAAACATGGATTATGAATTCAAATAATTCATTCAATGTAAAGCTAAAATGATTTTGGTTTACTAAAGGATGACAAAATGGCATCAATAACTCCATAATTGTATTTGGAATATAATGGAAACGATAACATCATGACTTAGGATTGGATTTATGTTTAATATGATACCTGAGTTATGCTTTGGAAGATCTTATTAATCATAAAGTCTTATTAAAGTGGTTTATTAACACACTGAAGTCATTTGTCACTTGAAACATAGAGTGCATGATTAATATCTTCATAATAGCCATGAATCCATAAGATATTACATACTTCGTATATCTAGACATGGACATATTAAGATTTACTTGTGAGTTACTAAATAACTATGCATTGGTAAAATTTGGGTTAATTTGAAACCAAAATGGAGAAAAATATGTTGCTAAAATGAGAATTGGTTATGTCAGCGTCTCAATAGAGTATATGGAATGTCATAATAAGACTCTATGGCGCACCTGTACGGGTAATGTGTACTAGATGTATAGAATGTATTATTAACCTACATAAGGGGTATTTTGGTTATTTTATAACCATTTGATTAGCCCATATGACTTTGTAATTTGGGTATATTGGGATGTTTCCATGGTTTCAATTGATTTTGGGGATTTGACTCGAGTGATGATTATTGTCATTACTTACTCTAAATCAGTTAACCTACATTCTCTGTATGCATTTTATTGTGTGACGCTCGCATTTTTCACTAGACATTAATAAGATGATATAATTGTAATGGTCAACAATTCTAACCTTTTATGAAATATATAAAGATAATTATCTGAGTATTATGTGATTTATGGGTAGATATATGTAGTATACGTGCTTAGAACAATATAATAAAATAAGAATAAAATATACGTCCATAATAGAATAATAATTAGGACGAATAGCCTTGATGAAAAGAGGAAGTGGTCGTAATGAAGATTCCGGGGATATAAGGAACACTTAAATGTAACTTCATATGGAGAAGTTATCATCGTTCAAAGTTTCGCGTTCAACATAGTACGACAGAATGTGTCGTAAAAAGTGGATTTTAGATAGGTTGCTTAATATCCTAAGAAATCTAAATGAAAGTCGTAGTAATTGTAAAACCGAGAGCGTGCATATACAGAATGCCTAAATCTGACTTCATGAAAGGAAGTTATGATTTTTCTGATATTTCAGAGTAACTGTGTTAGCGCAGAAATCGAATTTAGATTGGTTAATTTTTAGCCAAAACAATCTAAATGAGAGTTAAAGATATCGTCAACACCTATCTAACGATATAAGGACAATCAACAACAGATGTCAGAGAAGAGAGTTATGAATTTTTAACGGACTTTAATACTCTAATCTTGTTCAAAATATAGCTTTACAAATAAAATTAAAATTAGTCGATGGAGTCTAAATGAAAGTTGTAGATCTCATCGGTAGCTATGCATGGGTATAAAACGCATCGAAAACGGAGCTCGTATGAAGAAGATATGAATTTTTAAAGATTTTATAAAAATCTACATGCAGTCGCACTCATAAATAGAAGTCCGGAGGGAACGACCAAAATCTTCGCGATATACTGAAAACCTATGCCGAAAACATGTCGTCGGCATAGGTTTCGAGAAATCTATTGATTTTTGTAACATCCGAAATTTTAGAAGTTTGAGTTAAGAGCTTAAAGTGTAGATTGAAGAGGGGACTCGACAAGTAGGTATACTTACTCGCCGAGTCGGAGCTAGATCTGGGTTATAGAATAAGTGACCGACTCGGCGTGTCTGGTCTAGACGAGAAAATCCCTAATCTTAGGGTTTGCACCGTATTTAAAGGACCTTATGTCCTCTCCTCAGCCCCCTTGTCGTCCAAAAGCTTCTTTAAGCGATTCCAAACCCTAATTTGAGTAAAAGGAGGAGGAAAGTGAGCTTGGGGCTTTTATAAGAGAAAGATTTGGAGGATTTGACCACTAAGGAGATGGAGGATTCAACTCTTTGGTTGTGAGCATCAGTTTGAAGGTCACAATATGTCACTTTGCCTTATTGCTTCTAGATCTTCTTTTGGATGATGTTTTGGGGCCATTTTAGCATGTTAAGGAGCCATTTCGAGTTAGAAGTCTAGATCTGAGGTTGCTACTTTAGATCTACGCTTGTCTTGGTCCAAAAAACCATAAAGTAGCAGCCCTCGAAGATGTATGAAGATGGGCAGGAACTCGACGAGTTGGAAGAACAACTCGACGAGTCTGTTGAAGATTGCCTTGGACTCAGCGAGTCTGTTCTTGGACTCGGCGAGTCAGGTCGTAGAACCCCATCCTCTTTTGGTTAAGCTTCGGATCTGTGAGTCGGTTGGCGACTCAGTGAGTTGGTCAATACGGAATTCTATGATCGTTTAACTTGACAACTTTAGTCTCTAAGTTGACTTTGTGTGCTTAGTCATGGGATGCACATGATATGTCTATCTACCTCTGATTCACAACCTCTTTAATTGTCATGCGTATCTGTAACATCCCGAAATATCAAGAGTAGAGTTGAAGGGCTAAAAGAGTAAGTTGTGAAAGAGTGACTCGGCGAGTCCATGGATGGACTCGGCGAGTAGAGTCGCGACTGGGTCGCGTGCTAAGTAGCCGACTCGGCGAGTCAGTGAGGAGGACTCGACGAGTAGGCGCTGATTGGAGAAAACCCTAATTCTCGGGGTTGAGCCCTATATAAAGAACATTATGTTTTCCTCCCAGCCTCCTTATCACCCCTTGAGCCCCAGAAAACCCTAAATCGCGGAGAAGCACCATTGTTGAGTGGATTGGAGCTTGGAGAAGTAATTGTTGAAGGAATTTTGGGAGATTGAAGGCTTGGAGCAAGGGGCTTTGCTTGGATTCGAATTACATTGCAGTTGGGGCATCTCTTGGAGGTAATATCTCGTTCTTGGGCTGTTATTATGTGTTTCTTCATTTTGGGGTTTGTGGGAACTTGTCTATGGATGTAATGGGAAGTCTAGAGGTTAGATCTGAGGTTGCTACCTCAGATCTAGAAGGGAGAAGAATCAGAGAGCATGAAAGTCCCTGTGTTGGAGTGTTTAGTGAAGCTTTCATGTCCCAAACCCTAGCCCAATGTGCAAATGGCCTAGATCTCTTTGGATTCACGTAAAGTTTGCCACTTTACGTGATGGATGAGTGGTAGGAGGCTAGATCTATGTTTTGGAGCAATTGCATGGCCTGGAATGCTTCCGAATGGATTCAGACCGGTGGTACTCGGCGAGTCACATGAGTGTACTCGACGAGTTGGATGAAGATGGCCTGGAACTCGGCGAGTTGTATGAACAACTCGACGAGTAGGTTGATGATAGTCTTGGACTCGGCGAGTCTGTTCTTGGACTCGACGAGTCTTGTCGAAGAGTCCCGATATTCCCTGGTTGAGTCGAGAATCGGTGAGTCAAGGGATGACTCGGTGAGTTGTGTGCGAGTGGACTCAGAGTTGTTGGACTCGGCGAGTCTCGGAGTGACTCGGCGAGTTAGGTCGCGGATTGAGTGAAGTTCTGATTATAGAAACTCGGCGAGTCATAGAGTTGACTCGGCGAGTAGGGTCAGTCAGGGGTTGACTTTGACTGAGGACTTTGATTTTGACCAAGGGTTGACCGTTGACTTTTAGGGTTTGGTCAGCGATGTGGCCTTTGGGCCAAGAGAGGGGTAAAATAGTCTTTTACCCTTAAGAGGGTGCATTGAGAGGATTGATTCTAGTCTCGAGAGTTATAGTCATGAGAGTTTTGCCTTACGTGTTAGGCGGTGGCGAGTTCGAGATCCGAGTATGGAGATATCTGCTTTTTGCTTGCCAGGTGAGTCTTCTCACTATACTTTACCTTGAGTAGGTAACCAGAGTTATGTGACAGAGTATTTGTATGCTATGTATGTTATGTGTTGTACTGCATTATTTCTATGTGATTTATGCTGTGCATGGTTGCAGAGTTGGAACCGAAGGGTTCCTAGAGTTAGAACCGGAAGGTTCATAGAGTTAGAACCTGAGGGTTCACAGAGTTTGGGTGCACGGACCCATAGAGTTATAGCCTCGAGTGGCTTGTATGTGTTATGTGTGTGGTATTTTGGGGAACTCACTAAGCTTCGTGCTTACAGTGTTTTGTGTTTTGTTGTTTTCAGGTTTCTTTCAGTATCACGGTACGGCACCGGCTTGATTGTACACACCAGAGCAAGAGTCATATTTTGGAGGATCCTGGTTTTCTATGCAAGTGAAAATGGAGCTATGTTTTGTAATTTGATTATGAATGAGATTTTTAACAAGTGTTCTAAGAATAAAATGATTATTTAAAATGAAAGAATTGTTTTGAAATTTACGGTGTTACAGTATCACCCCTCCACTATCTTTATGCTTCTATCTACAAATCTATTCACCGAAGCTCCATCTCCTTTTCCGCTGTTTCTATCTCTTAATCCATCATTGAGCCTCCTCCATAAACCGCCTTTCGGTCTGTCCTATTTGTATTGGCTTCCGCTTCTGTTCGATGTCACGCGCAAACCTCGATTTCGTGTCTTCCGTTTGTACTGCATTGTCCTTAATTGAGAGATTGAGGACGTATGATCCGCTGATGAACAAGGGGTTTTGGTGGGATTTCTTTCTACTGATTCAATCCTCGATTTTCTGTTATCTGTTGTTGTATCGAATAGACACGTAGAAAAATTGGATGAGAAAGGACCCCTCGGTAGCCACCATCTCAGTACGGATTACTCGTTTAATGGTTTAACATTATAATGCTTATTAATACATTCACATACAAATAATCACAAACATGTATGCATACACGTATACCACAACTCATTCATGTCTATAAATATACATATATAAACATAAACTCATCACAAGTTGGTGAAAAGTATACGTATTACAATGTTAAACAGTAAAACGAGTACTTGATCCCGAAGGTGCACACGACTATATGAACGATATTAATAGCTATAAGTTGGTAAAAATATAGATAATCATGTATAATAGAAGTATGAAAAAAATGAAGCGGAAAAAACGACATTTGGTTCCCGAAAAATTGAAAATAAGAAACATCTATAGCATACTCGGAATACACCATCGTATAACAAATGTTTCTTTCAAATCGGCCTAACTTTTGTTTCGGTAAAGAGTTCGTTGTCATCATTCGTCATGGATTGGCGTGGTCCTCACCATACTAAGTTCATATGTTTCTATCACCTTGACCGTCAAATTCACGAAACCCTCGACATTAGTAACGACAACCCAACCTAAACCTCAATATTGTCTCTTCTCTTCTAAAAACCCAAAGTACTCATGCGAAGAGTACTTTGCCCTCCGAAACCTTGCCACCCTATACTCAGCAGACCTTCCCGAACTACCACTCATCCAACAGATCAAAGTTCAAGCACATAGTGTAACACTCTAAAAATCCAAGCCAATTTAAACTTTTCAAAAACCACCCAGTTTCATTAAGTTATTACAAAAAGGTTTTCAATACATTTATTATCATAGTATTCCCAGAACCATATCATAAAACAAGAACATGAGGATCCGTACGATCACGCCTTCGCCTTGCCATGGTCTCCTGAAGTACCTGAAAACATTAAACCACAACTGTAAGCCCGAAAGCTTAATGAGATACCCCCAAGATACAAACACCATACAAACATAACCATATCATATAACCGATACAGAACAGCCATGCACTTCGGGTCTACTGTGTGACTGGTCCGCCGCACTGGCCTACAGTCCACCTGGTCCACCCTCCGAGTCTATCCATATACATCGAGTCTACAGTGTGATTGGTCCGCCCGCACCGGGCCTTCAATCCACCTCGTCCACTCTCTGAGTCTACAGTATGACTGGTCCGCCCGCACCGGGCCTTCAGTCGGTCCACTCTCCGAGCCTCGACACGTTTGGTACGCCCTCTTGGGGCCTACAGCCTATCCGGACCGCTCGTTGGGCCTTCAGGATAACTGGTCTGCCCTGGGTATGTTGGCCTACAGCACAAAGCAGGACCCACCTTAACCCAACCCCAGTCCAACAACCATGTGCACATAAACATACAATCATATAACAATACGCATCCAATCAAACCGATCACATAACATAACATCATCCCAACTAGGATACCGACCTAACCGGTCACTAGCATAGCATCTTCCTATATACCAGGATACCGACCTTAACCAGGTCTCTAACATATACCATCCTAACTACCAGGATTGCTACCTGTCACAAGTATATCATCTACATACACTCCAACAATCAGACTGCTTCCATTCTTTGTTCTTGTATACACAGAGTACTCTTAGGCACATCTTTTGAAACCCAAATTCTTCAGATATTTGTCTAGATATGAATTCCAAGCTCTGGGAGCTTGTTTTAAGCCATATAGGGCTTTAGTGAGTTTATACACTTTTCCAGGTTCATCCTGTTTCTCGAAACCTTGGGATTGTGAAACATATACCTTTTCATTTAAATGCCTATTCAAGAACACCGATCGACTTCACGTCCAGGTGATGCACACGCCACCCATTCGGGCTTGCAAGAGACAAGATGACTCGAACTGTTTCTATTCTTGCCACTGGAGGAAAAACTTCTTCATAATCAATGCCTTGTTTTTGAACGTAACCCTTTGCCACGATCCTTTCTTTGTGCTTCACAATCCTTCTAGTTGGGTCACGTTTCACCCATTTCAATCCAATTGGCTTCCTTCCTCCTGGGAGTTCGACTAAGCTCCATGTGTTGTTTTTTTTCAATTGAAGCTATCTCATCGTTCATAGCCTATATCCATTCCTTCTTTCGGCTTGCTTCACTATAGCTTGCAGGTTCTTCTTGACTGCTCATCAACATGAGTTCTTCTGGTGGCAGTTCAATTTCATTGGTGTTTTCATATAAGTCAGATAGTAGGCGGTATCGTTTTGGGGCACCACCACCAGTAGAGCTTGAGGTGGTACTTGGAGTTGCTACGTGAGTTGAGGGATTTGGTGTAACAGAGGAAACGGGTATACCCTATGGTGTGTTACCGGGTGTAAAGTGGGTGATTGGGTTGGCTGTTGAATTAATGGACTGAATTGATTCGGCCCATACTTCATTATTATTGGGTGCCCCGATTTCATTCCCAGCTGTATCCGACCCGCTTACGTGCTCAGATGTGTCCGATACCCATTCTCCATTGTTGCTGTAATACTCTTCACTAAACAAGAAGACTTCGACGGTGAAGGATATGTCTTGTGATGATTTGATGTTCAACGGTTTTTTCCATTCCCATCTTCGATTTTCCTCAAAAATAACATCCCTGCTCACATATATCACACTGGTATTTGGGTCTAGTAACCTGTGAGCCTTTGAGCCTTTCTCAGTGCCCAGATATACTACTTTCTTACTCTGATCATCCAATTTCTTGAGGTGATTCTTTGCTATTTTCATATGAGCAACACAGCCAAAGACTCTCTGGTGACCTACATGTGGCTTTCTTCCAGTCCATAGTTCAAACGGTGTAGTCCCATCTAGAGCCTTAGTGCTTAGGCGGTTTAATACATACACCGCGTGACTCACTGCCTCGCCCCATAATACATCAGGTACCGCAATTTCCTTTAGACAACTCCTGACCATCTCTAGCACCGTCCGGTTTCTCCTCTCTACTACCTCATTTTTCTAATGGGGAGTAGGGTGCGGTGTATTGACGTTCCAATCCAGCTTCATTGTAGTACTCCACAAACTGCTTCGACATGAACTCACCTCCACGGTCTGTTCTTAACACTTTTAGTTTTTCCCGGTTTCTTTCTCCACTTTGCTTCGGAAATTCTTGAAGGTACGGAAGGCTTCATATTTTTATCTTTATTAAGAACACCCACATCACCCTATAGTAATCATCAACTAACAGCATAAAATATTTGTTGCCTACATGTGTTGGAGGTGAGACTGGTCCATAGAGGTCGCCATGGACTTGTTCCAATTTCTTCTTAGCCCTGAAATTTGTGCTTGCTGGGAACGTATTTCTTGATTGCTTTCCAGCCAGGCAGCCTTCACACAGTTTGGATGGTATGACCATCTTCGGTATTCCTTCAATTATTCCCTTATTTGACATGGACTTCAAAGCAGTGAAGTTTACGTGACCTAGCCTTGTATGCCAAAGCCAGGTTGGGTCATCAATTTTGACAGTTAGGCACTTTGAACTAACTTCTCTTAGCTCTATCTTGTAGAGAAAATTTGGTGACCTTTGTACCCTCATAAGCAGCCTCATTTTTGAGTCATAGATCCTCAGAAAGTTCTGCTTGATTCTAATCTCATCCCCTCCTTATGAGAGTTCGCCAAGACTTATAATATTGCTGCACAATTCTGGTATATAATATACTTCTCTTAATTTTCTTTGCTCACCATTTTTATACTTAAAAATTATCATCCCTTTTCCTTTAGTTCTCACTTTTGAATTGTTGCCAAACTTCACAGAGCCCTGGACTGTGGTGTCTACTTCATGAAACTTTCCTCTATCTCCAGTTATGTGGTTGCTGGCCCCTGTGTCCAGATACCACATATTTGAGTCACATGCAACATCCCCATTTGATCTCAGCTGCGGGTTGACCTTCTCTTCATTTAAGAATACTTCCCTTATTTCATCTTTAGCTTCAAGGGATGATAGCAGCAAGGCAGGTTCATTATCTTCCTAGATCAGATTACTTTAATGATTTCTTTTGTTTTCTTGGGTTCTTGCACTCAGCTGCATAGTGCCCAAATTCTTGACAATTATAGCACTATATTTCACTTTTATCTTGACTTTGACTTCTTTCTTTTTTCTGGTTAGAACCGCCCCTGCCATGACCACCTCGACCGCCATTTGGACCACCCTTGCTCCGGCCTCTTCCTCTTCCTCGTGATGACCCACCACGATTGCCTTTTGGGACTGACTTTGAACTGTCTTCTCCTTTCTTCTTGCTTCTCTCAGTCCACTCTTCATGGGTTAAGAGTAATTTTCTGTCCTATGTATCACCATGCCCCTTCTTTCTCTTTTCATGACCTTTAAGCTTGTCAATCACTACTTCTACTGTCATTTCATCCAGGTCAGCAAATTGTTCAAGGGTTGATGTTATCAGAAGGAACTTGGCTGGTACTACCCTAAGTACCCTCTTCACCACATAGGATTCATCTATAGTATCTCCCAAGGTACGCATAGTACTCATAATGTTTGTCACTTTCACAGCAAACTCATCTACTCCTTCAGTTTCCTTCATGTTTATTGAATCAAACTCAGACTTCAACGTTTGAATCCTTGTAGTCTTCACCCTGTTTGCTCCCATAAACATGGTTTTCACGGTATCCCAAGCTTCTTTGGCTGTTTTCTTCTCAGCCAAATGACAACAACAAGTCCTCAGGTATTCCTTGATAAATGGCTGCCAAAGCCAATTTATCCTTCTTCACTTCTACCATTGTAATTGTTGTTCTAGGTTCAACAGCTTCCCAAACACCTTGAGCTTGCATAAATACCCTCATTTTGATTGACCAAGCAGCATTGTTTGACCTTGACAACATTGGATAATGCAGATTGACCATTCCATCCTTTCACCACTTCCATTGTTTCATGTCATCTCTTCACGAGATTGATATCTGGGCATGCACCAGGTTTGCTCTGATACCAAATGTTGGTTTATTGCAGGGGTACTAAAGAATTTTATTACAAAGATAGGAAACAAAACACATCAAAGGAAACTGCACAGGGGACAGAAATTGATAAAAGACAAAGAAGGGTAAAACTGGAATACACAGTTTTAAAGAAAGCTGCATAGTGAACAGAGAAGATACAGTGAAGAAGTAGTAGGCACAGGGGATAATTGAGGCAAAGTGTTCTTTTTTCACTAAACAAAGAAAATAAAGTTGGGAGTAACTAACAACGTACATTTGCTTGTGTATTTAAACTAGAGCTTAGCTAAAATCTAGGAAACAAATTTGACTAGATGCTGTAGACCATGGACCACTTCACTGGCTACTTTGATTTATTCTAAAGCTAATAAAAACATGCATAAAACAATAATTCTGAATTATTCTTAACAAGGTATTCACAATTTCCCGTCAATTCCGGAAACAAATTTGGAAAAATAATCTTTAGAGAAGAGAGAATCTCCTATGAAATTCATTACTAGCTTTTTTTTTTTTTTTTTTTTTCTAAATTAGATAATAAACTTCTTAATTGTACTTATAATCGTTCTCCTCAAAATACTCGTCTACTTATTAGTTATATGCAATGTTGCGATCATCACAATCATACATATAACCTTTAATGCGATGTTTCCTCTCATGCATATCATGTTAGTAAAACATCGATTCGAATATCCTGAGCATCCAACAACCCTGGGCGACAATTATACTCCTCTTCCCAAGTGATAATTGTCAAAGATTTTTAGTCTACTTACTTGGTTACTTCCTCACTAATTGTTTACATCATTATAGGGTAGTGAATGCCTATTCTTTAGGTGAGTTGATACATAGATATGTTCAAGGGAAATAGAAGCCATTCCAGGACTACTGCATTCCATGAATGTTCCTGGAAGCTTACAACAACTTCCTTCTAGCACAGAACCAAAGAATTAATCAAGCTTTTCTTGTTCAATGTCCGGGTTTGTGTAATTATACTGTTTATAATAATTAACATGTAATAGTGGGTATTGTCAAGGATTTTGGTTTAGTAAGGTTTTGGTGAAGCTTGAAATACTTTGGTTTTTGTTAATGTTTAATTTTACTATTAGAAGTACTTTTGAATTACTTTTCTTAAATGCCTTGTCTGGATACTTCCGTTCTGACTAGATGAGAGTAATGGATGAAGGTTTGATTTTGTATAAATAATCTTTGGTTCGTTGATATAACATGCGGACTAATAAAATTTCTTGTACAACTATTTAGAAATATTAACACATGTACCACATGGAAGCAAAAATTAAGTACAAATAAGAACAATATTGTAAGGGTAGCAAAGAAAATAGGTAAAATAAGCCGGTTTTTGGTATAAGGCTGTCAACATAATTTCTCTTTCACTGTATATGCATATTAAAACTTACATCAACAAAGTATTATTTTTGGTTGCAATTGTCTTCTGTCTTGGATGAGTAAATAGTTGTTAATTTATTTTCAACTTGTAGCTATGCGTCTTGTAAAGAGTTGATAGTTTTTTACATTTTGTTCTGCAGAACGCACCTTTTTTATTGGTCATCATGTAATTTGATTTCCATCAAACTCTTTTTCTTTTGTTCCTTTTTTGTTACAATTCCTGATAGCTTAGTCATCTATGTTAGCATTGTTCATTTGGTGTTGTCTTATCGTTTCTTATTTGCACAAGAATCCGTGTTGTATGGAACTTCCTTAACCTCATTTTATGACATGGAAACTTGAAGTAACTTATGTCAATTCTTGCATCTGATTAAGTTTGGAATCAATCTCTCTGTTTAATTTGGCACCTTCATCTTTCGAATCCAATGTTCTCAATTTTTACTGTAGATTAACTAGGTATTTCTCTCGCCTTTAATTTATATTAACAAAATTATGGAACATGTTTCTTATGTTGTTATTTAGTTGTTGGTTCCTAATTGTTTATTGTGCAATTTTGCATTGTATGTGGTCAAAATGAGTTGGAAAATGATACATAATCCATAAACTGTGTTAAGTTTCTTGAATTTGGAGGGAGAAGATAGTGAGGATTTCATACACAGTGAACACCACTAGGCTGCCATGATGGCAGTAGGATGATACTTAACATGAGGATTAATGAATTCATACGACTATTTACAAGACACAAACTGCACAGAAGCAAAAGTCAATTACAATGTACAAAAATGCAAGTGTCTCAATGCATGTAGGTAAAATAAGAGGGTATTTAAAGGAGAGATTCGACAGAGAGATCTCACATTTTTCTAGTATTAAGCTGGAAACATAGTCTCTTTCAGTATGTATACAGGTTAAAAAATTGCATCAAGAAAGTCATGGCCTCACTGTAATTACCTGGCCAAATTCTTGTAAATCATTGTTGTTCCCTTAGTTTTAAAATGTAGTTGATCATGTGATTTTAGCAAAAAATAAACCATTTGTTCCATAGAAGTGTAGAGAACGGCTTTTTTGGAACCACAAAATTCCATCATTCTTGTGAAAAGGACAAAAAAACACTTAGTTTGCAAGGATGGTGATTTTGGACATATTGTAGTAATATGAATGCGGAAAAAGTTAATCGTAATGGGCATTTCTTAAACATATTATCCATGAAAAAAAATACAGAAAATAAATTTAATCTTAATATTCCTATAAGGATGAATATGTAGAGCTAAACTGCAATATCATTGAACATTCTTACAAGATTATGATGTGGCATTCAAGTAGATGATTTCTGCTTTTGGTGAGGCTCCAGGGAACTACATAACATCCTTACCAATGTCAACATCCCAAGCTCCACGTGGTGTGATTTTAAACATCTTAAGAGAAGGGGAATGAGCAAGTAGAAGGTTTATAAAAAGAATTTCCAGTCTTGATCCTCCAAAATCTGTCATCTCCACAGTTTGCTACTGATTCAATTTACAGTCCAAGCAGTTTGGGGCTTCCAAATGGTTCAAAGCTGGTCCCTCGTCAACTCCTGGGTACTGAAGAAAACATAATAAATGAACAGCTATTTAGCATCCAAATCATACAATATAAGGGAAATAAATATATTTTAGGCACTCATTAATTTACCCTCCCCCAAAGTTCTATCCACAGAATTTCCACATTTGGCGAGTTTCGAAGCAAACATAGAACACCAAGAAGTTGACACAGTTCACGGAGTTGCATATCTTGCAAGTTCAAACACTTTAAACTCTTAACCGGATATGGAAGCCACTTTGGCATATTTTCTTCGATAACATCCTGCCAGATGCAAGTGAGATTTTAGCTTACCAAAAAACAAGGAAATTAGGAGCAAGACCAAAGTTTAAACATTAAAATTTTACTTTTCTATCACCTCAAGAGAATCACCATCGATAGAAAGAAGTTCAATTTTGGGAAAGTTACTTAACATGTTCGCTATATTTATTCTTTCAAACCCTTTATGGATGCCTGGAATTGGAAAGAACTATATATATATTATGATTAATAATGCATGGAGTGTGTGATAACCGGAGCAACAGGCCATTTGAACAATTGAAAATTTTCAAACTCTGCAGCTTTCCGGCCTTGATGTTGGAATTGTAAATATATGTGCAAGTTCTCAGCACAAACTTGTTAAGCTGTGGGAAGTTGATATGAGTTCCACACAAATTAGCCCTAAAAACAATATCTTGGAGATAAAGCTTTTTAATATGGAGAAATCCTTCAAACTCAAGTGGTGGATTGAAGAAACATTTCTTCAAATGCAAAGTCGTCAACTCAAGACAAGAAAACACAGAAGAAAGTTGATAATGTCGGTCTGAATTAGTAAGGATGAGTTCCCTAACACCCTTTCTTGATAAGAGTAGGGTCCATTGATCAACTTCTTGGAAGCTATCAAGAGATATGTTTGGTATATAGAGATAAAATTTCAAGATAGGACCCTTGTAATTACAGCCTCTTCAAGCGGCACTCTAAGATTGAGTCTATCAAGTGTTCAAGCAAATTACTGATTCTATCTTCTTCACAAATCCCTTATCACATATCTCTGTCGTTAGTTTAAAAAAAATTGGACTAAGTTATTTCAAAGGACAATGGAAAACATAGAACAACTTGATGTTACCGACACTCCTAATTTCCTTTTATTATCGAGGTTTTAGGTGTGGTAACATAAGTTATGAGTAAAAAAAAATTAT
This sequence comes from Lactuca sativa, assembly GCF_002870075.4. NCBI lineage: Eukaryota > Viridiplantae > Streptophyta > Magnoliopsida > Asterales > Asteraceae > Lactuca > Lactuca sativa. Next base: position 106,071,418 of record NC_056623.2, on the reverse strand, counting down.
TGTAGTAGCAAGGAAAAATATAATTTAAATCAACTTAAATATAACAAATATATTACATGGCTACGTCAGTTTAATATGGATACGAGATAATTTGCAAAGATACCAGAAAACATTGTTTGAATGATGATCAGAAGAAATCATAAACAATATAATTAAAACAATGTCGCTCTTATAAATTGTTATAAAAGTAAAAGGATTTCGCGGTCTCTCATATGATTTTCAAAGAGTAAAAAAGTATGGAAGTTTGCGAAGTACAAACTAACCCGTCATCATTTTTTTATCTGTACAGCTTAGAATGTCATTGGGTTCGCTGCCCTACGGCGCCTATAGCAAGTATATAGCTATTCCAAAAGGAAATTTCCCATCAATTCCAAAAACACATTTGGAAAAATGGATTTTCTAATATGTGCCCTAAGGGCATCCAAAATGCATTCAACTCAATAGAGTTCAATAGATTATTACATCATCTTTTTACAACGTATACAACTCTATTATTTTTTTTATTACAATGCACTGAACTCGATAAAATTAAATAGAATTTTACAAAATGTAATTGATGATATATGGTCCATTAGCATGACCTAGACTGCTCTAGTGTGCCAGGAAAGTGCGCTCCCGCCAACCTTGTCTGGTTCTCCCTTGTCAGCCTTGTTGGGGCTCTCCCACCGGTTCGGCCTGGCGCCCCTTAGCATTGCTCTCCTTTGCCAGCCTTGCTGGGGACTCCTTTGCCAGCCTTGCTACGGACTCTCCCGCCGGTTTGACCTGGCGCTCCCTTGCCAGACTCGACCGGTGCCTCCGGGCTACCTCGCCCAATTCCTTGCTAGCTGGCCTGCATTGGTCTTGCCCAAGGCCTGACCTAATTCCCATTAACCTAATTGTCCCCTATAAAGTGCACAATATCTCCTCCAAGATGGAGGATCTTGTCCCCGACGGCTCAGTCGCTGCCTTAGACTCTGGCCGGGTGACTCAGCTGCCACCCTCCACCGTCAGCCACCAGCACCAAGATGATTCTTTCTAGCTAAAGAGAGTTATCTCAAATCTACCAGATGATCTAAGTTGACCGTCGGAGCCCGCTCCTGGGGCACAGTCCCTGGGGCAGCTCTAATGGCCTTGTCTGTTGTGACCTCACAGATCTGTCTCCAGCATAGAAGCACATCCCAGAGCAGGTGGTCGGAGTGTCGCATCAGTAATTCATAGCAAATATTCATGAATTAAAAACTTTTCTTTTTTCCATTCTATTGAACTCCAAATCTATTGAATGGTGAGGTCATAAGAAGTATTAATTATGAAAAATATTATCATAATTATATTCTAAATACATTTTTTATGGAGATTATTAATGCATTTCATATTTAATTATGGTAGTACTCCTTATAATCACATATTTTATACTTAATTATGTTAATATTTGTCATTAATTAATGTTTTTTATACGTGTCACATATTAGAAAATCAGATATTAATTATAAATAACATTATTTATAATGAATCTAGTTTACATTTAATTATGGTAATATTACACATAATTAATATTTATCATATTAAATTATGGTAATATTTTTATAATTAATACTTCAATTAATGATTATTATATATGCCCTTGGGGCACATATTAAAAAATCATTTTATAAAAAGGTTTATAGATTTATTTAACCGGTAAAATAGACTTAGTTTAAAAAAAATTAAAAATTAAAAAAAAACTAATTGACTATTTAAAACAAATAATAAAAGTTTGTTGAGTTAAAATGACATTTCCCAGAAAATAACATTTTTAACTCATAACAACTATCCAAAATATAATGATTTTTATTTATTTAACCCGATTAAAAAAACCATAACCATTTGTTACAATTCTTTTCAACAAAAATATAAATTACTTTCACAGAAAAACCATATAACATACTATTTAACATGTTTATTAAGGAAATTTCTTGTACAACTATCTTTAAGTATTAGACCACAGTTAAGCAATAAAACAAATACAAATATGGAAGATTCAATGTAGCAACTAGCAAAGCAAATAGCACAATAAGTGGGTATTTAAAGGAGATATTCAATAGAGATGTCACATTTTTTCTGGGATGAAGATATAAACGAACTTTCTCCATGTTTCTTTGACTATGTATAAAAGTTCACAAATTAAATCGATGAAGTCTTGAATTTGTCTGCAAGTATATGTCTATATTTCTGTAGATTTTCCTTCATTGACTTATAGATTTTAGATGATCTTCTGATTTCAATAAAGATAAACCATTTGAAGGTAGAAGTTTAGAGCAGGGCTTCGTGGAAGAAGAGGAATCCATTATTCTTGTTAAAACTTAAAATGTCAAAAAGAACACTTTGATATGCAGAAATTGGATTTTAGATACATTGCAGTCATGAAGGCATAAAGAAGTCAAGAACCATTTTACTTATCACCCTCACAACAAACAAATCAAGGTGAATAAAAAGATATTAAAGATAACTCAAAAACACTTAAAGCTATATTGAACGTTCTTGTAGAGTTACAGCTCTAGATTCAAGTAGAGCAGTTCTGCTTTTGGTGAGGCTCGGGGGAACTGCAGAAGATCCTCACCAATTTTAAGTCTATTTTGAACATCAACTTCATTTAGTCTAAAGGTAAACTTCTTTAGAGAAGGAGAATGAGCAAGTAGAAGCTTTATAAAAAGTAGTTCAGGTCTTGATCCTTCTAAAGATACTATCATCACAGTTTGCAATTCATTCAATGTATAATCCAAGCAGTTTAGGGATTCCAAATGATTTAAAGCGGGTCCCGCATCAACTTGAGGCCCCTGAAAAAACATAAAATTGCAACCACATTGTAGAATATAAATATAATTCGTGTACTATATGAGCAAAATAAATATGCTTTAGCACTCTTTACATTACCATGTACCAAGGCACTATACCCAGATTTCCTAAATTGGGTGAGTTTCGAAGAAAATAAAGAGCACCATGAAGTTGATCCAAATCACCAAGTTCAAAATCCGTTAACAACAAATTGTGTAGACCATTAACCGCATGTGGAAGCCAATTCAGATTCTTTTCTGCACTCAAAAACTATGAGGAGGATATCAGATTCTAACTTATCAGAAAAAAACAAGATTAGATATTTGGGAAAGGTGGGACCCGTTTATGCAATCTCCATTTGAGGAAGAGTAAAGGTTTAACAATAAAAAATTACTTTGTAGCATACCTTAAGGAAATGACCATCAGTAACTAGAGATCTAACTTTGGGCAAGTTAGATAACATTGTAGCCAATGTCAATCTTTCAGCTCGAACAAAATCCTGTATGGGTTTCATAAATACTATACTAACATCAGTAAGGCGAAGGCATGGAGTGTGCAATAACCGGAGCAACATGGCATCATGACACCCATAGACAAATAACATCTGCAGGTTTGTAACCTTGATGTTGAAACTATAAACATTTGTACCGTTACTAAGGGACAACGTCTTAAGCTTTGGTAAGTTGATCTCAGTTTCGCAAAAGTTAGCTCCAAAATCAATATTCAGGAGAAAAAGAGTTTGAAGATTGATAAATCGTTCAAGCTCAAGTGGTTGCTTAATGAAACAGTTCTTCAAATCAAGTTTTGTCAATTTTAGACAAGAGAACACATTAGAAGGAAGTTCATCACGTCGATTTGAAGTAGTAATCAACACAAGTTCCCTAACACTTTTTCTTGATAAGAGTAGCATCCATTGATCAACTTCTTGGTAACTATCAAGAAACATGTTTGGTATATGGAGATGAAATTTCAAGATAGGACCATTGTGAGAGGTCAAGACATGGTTTATGGTATTTATAAACCCATTACGATCAAAAGCTCCATTTTGTGCAAATGTTATGGAGAACTGCTCATCAAGAACCAACACCTTAATTTTGGTCCATCTGTACCTCCACTTTTTTGATATAATGCTGGTCCTTACAATATCTTTAATTCGGAGCCTCTCTAAGATTGAGTCTATTAAGTGCTCTGGTAAGTTACTGATTCGATCTTCTTTAACACAAGTTAAAGACCTCCTCTTATATGTCCCTGTTATTGGAATAAAAAAACACGACTAGGTTATTTCCAAGAAAATAGAAGGAATAAAAAAACATGGAGAAACTTGAAAATACTTGTACTCCCTTAATTTCCTTTTATTGTCAATGGAGATTTTGAACAAGGATTAACATGTGAGTTTTCCTGATTTTGTTAGGGAAATGTTGCTAATTGCACATAGTAACAGCATACTTCTAATTGCCTACTCAAAATAACATTGCACTTTCATTTCTTTATTGATAATAGTGTTACTTAACATGCATGAAACTTGAAAGCATTTCACAAGTTTTGGGTTTTATGTTGTTGTTATTGTTATAGAAATGTGAATATTCGTAGTTTCCTATTATGGGTGAATAATAAAGTGTATTGCTCATATTAGTATAGCGAGAAAAGTCCATTGCTATTATCCGTAAATTTCCATTTTACATTTTATTTCTTACAATCGTGCTTACAATGATTCCTCTTTGTCACTTTAATTTTGACACGTTTTCATAACACAAAATATTATTAGAAATTAAATAAATTAATTACACATTATAATTGTCATGTTCTAACAAAACACTGTAATAGATTGAGAAAAGAATTGATATATTTGAACTGTTTATAAGTTAATGGTTGTAATCTTTTCGGTATAGTAACATAACAGAATTGTTATATTTGCAGTATTCGTGAGTTAATCATTATACTTTAAATATTAGCAAAGCCCTAAAAAGGGTTCACCTCTCTCTATGTTATTCATTGTATTTCCCTGGTCTACGGTTTATTTGATTTATCCTCAAGCTTATAATTGAATCAATGGTTCCCCTGGAAAAACCTAACTTATAGAAACTCAAACAAATGAAAATAACATGACCATATCATATAGATTCTACTCGCAAGACCTAGCTTAATCCCTGCCTTGCAGAATTAACCAGTATCTGAGTACTACATAACCTTCTCAAAGTTTGTTTATTCCACTGGAATGAGATCATAAAGAACAGACTTCAAACAAATAGATATTAATTACTGTGACATGATATCGAGATTTCACATACGACTTTCAATGAATCAAATACATAGAGGTTTGTGAAGTAGATACTTACGCATCATCACTTGAAGATACCTTCAGAGCGAATGTCAAAAATTTTAGATGAAAACAACTATTCTAGCGATCTTAATTTTTTAAATGCAAACGAGAAGGTTTGTAACAACTAACAAATAGTTTCCAACCAATCTAATGATCTATATCCAACGCATATACAGATTTGAAACTTGAATGCGATCTATATCCAACCCATATACAAAGTTGAAATTTGAATGCGTTACCCTCATTTTTAGGGTTGTTATCTTGTATAATACGAGAATATCAATGTATATTTTTATGTGGATAAATTCCATTAAAAACACTGAGTTTTCACAAAAATTAAATTTTAATATTGTGATATTCTTTGTCTCAAATGTGACACTCCTTTTACTATTTTGTTTTAATTTTTACCGTTTAACCAGTCAAAATTTGACTGGTTGACATGTGAATTTTGATAATGCGTAATGCTGACAGGCATGATTACGTTACTCTAATTGTTGACATTATATTTTGAGTATCAAACTTTTATAGTAGTTATTCAAAATATAGTGACTTTTATGAAGTTTCCTTATGAATACTACTTTTGTGATATGTATCCAAAATCAGCCTTGACTCATGGTTTGTAAGTTACTTATACTTGATCATGTAATCATGGTATATTTTGTCTGGTTGTTATATTGTATGTACAATTTACGAATGCATATCTTTGACTCGCTCCCCTTTAATTATGTTCCATCATTATAATATCGCGCTAATCATTTGACTTCCATTCCATTCAAAATTTTAATCGATCCCTTATCTCATCCCTCGTGAAAACCCACTGTCACATATCTACTTTATATGTCCTAACCTATCTTAGTTCATTCACAAGCTTACCCGAGAAACCAATCACCACCACCATCACATCTTTCACCACTCATCACTTACAGCCCTCTCCTTATATAATGAATAACTAATAGACTAATCTGCCGGACAATTGTCCATTATCGCTTCTGATTCTTACATAAACTTCCATAGAACCATATAGGAACAACTTTGAAGAAGAAAAAAGGAGATTTGGTTAAAACTACCTCCATCTTTTCATGTTTTCGGTGATTGGGGTGTAGAAAGGAATTAAAAAGCATATGGATGTGCTTGGTTCTTGGAAGACTCTCTCCCTCCCTCGCTAAAAAACCCTAAACACAAACAACTTACCACCCTGCCACCAACAGAGCACCATCACAGTTTACCCTTTCCATTGTTGGCATCTCTTTCTTTCTATAAAAAGCCCTAAATGCCACCACGACAACCAACTCACTACATCCCGTCACCGTTGTTCTGGCTTGTAGCTCGTTCTTGAGATGGTTTTTCTTGCAGCATATATAGAAATATTTAGTAATTTGAAAATTTTGGTGCTTATAATGCTAAGCTATATTTTATATTTTGTTGTTTATAATTATGTGTGCATGTGTATGATAGTTTCAATGCTTAAACATATCAAACAAAATGTTATATCAAAGTGAGCAGGATATATATGGTATACAAAAGTCATTAAAGTTGCAACTAGAAGGCATAGGTAACAGTGGTGGAGCAAGGAATTTTAATACGGGGTATATAATCTTTTTCCAGATTCAAAATTATATGTTCAAAGAGTTTCTTAACATTTATAGTGGTAAATCGAAATATATATATATATATATATATATATATATATATATATATATATATATATGTATATATCCTCCTTAATAAATGAATGTTTTTTTTGCCACATGTCAATCTCTCATGAGTTTTGACATTTGTCATTTTGTGGTACTTTTGAAATAAATAGTATCCACTTGTCAATTTTTGGTTTGTTAAATTTTTTAAAATTAAAATCATAAACTTATATATGTAAATTATTGAATATCATATATATGATATTAAATTGCAATAAATACAGTTCTTCCTTTTTTATTTTAAAGTTGTATATTAAAAAATATTTTGTGTTTACATTTTAATGTTTAATCTTTTTTTTAAATCAATCCGTGTATTACACGGGTCTGACACCTAGTGTGTGTATATATATATATATATATATATATATATATATATATATATATATATATATATATAATTTAAGCAAACGTTACAATTGAATCTGTCTTGTCATGTCTTGAAATCGGTCAATACTATTATTATGAAAAACTTATAAAAACACATTCTTTTAAAAAAAATTGAATAAACAATCGTTTACAACTTGATCATCCGTGCTATTCTGCAATTTATTTTTGACATATGTCATTCCGAAAAGCTCTTTCTATCATTATTGTAGTAACCGTAAATGATATATTTTGTATAGTTATCATATCCCGTGTATTAAAAACATGGTATAATTTTTTAGTTGGAGATACAATAACATAAAACATGTTTACAAATAATGTTTTTAATTATAAAAAAACATTTTTTTGCGATGTTATAGTACTCCACCGTCGCATATAACTCCACCACTGATAGATAATAGGTTTGTTTTCAGCATGTGCATGCGAATAGATTCAATACACATATATGTTTGCAATAAATATGTCTCTCATCTCAACTTTGTTTTTAATTTGTTATATTTTTTCTTTTTTTGTGACCAACAAAGTTATGTGATGTATTTATATTTGTTTTGTAATCATATTTTACCCTTCTTTAACATAAAAGTTAAAATTGATAAGATTAAGCAACTTTGTTTTTTGGGTGTATTTTTTCTTTTTTCATGACTAACAAGGTTCTGTGATTTATTTGTATCTCTTTTGTAATCATATTTTACCCTAATTTAACATAAAAGTTAAAACTGATAAGATTATGTAACAGTTAAAAATGGGTGATTATATCCACCTTTTGGAAGTGGTTGGATTAGATTAATTACAAATAATAGTAAGTTGTGATGGTTTTGTGTAAAATAATTTCTTGGATAAATCTGAAAAAAATTATATTATTACATTAATAATATTATTTAAAAAAAATTAAAAAAGATCCCAAAGTTTGCTTGTATTAAAGAAATAAATGTTTGGATGGTCTTTAATCCTATCAATGCATTACAATGTTGTTTAGATAAATTTGTTGAACTTTATAAATTGACCCTTATGTGTCTTTCGACTAGAATATAAAATTAAATAAAATAAAAATAAACGGGGCTCGGGTTGGGTTTGTTTGTTAGGTCGATTTTTGTCAGCTCTATAGTTTTGATTGTCAATAAGATAGTCTTAACCTTATCATATTTTTAAAATAAATCATTATATCATTATTTATATAAACTTTAACGGTTAAGTCTTCAAGCAAGTAAGTTAACTCGACATTTGCATTAAGAGTTAAGACCAATAAGTTCAATTAAAACTATTGTTAAGCATAAAATATACCATTGTGATTAGATCGATCACGCAAAACATGTGAACTTTATGTGTCATTGTCTAGAAGCATAATACCTGGACAAGTTTACATCTTACGCCCTCATGGAAGTATCAGTTAAAAGATACGCCTTTGTTTTCAATGACGTGAGTATAAAATGACGTTTACACACAAAATCATATGTTTTCGATAGAAAACTATTTTTTTTGAAAGGAACCATTCGTCATCGTCCCTTTGCATGGGTACACATTTATAAAAGATAAGTAACTGTTGATAAAAAAACTATTCCCTAGAAAATAACTAACCCCCTCCTCCTCCGCCCCGATACCCGTCACTGGAACAAGTTAATATGTTAACGTAATCTTGAGTTAACATTCTAAGTGATTAATTACAATTTGTAAGGAAGCGCACAAATGGATTTATCAACTTTTCAGAATTGTAAGAACTAAAGAATTATCAATATTTTATAACTTGGTTAATACTTAATAAGTTTTATATGATAGCTGCAAGGAAACTATTCCTAAAATGATTTGTTTGTGATTTCTTCTTGATACCAAATTTAGAATGCGTGTATTTGATACATATTTAACATTGAAATTTTCCCAAATTTAGAATGTTTGTATTTTTGTTACAAAACCCACCGTTTTCCCCGCTTGTGTTTTATCATTTTACCTTTAAAAACCATTGAATTATTTTATTTTGTTTTATTTTTTACATTAAGTCATCATCTTTAAAAAGCAATGGATAACATCTTAAATATTTTTCACAAGCATCAAAGATACTCTTTACCATGAAGGTGATAAAACTGTCATGTTGAATTGTTGACAATTTAGCCACAAAGTCTATAATACCGACAAGCATGTGTAGGGCTCTTTCATGCATTCAGGAACTAGACTCTGAAGCAAAAGTGAGATTTTTATTTACAGTTAAAAGCAAGAGATATCAAGAAACTTTCATTGTTTTGTTTATTAATTATAGCAATTTGTTTTCAAGTTTTTCTTATTATAACATTGCACTTCAAAAATAATCACACAATTATAACATTGTACTTAAAATTTTGAAAAAAAAAATCACAGTTTTTTTATAGAGATTGCAGTTGATCCTATGATTTTGAGACAACGATAAACCATTTGAAGTAATGTAAACTAAAAAAAATCCATCATACTTGACACTTCTATCGAAAATCACCCATGTCAAACAAATCAAGGGGAATAAAAAGAAAAACAACCAATTCCACTATGTTTACAACAATGAAAAGCATAATGCTAAACAACAATTTCAAGTTGAACATATTCTTATATAACTATTTCTCGGGATTCAAGTAGATGATTACTGCTTTTGGTGATGCTCGAGGGAGACTCATAACATGTCTAGCAATCGCAAATCTTCTTCGAAAAGTCAGACGTCCAATTGGTGTAATGGAGATATTCTCAAGATTAGGTGAATGAGCAAGTAGAAGCTTTATAAAAAGCAGTTCCACTTCTAATCCTTCTAAACATGTTATCTCCACAGTCCTTAACTGTTTCAAAGTATAGTCCAAGCAGTTTGCAGCTTTGAAATGATCTAAAGCTAGGCCCACAAAATATCGAGGCTCCTGAAAAAACATAAAAATTCAACTCTTGTGACATATAAAATAAAATCTAATTTTAGCATTTTTTAGTTAATAACCTCAAAGTGCACACGTAATGTGTCTAGATTTGGTGAGTTTCGAAGCAAACAAAGAGCAACATGAAGTTGATCCAAATCAGCAACTTCAAAATCTTGCAACTCTAAACGTTTTAAGCTGTTCATCGATAATGGAAGCCACTTTGGAATCTCTTCTGTAGACAAAAACTATGAGGTGAAAGTGAGATTTTAAGTTGCATAAAAACGTGAGAAATACATCTAACCAGGGTTTTAAGACAGTGTGTTGCAGTGAGAGGGACCATTTTTGTAATTTTGTTAAACATAGATAATTTCTTTAATTTTGTCTTTACACACACGGACCATTTCTATAATTTTTTTCATATATATAGGCACTATTTAAATAAATTTGTTACACAGGGACACTTTCTGTAACTTTATCTTTATACAGGGACCATTTCTGTAATTTTGTCTTAGACAGGGACCATTTCTATAATTTGTTACACAGGGACACTTTCTGTAACTTTATCTTTATACAGGGACCATTTCTGTAATTTTGTCTTAGACAGGGACCATTTCTATAATTTTGTCATGTAGGGACCATTTCTGTAGCTTTATCTTACACAGGGATCATTTCTGTAATCTTGTCTATTTCCTACAGAGGCAACATTTATGAATTTTGTCATAGATAGGGATCGTTTCTGTATGTTTGTCAGAGAGGGACCATTTTTGTAGCTTTATCTTACACAGGGATCATTTCTATCATTTTGTATATTTCCTACAGACTACGGAGAGACCATTTCTGTAAATTTGTCTTAGATGGGGATCGTTTCTGTAATTTTGTCACAGAGGGACCATTCCTGTAGCTTTATTTTACACAAGGATCATTTCTGTAATTTCTTCTATTCCTACAGAGGGACCATTTCTGTAATTGTCTTTGACACGGATCATTTCGTTAATTTAGTCACAGAGGGACCATTTCTGTAGCTTTATCTTACGCAGGGTTCATTTCTGTAACTTTTTCTATTTCCTACAGAGGGAACATTTCTGTAATTTTTCATAGACGGGGATCGTTTCTGTAATTTTCTTACAGAAGGACTATTTCTGTAAGAAAATCTCACACAGGGACCATTTCTGTCATTTTGTATATAAAACACAAGACCATTTTTGTAAAAAAAGTTACAATGACCATTTCTGTCATTTTATCTATTTGAATACTACAGGGACCAAAAATGCAATTCACTAAAAAAACCAAATAGTTTGAAATTTGAATTAGCCTTGTCAATACTCATTCACGTATAACATTTTGATAAATGTTATATACGGGTAATTAAGGATGCGTAAATGGAAAGCATTTAAAGTTTACTTTGGTATCATACCTTAAGAAAATTACCCTCGATTAAGAAGTCTTCAATTCTTGTTAAGCTACTTAAAAAGCTGATGGAATTTATCATCTCAAATCTATCAAAATCTTCAAAAGTCCGAAAAGATACACCAAACACAACAATAGAAGGATTTTCCAACAATTGTAGCAAATTAGCATCAGGACACGTGACTAGAATCAAACTCTTCATCTTTGTAGCCTTGATGTTGAAATTGTGAACATTCATACACTCACGAAAAGAGAGATTCTTAAGTTGTGGTAAGTTGATCTGATTTCCACTTAAATTCTCCCCAAAATCAATATGCTCAAGAAAAAGTTCTTCAAGATTAAGAAACCCTTCAAACTGAAGTGGTGGATTGAAGTTACAATTCTCCAATATCAACTCCGTTAATCCTAAACATGAATACACATGAGAAGGAAGCTCATAACGTCGATTGGAATTATAAAGAACGAGTTTTGTCACATTGTTTCTTGATAACAACATCATCCATTCATCAATTTCTTCGAAGCTATCAAGAAGCATAGGTGGTATATGGATAACAAATTTTGAGATAGGACCCTTGTGAAGGTTTAACACTTGGTTTATGGTGCTTATATATTCATTGTAATCAATAGCTCCATTTTTTGCAATTTTTGCATTGAAGTGGTTATCAAAAGTCAACACCTTCATTGAGGTCCATTTGTACCTCGACTTTTTTGATATAATGCTTGTTTTTACAGCATCTTCAAATGGGACCCGCTCTAAGATTGAGTCTATTAAGTGCTCTGGCAAGTTACTGATTCTGTCTTCTCCAACACGAGTTACATACCTCCTTTTATGTTTCCCTGTCATAAAAATGGGATATAAATCTAATGAAATTACATGACTAAATAATATACACGAAAAACCTAGCTTAAACCCTTTAATACTTGCTGACTTGCATAATTAGCAACTATCCGATTATGTTTCAAATCGTATGTAATAGATCTTCTCAAATCGGTTTCTTGATTTATGTTTTCCAATGGATACGTGATAATTGACAATGAAATTAACAAAAACAGAGTTTGTGGATTCAACTGGATTGAGGAAAAAAAAGCACAAAGAGCATAATTCGACCAAAATCTCACAAATAAATCGACACAACAGTAAAAGGATATCGACATTTGTTGTACGAGAACTGAATACTTAGGTTTATGAAGTAGAAACTTACCCATTCACAATGGAGATACGATCGGAGAGACCAAATTAGAATGTCAAACAATTGGGAATTTACTATTTAGGGTATGTTGCCCGCCTACCAGCCCCTAAATTAAATATCGACGTAATTACAAATTTTGTCTATATGTTTTAACATTCTTTTGTTTCAGCAAAAAGTGTCTCCGGGTAATATCGGTGAGGTGGGGGTTCATGTAGTGCTAACTTCAATAGAAAGGGTCAACATGGCATCCACATGATATTTCCAATTTAATTATATATAGTATATACTTCCAAAAATCTTAGAACCTTATTTAATTGTTGTTATTATTATTATTATTATTATTATTAACGGCAAATCTAACCTACAAAGAACATATTTCACCAAGACACCAACGTCCATCTCTAACTAGCACGATCATCATACATAGACCTCCCAACACCACCCGTCCATCTCTCACTACCTCCATCCTTGAACTTGATTTAGAATTGAATTTAGAACTTGATTTAAAACTTGAACATGAATGTCCACCAGTATAGTACCATGTATATGCATAACGGGAAAGTTTCATGCTAAAAAAATCTATTTAAATAGATTATTTGTTCTTTTAGTTCATATATCCTAAAAATTCAAATTTTTTAACCACTTTTGAATTTACAACTCCTAAATGCCAAACAATTTCTCATTACATAAATCCTAAATATTTATAGATTTAAACATCTTACGATCCAAATTTGTTGCTCCAAGCAACTTCATTTAAGTTAGACAGAGATTTAAGATTTAAGGGAGACTCTCCATGGCGAATTCTAACTTCAGATATAGATCAAGAACTAGGGTTTGAAGTTCAAGTGAAGATTTAAAATCTTGGAATCACTCACTATAACATTGAAGGTATAATCTATCAATACTCTCCTTTAATTTTAACCTAGGGTTTAGTCTCCCCACCAAATCTGAATTTCATAGGTCATTAATGATTATGAGTTTATTTTGATGCTTGAAATGTACTCTAGAACATAATGAGGTTTCCATTTAAGCAATGAACAGTCAAATTCCCACTTCAACGATGGAATTGGGGTTTTTGCAACTATAACTTCACGATTGGGTTGTACATTAGCTCCTAGCCATGGTAAATGATTCAAATCTATATTATTTGAAGTATATGTATATCTATATGTTTGTCTTAGTCATTATTCCATGATTTTCATTGTTATTGTATTGGACATAGTGATTCCAGTGATGATCTACCATTGGAATTGAATGAAAATGATTTAGAAATAAAGTCAAGTATTAAAACATGGATTATGAATTCAAATAATTTGTTCAATATAAAGCTAAAATGATTTTGATTTACTAAAGGATGACAGAATGGCATCAACATAACTCTATAATTGTATTTGGAATATAATGGAAAGTATAACATCATGACTTGGGATTGGATTTATGTTTAATATGATACCTGACTTATGGTCTGGAAGATCTTATTCATCATAAAGTCTTATTAAGGTGGTTTATTAACACATTGAAGTCATTTGTGACTTGAAACATAGAGTGCATGATTAATATCTTCATAATCACTACTAGAAAACAGACCTTTAATGACACGCGTTTTACGACACGTACTGATTAATGATACGCAAAAGGGCGTTCCCTAAAAATAATGTCAGATCTTTAAAAATTTGAAGAATTTAGGACGCGCATTTTTGCATGCCCTAAAATTAGTGTCTCACAAAAAAAACACGGAGGGCGCTTATGTTAAAGGCGTGTCGTCTAGAAATGTCGCTTTATAATTTTACAAACGCGCTCTTCAGCAACTAGCAGCGGGAAAAAGGAAATCAAAAAAATTAGAAAACCCGCCTTCCTTCCTTGTTTCCCCTCTTTAGCTCTGGGTGTGTTCTTTGACCACAAAAATCTTCTCCGGTCTTCCTCCGCCTCCCTACATCGAGTGTTGCTTGCTTCTTTCCCTTGCACTCCGACCGCCGCCACCCATTCTTCCCCGTTCGTTGACATCGATCAAGGCTCACTTACTTCTACCCACTAGAACCACCATATATCCCACTCGATCTTGAAATTGTCAGAAAAAGCCCTAATTCAGTATTATACTCTCAAGTCTCAATATTAGGAATGCAAATCTTGATTATCGTTTGTTTCTGATTCCCCACAGATAAATCGAAAAAGGGGAATCAGAAAGGTAGCAGGAGTTTTGGTCCGGTGGTCGTGGTTCATCTGTCGAGCAACGAAGATGGAAACACAAGCAGCCATGGTGGCTCGATGATGGCAATCAATCGAGAAAGGGGAAGCACCTCTGGTGCGGGATCGATTTGACGAAAGGAGAATGGAGAAGCAGCGACGCTTCTCTTGTCTATCGTAGCTAGGGGGCCGCTCGGGCGGTCTCCTTGGCTGTTCTTCCTTGTCGCCAGCAGATTACACGTAGGGAGGGGACTCAACTGGTCCGATGGAGCAGGGCAAGTAGCGACTGGTAGATCGGTTCCCGGTGAGCCTTCCTTGGCTTCTTAGACTCCGTCATCGGTAGAAATCGGGGTAGATTAACCAAGGTGAAGTGTTTATTAATCCAGAGAAGATCATGATTAGGTGATAACTATTCGTATTGTCTATACTTTATAATATGATAATATCTATCTCTGCAACCGAATCACACATGCTTAATACCTAACATTCATTATGGATATTCAAAACAAGAATTATTCCCCAATTTTGATGAACACTTATCTGATAACTGCGATCTCTGAACAGAAGAAACTTCAATTAAAATGTTGTATCACCAAAATTTTAACTATTAATATAACTCGTTAACATTAAATTACCTTCAATAATGTGGTATCTTATATGTTAGTTTCTTCTGAGATAGAATCTGCTTAAACACATATGCTGCAAAATGCTAATACTCTTTTTCTATGGAATGTATTCAAAGCTCTGACAAGGAAGAACCTAATGTTGAAACAATTACATCCATGTTGGGGTATCAAAGTTACTCAGATGCAACATATGCAGATGAATTGACAAATTTTCATGAACATAAGGATGTTGGTGAAGTTTGGTATGCATATCAAATATATATAGGTATGTTGGTATATTGTCGAGGTAGTAAAGACTTTTATTACCAATATAGGAAACAAAACACAACAAAGTGGAATAAACAGTTTTAAAGAAAGGGTAAAACTAGAATAAACAGTTTTAAAGAAAGCTACACAGTGAACAGAGAAGATACAGTGAAGAAGTAGTAGGCACAGGGGATAATTGAGGCAAAATGTTCTTTATTCACTGAACAAAACAAATAAAGTTGGGAGTAACTAACAACGTACATTTTCATGTGTATTTAAACTAGAGCTTAGCTAAAAAATAGGAAACAAATTTGACTAGATGTTGTATACCAGGGACCACTTCACTGGCTACTTTGATTTATTCTAAAGCTAATAAAAACGTGCATAAAACAATAATTCTGAATTATTCTTAACATTCCCCCCCCCCCCTTTAATTATCAATTTCCTTCACTCCAATTAAGTCCCTCATCCCTTCATGCTTCACTCTTGCTAGGGACTTTGTGAGAATGTCTCCTTTCTGGCTCTTCCCACACACATGAGTCAGTATAATTTCTCCATTTTCAACACATTTCGTGATAAAATGATACTTGATGTCAATATGTTTTTTCCGACCATGAAATACAGGGTTTTTCATCAAATCAAGAGCTGATTGGTTGTTTACAAACAGTGTCACAGGTGGTACTCTTTGACCTGTGATTTCTGCAAGAAGTCTCCTTAGCCATATGCCCTGACAAGCTTCAATAGTAGCAACAATAAACTCAGCTTCACAAGATGAAAGTACCACTACCCTTTGCTTTTGAGATGCCCATGTAACCAAGTTTCCATTTACATAAAATGCCATTCCCCCTATGCTTCTTCTGTCATTTACATCTTTGGCCAAGTCACTATCAGTATAGCCTGAAATATTGACCTTTTCTCCTCCTTTAGAATAGACTAAACCATGGCTTAAGGTCCCTTTTACATATCTAAGGATTCCTTTTATAGCTTGGAGGTGTTTTATGGTGGGATTCTACATAAATCGACTAATTGTCGGATAAGGTGTCTAAGTCCATAACTTATTTGGTATATACTTGACCCGACCCGGCATGGTCTATTTGGGTTGCACTTCACTCGAACAATTATTATGGATAATCTTATGAGAATAGTATGTTTATGATTTATTAATATATTATAAGTTATAATATATTAATATGAAATCACATTGTTTAATTAGTATTGATCTTAAATTAATTATGAATTAATTTAGTGATCAAAAGGTGACTAATTAAACATGGGCTATTGCATTTTATATAATGTGGGCTTACACTCATTAGGAATGCGCTAAGCATGCATGGGGGTCCACGGATGATCCATGGAGCTTTTAACCCATGGATCCTTGAAAAGAAAAAGACATGGGTTATTAGGTTTTACCCCAATCCTCCACACTATATAAAGATGCTTGTGATGCTTGAAATGACAACTAGTTGTGTGAGAACTAAGGGTGGCCGATTTCAAGAAGCAATATACTATTCTTTCAAGTTTCCAAAGTTTGCGGCGATTTGTGATTCCACTTGAGGCATTCACACTATTGGTGCTAGGCTCTCAAACTCTAAGCAATCAATCACAATCAAAAGGCATGTCTTTCTACTAATGGTTTTATGATTCAAGATCCTTATGCTATGCTAGTTAGGAAGTAACCTTGGAAATCATTATTTGCATGTATTTAGAGAAAACATATATCCAAGGTTATTAGGGTTGCATGTACACCTTAGGAATGTTAAAATGCTCAAAACCCAACAGTGGTGTCAGAGCCTAGGCTTGTTTTCTTAAATACTTGATGCAAATTGCTGAAAAATGTCGAAAATCTACATTCTACACAGCTGACTCGCCGAGTCCTTCATGGAACTCGCCGAGTCCATGCATATATTCAACCAAATCGCCGAGTTAGTTTATGCACTCGAAGAGTTGGCAGGCTTGAGTGCAGATTTTCGAGTTTTGGTTCTGAAATTGGTCTAGAATCATTACCTTAATTTTTTTTGAACTTACAAAACCTATTTTTGATGTGGTAATGATAATGGTGGACCAATTTCAAAGTTATAATCAAAGTTTCAAGTTTATATATGCTTATATGATTCTTGAAAGTTGTTGATTATAAATGTTCATGAACTTATGAGTTTTGATAGATCATAGGAATTGTTTGCAAATTGTTTGATAGAATAATTCTTGATCTTTATGACATTGAATGAACTCCATAATTTGTCCTCAAGTTATGGAATTCCAAAAGTTTTTCTTTTAAATGTTTTTTAAGAAGTCATAAGTTACACTTTTGAAGAGTTTTTTCTAATAAATGTTTTTATGGACTCCATAACTTGTACTCAAGTTATGGAGTTCCAAGAGACTCTTCATTAAAAAGTTTTAAACACTTAATTAAAACTCATAAGTTATGAATATCCAAAAGTTTTTGAATTGTTCAAAACTTGCCCTTAAGTTTTTGAATTTGTAAAGTCTCACACAAACTTTAATTCCATACCCTAGAAGTTTTAAAAGTTAAAATTCAACCGTTATACTATTATAAGATTAATGGTTAATATTTATATATATGTATAAGATTAAGTTGTTTTACCGCTTCCTTGATCGGTGAAGGGTCATTAGCCGAACGGGTAGGACAATGACTTTAATTCTCATAAAAAGTATAATGATTATTATAAAGTAACTATATATTTTTTTTAATTCCCAATCTTAGTTACTTTAGGAAAAATGTGAACATGGTGCTAACCCATGAAATTCACACTTTGTACCTTACCAAGTCATTAGTGGAGCGTGTGTGGTTAACCGACACACTAACTTGTACTAGTAAGGATCACAAAGGGTGACTTAATGTTTATCATTGATCGGTGGAGCGCGTATGGTTAACCAGCACATTGATTAAGTGATAGTATTAAGGGTACTAAGTGAATTTGCATGGTTATTCACACCTTGTTTTGTGATCCTCGGCATCCCAGTCACAAAATTTGAGAGGGCACACTCGAGATTGAAACATGCCATTGAAAAGTTCAATGAATATCAAAAGATGTAGGTGTTTCAAATCTAATTAAAACCTAATTTTATTTCGTTTTTGTGGTGGAAATTGGTGAACCGTCATTCGCCTACCTTCAAATATTTTATAGCTTGGATTACGACATCCCTCTTCCAAGTTATAAAATATTATGTTGGGTCCTAGCCTTAATATTTCATATTGGGTGTTATGTTAAGGACTTGAATCAGCTAAATTGATTTTCTCCCATTGTAGATTTCTGGTTTAGACAACTATGACCTACCCAAATCTCTTGAAGATGGTGTCCCTCAACATCATGCTTCATTTCCTCCACCTCCTCCAATTATTCTCCCTAACCCACAAGTTTAAGGTCACTCAAGCCCTATTGGCAAGCAAGATCTATGTGTGATCACATCTTGGTGATGAAGTCACATATTGACAAGCTGGGAGGGTTGGGTGTCAAAGTCTTGTGAAAGTTGGATGTTTAATCACTTTCTTGGTAACATAGTGAGTCCCTTTGGGACTACTATGAGACAGACTATGACATGACCCTTATTGATCTTATCTATTTGCTTGGTGCTGCGGAATCAGCAATGATTTGGAACACTAGTAAAGCAAATTTTATTAGAAGATCAACTTCCCAAACCTTGAATGGACATTGACAATGGTAGCATTGGATATCTAGAAAAGGATTTCTCTTCCCAATGGAAATGTATCGGTCATAGTCAACTCGATCGGTTGACCAAATGGTAAAGAGAAAGGCTAAATCTGAAATAGTGTCATGTGCCATTACCAAAGGGACCATATGTTTTATTGCCACAGGGAAGGACACTGATTGCGAAGCTGCCATATTTACCTGAAAGATCACAAGGTTGATCAAGTTAACAAGTTTGAGTCTAATTCAGTTAAAGTCCAATGTCTAACTCTATTAAGTTCCTATTTGGAGATTCTTATTACATAATGTGAATGGGTCACATGTTGAAGTTTTTAAGAATCAAAGAAAAGATAGGAAGCTTAAAGGAAGTATATGATGATTCTGATTGTGAAGATGGGTTTCGATCGCATGGTTCGGTGATCAGAATTTTGAGCTCTTGCTTAAGAGTTATGATATATTACTTAGAAATAGATAACAACAAGGTTTTCATATGGATTGTGAGGATAAGTTTTTCTGCAAAGTTTTTAAAATAAAAAAGGTTTTAATTTTATTTATTTTAAAAATATCCTTACAATGGCATTTGTGAAAAATTGTTGCTTATATGTTTCCAGTAATAGCAATATTGGAAAGTAGATTTGATTATTTCATTTATGGTAGTGTCTGAATTTACCAAATGAGGAAAGGTTCTCATCACCCAAGTTTCAATTGGACCGAAACTTGGAATCATACAAGCTGTATTGTATGATGGATGAGAATTTTCATCTATGAAAAATTAAGACTAATTCCTTATGTGAATAAGGATAGGACTAAAGGGATCAAGTACACATGCTTGTGCATCGGTTAAGTCCACCACAAAGATTGATAAGACTATTCGTTATGATTTGCTAAAACATAGTAAATATGGTTATAGTTACAAGTTTAAGTATAATTCTAAAGCATTGAAAAGTTTTCAATGTGTGACAGAACGAATGGGAAAGAATCAAATTAGGCAGAAAGATAAAAGTTTCTCAAATCTGAAAAGATGGGAGAGTACTTTAGTATCGTGTTTTATGATCATCTTAATGATTAAGATACCATATCACAATTGATTCTCTAACGACATCTTAGTGCATTCTTATGGTTAAGAAGAAGAGTCATGAATTGTTGGATTGGTTAAAATCAAGAAGATGAATCATACTTCGTTCCAAAACAATTCTTAGAGTAATACTCCAAGGTTATAACCTTGAGTGACATAGAGTAAGGTTTAAAACACTAGTCAAATGTAAGAGTAAAATGTTTTCTACTCTCATACATTTGAAATTGGTAAGTTGTGATGTTTTAGATAAGACAAAGACCAACTAGACTAATTGTGTGAACTGTGTATCTTGATAAGAATCCGCACTCGATCTTGAATATTTGTTTGTTTGTCAAGGAATGGTTCTTGACAAAGAGAAACTTATATGTCAAGAGGACAGTGGGAGTCTTAAAGGTCTTGAAAGTTTCAAGAGCTAATCAGGGATAAAAACCTATAGTTTATCACAAGCACACGACTTGAGGTTTGTAACTTATCGTATTGACATAACTCTTGTTTCTGTGACTATTTCGGTAAAGGTTAGTATGTATATGAGTTCTGTGACTTCTCAATTATGTACATAACAACTTGGAAGCAGTGGTGGGCCCTTGTGCTACCAAGTGACAAGAAATTAAGATTTAACAAGTTCAATCCACGTAAGGCTGAATTTATCACTAACCTTGTCTTGTGATTATGGTTTTGACAAATTCACATGGATAGGAACTCATACACCATAAAATCTAAGCGCCATAAGGTTTCTCTCCGATTTATGAGAATGATGGTGAGGAAAAATTTTCACTAAGTAGATAGCAATTATGTTATTTGCATTTTCAAAAGTCGGTAGTGGAGCGTGTGTGGTTAACCGGCACACTAACATGGACTTATGAGAAATGGAAAAGGTCTAAACAATTGAGACTATGATTACGGCGTCCCTTTTCACAGTTTTGGAAATTGTTTAGACACACATGTGAGCTATCTAAGAAGAGGTGTATGAATCTAAATTTCAGAAGTCCAGATGATTTTTGGAAACATGTCAAAGCTAGTGGGAGCATAAGTGTTATGCTAATTATCATCATGTTAGTGGGAGCATGATAATTATGATTATTATTATTGCAAGTTAGCAATGTTAATTATAGAAAAGCAAAAGTTTCAATTCGTGAAGTTGCAGGTGTTGAAAAATTGTTTTGCTATAATTAAGGGCGAGGAAATTATACTTCAATTCAATTCTAAAAGGTTAGATTGAGATTTTAATCATTTTTAATCAAGGATATATATATATATATATATATATATATGTATGTATGTATGTATATATATATATATATGTATGTATGTATGTATATATATATATATATGTATGTATATATATATATATATATATATATATATATATGTATTTTATGTTGGAATGGTTCAACTTAACGAAATTCTATATATATATTGCGTTCTCAAAATTCGATTATGATTACAGCATCCCTCTTCATAGTTAAATTTTGAAAACATGGCAAATAAAATAAAAATATTGTAGCAAAAGACTGGTCTAGTATTATGTCTTTATGTGAGACATCATGAATCGTGTCCTATATGCTTCGGATATAGGATCGATTGCATGTGCTATAATATTCATCCTTTCTAAATTTTCCAAATGCTTAGGGAATTGAGAAGGGAAAAGTCTAAAATAGGATATGACTAAGGAGATTAAGCAATTGTTGAGGACAATCTGAGATTCACCAAAGATTGGTTGCTCATGGATAATTGGAAGTATGATGTAAATTGTCGGATAAATAAAAGGTGGTTCTATTTATATTGGGGTAACTAACAACGTACATTTGCCTGTGTATTTAAACTAGAGCTTAGCTAAAAAGTAGGAAACAAATTTGACTAGATGTTGTAGACCAAGGACCACTTCACTGTCTATTTTGATTTATTCTAAAGCTAATAAAAACCTGCATAAAACAATAATTATGAATTATTCTTAACTAGGTATTCACAATTTCCCGTCAATCCCGGAAACAAATTTGGAAAAATAATCTTTAGAGAAGAGAGAATGTCCTGTGAAATTCATTACTAGCTTTCATTTTTTTTTCTAAATTAGATATTAAACTTCTTAATTGTACTTATAATCGTTCTCCTCAAGATACTCGTCTACTTGTTAGTTATATACAATGTTGTGATCAACACAATCATACATATAACCTTTAATGCGATGCTTCCTTTCATGCATATCATGTGTAACAACCCGAAGTTGTCCATTGCCAAAACCCAATCCGCTCGTAAAACCAGTCTATAGCGATTCGTTCCTATTCCGTTTTTGGGCTAAGTTGTTTAAACTTATAAGTTTATTTTAATCTCATGAGTGTTTAAATCCCTTAGAAACTCATAAAAATGGCTGAAAATCATTAATTTGAAAATTTCTAAATTCTATCCCGTCGAATTACGATAACTTAATCGGGTGCGACCAAAAGCCTCGTTTAATGTCAGTATCGGGTAAAATTCCACCGTGTCCAAATCTTGGAAACTATTTAAAGGGGATTAAGCTTCCATTTGAAGCTTTTGGTCTCCCTCTCTCTCTACTCTTTCTCTAACCTCTCTCCTCAAAGCAACTCTACGGGTCCAAAATCATCAAATTAAGGCTTCTAATCATCAAGGTATCTTCCCTAACTCCTAGAATATCATCCTTAGCATTCAAATTCGAGTTCAAATCATGAATTAGGACCTTGTTCATATGTTTACGGCCAGGAACATGCTTGGGCCATAAACACATATAAAGGGGGTATTTATGCCTTAAAACCCCTCCAAAACACCATTGAGGCTTAGATATGGCTTGTAGAATTATGGAATTGGACATAGAACACCTAGAACATCAATTTAGAAGAGTAAACATGAGTTTACTTCCCAAGAACATGCTTGGGCCGTAAACTCATTATCATGGGGAGTAAACTCCTTCTAAGGTGTTAAATTGCCACTTACACACCTCCTAGGCCTTGAACAAAAATCTAGAAGCAACCACAAACAACTTAGAAGCCTAAAACATAAGGAAATCACCCCCCTAAGGAGTTCACGGCCATAAGAAGGAGTCTTGGGCCATAAACTCCTAAAACTATGTCAAATGGTGCCCAAATTTTACCCCTAGACTTGTAAAATAGCTTGAAATCACATGTGATTAATTAAGAACCACCAAAACATCAAGGATTTAGTGTGAGGGGAGTTTACGGCTGTAAACTCCAAGTTTACTTCCGTAAACTCCAATAAATGGTCCATATGTGAGTTAAATCCATTCCAATGCCCTAAATGTAATCGTAGCTAATTTTCCCAAGTCATATAAAGCGATTTAGCAACCAAAAGCACCCCACCATGAGTTTACGGCCATAAACTCATGGGGAATGAGTCATTAAGGCCGAAAACTCTAGTATGAGTTTACTCTTGAGGAGTAAACTCCATATCCAAGCCTTATGTGTCCTCAAATGCCACCCGGGTCCTTCCAAACACTTGAAATGAAGTGTTTTCGCCGTAAACTCATGGGTAATGAGTCATTAAGGCTGAAAACTCTAGTATGAGTTTACTCTTGAAGAGTAAACTCCATATCCAAGCCTTATGTGTCCTCAAATGCCATCCGGGTCCTTCCAAACACTTGAAATGAAGTGTTTTCGCATCTAGAAGCATATTTCCTCATCTAATAAATAATTTAAGTTCTAATTAGATACAAATGTGTATCTTTTCATAATACATAGGAATCTTGTGCGTTTGCAAACCCATAACTAACGTTTAGGATCCAAACTGACACGTTTCTCAACCGGTGAGTTCATACCCCTACCTTTTTCCGTGTTATTCATATGTTTTTCAAATGTTTTCAGGGGGGAATACAAGCAAAAGTACAAGGAAATCTTGTACTTAAACTTATTTTCAGCTCAAATGTTTCATTTTACATATGCTTTTAATATCGAAAACTATGTTAACCAAATAGTTCGAATTACAGAGTTAGCTTTCAAACTAATCATAGATTTCTTGATAGAGTGTTACAATCTATATTATATTTCATAATCTGCGAATAATGCATACTAATCATCAAATAGAACTAATACGAATATGAATACGAAAATACAACTAAGAACAGAACGAATACGAAAGTATAACTAGAAATAGGGCGAATACGAAAGCATAACTAGGAACAAAACAAATAGGAATACTAAAGTAATAATGCGAAAATAATAATACGAATACAAATACGAATACGAATATGAATACGAATACGAATAGGATTATGATTAGGAGTAGGAATACGAATACGAATGCGAGTACGAATATGAATAGGACTACAAATATAAATATGAATACAAATATAAAATACGAACATGAATATGATTAAGAATAAGAATACGAATATGAAGGCACGCATCTAGGTACATTCAAGTGTAACACAATTAGGATATCATAATATCTATCTAATATAACAAGTATGATAGACAATCAAACATTACAATTGGGATTCAATAACTAAACTTACTTTTAGGAAAATATAGGATTTTCCTGGGATAACAATTGTTCATAACCAGAATTGTGTAATAAAACAGTTAATCAAACTCTACATATAAGAAAATATTGGATTTTCTTGGATAACAAACTTTTCAGAAAACCAAAGGGAACTTGTACATTTTCAGAAAACAAACATCTTATGAACTCACCAGCTTTATACTGATTTTCAAACTGCTTGTATTCTCAGGTCCATTTTAGACAGGTACCCACGATCTTTTGGAGAAGACGGAGTGTACAGAAGAATCGTCTCTACTTTTGTTCATATATATATATATATATATATATATATATATATATATATATATATATATATATATATGTATAACACTTGTAACACTTTACTTTTGAACAGATGTAAATTCTAGTATGTAATGTAATGGTTGTTTACTTTGCTTACTATGTGCATTGGATTTAATACTCAACGTGGAGTCCGCCCCGGAAATGTTTCCGCCTTCGGTTTTCGGGGTGGACATCATGTTAGTAAAACATCGATTTGAATATCCTGAGCATCCAACAACCCTGGGCGACAATTATACTCCTCTTCCCAAGTGATAATTGGCAAAGATTTTTAGTCTACTTACTTGGTTACTTCCTCACTAACTGTTTACATCAATATAGGGTAGTGAATGCCTATTCTTTAGGTGAGTTGATACATAGATATGTTCAAGGGAAATAGAAGCCATTCCAGGACTACTGCATTCCATGAATGTCCCTGGAAGCTTACAACATCTTCCTCCTAGCACAGAACCGTAGAATTAATCAAGCTTTTCTTGTTCAATGTCCGGGTTTGTGTAATTATATTGTTTATAATCATTAACATGTAATAGTGGGTATTGTCAAGGATTTTGGTTTAGTAAGGTTTTGGTGAAGCTTGAAATACTTGGGTTTTTGTTAATATTTAATTGTACTATTAGAAGTACTTTTGAATTACTTTTCTTAAATGTCTTGTCTGGATACTTCCGTTCTGACTAGATGAGAGTCATGGATGAAGGCTTGATTTTGTTTAAATAATCTTTGGTTCATTGATATAACATGCAAACTAATAAAATTTCTTGTACAACTATTTATATAAATTAGCATATGTACCACATGGAAGCAAAAATTAAGTACAAATAAGAGCAATATTGTATGGGTAGCAATGAAAATAGGTAAAATAAGCCGGTTTTTGGTATAAAGCTGTCAACATAATTTCTCTTTCACTGTATATACATATTAAAACTTACATCAACAAAGTATTATTTTTGGTTGCAATTGTCTTCTGTCTTTGATGAGTAAATAGTTGTTGTTCATTTATTTTCAACTTGTAGCTATTTGTCTTGTAAAGAGCTGATAGTTTTTTACATTTTGTTCTTCAGAACACACCTTTTTTTATTGGTCATCATGTAATTTGATTTCCAGCAAACTCTTTTTCTTTTGTTCCTTTTTTGTTACAATTCTTGTTAGCTTAGTCATCTATGTTAGCATTGTTAATTTGTTGTTGTCTTATCGTTTCTTGTTTGCACAAGAATCTGTGCTATATGGAACTTCCGTAACCTCATTTTATGACATGGAAACTTGAAGTAACTTATGTCAATTCTTGCATCTGATTAAGTTTGGAATCAATCTCTCTGTTTAATTTGGCATCTTCATCTTTCGAATCCAATGTTCTCAATTTTTACTATAGATTAACTAGGTATTTCTCTCGCCTTTTATTTATATTAACAAAATTATGGAACATGTTTCTTATGTTGTTATTTAGTTGTTGGTTCCTAATTGTTTATTGCGCAATTTTGCATTGTATGTGGTCAAAATGAGTTGGAAAATGATACATAATCCATAAACTGTGTTAAGTTTCTTGAATTTGGAGGGAGAAGATAGTGAGGATTACATACACAGTGAACACCACTAGGCTGCCATGATGGCAGTAGGATGATACTTTACATGAGGATTAATGAATTCATACGAACTATTTACAAGACACAAACTGCAAAGAAGCAAAAGTCAATTACAATGTACAAAAATGCAAGTGTCTCAATGCATGTAGGTAAAATAAGAGGGTATTTAACGGGAGAGATTCGACAGAGAGATCTCACATTTTTCTAGTATTAAGCTGGAAACATAGTCTCTTTCAGTATGTATACATGTTAAAAAATTGCATCAAGAAAGTCATGGCCTCGCTGTAATTACCTGGCCAAATTCTTGTAAATCATTGTTGTTCACTTAGTTTTAAAATGTAGTTGATTATGTGATTTTAACAAAAAAATAAACCATTTGTTCCATAGAAGTGTAGAGAAGGGCTTTTTTGGAACCAGAGAATGCTATCATTCTTGTGAAAAGGACAAAAAAATACTTAGTTTGCAAGTATGGTGATTTTGGACATACTGTAGTAATATGAATGCCGAAAAAGTTAATCGTAATGGGCATTTCTTAAACATATTATCCATGAAAAAAAATCTAGAAAATAAATTTAATCTTAATATGCCTATAAGGATGAAGATGTAGAGCTAAACTGCAATGTCATTGAACATTCTTTCAAGATTATGATGTGGGATTCAAGTAGATTATTTCTGCTTTTGGTGAGGCTCAGGGAACTGTATAACATCCTTAACGATGTCAACACCACAAGCTCCACACGGTGTGATTGTAAACTTCTTAAGAGAAGGGGAATGAGCCAGTAGAAGCTTTAAAAAAAGTATTTCAGTTCTTGATCCTTCAAAAACTGTAATCTTCACAGTTAGCAACTGATTCAACGTACAGTCCAAGCAGTGTGGGGTTTCCAAATGATTCAAAGCTGGACCCTCATCAAGTTCTGGGTTCTGAAGAAAATATAATAAATGCAACAGCTGCTTAGCATCCAACTCATACAATATAAGGAAAATACATATATTTTAGGCATTAATTAATTTACCCACTCCCAAAGTTACATCCAAAGACTTTCCACATTTGGCGAGTTCCGAAGCAAACATAGAACACCATGAAGTTAACCCAGTTCACGGAGTTGCATATCTTGCAAGTTCAAACACTTTAAACTCGTAACCGGATATGGAAGCCACTTTGGCATATTTTCTTCGATAACATCCTGCCAGATGCAAGTGAGATTTTAGCTTACTAAAAAATGAGTATTATATCAGACAAGGAAATTAGGAGCAAGAGCAAAGGTTAAACATTTAAATTTTACTTTTCTATCATACCTCAAGAGATTCACCATCGATAGAAAGAAATTCAATTTTGGGCAAGTTACTTAACATGCTCGCCAGATTTATTCATTCAACTGGTACCAAACCCTTTATGGATGCCTGGAATTGGAAAGAACTATATATATCAAGATTAATAATGTGTGGACTGTGTAATAATTGGAGCAACATGCCATCTGAACAATTGAAAATTTTCAAACTCTGAAGCTTTGTGGCCTTGATGTTGAAATTGTAGATATCCGTGGAAGTTCTCAGCACAAACTTGTTAAGCTGTGGGAAGTTGATATGAGTTCCACACAAATTAGCCCTAAAAACAATATTTTGGAGATAAAGCCTTTTAAGATGGAGAAATCCTTCAAACTCAAGTGGTGGATTGAAGAAACAGTTCCTCAAATGCAAATTTATCAACTCTAGACAAGAAAACACTGAAGTAAGTTGATAATATCGGTCTGAATTAGTAAGGACGAGTTCCCTAACACCCTTTCTTGACAAGAGTAGGGTCGATTGATCAACTTCTTGGAAGCTATCAAGGTATATGGAGATGAAATTTCAAGATAGGACCCTTGTGAAGGAACAAGACTTGGTTTATGATCCTTATAAACCCATTAGGACCAACAGCTCCATTTTTTGCAAATTTTCTGGAGAAGCATTCATCAAGTGTTCAAACAAATTACTTATTCTATCTTGTGGTCCATCTGTACCTCCAATTTTTTGATAAAATGCTTGTCCATACAGTCTCTTCAAGCGGCGCTCTAAGATTGAGTCTATCAAGTGTTCAAACAAATTACTTATTCTATCTTGTTCACAAATCCCCTCTCACATATCTCTGTCGTTAGTTTAAAAAAAGAAAAAATTGGACTAAGTTATTTCAAAGGACAATGGAAAACATAGAACAACTTGATGTTACTGACACTCCTAATTTCCTTTTATTATCGAGGTTTTAGGTGTGGTAACATAAGTTATGAGTAGATAAACTTATTGTAGTAGCAAGGCAAAATATAATTTAAATCAACTTAAATATAATGAATATATTGCATGGCTACTTCAGTTTAATATGGATACGAGATAATTTGCAAAGATACAAGAAAACATTGTTTGAATGATGAACAGAAGAAATCATAAACAATATAATTAAAACAATGTCGCTCATATAAATTGTTATAACAGTAAAAGGATTTCGAGGTTTCTCATATGATTTTCAAGGAGTAAAAAAGTATGGTGGTTTGGAAGTACAAACTAAACCGTCATCGTTTTTTTTATCTGTACGGCTTAGAATGTCAGGAACGTTGGGTTCGCTGCTCTACGACGCCTATAACAAGTATATAGCTATTCCCAAGGAAATTTCTCATCAATTCCTAAAACACATTTGGAAAAAGGAATTTTCTAATATGTGCCCTAAGGGCATCCACAATGCATTCAACTCAATAAAGTTTAATAGATTGTCACATCGTCTTTTTACAATCTATACAACTCTATTATTTTTTTTATTGCAATTCATTGAACTCTAAAAAATTCAATAGAATGTTATAAAACGTAATGTATAGAAAATATTCAAGAATGCCAAGGTTGATCTTTAAATCCATTGAATGTCAAGGTTGCATCCCACAATGATAGAGTTTCATGAATTCAATGACACATAGACTTGCCACCTCATTCAACCCTATCATTAGACTCACCATTGTAGATGCTCTAAGGGCACATATAAGAACTAATAATAAGTGTTAATTATGACGGATATTACTATAATTAAATATAATAAATATCAATTGAGATTTTATAATATGTGCCCTAAGGGCATATATAGTATTAATTATGAAAAATATTACCATAAATTATATTCTAAATACATTTTTTATGGAGATTATTATTGCGTTTCATATTTAATTATGATACTACTCATAATTAATGTATTTTATATTTAATTATGGTAATATTTGTCATTAGTTAATGTTTTTTATATGTGTCTTTAGGACGCATATTAGAAAATCTCATATTAGTTATAAATAATATTATTTACAATTAATGTATTTCACATTTAATTATAGTAATATTACACAAAATTAATATTTATCACATTTATATATGGTAATATTTCTTATAATTAATAATTCAATTAATGTTTCTTATATGTGGTCTTATGACACATATTAAAAAATTCGTTTATAAAAAGGTTCAAGGATATTAACCGGAAAAATAGACATAGTTAAAAAAAATTTATAAATAATAATAAAACAAACTAAGACTATTTAAAACAAATAGGAAAAGTTTGCCGGATTAGAATGACATTTCCAAGAAAAATAACATTTTAAACTCGGAATAACTATCCAAAATATAATGAATTGTATTTATTTAACCCGATTAAAAAAACCATAACCATTTGTTACGGTTCTTTTCCACAAAAATATAAATTACTTTCACAGAAAACCAGATAACATACTATTTAACATGTTTATTAATGAAATTTCTTGTACAACTATCTGTAAGTATTACACCACAGTTAAGCAATAAAACAAGTACAAATATGGAAGATGCAATGTAGCAACTAGCAAAGCAAATAGAGCAATAAGTGGGTATTTAAAGGAGATATTCAACAGACATGTCACATTCTTTCTGGGATGAAGATGTAAACGAACTTTCTCCATGTTTCTTTGACTGTATAAAAGTTCACAAATTAAACAGATGATGTCTTGAATTTGTCTGCAAGTATATGTCTACATTTCTGTAGAGTTTCCTTCATTATAGATTTCAGATGATCTTCTGATTTCAATAAAGATTAACCATTTGAAGGTAGAAGTTTAGAGCAGGGCTTCGTGGAAGAAGAGGAATCCATTATTCTTGTTAAAACATAAAATGTCAAAAAGAACACTCTGATATGCAGAAATTGGATTTTAGAT
Organism: Lactuca sativa; assembly: GCF_002870075.4. Taxonomy (NCBI): domain Eukaryota; kingdom Viridiplantae; phylum Streptophyta; class Magnoliopsida; order Asterales; family Asteraceae; genus Lactuca; species Lactuca sativa. The sequence goes on along the minus strand of NC_056623.2, from coordinate 106,040,400 downwards.
ACATTGCAGTCATGAAAGGCATAAAGAAGTCAAGAACCATTTTACTTATCACCCTCACAACAAACATATCAAGGTGAATAAAAAGATATTAAAGATAACTCAAAAACACTTAAAGCTATATTGAACGTTCTTGTAGAGTTACAGCTCTAGATTCAAGTAGAGCAGTTCTGCTTTTGGTGAGGCTCGGGGGAACTGCAGAAGATCCTCACCAATTTTAAGTCTATTTTGAACATCAACTTCATTTAGTCTAAAGGTAAACTTCTTTAGAGAAGGAGAATGAGCAAGTAGAAGCTTTATAAAAATTAGTTCAGGTCTTGATCCTTCTAAAGATACTATCATCACAGTTTGCAGTTCATTCAATGTATAATCCAAGCAGTTTAGGGATTCCAAATGATTTAAAGCGGGTCCCGCATCATCTTGAGGCCCCTGAAAAATCATAAAAATGCAACCACATTGTAAAATATAAATATAATTCGTGTACTATATGAGCAAAATAAATATGCTTTAGCACTCTACATTACCATGTACCAAGGCACTATACCCAGATTTCCTAGATTCGGTGAGTTTCGAAGCAAATAAAGAGCACCATGAAGTTGATCCAAATCACCAACTTCAAAATCCGTTAACAACAAATTGTGTAGACCATTAACCGCATGTGGAAGCCAATTCAGATTCTTTTCTGCACTCAAAAACTATGAGGTGGAAATCAGATTCTAACTTATCAGAAAAAAACGAGATTAGATATATGGGAAAGGTGGGACCCGTTTATGCAAACTCCATTTGAGGAAGAGTACTTTGTAGCATACCTTAAGGAAATGACCATCAGTAACTACAGATCTAACTTTGGGCAAGTTACTTAACGTTGTAGGCAATGTCAATCTTTCAGCTCAAACAGAATCCTGTATGGGTTTCATAAATACTATACTAACATCAGTAAGGTGAAGGCATGGAGTGTGCAATAACCGGAGCAACATGGCATCATGACAACCATAGACAAATAACATCTGCAGGTTTGTAACCTTGATGTTGAAACTACAAACATTTGTACATTAACTAAGGGACAACGTCTTAAGCTTTGGTAAGTTGATCTCGGTTTCGCGAAAGTTAGCTCCAAAAACAATATTCAGGAGAAAAAGAGTTTGAAGATTGATAAATCGTTCGAGCTCAAGTGGTTGCTTAAAGAAACAGTTCTTCAAATCAAGTTTTGTCAGTTTTAGACAAGAGAACACATTAGAAGAAAGTTCGTAACGTTGATTTGAATTAGTAAACCCGAGTTCCCTAACACTTTTTCTTGATAAGAGTAGCATCCATTGATCAACTTAATCAAACTGTGTGTTTATTATTGATTATCTCAAAGATACGATACATATGAACCTAATATTTATAGGTTAGATAAATACAATTAGGTACCCTCTAATTTAAGTAAAATACAATGCAACACATAAACTTAGTCTAACATGCCCCCGCAAGCTAAGGACGGGGAACGACCTGTAGCTTGGATCGTAAAAAGAGAAATCTTTGAGAAGACAACGGTTTGCTAAAAACATCAGCGATCTGATCAGCAGTAGAAATGAACTGAACACATAATTGACCAGAAGCCACACGTTCACGAACAAAGTGAAAATCCACTTCAACATGTTTGGTGCGAGCATGAAAAACCGGATTAGCAGCTAGATAGGTAGCACCAAGATTGTCACACCAAAGTGTAGGACGTTGAACTGAAACTCCCAATTCATTGAGAAGAGCTTTCAACCAGACTAATTCAGCCACCGTATCTGCAAGGGCTTTGTACTCCGACTCGGTTGAAGATCTTGAGACAGTACACTGAGACAGTTTGCTGTTTTCTGGCAGTCCATGAGATCAAGTTCGATCCCAAATATATAGCAAATCCTCCCGTGGAACGTCGATCATCAGGGCATCCTGCCTAGTCTGAATCCGAGAAGGCATGTAAAGAATCAAATGTAGAGTGTTGCCAATGAACATCCGTAAAGGCTTGGAGAGAGGAACCCGAATCATGCCTAATGAGAAGTCCAAAATCAGTCGTGCCCTGTAAGTACCGCAAGATACGTTTGACAGCGGACCAATGGTTTTCGGTAGGAGCATGCATGAATTGACACACTTTGTTGAAGACATAAGCAATGTCAGGACGAGAGATACTAGCATACTGAAGAGCTCCGACGAGTTGTTTATAGATAGTCGGATCTGGCAAGAGAGGACTGTCACCAATAGATAAGACCTGAGTGGTGGTCATTGGAGATTGGACCGGTTTGCAATCCTTGAGACCCGAACGATGAAGAATATCCAAAATATACTTCCGTTGGGACAATATGAGGTTAGAATTACGAGAAACAACCTCAATGCCCAAGAAGTAATGCAGTTGACCAAGGTCTTTAATGGAAAAAGTGGAACCCAACTGTTGAATGAGGTGAGCAATCATCGCATCATCATTACCAGTAATAATGATATCATCCACGTAGATTAGAATGTAAATTCGAGTCCGACCTATTTTCAGAATAAATAAAGATGGGTCAGTGCGAGACCCCGAAAAACCAAAGCGATGCAACACAGTGGACAAGCGTTGAAACCAAGCTCGTGGAGCTTGCTTGAGACCATACAAAGACTTGTGAAGAAGGCACACATGACCAGGTTTAGAAGGATCAACAAATCATTGTGGCTGCCGAATGTAAACAGTTTCTTTTAAGTCACCATGAAAAAATGCATTATGAACATCCAATTGCCTGATTGACCATTTATGAGTTACAGCAAGAGAGAGGACAACCCGAATTGTGGTGGCTTTGATCACAGGACTAAAAGTTTCATGATAGTCAACACCCGCTTGTTGTTTGAAACCCTTTGCTACAAGTCGTGCTTTGTAGCGAGAAATATTGTCCTCGGGGTCTCGCTTAAGTTTATAAACCCATTTGGAATCTATGATGTTGGCATGAGGAACTGGAGTGACAAGAGTCCATGTACCATTTTTGATAAGAGCAGTGTATTCCTCTGACATGGCATTCCGCCATTCCTGAGATTTGCTCGCAACCGAAAATGAGGTAGGTTCGGTAATAGAAGCAGTAGCATGATATATCGAGGGGCTATAAGGTGTAGTCCGTTTCGGGTTGGGGCGTAAATGTGGGGGACGGGTGCGTAGAGGAGGAGGTGGCGCGGCATTAGGAGAGGTATCAAACGACTCAGTCGAGGTAGTTTCTGTGGTGATAGGTGGCGATGCTGCCAAAGGAGTAGTTATAGGAGATGTAGGAGGTGTGGTTGGAGGTGAGTTGTCAGTAGTAGTAGTAGAAGTAGGATCGGGTATAAAACTTGGGAGAGATGAAACATACGTAGCGGCACGAGTGGTACTAGGTGGAGGTGGGCGTTTGAACGGAAAAACATTCTCATTAAATCGAACACGGCGAGCAATGTAGATTCGATCCGTAGAGGTGTCAAGGCATCGGTAACCATGGTGTAGTGGGCTATAACCAAGAAATGTACAAGGAGCAGAGCTAAAATCCATTTTGTATCTATTGTACGGGCGAAGGTGTGGAAAACATTCACATCCAAAAACCCGAAGAAAGGTGTAGTCAGGTTTTCGACTGAAGACATGTTGGTAAGGTGATCTATTGGATGAGGTTCGAGATGGTAAGCGATTGATAAGATACACGGCTGTCTCAAAAGCAAACTGCCAAAATCGTTGGGGAAGATTGGCATGAGCAAGGAGAGTAAGGCCAGTTTCAACCACGTGACGATGACATCGCTCAACAAAACCATTTTGCTTGCTAGTATGAGGGCATGAGCGACGATGAATGATTCCAAGTGATGAGAAAAAGGAAGATAGATTGCGAAATTCCCCTCCCCAATCAGTTTGAACACTTTTGAGTTTGGTATTGAATTGTCATTCTACCATCTTGACAAAGTTGGTGAAAGTTTGAAAAACATCAGATTTATGTGTCAATGGGAAAAACCACATATAGCGAGAGTGATGATCAACACAAAGTAAAAAGAACCGACAGCCATCAAATGATAAAATAGGTGAGGGACCCCAAACATCACAATAAATTAAGTCTAAAATATTATTGCTTCGAAAAGATGAACTAGGTAAAGAAAGTTTGGAAGATTTCCCTAACTGACAAGCAGAACATAAATCTAAACAATGTTTTGTAGAAACAGGAAGCGAACAACTAGAAACAATAGTGTCAAAAACACGTTGATGTGGATGACCAAGGCGGTGGTGCTAGATTCTTGAGGAAGCTTTAGTTGCTGTGAGAGCCAACTTTGTTAAGGACTTGAAACTTGGAAGACGAAGCGAGTAGAGACCGTTATTACTTGGTCCCGTGAGAAGAGTGGTGCGAGTACGTTCGTCCTTCACAACAAAGAAAGAGGAGTGAAATTCAAAGAAAACATTGTTGTCTTGACAAAATTGTTGAACAGATAAGAGATTTTTCTTGACATCATGAACATGAAGAATATTGGAAAGATTAAAGGTTTTATTAGATGAATAACATTTTGAAAATCCAATATGAAGAATAGGAAGAGAGTTACCATCACCAACATGAAAAGAATCAGGACCACGATAGAACTCGGAGGTGTCAAGGTTGGACAGATCTGGTGTGGTGTGGGAGTTTGCACCTGTGTCAGGGAACCAAGTAGTGCCGGAAGTAGAGACATTGTCAGCAAAGGTTGCGAAATTTGCCTGCAAATTCGGTTTTGACGAGTTACTTGCATCTTGGTTATTTGGACACTGGGATGGAAGATGGCCAATACCACAACGTTTGCAATGACCAAATACAGTGTTTTGTGTGGAGGCCCAAGAGAATTTCCTGGAGGGACATGAGTTGGCACCATGAGATCGATTCTGAAAATTCCAACGCGAATTATTCCCACGCGAGTTTCCTCAACGATTTCCTCTGTAGTTGCTGTTTGGGGGCCGTGAGGCATAGAAAGCTTGAGGAGTTGCACTTTGTGGAGCAATCGGATTAAGTTGGAAGCCAAGCTGGGACGCCATGCTTTGTAGAGACTGAAGTTGGCTTTGAAAATTGTTAATGTTGAGTGATGTTTCTGTTGAATCAGCAAACACGTGTGGCTGTGATGTAGGGGCAGCAGTAAGATTTTTATTTATCATATAATCATGATCACTCAAAAGGGCATGTAGCTCAATGAAGGTAACAGGTGGGTGACGAGCTAAGAGGGTAGACTTGAGTCCGTTATACTCTTCACGTAGCCCAGAAATAACAAGAAGAACCAGATCCTTGTCTTTAACAGGTTCACCAATATTAGCAAGTGCAGTAGCATATTCTTGTGCGCGTGCAAGATAGGCAAGAGGAGTTTCATCGCCTTTCATGGTGAGTTTTAGCAACTGGGTTTTTAATGTATACTCTCTTGAAGAATTGGTTGGGGCATAAACACGTTCTAATTGTAGCCATAGATCTCGTGAGGTAGTACCCTGAACATGCTGGAAGGAAGCCTCTGAGATGGTAGAGATGATTATCATACGAACATGAGCATCATTAGAGATCCAACGAGAGTAACTGGGATTGTCTGTAATTGTCTCTCCTGTGCCGACTTTGGGCTCAGGGCATGGTATTGTACCATCGACATAACCGAACAGATTGTTGGAGATGAGAAAGGGTTTTAGCATGGCCTTCCAATACCCATAGTTTGTGGGTGTGAGGGTAAAAGCGAATTTATGAGAATTATGAGAGGTTTTCTCCTGTGTAGTGAAGGCAGCAATGGTCGCCATGAAGTTTCTTGACAGATCGGTGATTAGGGTTTATCTTGCGTAAGAGGCTGTTGTGAGGATGCCGCCAATAAGGTAAAGATTAACTTGACTCTGATACCAAATCAAACCGTGTTTTTATTATTGATTATCTCAAAGATATGATACATATGAACCTAATATATATAGGTTAGATAAATACAATTAGGTACCCACTAATTTAAGTAAAATACAATGCAACACATAAACTTAGTCTAACAAACTTCTTGGTAACTATCAAGAAACATGTTTGGTATATGTAGATGAAATTTCAAGATAGAACTACTGTGAGAGGTCAAGACATGGTTTATTGTATTTATAAACCCATTACGATCAAAAGCTCCATTTTGTGCAAATTTTGTAGAGAACTGCTCATCAAGAATCAACACCTTAATTTTGGTCCATCTGTACCTCCACTTTTTTGATATAATGTTGGTCCTTACAGAATCTTTAATTCGGAGCCTCTCTAAGATTGAGTCTATCAAGTGCTCTAGTAAGTTACTGATTTTATCTTCTCTATCACAAGTTAAAGACCTCTTCTTATATGTCCCTGTTATTGGATTAAAAAATACAAGTTATTTCGAAAAAATGGAAGGAATAAAAAAACATGGAGCAATAAAGTGTGTTGCTCATATTAGTATTGAGAGAAAAGTCCATTGCTATTATCCACAAGTTTCCATTTTACATTTTATTTCTTACAAACATGCTTACAAGGATTCCTCGTCACTTTAATTTTGAAAAGTTTTCATAACATAAAATGTTACTAGAAACTAAATAAATTAATTACACATTATAACTGTCATGTTCTAAAAAACACTATAATAGACTGAGAAAAGAATTGATTTATTTTCACTATTTATGAGTTAATGATTGTCATATTTTTGGTATAGTAAGATAACAGAATTGCTTTATTTGAAGTATATGTGAGTTGATCATTATGCTTTAAATATTAACAAAGCCCTAGAAAGGGTTCACCTCTCTCTATGTTATTCATTGTATTTTCCCAGGTCTACAGTTTATTTGATTTATCCTCAAGCTTATAACTGAATCAATGGTTTCCCCTAGCAAAACCTAACTTATAGTCACTTCGACTAATGAAATTACACTGGCAAAGCCTAGCTTAATCCCTGCCTTGCAAAGTTAACCGGTATCTAAGTACTACATAATCTTCTCAAAGTGATTGGTTTATTCAACTGGAATGAGATCATAATAAACAGACTTCAAACAAATTGATAATAATTACTGTGACACGATATCGAGATTTCACATACGACTTCAATGAATCAAATACATAGAGGCTTGTGAAGTAGAAATTTACGCATCATCACTTGAAGATACCTTCAGAGCGAATGTCAAAAATTTTAGATGAAAAGAAGTACTCTAGCGATATTAATTTTTTACGTGTAGACGAGAAGGTTTGTAACAACTAACAAATACTTGCCAACCAATCTAATGATCTATATCCAACCCATATATAAATTTGAAATTTGAATGCGATCTATATCCAGCCATATACAAAGGTTAAATTTGAATGCGTTACCCTTATTTTTAGGGTTGTTATCTTGTATAATACCAGAATATCAATGTATATTTTTATATGGAAAAAATCCATAAAATACACTAGGTTTTCACAAGAATTAAATTTTAATATTGTGTTATTCTTTTTCTCTAATCTGACATTCCTTTTACTAATTTGTTATAATTTTACCGTTTAACCACTCAACCTGGTTGACATGTGAATTTTGATAATGCGTCATGCTGACAGGGCATGATTACCTGACTCTATTCGGTGACATTATATTTTGAGTATCAAAACTGATAAATATAAAATATAGTAACTTTTATAATAGTTATTCAAAATATGGTGACTTTTATGAAGTTTCCTTATCACTATTACTTTGTGATATGTATCCAAAATTGGCCTACCAAGTGACTCATGGTTTGTAAGTTTCTTATATTTGATCATGTAATCATGGTATATTTTTACTGGTTGTTATATTGTATGTACAATTTACTGATGCATGTCTTTGACTCGGTCCCCTTTACTTCTGTTCCATCATTATAATATCGTGCACTAATCATTTGACTTCCATTCCATTCAGAATTTGAATTGATCCCTTATCTCATACCTCGTGAAAACCCACTGTCACATATCTAGTTTTTTATGTCCTAACCTATCTTAGTTCATTCACAAGCTTACCCGAGAAACCAATCACCACCACCATCACATATTTCACCACTCATCACTTACTGCCCTCTCCTTATATAATGAATAACTAATAGACTAACTGCCCGGAAATAGTCCATTAACGCTTTCGATTCTTACATAAGCTTCTATACAACCATATATGAACAACTTTGAAGAAGAAAAAAGGAGATTTGGGTAAAACCACCTCCATCTTTTAATGTTTTCGATGATTGGGGTGTAGAAAGGAATGAAAAAATCATATGGATGTGCTTGGTTCTTGGAAGACTCTCTCCCTCCCTCGCTAAAAAAACCCTAGACACAAAGCACTTACCACCCTGCCACCACCGGAGCACCATCACCGTTTACCCTTTACATTGTTGACATCTCTTTCTTTCTATAAAAAGCCCTAAATGCCACCATGACGACCAACTCACTACATCCCGTCACCGTTGTTCCGGCTTGTAGCTTGTTCTAAAGATGGTTTTTCTTGCAACATATATAGAAATATTTAGTAATTTGAAAATTTTGGTGCTTATAATGGTAAGATATATTTTATATTTTGGTGTTTATAATTATGTGTGCATGTGTTTGAAAGTTTCAATGCTTAAACATATCAAACAAAAAGTTATATCAAAGTGAGCAGGATATATATGGTTTACAAAACTCATTAAAGTTGCAACTAGAAGGCATAGGTGGCGGAGCTAGGAATTTTAATACGGGGTATAATCTTTTTCCAGATTCAAAATTATATGTTCAAAGAGTTTCTTAACATTTATAGTGGTAAATCCATATATATATATATATATATATATATATATATATATATATATATACATATATATATATATATATATATATATATATATATATATATATATATATATATATATATATATATGGATTTATCTTACGCTGGGTTCATTTCTGCAATTTCTTCTATTCCTACAGAGGGACCGTCTCTGTAATTTTGTCTTAGACGGGGATCGTTTCTATAATTTTCTTACAGAAGGACCATTTCTGTAAAAAAATCTCACACAGGGAGCATTTCTGTCATTTTGTATTTCAAACACAAGGCCATTTTTGTAAAAAACGTTACAGCGACCATTTGTCATTTTATCTATCTGAATACTACAGGGACCAAAAAAGCAATTCACTAAAAAAACCATATAGTTTGAATTAACCTTATCAATACTCAATCGCGTATTTGCGTATACTATATATAAGTAATTAAGGAAGAGTAAATGGAAAGCATTTAAAGTTTACTTTCGTATCATACCTTAAGAAAATTACCCTCGATTAAGAAGTCTTCAATTCTTGTTAAGCTACTAAAAAAGCTGAGGGAATTTATCATCTCAACTCTATCAAAATCTTCAAAAATCCGAAAAGATACACCAAACACAACAATAGAAGGATTTTCCAACAATTGTAGCAAATTAGCATCAGGACACGTGACTAGAATTAAACTCTTCATCTTTGTAGCCTTGATGTTGAAATTGTGAACATTCGTACACTCAAGAAAATTCAGATTCTTAAGTTGTGGTAAGTTCATCTGATTTCCACTTAAATTCTTCCCAAAATCAATATGCTGAAGGAAAAGTTCTACAAGATTAAGAAACCCTTCAAACTGAAGTGGTGGATTGAAGAAACAATTCTCCAATATCAACTCTGTTAATCCTAAACATGAAAATACATGAGAAGGAAGCTCATATCGTTGATTTGAATTAGTAAGAACGAGTTTTGTCACATTGTTTCTTGATAACAACATCATCCATTCATCAATTTCTTCGAAGCTATCAAGAAACATAGGTGGTATATGGATAACAAATTTTGAGATAGGACCCTTGTGAAGAAGTAACACTTGGTTTATGGTGTTTATATATTCATTGTAATCAATAGCTCCATTTTTTGCAATTTTCTCATTGAAGTCTTTATCAAAAGTCAACACCTTCATTGAGGTCCATTTGTACCTCCACTTTTTTGATATAATGCTTGTTTTTATGGCATCTTCAAATGGGATCCGCTCTAAGATCGAGTCAATTAAGTGCTCTGGCAAGTTACTGATTCTATCTTCTCCATTAAAAGTTACAGATCTCCTTTTACGTTTCCCTGTGATAAAAATGGGATATAAATCTAATGAAATTACATGACTAAATAATATACAGTAAAAAGCTAGCTTAAACCCTTTAATACTTGCTGACTTGCATAATTAGCAACTATCCGATTATGTTTCGAATCGTATGTAATAGATCTTCTCAAATCGGTTTCTTGATTTATGTTTTCCATGGATACGTGATGATTGACAACGAATTTTACAAAAACAGAGTTTGCGGATTCAACTGGATTGAGGAAAAGAAAGCATAAAGAGCATAATTCGACCAAAATCTCATAAATAAATCGACACAACAGTAAAAGGATATCGACATTTGTTGTACGAGAACTGAATACTTAGGTTTATGAAGTAGAAACTTACCCATCGAGAATGGAGATACGCTTGGAGCGACCGAATTAGAATGTCAAACAACTGGGAATTTACAATTTAGGGTATGTTGCCCACCAACCTGCCAATGAATTAAATATGGACGTAATTACAAATTTGGTATATATGTTTTAACAATTGTTTGTTTAGGTCTAGTGAAATTTTATGTATAAATTTTGTCCTATTGCAAGATTTTAAATCGATTTTGGTCGATAAATTGTTAAATCTACATGCTTAGCTATTTTTAAGAAAATAATAAATTGGCCAACAAACTACTTTGTTTGATCTTATTTGGTCATCCATGTTTTTATTGGCAGTTGCATGATCAAAATTTCGAATCGACGTCAACAACGTTATTTTGGAAATTATGAAAGCGTCTCCGAGTAATGTGAGATGGCGGTTCATGTGATGCTAGCATCAATAGTGAACATGATGTCTGCATGATATTTCAGGTTTAATTATATATACTTCCAAAAAACTTAGAGCTTTATTATTATTTTTATTATATATACATATAAATCGTGGAATGCCAAATTTGTAAAGTTTAGGACTTTAGACTTTGGTCATGACAGTTTGTGGTATTGACAACTTTGGTCTCTGATTTGAATTAATGCGTCTGAAAAACTGAAATTTCGTATTAAGCAGTTTTGAACAAAACAAACATTAAAATATTATAGTACATGTTACCTTGTTTCCTAAAATATAAAGAACATCCAAAACGGTGTTCGTATGCAAAAGATACGACAATTTTAATAAAATAGACAGTAAACATTGTTTTTCTTTAATCGTGTAAAATCGAATCGATCTGTTGAGGCACTTACACACCTCCGATGGAAATTTCGAGAGCATATTTGGACTTAGGATATAGCTTAACATTTAATTTGCATATTCAAAATATTTTTAGCAAAAATTTTTGCGAAAATCAAAAAATCAAGCGTTAAGGGCTTTTTAGACGCAAAACTTTAAACGCGATTTCTCGGATGTAACGTCATGTTTCTGATTGTTATATGATTCATGATTGTGAACCATAATTCAGTTGTATGTAGGCTTTGGGGATTTTAAGGAAGTAAGGTTTTGGGTTTTATTGAAAGATGTTATTGTTGGTAAGAGGATCAAGGCCAATGAATTGTGTATTTGGAACTGGGAATGGACTAGGGAAAGTTATGTGTTAGGCCACATGCAAGGTTTAAGGTCTTCAGTTGAACATGTGGTGAGCTAAATGTATCGATATAGGAGTGTAGAGCTCTCCAAGACCCTTTCATGGATATAAAGAATGTCGAATTCGAAGTTGAAACAAAGAAGTTATGATTGTTCGAAGTTGAGAATGATTTGGGGGAAAACTGAGCTCACGATGTTAGGATCGCTGCTGCCCAAGCCCATGAACTTTTAGGGTTTTCCAGGTATTTAAGTCCACTTAATTCGGTTTTAGGGTTCATTTCTCAGCCTCCGCCTTCCTCTAACACTGGCAACCTTAACCCTAATCCATTTTGGTGATTTGGTGGCTAGAAGGAGGAGAATAAGAGGTTTTAGAGTGTTGGTTCAGAAAAGAGGCTTCATCATAATCATCTTGTGCACATTTTGGACCATTGTAAATTTCCAAGATTCAATCTTTACGAGTTCAAATTGTTAGATCTAAGTTCTAAGCTTCTTTTTGGATGTTTGTGTTGGATTGCATGCTTAGGATCCATAAAGTTGGCAACTTTATGGATCAATGAGTCATTCTCTATGATTCAATCTTATAAATCTGAAGTGTAGTTGTAATCTATGAATCTTGCTCGAGTTTGGGACCATTTCTTTTTATTTTTGTTGGATTAGGTGTCTAAGCCCATAACTATAATTGGTATCTACTTGAATTAATAGCAGCACAGTCCTTTTGGGTTGCCCTCAAACCTAGCAACCGGACAAGGAAAAGGAGAGATATTGATTTATTATAAGATTAATAAATTAATATAAATGAATTTATTAATAAGTTAAAATATTAATATATTAATAAGAAATCATTTTGTTTAATTAATTGTTAGCCATAAATTAATTAGAATTAATTTTGGGGTTAAAAGAATTAATTATAAAGTGCAGGGACTAGTTTGCAATTATGTAATAGTTGAGTGGAAGGCTCTAGAACCCCCTTTGATGAGGGTGGACGAAATCTTTAGGGGAAACCCTAATAATTTCGTCCATAGGGGCTTAGATAAGGCCCTTGGGTTTGTTTAGGCCCTAAGCAAAGGATAACTAGGGTTTTCCCTAAACCCTAGATCCCTCAGCTATATAAGGAGCCTTCTGGTTCATATTTTGGTCACTCTTTCTTTTGAAGAAAACCTAAGGGCCGAAATTTTGCATACTCCCTCTCCCCTCTCTCTTCTACTTTCCTTCTTGCTAGTTTGGGTGTGATTCCATTAGAGGCATTACACTTGTGGTGCTAAGCTTCCAAGAAGATCAAGATTAAGATCAAGGGAATTATCAACTGTTTGCTATAACGATTGAAAGGTATGTTAATGTTAAACCCTAGTTTGTTAATTTCAAAATTAGCCTCTCTCCTCCAGGGTTCTTGTTTTGTAAATCAAAGTTGTATGTTCAATAGTTAAAACATAGATCCAAAGTAGGTTGCATGTGAACTTAGGAATTGTTTTCTAGTTTATTTGTTTTACCAAAAAAACCCATCAATTTTGACCTAAGATGGGTTTAGGACATGCATGGGGCATGCTTGTCCATCAAGTAATGATTTTTATTGGCCTTTGGGGTCCTTTTTAGCGTATGAAAGAATTGGGGTTGAAGGCTTAATGGATTAAGGACTTAAAAGTTGGATCTTTTTCCTTAGACCGTTCTCACAATGTGAGACACAAGGTCACATGACGTGAGAGGTGTTTATGTCCTGTTTTCGGAGAACTGGTTGGGGCTCACGATGTGAGGATAGGCTTCTCACATCGTGATGCCAACTTGGGTAGCATTTGTTAACTGAGTTGGCTGGGTTGAAGTGTGATGAGTGGCATTTGATCAAGTAAACTTTCACGACGTGACCAAGGACTAGTCACGACGTGAGATGTGGTTTTGGGACTTATTAGGCCTTGGTTTTCTATTTGTGGGTCTTTTGTGCTTGGGCCCATTTGGAGGTTTGGGTATCTTTTTTGATTTTGGGCCTCCTTGGATTAGGCCTATGATGGGTTTTGGGCCTAATTAGGAAGTTGGTCCATATTGGGCTCTTGATGCTAATAGTTTGGGCCTCGAATGTCAGACCTAGTGAGAAAAGGTTAAAATAGACATTTACCCTGAGTGTTGGACATTCGGACTTGGATTCCCGCTATGGTTTGTAGACCAATCATTAATTTGGTAATATTTCATGATGTTGGCACGAGGATTTCAGCAGTCTGAGCTTGTACCTGAGACATTCGGCAGCTCGAGGTGAGTTACCTTCACTATACTCGTGGGTTGAAAGCACCAATGCCGACCCACTAGTTGATGCTTATAGTAAGATGATTGTCTTTATGATAATTGTCTGGTATGCTAGTATTTGTTTATGTTTCTATGGTTATTTGATTTTGATATTATGTGGTAGTGGTAGGGGTGAAATTGTAACAGCCCGGAATTCCAGGTATTGTTATATTTATGATTTTGGGTGTTTTAAGAGGGGACTCAGCGAGTTGGAGCCCAGACTCGCCGAGTAGGATCGCGGATCTGGTCGCGGGTTCACGACTGGACTCGACGATTCCGGATATGGACTCGGCGAGTCTGCGCTGTTTAGCGAAAACCCTAACCGTTCAGGGTTGGGACATATATAAGGGGCCTTATGGCCGTCATTGTTCACCCTAGTCCTGTGAGTGAAACCCTAATTCGATTGAGAGCACCTGGAGCAAGGAAGAAGACCATTATTGATCTTGGAAGTGTTATTTTGCAAGAAGAAGGAGGCTTGCTTAAGGGAACAAGAGGAGAAGCCACATTCTGAGGATTGAGGACACAGAGCAACATTATTCAGGTAATAAATTTGAGTTAATCCCTTCTATGTTGATGTGTATATGGATTTAGGGTTTATTGAACCCTTTTGTGGCTAGATTGAGTGTCCCCTTAGTCCCCCAAGCGATTGGAACCTTTTATTGGGACCTTTGGAAGTCCAGAGTGTCCCATGCCTGGGCATTTCGGGAATCAATGGAGGTTTTGGATTGAAATCCTTATGCCTTAGGTCAAAACGTAAATTATGAGTCATGGGGTGTATTATGTGCACCAAAATGAGGACTTTACGTGAGGAACCAGTCTAGGAAGGCCAGACCTATGAATTGTCGGAGCAAATCTGACCTTAGAAAGCAGTTTGAGCGGTTGCATGGCATGGACTCGCCGAGTCCGATGAACAGACTCGGCGAGTAGCTTGAAGAGTAACTGGGACTCGCCGAGTTGTTCTTCAGACTCGGCGAGTTGAGTCGGGGTGGCCCCGTTATTCTTCCAGGAGGAACTCGTCGAGTCAGGGGGGATACTCGACGAGTAGAAAGGGAATCTTAGAGAATTGGTGAGGACGTCTAGACTCGCCGAGTCGTCCTAGCACTCGCCGAGTCCGGTCAAGTTGACCGTTGACCGTTGACCAGAGTTGACCTATGTTTGACTTCTTAGGGATAGTCGAACTTAGAAGATAAAAGTGTTAATAAGAGATGTATGGTGTTATAGGGAGATTGTAGCTCGGCGGATCGAGTACGAGTGATTTCGGGATTTACTAGCCTTTGATATTCACGAGGTGAGTCTTCTCACTATACGTACCCGGAAGGGTTTGACTGTGTGACCGGAAGGTCAGATATGATATGAGATATATGTGCTATATGTGATAAGTTATTTGTTATATGTGCTATGTATGTTATGTGGGCCGGAAGGCGATTATGTTATGGGCCGGAAGGCGCTGTGTAAACTGAACCGTAAGGTTGGCGTGGGTAGGACCGGAAGGTTTATCCAGCAGGGACGGAAGTCCCCTGAGACACATGGACCGGAAGGTCAGGGCCTAGAAAGGCGTATGTGCGTAAGTTGTATTTTGGGGAACTCACTAAGCATTTATGCTTACAGTTGTTATGTATGTGTTTCAGGTACTAGCGAGGACCGTGGGAAGGCGCCGGCATGATCTGTACACACTGATAGATGTTTTATGATCTTGGGATTCACATGATTTGTATTTTGACATGACACTTTGAATATTTATGCCTTGTTTTGAATGAAAACACTTTATTTTGAAATGAAAAATTTGTTTGAAAATTTACATTGTTACAGAAATAGACCCAATATTTGATTGAAATAGACCAAAGGAGATTACAAACAACCATATATACTTGATAGTATCCGGTTGAAATAGACCGAAGGGTAATACAAGCACCCATATATGTTAATTGACAATATCCGGTTGAAATAGACGGACGGTAAATGGAAACACCCAGATATGCTTGACAGTATCCGGTTGAAATAGACCGAAGGGGAATGAAAGCACCAAAATATGTTTGATAGTATCCGGTTGAAATAAACCGAAAGGGAATGCAAGCAACCAGATATGCTTGATAGTATCCAGTTGAAATAGACCGAAAGGGAATGCTAGCACCCATATATGCTTAACTGTATGTTTGCATGGTATGTGGTATGTTGGGGGAACCCATTAAGCTTTGTGTTTACGGTTTTTAGTTTATGTTTAAGGTACTTCTGTTTTGAAAGGGAAGAGATCGAGATGACTGCATTGCACACACCACATTGTTCCACATATTACATGACTCTGATGTACTTGGATGTTTATTGATACACTCTAATTCACAATGGTTTTCATGATATTATTTTGGATAATGGTTTTAATTAATTCAAGAATCGAAATTTGTAGTCTTAATTTTTGGAACGTTACACCAGAGTTCCATAACTCCAAAAATCAATTTGTTCGAGTTCTTTGAATCCTTGAATTAAACTCTATTTAACAATACTTTTGGAAAAAAATTCTCGACATACGGATCCCGATACACCAAAATAACTTGGTTTTTTGGGCATTAAAGGAAGGCATGACATCATGTAGGACCCACAAGCCTTATCCAAGAGTGTAAGGCCAACTCTTAGCCTTTCTTGCTTCCTTCCTTGGATCAAACCTATGTGACATAGGCCTTTCCTCTTCCTCCCTCTCCAACTTGAGTGCACACTTGCATATAAGAGTACAAAACAGTTATTTTAGCCATGGTGCTCCTCTAAGCTCACATAAGACCCTTACACTATAATGGAGACTCATGAAACTTCATTTATCACTCACAACATTAGCCATCTTCTTCATCTTCTCCCTCTATCTCAATATCAATATGTCCTTCTCTTTTAGACTCTCACTTTCTCTCTCGATTTCAAATACCCACAAATCACCACAAACTACCACTCCGCCACCCAAAATACAACCAAAACCACCCTTATAACTCCCCTTGAACATCACCATCAGCTCAGCCCTTCTCCTTTGTCAATTTCAACTCAAAACAGAAAAAGAGAAGCAAAGGATAAATTCTCAAAAATCGCCACATGCCACCACCTTTGGAGCCTTCCTGCCGCCATCTGCCACCACCATTCGCCGTCCTGTTTGGTTGTAGGTATAACCCTCCACCTCCATTACAATTTTGGTTTTTGTTTCATGTCATTTCATCAAGTGTTGAAGTCACAAGGACCAAATGAATGTGGGTGTATACATGTTGACGTGAACGAAGGAATCAAGAGTTGTTAAACCTCCTAATCAAATGTGATTCTAATTCGGTTAAACAACCAAACCTTCATTCCAAATTAATTCCCTTGACCCTCATTTTGAAATTATTTTCAATATTAGTCCTAAACCTTTCAAACACCATTTAATGTGTGCAAAAACCACCCTCATTTAGAATTACTTTTACATCAAGACCCAAGACTCAAAACTACTATTTTATTTAAATACATTTAACCCCCTTTTCAAAAATGTTTATAAAACAAGCCCTAAGACTAAAGTTTTATTCCAAATGTTCAAAAAAAACCCTTGGTTGGGAATAATTATCAAATGTGGTTCCATTCCAATCATTTTAATTAGAATTTATTAAATAAAATTTTGGAAGATATAAAATATAATTTTTAGATAAAATTTATTTCAATAATTCTTGGTTGAAAATAAATTTTAGACTAACTAAACTTTGGAAAATATTAAATTAGTCATTTACTTAATTAAAATATCAAATACCCTCCACATATTAATTTATATTAATATTTCCTTAGGAAACCAAATTTATCTCGGAGTATCGTGTTTACAGCAATACATCTCGGTTTTCTCACGTCTACTCTCGAGAAAAATCAACAATCATACATTATGGTGAGTTTCACAACCTCTTTTGTATTTACTTATTTTGGGGGAGAGTACATGTACTGGCTACTATAATTTATACAAAAATATTATTACAGAACGTTTTAACTGCTTACGGTACGGGGAATCTAGCTTGAAGGGGCGTTTGGGTTGTTGAATTTCAAAATGGATTAATTGCTAAAATGATCCTACCCTCCATTATTTCATGTCTAGTCGTCGTATGTACATACTAGTTACAAAACATTGTTTAACACTTATATATTATAATTAAACGTTATTGCCTTAAACTCAAACATCCTAGTTTGACATATTGTTAGAAGAATACAACTATTGAAATAACCTATGTCCTTTTACTATATAGTCTATGAATGAAACATAATTGTTATAAAAGTTAGTGCCTTATACTTTACATACATGTCAAAAATACTCGGCTTTTATAAACTTGATACAATGAAATTCAGTATGCATAGAACTTACCCATAATTAAGTTAGGGTTGAGAGTTATTCACAAACTTTCTAATTAAGGGATTTTTAGTGAGACATTATTCATTAGCTGAGTCTAATCACTTAGCATACCTATACTACTATAATTGTTAATCTTCAGAGCGAGATACATATGTATAGATCTATACGGGGTTGACATCCTCACCTGTGGTTGCTAGCTACAACCTCGACTGATCAATTGAAGCAGGTGATAAGTGTCTACAAACGTTACTAAAATGTCCAATGAAGCGTTGTAATAGGGTACACTCATGTCATATAGCTCATTTATAGAACTCACTACAAACATTAAATCGAATATATATATATATATATATATATATATATATATATATATATATATATATATATATCTTACTACAACTCGTAAACTTGGTTCGTTTAAAAACCGTCTTAAGCATGAAATTACTTATACCAAAACACTATTTGGATTTTTCAAAGCTTATTTAAATATGGTTTACTTATAGAGAAAATACTTTTTGAACACTTTTAAAAGTATTATTACTGCTGCTCGCAGAAAACCTGTAACCCTCAGCATCCTTGTGTTGACCCTCAAAACTACACTTAGGAAATTAGTAATCAAGCAAATTCAGATGGCAGATAATCAGGGATCTTAGGCAATTTAGTTTACTACCTTTTGTTATGTCCACCTACTTGTTTAAGGCAATTCATATATTATACTATTATATGTAAGAATCATGTATTCAAACACCAAGATGGAATATAAATGATGTTTTGTTTATTGTTGTACTAGTGCTATATATTCATTTTATCTATGATCCATGAACTTAGTTGCACAGCCCAACGTGTTTCGCCACCTTGGCCAGGGGTGTGACAAATGGAAACGTATAAAAATCATAAGAGAAAGGACCCCTCGATAGTCGTTATCTCAGTACAGAATATGGTCTGATGCACATCTAGAATCTCCATAATGCCCTCCTTGATTGTCCCAAAGATCACATAAGTCTGCTCCAGAATACCGTAAGTAATATCAGACGAGATGAACTCTCGCATTTACTCATCATTTGGTTCGTCCCTAGAGCCCGCACTTGGTGCATCACTAGAATCAAAACCTCCACAAGTGACCACCATACTGAAAAAAAAACAATTTAAACCATCAGAAAACATTCTAAGAATCCCACACCGAGAGTTCGTTAGCATCCTTGTGATTTCCTATGACTCGAGTACAAATCATGTGCTTTCAACAATACGAGCCTAATACTACCTTCCATACTTATCCGTACTTTCCTTAATGGTCTCCCCAATTCCACTAAGTGACTCCCTTACTACCAAACATTCGCCACTCCTACTAAACAATGCATATGCCAAGCTAACATACTTTATAGGTTCTCCTAGGATTCCTTTCACACCCTTTCCGCCATCAGCTATTTAAAAAACTCCCACTAACACCGTTAACCACCTTATGAATATAATTACATACAACAAACACTAGATAATTCTTCGACTGTAAGGTCTCACACTACAACGGTTGGACTCATACAGGAGCTGCACAATAGAGTTAAACATAACCTTCTAAAATTATCTAATTTTTGTCACATGTAACATAAAATATTCGCTTGATAGTTAACTGCTACTAATGGTGGTTCCTGAAATCAGAAAGCAAGCAACATTCGAGCATCAAGTTCTAACCAGTGCACTGACTAATTAGGCTACTCTATCCAATTCTTTGTAATTCATACTAGCATGCAATTCTAAAGGCTCATGGAGTAGGCATACAAAGGCATCTCTCCTAACATTCCATCATACTATTTTGAGCATATCCTTACCCCTAATCTAGCATGCTTTACACATATACACATACTCAAACACATAAACATGAATGGGTATTTTGGGAAATACTTACTTGAGTTCGGATGATTGCATGCATGACACCCTTTTTCTTTATAAAACCCCCTTTTTTGAAAATCATTTTCTTTTAAAAATTTATCATTTCCTCAATTTGAGTCTAGAAACACTCGAAAGTATGTCCGGATCCCTCAAACCAAGAATTTGATACCAACTTGTAACATCCCAAATTAACAAGTAAACATTTTTATTTTTAAGTCAACATAACTAACCATTCTTTCATTCCAAAAGTGTCACACCCCGAAACCGAAGGCGGAATCGTTCCGGGGCGCAGGTGACGTCATGTTAAGTATCACAACCAATGTACATAGTAAGCAAAGTAAACAACCATTACATTACATATGAAAATTTACATTTGTTTGAAAGTAAAGTGTTACAAGTGTTATACATATGTATATATGAAGAAAAGCTAAGATGAGTCTTCTATACGCTCCGTCCTTTTCAAAAGATTGCGGGGTACCTGTCTAATGTGGACCTGAGAATACAAGCAGTTTGAAAATCAGCATAAAGCTGGTGAGTTCATAAGTGGTTCGTTTTCTGAAAATGAACAAGTTTCCTTTGGTTTTTCTAAAAATGTTGTTAACCAAGAAAATCCCATATTTTCTTATAAGTAAAGTTTAGTTATCCGTTTGTTACACAAATCTGGTTATGAACAGTTCAGTTATCCCAGGAAAAACCCTTATTTTCCTAAAAGTTGGTTACCAATCTGAAATGAAATGTACAAGTATCTACCATACTTGAAGTGTTAAGAGATGTATTCTGAAAACCTGGTTGTTCTTGTAAAGTACATTAGTTTTAACACGTATATAAAACTAATAAATAGGAAGTAAACCGATTACTAAGTTCATCATTACTAACTAGTAAATCTCTGTTATCTAAATTGCGAGTTCCATAACCATACGATAGACTAGATATGGCAATAAGAAGTCTAATATCATTTTATGACTTTCGTCACCCTTAAACCTTTCGGTTTGACTATAGCTAGCAGTCAGGTGCGGGGTAGTCAGCCCCGTATAGATCTATACACTCAAGTCACGCTCTCCCTCCAGGAGATTCTGGTTATAGGGGCAGTCCTCCACTCGCGTATCTCTGTGGAGTGTTTCCGAGGATGTGTCTCCAATTTTTAAGAATAACAAATTTACAAGTAATAATACAGAATAATCTTGTTACAAACAATGATCCTCCACTCGCGTATCTCTGTGGAGTGTTACCGAGGATAAATCAAATGTACTAATCTAATGCTCTTAATAGTAATGACATGGAACAAATCATTTGTGAAATATAAAACATGACATTTTATAAAGAGTTTCACAAACAGTTTGAAAACTAACTATATAGGTTAAACGGTTGGTTAATATTGTTTCCATTGTTAAAAGCATATAGAATGTGAAACGATTCAAATGATATAATAAGTTTAATTACAAGTTATCCTTGTACTTTTGCTTGTATTCCCCCCTGAAAACATTGAAAACATTGAAAAAGGGTAGGGGTATGAACTCACCAGACGAGGTACGTGTCAGATAGGAAGCTAAGTGTTAGTTCGGGGCTTGATAACACGCGAGGTTCCTATGTAATATGAATAGATACACAATTGTATCTAATTAGACTTTGAACTACTAATTAGATAAGAATATACACTTCAAGGCGCGAATACACTTTATTTCAAGTGTTAGGAGTGAGCCGGGTAACATCAAAGGATGTGTAGGGCCTAGATAAGGAGTTTAGTCTTCAAGAGTAAGCCCTTAGGGGATTTTACGGTCCAATGACCATATCCCCATGAGTTTACAGCCGTAAACTCATGGGTGGTGATTCTATGGCTTAGGAAGTGATCGGGACTTGAATTAACCTTGGAAAAGGAGTTTACGGTCTATGATGATGCTCTTGATGAGTTTACTACCGTAAAAACATGAGTTTACGGCCTTAAACTCAAGTTTGAACCATTTGTGTATGTTTTGGTGCATCTCATGAAGGATTATAAGGTTCTATACTCTCATGGAAGCTTTTGGAGGTGTATAGGGGGCAAAATAACACCTTAAAAGGTGTTTATGGTCCATGAATGAGGGTTTATGTCACGCCCGTAGATCAGGGCTAGTCGATTTACAGACGATAAGCATCAAAATGACTTTTTGATGGAAGATTATTTAGAAGGATTAATCTTAACCAAGTTGTAGTATATGTCACAAGGTTTCCGTGCATATAAAGAACGCCAAAATCCGAGTTATAACGAAGAAGTTATGACCTGTCGAAGTTTCGCGACAGAACCGACACGACCTAGCGCGACCCATCGCAACGTAAATAGTGAATTTAAGGTAGAGAGATATCTATCCTTAGTAATCTAAACGAGAGTCGAAGATTTCTTCGATAGTAGTCCAACGATAAAATGACAGACGAAAACGGAGTTCAGATGAAGGAGTTATGAATTTCGAACGAAGTTTTCCTGTCCCGGCCTACTAAAAATACTATATAAGTAATATACTTATAATATATTAAAAATAAATTCAAAATTAGCCAATGGAGTCTAAACAAGAGTTGTAGAGCATAATCTCACCTTCGCGGCGATATAAAGAACGTCGAAAACGGAGTTCGTATGCAAAAGTTATGAATTTCTGAAGTTCGGGGCGTGAAACCCCAAAACTGTCAGAGCCCACGACGTGGAACAAGGTTGCCACGACGTGGCAAGTGTCCTGACACCTTCGCGAGGCCCCCAGATGCAACTTGGGATGACGCATGCAGTGACGACCAAGACCACGACGTGGAACAAGGTTGCCACGACGTGGCAAGGGCCAAATTTGCCCTATAAATAGATTTGAAGGGCTAGCCGTTTAGGGTTGCTATTTTCTCTCTTCTCTCTCCCGTTTTGCATCGATTTGCGTGCCAGAAATACCCTGAAGCCCCGATATTATTCTCTAGCCTCGAGGCAAGTCCCGAGATCCCGAAGATCCCGAGAAGTACGGTTCCCGAGCCGAAGCTCTGCCCGCGAGAAGTTCGATTTTTGAAGAGATCTTCCAGATCTGCTGAGAATTACTACTTCTGCAAGTCGTAGTACTGTCTGATCGTCTTCTGATCAAGTGAGTGTATACTACCTTTCATAAACACGGTAATAATACAAGTATGGTTTGAGTGTATTAAGTATATTGTGATTTATATGTGTGAGTGTGTGGTTACTTTCTTCTAACACATATGTATGAAGTATTTGCTACGAAATACGTGCTATGTGTTTATATATTGTTGTTTAATTGAGGTATTAGTGGAATGGATGAACTATATAGATTTTTAATGAGTTAAACTATATATGTATTTTATATCTACAAATATGTTGGGTAGGACGTGGGTAGATGAGATCCGTGAGTAGGGATCAGATCAAGAGGTTAGTTTAGATCCGTGAGTAGGGATCAGATCAGGAGGTTAGTTTAGATCCGTGAGTAAGGATCAGATAGAGAGGTTAGTTTCGATCCGTGAGTAGGGATCAGATCGAGAGGTCAGTTTAGATCCGTGAGTAGGGATCAGATTAAGAGGTCAGTTTAGATCCGTGAGTATGGATCAGGTAAAGAGATCAACTTGCTATTAGTCCGGGAGTATGGATTAAGACTAATTTAATTGTCCCTAGTCTGGGAGTATGGATTGGGCACAGTTATAGATCCGGGAGTATGGATCAGATCAGGATTAAGGTATAGTTAATTGTCCCCAGTCCGGGAGTACGGATTGGGCACAGTTTTAGATCCGGGAGTATGGATCAGGTAGGTAAACTTGTTATTAATCCGGGAGTATGGATTAAGACATAGTTAATTGTCCCTAGTCCGGGAGTATGGATTGGGCGCAGTTTTAGATCCGGGAGTATGGATCAGACCAATAGGTAAACTTGTTATTAATCCGGGAGTATGGATTAAGACATAGTTAATTGTCCCTAGTCCGGGAGTATGGATTGGGCACAATTTTAGATCCGGGAGTATGGATCCGACCAAGAGATTAGTTTAGATCCGGGAGTATGGATTAGACCAAGAGGTTAGTTTTAGGTCCGAGAGTATGGATCAGGTGGAGAGGTTAGTTTAGATCCGTGAGTAGGGATCAGATCGAGAGGTCAGTTTAGATCCGTGAGTAGGGATCAGATCAAGAGGTTAGTTTAGATCCGTGAGTAGGGATCAGATCAAGAGGTTAGTTTAGATCCGCGAGTAGGGATCAGATCGAGAGGTCAGTTTAGATCCGGGAGTAGGGATCAGATTAAGAGGTTATCCGTGAGTATGGATCAGGTAAAGAGATAAACTTGCTATTAGTCCGGGAGTATGGATTAAGACTAAGTTAATTGTCCCTAGTCCGGGAGTATGGATTGGGCACAGTTATAGATCCGGGAGTATGGATCAGATCAGGATTAAGGTATAGTTAATTGTCCCCAGTCCGGGAGTACGGATTGGGCACAGTTTTAGATCCGGGAGTATGGATCAGACCAATAGGTAAACTTGTTATTAATCCGAGAGTATGGATTAAGACATAGTTAATTGTCCCTAGTCCGGGAGTATGGATTGGGCGCAGTTTTAGATCCGGGAGTATGGATCAGACCAATAGGTAAACTTGTTATTAATCCGGGAGTATGGATTAAGACATAGTTAATTGTCCCTAGTTCGGGAGTATGGATTGGGCATAGTTTTAGATCCGGGAGTATGGATCAGACCAATATGTAAACTTGTTATTAATCCGGGAGTATGGATTAAGACATAGTTAATTGTCCCTAGTCCGGGAGTATGGATTGGGCACAATTTTAGATCCGGGAGTATGGATCCGACCAAGAGATTAGTTTAGATCTGGGAGTATGGATTAGACCAAGAGGTTAGTTTTAGGTCCGAGAGTATGGATCAGGTGGAGAGATTAGTTTAGATCCGTGAGTAGGGATCAGATAAAGAGGAAAAGTTTAGATACGAGAGTTTAGATCGTGTCGTTGTGAGGATCGATTGGGTGGGATAAGAGTTGCTTTTATATGGTGAAATTATATAATTTTGGATGTTCTATATATATATATATATATATATATATATATATATATATATATATATATATATATATATATATATATTTATATGATATAACATTGTGGGATGAAAACCCTATATGCTCACCAGGCTCCCAAGCCTGACCCACTCAGTTTTCTTTGTATCACAGGTATTAAATACGAAGACATATTTCACAGAGAGATTTAAAGGAGATATAAATCAATTGTGTAATTAAATGTAAGTTCTGCTTATGCTTATATGTCTGTATCGGAACATGACACCCCGAGGTTTTATTATTGAATGAAAATACATTCTTTTTGAGAAATGATTTGATAAGTTATTATCATTTCTTGTTTTGGGAACAAATTCCGCAACCGTATCTTTAAAAGATTACTCTGATTTTATAAAACAAAGCATAAGTAAAATCGGTCTTTTCTGGCCGTGAAAATGGGGATGTCACAGTTGGTATCAGAGCATTAGTTTAAGCGAACTAGGAATTTGTAGGAAATTTCTAGACTTAAACTTAGAATGCTAAGTAATGATTCTGAGGAGTGTGTCTAAAATATGTTAGGTAGTACACCTAAATTGACACAAGCACTAGTTTATTTTAGGAGTGATGCCTAAAATGCTTTTATGTGCTAAATGTTTTGTGTGATAGCTATATTGATGCTATAATCTGTTCGGATCTATGGTCTGTTGCCGATCGGATCTAGAAACCTTATGTGTTTAGGATTCTAAGCGTATGGCTACGATATTAGAACTAGCATGTAAACGTTTCGGGGTGATAAGGAGATTTATACGTTTATCGTAATTAAAGCTTTCTTATCTTAAAATTCTCGCTTGGTACACTGAATGTCTGCTTGGATGTACAAATGGTCATGGTGAAGACTTGTAGAGAATTGAGTAAATGGAGGAAATAAAGAAGGCTTATGATAGTGAATGACACCTATCAGAAGATATCGTAAGAGTGGTATCTTGCCTTTAGAGTGTGTCTTCTGAAAGAAAAGTACGTTTAGAGGAGTACGGTACGTCTAAAGTACACCTTCGATTGGCAGGATGATGGAACGATTGGTGAAATTCTTGAAGTTGTCACATCGTCTGATATTTTCATCACCAATCGATTTGAAGTAGAGTTGATGATTGAAGATTGAGCAATGAAGAAGTCCTAGTAGAGTCTAGGAAATTGTTTATGATTACTTGGACACATTCGTATGTGTTAAATTGTTTTGTGATTTTCTTGTATGGTGACTTGGTCGACTGAGGGACAATACTTGGGACGAGTATGAGTAGGTGTGAAAGGTAGTAGATGCATATACTACCGGAAGCACAGGACTCGCACTTGGATCAGGGAAAGTCGCAAGGTTACCAAGAAGCTAGTGATTGATTCCATTTTATTCAAGTGTGTCATTACCCTTCTTTCGGTAGTGACTAGTAAGATGGTTGTTATTCCGACCCTAGTGGTCATATCCAAATTGAGTCCGACTACGAGGAGTTTGTTATGTGGTCTAGAGGACCGAGTTAGATGTAACATCTGACATAAGTCAGAAGGTTGAAGTTAATGCGATTGATAGTGTCGCTCTCGTTGTTAAAAGAAGTTTGTAGGTAGAAATGCTACATGCTGAAATGTGATTATATCACATTAGAATATGAAGGAAGGTATATTCCATTCTAGAATTTAACTTTATTAAAGACCGAGTCTAAGCGTCGCATCGTGCGATGAGAGGTCGATAAAGCACGACCCATCAGTTTGTTACAAAAGATAAATGAAAGTAATTATCCTGAGAAGAAGAAGGAGTCCATAATAACGACTTATTTGGTAACTCGACGGTTACGATTGAGAGTACAACATAGTACGATAAGCAGATGCAAGATTTGGGCATCTTCTGCGATCAAGAAATCCGTAGAGTTAAATACTCTTTCGAGGAAACATAGAAGTTACGGTTATTACCTAGGATGAATAAATAACGTGTGGAATCATTATGCAAGTCCTATTTCGTTGAGGATTCCGATACGTAATCATCCTAAGGGGGAGATAATTGTAACGCCCGTAGATCAGGGCTAGTCGATTTACAGACGATAAGCATCAAAATGAATTTTTGATGGAAGATTATTTAGAAGGATTAATCTTAACCAAGTTGTAGGATATGTCACAAGGTTTCCGTGCATATAAAGAACGCCAAAATCCGAGTTATAACGAAGAAGTTATGACCTGTCGAAGTTTCGCGACAGAACCGACACGACCTAGCGCGACCCATCGCAACGTAAATAGTGAATTTAAGGTAGATAGATATCTATCCTTAGTAATCTAAACGAGAGTCGAAGATTTCTTCGATAGTAGTCCAACGATAAAATGACAGACGAAAACGGAGTTCAGATGAAGGAGTTATGAATTTCGAACGAAGTTTTCCTGTCCCGGCCTACTAAAAATACTATATAAGTAATATACTTATAATATATTAAAAATCAATTCAAAATTAGCCAATGGAGTCTAAAAGAGAGTTGTAGAGCATAATCTCACCTTCGCGGAGATATAAAGAACGTCGAAAACGGAGTTCGTATGCGAAAGTTATGAATTTCTGAAGTTCGGGGCGCGAAACCCCAAAACTGTCAGAGCCCACGACGTGGAACAAGGTTGCCACGACGTGGCAAGTGCCCTGACACCTCCGGGAGGCCCCCAGATGCAACTTGGGATGATGCATGCAGTGACGACCAAGCCCACGACGTGGAACAAGGTTGCCACGACGTGGCAAGGGCCAAATTTGCCCTATAAATAGATTTGAAGGGCCAACCGTTTAGGGTTGCTATTTTCTCTCTTCTCTCTCCCGTTTTGCATCGATTTGCGTGCCAGAAATACCCTGAAGCCCCGGTATTATTCTCTAGCCCCGAGGCAAGTCCCGAGATCCCGAAGATCCCGAGAAGTACGGTTCCCGAGCCGAAGCTCTGCCCGCGAGAAGTTCGATTTTTGAAGAGATCTTCCAGATCTGCTGAGGATTACTACTTCTGCAAGTCGTAGTGCTGTCCGATCGTCTTCTGATCAAGTGAGTGTATACTACCTTTCATAAACACGGTAATAATACAAGTATGGTTTGAGTGTATTAAGTATATTGTGATTTATATGTGTGAGTGTGTGGTTACTTTCTTCTAACACATATGTATGAAGTATTTGCTACGAAATACATGCTATGTGTTTATATATTCTTGTTTAATTGAGGTATTAGTGGAATGGATGAACTATATAGATTTTTAATGAGTTAAACTATATATGTATTTTATATCTACAAATATGTTGGGTAGGACGTGGGTAGATGAGATCCGTGAGTAGGGATCAGATCAAGAGGTTAGTTTAGATCCGTGAGTAGGGATCAGATCAAGAGGTTAGTTTAGATCCGTGAGTAGGGATCAGATCATGAGGTTAGTTTCGATCCATGAGTAGGGATCAGATCGAGAGGTCAGTTTAGATCCGTGAGTAGGGATCAGATTAAGAGGTTAGTTTAGATCCGTGAGTATGGATCAGGTAAAGAGATAAACTTGCTATTAGTCCGGGAGTGTGGATTAAGACTAAATTAATTGTCCCTAGTCTGGGAGTATGGAATGGGCATAGTTATAGATCCGGGAGTATGGATCAAATCAGGATTAAGGTATAGTTAATTGTCCCCAGTCCTGGAGTACGGATTGGGCACAGTTTTAGATCCGGGAGTATGGATCAGACCAATAGGTAAACTTGTTATTAATCCGGGAGTATGGATTAAGACATAGTTAATTGTCCCTAGTCCGGCAGTATGGATTGGGCGCAGTTTTAGATCCGGGAGTATGGATCAGACCAATAGGTAAACTTGTTATTAATCCGGGAGTATGGATTAAGACATAGTTAATTGTCCCTAGTCCGGGAGTATGGATTGGGCACAGTTTTAGATCCGGGAGTATGGATC